>NW_027287538.1:73833643-74441143 GCF_022747635.1 Hetaerina americana | reverse complement strand
TCTCCACTTCCCTTCCGACTCTCTCATTCCACCCACCCCTCCCCCACACACTTCGTCTCCTCCTGCCCCCCCCTCTCTTATTCACGCCTCTCCCCAGCTCCTATTCGTCCCTCTCTGTGGGATAAAAATGACCTAGTGGGCGGCCGGACGAAACGTCGAATCCTTTTGGGTGTCGGGCACGAAGGCGGATCGATCTCGCGCAGTCGCTAGCGGCGATTTAATCTCTAAACGTTGAGCATAGTAATAATAGTTAATCAGATCCATTTTTAGGAACAAGCAGTCAATCATTAATGTTGAAATGATTTTGTCAGACATTGTACATTTTACGTACGAATTCTCTCGTAACCTGCGCTTTCCCGGTAAGAGGTTTGCGCATTTCATTGCTCAATCGTGTTTCAAAGCATTCCCATCTCCCAAATTTGGAATTAATCTTAAGACATTAACAAAAAATCGATTTATTTATGACAGGAAAATTCACACCATGAATGGTATTTTGGGAAATTTGTGACAGCAAAAATTCCACACTTTAGAAACACGAATGCCCAAAAACTTTCTCGACAACTTTTTTTATTCGAAAACTCATGATTTTATAGTAAAGGCTAATGACCTAACACCCTTCGCCTCTCCCTCACGAAGAGCCTGCCTCAATACAAGTGCCATAGAAGGAGATGGACCAGCAGCGGCGAATCTGCGGTCCGCGAAACACAATTCCGGCCCTTAAGATGCCGTGAAATCACCATCCTGGCATAAGTAATACGAGATAAAATATTTTAGCGGCCCGCTGTTTACACTTTTAATCTGTTTCCTCAAATGCAAAAGGGGACATCCTCCTAAGAAGAATGCTCATACGCCACAAAGGGTTTTACTCTTCTTATCCGTCGCCATGGTAGTTTAGTAATATATTGAATTTATATATTGTTTTATCGGTCGGTGGTCCCAACTTGTTGGAGACTCGATGTTCTTACACAATGGAGCAAATATACGAGAACCGCAAACCACGGGCTCCTGAATGTCTCCCCTCCATCTATCCCTCAATCCTCCACTTTCCTTGTCCTTCCATCTCTCCCTCTCTCCACCCGACCCGTCCCTCCATTTGAGCAATCTCTCTGTCCCTCTATTTCCCTCTCCTCCGCGGACCCACTTCAATCGTTATACTGTGGAAACCTTAACTCCGCCACTTCCTTCAAACCCCACCGTCCAATCCCCAGTCCCTCTCTAGCAGCTCACGACTCCACACTTCCTATTCCCTCCCAAAGGTTGGCAGTCTTTCACGAAGATAACGTATAGCTTGTGAGGTTGAACTAATGTTGACGAAAAGCACCATAAGTTCGTCGGTGTCTTTCTTATTATGAACACAATTTAGAATATTATTTTTTTAACAAAATAGGTTGATGTATCGAATGATGTTGTGAGGCTAATCAGCAAAAACATGCTATTATTGTAAAGAAACGAAACGTGGTTATTTTAAAATTCCTCTCCGATTCAGAATTTTTTATAATAGTATATGCATGATATTTGCTCATCCATTTTTCTGGACATCCTATTCCTTTAAATAACTGAGTATTTCTGTCTAGAGAATATCTTTTTTTACCTAAGTATTCGTCCCCGTGAAGGTAACAGGCATTCGTGGACAAAATGCATGGAATCGTTTTTAAGTGTACCGAAAATTTATTTATTGATTCTAATAATTTGGTGGTTGCAATATATATTATATAATTTTTTCTATTTGGATTTAATATTGAGATATGAAATATTGCAATTATCAGTCACAGCCCATGTTCTATGCAATGTTTTAAATGAATATTACAATTTCAACTTTAGAGATTTATTGCGAAAATTAATATAAATAATGCGTCAGCCCATAGGGGATGATAAGGTTGTTATTTCTTTAATGGCTATCTGTCAGTCTATTGAATAAAATATTCTATCCTCAGATAGAATTCAATCTTACCGATAAAGATATCTGAAAATAAGAATTCATTGCTCAATAGTATTTATTTATTATAACTAAAAGGTCGCAATTGTGAGCTCTGAAATTTCGATAGAATTCAGAGTGCCACGTTGTATGACATATCTCCCTCATTGGAGGCACTGTTGCAAATGTTGGAATTGGTTAGTATAACAGTGAATTATTGAGGAAAGCCGGGAGTTTTTTTGCTATTATATTTCTGTCTCTTTGCCGAAGTTACTTCATTTACTAAAATACAGGGTTCGTCCGGAAAATAAGTGTACTGAGCTCAGGAAAAAAAATGTATTGCACTTTTACATATCTTAAGCTAATATTCCTCAAAATAGGACCCTTTTGAGTCGATACACTTGTTCCAGCGGCGTTCCCATTCCTGGAACGCTCCCGCAAAGGCATCATCGGAAAACCTCTCGAAGACTCGTCGTCGACCTCTGCCCTCCACGAACATCTTGTGCCACCGAAAGATCATGTTTCTGGACATGGCTGACTCCCCGTAAGCCTGGTTAATCATACCGACAGTTTCGGTAGACGATTTCCCAAGCTTTACCGCAAATTTGATGGAATAACGCTGCTCCAAAAACTTCGGCATCGCGTTCCGTGACGTGGGTCGAGCGTGGAGGTTCGCGTTAACAGAGCTCCTCACTACACCACAGCTCAGAGCCGACTGCCTTTTTCAGCGTCGCTTGTCAACATACCCCCCTCCAATCGCAGCCCGTCAGAGCGGTGCTGGGCGCGCCTGGAGCGGCGCGCCCAGCCCAGGAGTCAGTACACTTATTTTCCGGACGAACCCTGTATATGGCGACTGAATTTTGGCGAATTTCTTATTTGATACACAGTTTCTTCTACCTGTTATATATAAAAAATATTCAGTCAAAATGTTGTTTGGATTCGATTTATAATAATAATACTAATTTGTTGGCAGGGTGAGACAAAATGTGCCCCCTAGTTTTAAAAAATCATGGACGAGTGCGCAGGTAAAGTAGAGTGGGAGAGGTAGCGTTAGCTGGGGGAAACGACACCATTTTGAGTAACTACCATGCGATGGTTTGGTGAGCATCGAGGCTTTGTCGTAGAAACCTTCTTTAAGAACGATTACAGTGTGGTGTTGACGTCGAGGGAGCTGTGGTCTAGCAATGGAATGCATTTTCACCTCCCCGGCTCAGTTAATAAGCAAAATTTTCGTTATTGGGCGACTGAAAACCCTCGCCAACTTCACCCAAGGCCTCTTCATAGCCCCAAAGTGACAGTTTGGTGCGTTTTGTCCTCCATAGGCATTATTGGGCCTTGCTATTTTTAATCTCGAAGTTCAACTGTTACGGTAAACTCTGTGCGCTATTATGAGATGCCGGAGAGCTTTTTACTCACCAAAATGGAAGACTATGGTGAAGAATATGATACAGAAGCCTTTTGGTGCCACGGCTTATACCGCCCGTCACTCAATCCTGCAAGAACAATTTCCCGGCCGCCTGATGTCCTTAGGAGGGGATCTTCCATGGACCCCTCGCTCCCCGCATTTGAGCCCATGTTACTTTTTTCTTTGAGGATATCTCAAGGCTGAGATTCGCAAAGTTCGACCAAGGACATTACAAGCAATTAGTGGTGTCATAGCTGGAATAACGCAAGATTTGCTGAGAAGAGTTTTCGAAAACTTTTTTGAATGACTCAACATAGCATCGCTCACCAAGGTCGTCACCTGGATGAAATAAATTTCAAAACCTAATTTAAAAAAATGACATTGGATATTGTTATTAGAAATAAAAACACTTTAAAAAATTATTTTGGTTGTTTTTTTTAGAATAAACCCGTAAAACCAGGGAGTCCATTCTGACTCACCCTGTTTATGTGTATTGATAAAAAATGAACTTTTAAGTTAAGTAAAGTTTAACCAACCTCTTGAAAACCATAAAAAACAATCGGACGTACTCGCCCGGTGGTTTATCCTGCCATAATCTCAAAACACGATGTGTCTCATTTGATGGAAAAAAATCTGCGGTAATCAGTCAAAAAAATGTTAGGGAATTATTCAATATAGGAACTCAAAAAATGCCTTTGAATTAAAACACCTTCAAATTGCTATCCCAATTAAAGCAACTGATATAACGTAGGTATTCGAGTCGTATATAATTGAAGCCATTTCCTTATTAAATACCACTGTGTTTTATGTTGGACGACTTTAAATTCCCTTAAAAGTTGACTATATTTTTTAACACTTCAAGGAATTAATAAACATACCAATTGAATAAATTATGAAGTGGCAATATAACTCTTAAAAGTTAATTTATTGCGAAATGTTATATTTTCCTCCATTTCGGTTGTCATTCAGTGTTTGAATATAAGCGTAGAGATATTACGGGAATTAATCGTTGGATTCCGTTAAATGCAAGTCACTTTACTAAAACACCAAGGCGAATAAATAGAAAAAAACGACGAAATTATCTTTGTTGGTATTACATTTAAAACATTTGCGCTGCATAAAAATGTATTAACTGTGTAAGTAGGCTCTTTCGAAAGTTATTCCTCGCATTCAAGGAGGCTGGGTAGAATATTCACTCATGTAAAAATATTTCTAAGATACACGCCTTTTTTCTTTTTTTGCTTCAATTCTCTTACTTTTAATTAATAGACGTAATGACAGTGAATATTAAAAATATCCTTTTCTCTGCTCTTCCAAATTAATTTGGGCGATAATATCATTCTAGGGATCTCACAATATTTGTTTTTATGTTGTGTTTATTTTCATTCAACCAAAGAAATTTTAAAAAGATGAAATGGTGTACTACTCCAAGAATTTTGTTTTAGCAAAATTGATTAAATTATCCGCCCCAGCATCCGTAGAATGAGATCTCATAAAAAGGTCCAGCAAACAATGCAGGCATTACTGTTTTAATTATGCAACCTTCTTCAATTAAATTATTCATTCAAATCTGTTATTTGACTGAGAAATCCAGTTTCGTCTTACAAATAACTTTCAAGTTAAGATGTTTCGATACACTTTCGCGTGCATGCATTACTTTTATTCATAATTTTAAAAGTATCTGCCCGTTCCCTCTCTTTTCCTAAAACGGTCTGCCTCAACAATTCGCTTACTGAATTAAGTTTTCTAATTTTAGGTTCTTAGAAAACTCATTTTGTTTACATAGAAACCCAGGTTAGAATCCGTGAGACAATTAGAATTTTCCATATGCTTAACCGCCGTTTTCCATTTTTCGGAGTGACAACATTTTTCTATTCATTATTGTGAGTCAAAGGAATGCATTTATTGATCGTTTTTGCTTTGTTCTGCGGTTATAAATGAATATTCTGATTGCGATGTTTTTACTTCATGCAGTTGGGTATTCATAAATATGAAAACCCAACTGCAATCTGCTTGGGAAAGCTACGTACGTGGCATGACACACATTGTCTTAATCTATGCCTTACCATGAAGATAATTGATAAGTTAATTAAGATACCATGAGTTAATATACACCTCGCAGTTTTTCCACCTGTATTTTCGTCCACCTTAGAGATTGAACTAGAGCTAATAGTTATAATTCAACGATATCTCGTGCGGAATTATAGTGTTCTCCCCCCGCAGTCATTTATTCCTCTTAAACCGTAATCTCCTGCCGCACTCTCGTCTTCTCATCACCTGCCTCTACAGCCAAATCCCCCATTAAAATTAAGTGCTTTATTCCATTGTGAATTCGTTGTTTTTTATTGCATTGCACCCTACAACCTACCGCTAGGACGTGTGGCAATGAGTGATTACACACCTCCGTGACCCAAAGGCACCTTTCCCTCCTAGCGCGATCGGACAAATATTATTTCATTCTGATCCCTTATAGTTCTAAAAGACGTCAAAAATCTATCCTTTGTACACTTAATCTCACTCTAATTTTATTTCAATCATCCCTCCTGCCCTATTACAATGGGGGTAATACGACACCATGAAGTAAAACAAAAAAGCATCGACAACGACCGAACGAAAGTCGAGTCGGTTGGCGCCCGTGGCTCGGCGCTAGTGGTCGTGTGCTAGCCATTTGGTAGATATTAATTCGTATAATTCGTTGGAATTTCGCGGTTTCACCTATTGTCTCGACAATTAGGTGTATATGGTGGTAAAGTTTCGATTCTGCGTAAGTTTTATAACTCATCATCACTATTTCAAAGGTAAAATAATCAGCTCCAAGAAAAGTGAAGTCCAACAGACATCCACCACAGGACATCCTACCAGCCGTTTAATGACAGAAAAATTATAATGGCAATGTACCCGGCCGTTACAATTTTTACTATTTAAAGTAATTTTAAGGAAGGTGTTTTGTGAAAATTTCACTTAGATTATGGTGTCAACATTTTTATCGTTGCTGCAAAAGCAATCAACACGACGCAGTAATCTTAGAGTGATTTTGTGAGGAATATTTGTTGAAGAAGGTTTAGAGGGAGGGGACCTTAGTGGACGTATTCATAAATTCTTTGGTTAATCTAGAAATATCTTTTTCCAACCAATGTCAGCCATTTCTAGTCAGTAAATCGTGAATGTGTTGGGCAGTAAAACAATGAAACCTGTTGGTTAAAATGTTAAACGACGTGGGTCAGTGCGGAAAATTTCTTAAAAGTAGTTTGTCTTCTCCTGTTTCGTGTACAGGATATCAGGGAAGCTCACGATTACATGGGTGTACTTTATTTTGAGTAATTTTACTGGAAAACCATTGATATGTAATGCTTGCTTAATGTTTCATAAGTGTAGTTGCCATACATATTTTGATTTCGAAAATTATTCAATGAAAGTCGTTGTTGCATTCTGCTGGTGTCGAATCGAATTAACTCGTTTCGGGTATCTAGGGACGAGGTATGTTTGGTGTGTGGTCACTGTGGACCTCTCTTGACGCTCATTTTCTCCTTCCGTCATCAATGCATCATAGTTTGGGCGATACGTTTATGCTCGGGAATGGTTCCGCGGAGTGTTTTTACCTGCCGTCTTAAGGTTCATCAAATAAGGAGAATGATTTGCCAGTTCGAGGGGAGGTAGGGGAAGATGCGACAGTCGCAATGAGCGTTTGCCGCGGATGGAGCGTTGTGATTGAGAGGCGGAGGAGGGTGGAGTGGGGGGGAGAAAGTGGAGAAGGGGGTAAAGTATTCAGGAAGGAGGGTGGGGACACATCGGCGGCACGCTTGAATTGGTGTCCTCGAGGGATTGCGCGCACACCACTCCCTCGCGTCGTTCACCCGTCCTCTGTGCATTCCGGATGGGTGCATCTGCATGATATCCTGCAAAGCCACCTCTAGGGTGTGTGGCATGGGGTGATCCCACATTAAGGATACTCTACATTTAATATTACCTACCGAAGGGGATGCTACTTAACTGGAATGATGGAAATATATTTTAACAAATAGCTTATTGTCATTGTACTCCTCCAGTGCTGGCGTAAGGTTAGGATTTGCTTCTATTTGAATCAAAATAGTCAAACTTCACAAAAAAACCTTTTCGTGTTTCTGAAATTACATTTTAGACTAAACATTCACGAATCATTTGAAATGTAATGGGAAGTTTAGCTGCATGTTTACTAGTAAGGTGTGTTTATTTTCCGACGGCGGAATGGTTTACAGATATACCCGTAGTCCCGAGGATAAAGTAGCTTTAGCGAATGACCTTAATGCTAGTATACAACGTTGTTGCGACACTCGTCAATTTAGAATTAAACTTTAAAAATACGTTGACTTTTGCAATAGGAGAATTTCCTTACCGAACATCTTCTACATCAGGAATACTGAAATAATGTACACTTGATTAAATGTTAAAACTTTACCGTCGCTTGCGAATTCATCTGAGTGAAACACATGAGTAAATAGACAGACAAGCTGACAAAAATTAGGATTTATAGGATGAGTACTGTGGAAATAGGATGATTAAGGAGCAAAATTATCACGCTATTGGTTAGACCTCATTTTGAACACGTGGCGTGCATATGGGATCCTCACGAAGTTGGAATTATTGTCGAATATGAATTCGTGCAGGATAGAGGAGCTAGATTTGTGAAATGTTATTATGATAAACTAGGTAGCATATCCAAAATATTAGAGGAGCTAGTCTGAGAATCACTCACGGAGCGAAGGTCTGAATTACTGATTAAATCTTTTGCATGAATTGTGAGGACGTCTCTTTAACATTAATGTTGAAAATGTGATATTGGCCCCATCGTACTACGGGAGGAGAGATCGCGCTTATAAAATTGGAGAAATAAACAGACAGGTTTAAGATGTAATATTTCAGACGAACGACAAGGGATCAGAGTTGCGTTTTTCCAACCGCGGCAGTGGGGACGGTATTTTGCGTCTAAAGTAGTCAGTGTGTTAAGATCCCCTGGCACACTAGCTAACGGTGGCTTGCAGGGTACTATGTAATCATAATAAATGAATAAATTACAAGAAAGAGTCTAGAAATGTTTACAGTGATTTCAGGAAAATACGAATGAAAATACTTCTTTTATATGATAATAATAAATTCTACTTTGGGGAATAAAATTATGGAAGTGTGTTTTAAGATATTTACATTCGTGGGGCAAATGCATGGATTGTGAATTGATATCCTTGACGATTAATCCCACAGCTGTGAAACACCCGCGTAGGAAGGGGAGTCTAGGAAGGTAGGAAGTAATAGTACGATAAATAATAATATATATATTAGCAATTAGGATATTAGCAATTTTCCGTTAGATATCTAGTGGGAAGTTGCTGCTATCCGTTCTTCATTTCGCTTAATTCCACCAAATCACGCCTGAAACTACTCAATGAATATTTTTTGTTTGACAGGCGAAATAATAGTTATTGTAATGCGTAATAATGGGGTTAACGTATACTCTGTGCCATATTAGTTAGTGTTTAGGAGCTCAGCAGTTTGTTCAATCAGGGTTAATCGAAAATATAATATTTCCCGGTGGACGACTGATAATAATAATAATAGTAGTAGTCCGCAGCACGAATTACATATCTGAAGTGTACACACACGAAATAATCGATTGTATTGAATCAAATAAACAGGCCTCGATGTGATGAATATATTCATCCCCACGATCTATTCCTCGACCAGAGAAATTTGTAGACAGGACTTTCATTTTATCAGTCGGAGGGATATCTGCTTTCTCATCATCTCTTTCTCTTTCTCTCTCCCCCCCCCCCCTGTAGTTCAAGTATCGCCTCCAGGTATACTGCTGGAATCGTCCTGGAGTGGGGAATATCTCTCTCTCTCTCTCTCTCCAGAAGAGGGACTTCCCTCATCTCTCTCTCCCCCTCGTGTTCTTCTCACTCGTGCGCCCTTCTCACCTTCCCCCCCTCTCCCACTCAACCCACCCCCCACCCCCTCTGCGGCACTGCCAGAGGGTGCTCTCATTTGATGCATTTTACGATCGATCCCTTCAATTCCCTCCCGTGACACACACCCTCGCTCACATAAACATCAGAGCCCCTAAGTCTAATTTTATCGTCCGTTTATCCTCAGGATAACCAGTAGTCCCTTTTGAAAGAGCTCTCCTTCCCACCATGTCCTCGGGCATGGACTTCCTTTCTCTCGAATGGGGAGACGAGACTTTCGTGCCTCTTGACACACGCACGTCTTCTCTTCCCTCTGGGGTCGCCGGCTGAGGCTCCAACTTCCGCGGTGAGACGCCTTCCTCCCGGATGTGATTGCCTCATCGGATTGATGCGGCCAAGTCGGGGAACTCCAGTCCAGCAATTGCGTCCACGATTGGTCCGGCACGTTAAACAGTAAAGAGGGCTGGAAATCCGAGACGAAAATCATAGCTAGTAGTATATTCAGAACGTAATTAACTTAATCTCTGTCATAAAAGCCAGGGAGTAATTTTTCTCGCTTGAATCGCTGGAAGCCACTTGCGTATTGGTTTTCTTATTAATGAGTTCCTGTGCCTCTCTCAGTGTTCTTTTTCCTTCCTTATACAGTATTAGCTTAAATCGGTCGAAAAGCGAGGGTTTAAAATTAGTTGGCGTGCGTAGCTCAGGAAGTAATTACTTCAGGAAAAAATACGAGGAAATGTTGTACATAAAAGCCTCAATGAGTCATAAATAATCTTGCACAATTCGTCACGGTGTTTTTTTTTCGATATTAAAATTTTCATTTAGGCTTTGAAATAACGCCCTACTATATTAAAAAAACATGTTTAAGCTACTTATTTTGATATAATGCGTATAAATTGGTGTTAAATTGTTATAATCCACTGAAATAAATACGGTGGCTCTATTGAAGGAAATACAGCATTAGACATCTCCAAGGACTACATGAAAGGGGAAGTGTAGCATTGCAGGAATCCATGGCATATCTATTGCAGGATCAATTGGTATAGTCTACATCACTCGTGAAAGATTAAAATTAAAAAATCGCGCCCTTTGCATTATAGAGCTTACAAGAAGTTCTCGCAAATATTTATCCACTTTAGAGGAAAAAGTGTTTCCCACCAATTTTCTGTATTAGAAGTTTTAAAACATTATTGCTTGAAGGTGAAAACGCTGTGCGAGGATTAAAATTTTGGGAGGAAATGTCGAATATTTAGGAAATTTCAATCCGATCTTGGCAGTTTGATATCGTGTTTTTATGGGTGAATCTGGCCCCTACGCACACATCTCTTGTGTGATCTTTTTAAAACACGATTTAGTCACGAGAATCACTATTCAACATTTTTAATTATTGAAGTGGAAAATCTTTTTCGAATATATATTAATTTCAATTTAAAAAAAACACCATTTCAATCTATTAATCAAGAGCACAATTAACCAAAGATCGGTATCTGTGAGAAATTCGACCCATTTTCATCCACTTGAGATCCGACGGATATTTGGATTTTCCAAATTTTCCAAATTCCCTTTTCGATCGTAAACCGTTTGCACCTCTCCCCATAGCGGGCTGCACTTCCCTTCTTCCCTCGCACGCATCCTTTATTCGCTCAGGGGTTTTCATTCGCGCGCGCGCAGAAGGGCATCAAAACCTCAATTTCATGCGGTGATTCGGCGCCCTGTGTGACGTGCGGGGAGGAGATGGCATTGAGGGAAATAGGAGGGGGATGGTCGAGCATTTCGGGCATTTTGTCCGCAGACGGGGATGCCACCCGGCATCAAAGGATGACTCTTCCCCTCCCCCCGACCAGAAGGGTTCTTTTGTTTCCATTTCGGGATGGTCCGGAGGGGGGGCATTGGGAGGGAGAGGGTATAGGGTTTGCAGAGAATGAGGGATGAGGGAATACCCCTTTTTTGGGGGAAAAAAAGAAACAAGAGAGGAACGCTTCGCGGGCGCAGCATCAAAGCAGCGGCCGTTTTAAATTAAACCGCGGGTGCTGTGTTTGCCTCGACGTATGAAGTGCCCGGACTACAGACGCCTGGTCACTTTGCGCGCAAACGGGCGCAGCGGACGCGAGAGCAGCGGCTGGATTCCGAAAGCCTTGTGCGGCAAACAAAGCACGGGCGGGGCGGATCGAAGGGGAGAAAAATGTGAAAGGGAAATTGTCGGAAGGAGAAGTGATTTCGATGCGCGCATTCATTTCAGGGATTAAAGGATGAACGGCGAGTGATGCATAAGCCGATGAAATGTTTATTAAGTTCTTAGCCGCTTGTGGACGCAAGTGAACGGGAGGAGTGCCCGTGCGCAGGCGCCGTATGAGTCAACCTCTCGCAATGTTAACTCGGTAACCATTGGAATAACGCGGTTTTGTATTTTCTTTGCCATTCACGGGTTTCGTATCCCGGTGGACTTTCACCGGGGCGCTGCCCCCCCGGAATAATCTTCTGAAAACAAACACACTTTCAACCGGGAGATAAAAATAGCCCGAAATGCGATTCCATTCCTCTCCACACAGCCGCAAACCCCACCACCCTCCCCCTACCAATCCAGTCGGCGTCTTCCTCCAGTTAATAAAATTGGTCCGCTTTCAGTTTTTGTTGTTTTTTTTATTTTTAGCTTTGTGGTTGATCGCCACTCCCTAGGCCCAGCCGTAGACCTGCAAGTTTATGTCTCATTTCTCTTGAGCGGAGCCCAGGTTAGCTGAGCGTGTAAATAAAAACATTCCGTAATCCTACTATATTTGTATCCGTGGTGCAATACGCCAGTTTTCCCGCTGAATTTTTGTGAGAGGCTTTCCCCCACAAGTCCCACTACTCGCAACGGCTTGAAATTTAACGAGCCCTCGGGATTCTTTCACTTTTTTTCATCGCTACATTTTACTGCTTTGCGTTTCACAAATGCAAACTTTTTAATCTCAGTTTTTGTACTAGTGCGAATATATATATATATATATATATATATATATATATATATATATATATATATATATATATATATATATAGGATATATATATATATATATATATATATATAACAAGTAGTAAGATTTAAAAATGTAATCCTTTATTGTCTCTTTGTAGTATCATATATTTATAACTTAGAGCATTAACATTAATTTAGTTCCAGTTCGCCCTCTAATTCCGATATGAATGAGTTAGAAACTCATGTGTACGTAGATAAGAATACAATTCACAGACCTGATATGATAAGGCCTTTGAAAAGCGTTAACATTTATTTGTTTCCCGGTCTTTTTTGGATTCCTTATGGAAAAAACATTTCACTTCTGCCTTTAAAGCTTGCGTTAGCAATAATGGAGATTTATTTTTTAAATATCTATGATGTTACTTTGATTCAGATCAGGGTCCATTTTTAAGATGTCATCGGTTAATTTTATCTGCTGCCTCTTTCATTTTCAAAAACTGCTTACCCAACGTGCTTTTACGGCTCATGCGGCAGAGGATACTCTCACTAAAAACCTCCACCTTTGCCAATAGTTCTCCGAAGTTCACTCTATGAACTGAAGTGCTGATCCCTCCTAACTTCGGAATGAACTCGTTTAACCAGAGTTCTTGCGGAAATAAGAAGAGGAGGAGTTTCTTTTTTTTATTTCTCCACGCCTTCGGACACATCCAAATCGAATTCCGGACGGCCCGGAAACGACGGAGCCCACATCGCGATTGAAAGACGCTTCAAACGATTATTGCCACCATTCTTCCCGATTATTATTAGTCTCTCCATTTCCCTCTCCATCCCCTACCACTCCCCCCTCCTCTCCACCCCCTCCCCGCACTTTGACCCCCCACTTCGGCCGGGAAGATTGCGATCGCGTCAGCATCGCAAGGAAAGAAAGTTGCGGGGAGAGGGGGACATACGGACCGCCATTGATGTCGGTCAATCGACGGGACGGCATGTTCCTCCGCTGGCATCCAACTAGCAGGGTGTGTGTGTGTGGGAGGGGCGAGTGGGAGGGGGTTGGTGGGGAGGGGTCGAAGGCAGGGAGGTGGGGGGGAGAAAGTTTCCCGCCAAAGACAAATACAGCGAACGGAATCCCTCGCGTCGAGTTGGGCGATTGCGTCAAAGGGGGTGAGCCACTCAATATCGGGTCTGTGCGGTCCAAATGCGGGCTCTACTGGAGGAGGCGGAGGGGGTGGGGGGGGCAGGGAGGAAGAGCGGGGGGAGGGCGTCAGGGGCCGAGAGGGCGAGTTCGAGTCGGCCGGGTCCGGTAATTCGGGTCTTGCTTCGCTTCCCTCTGGCAAGGGCCGCTTTTGTCGCCGTGCAGTCGGTGAAACATTTTCGAGCGATTCATAGCAGCACGAACTCAGTCATGGGGGAATGAGAACTGCAGCGGAAGCGCCCTTTATAGACCCCGTCTCCCAATATTGAACAGGTATTTGTTGTTTTTCAGTGACATATTGTGTGTGTGTGTGTGTGTGTGTGTGTGTGTTTGGGAACTAAAAAGCCTTTTAATAACAGACTCATTACGAGAATCATTGCAAATCTTCTTTAGGGTAAACTCTCCAGAAGGATAGCCTTAAAAATTAAATTTTTCTATTCGTTCGTAATGGTGATTCATATGTGCCAACCATTTGCCGTAGTAGTTGTTGAATTTACTCGGATAGGAACTCATGCCCTATTTCTCCAGTCCGCCTCATTGATTGAAGATTGACAAAGATATATGCGTGCTATATTTAAACGATTGGAGAGAACCATGGGGGGCAGTCTCATACATACATTCCTCTTCGCAGTGCGTGCGTGGAGAAAAATGACCCTGGATGATTTTCATCTCGAAAGTAGAAATTATAAGTATTTAGAATTCCTTGGAGAGAAACAATGGAAATTAATGTCTACACTAATACATCAAAATGTAAATCGTGATGAATCGAGATTTTCTCATCATTGTTTTTTCAACCCTTGTCTTAGTTTGAGTTTGAACGCTAAAAATTTTAATTTTATATTATATTTTAATGAAATAATTGGAATAAAGAGAAAACTAAAACTGTACTAGGCTATTTAAAGTAAAAGGGTCCATGACATCTTAATTTTTAAGATTACCTACTAATATTACGAAAATAACCGAAGAAAGGATTGGAATTTTCTCGGTTATTCGTGAAATAAAAATTGTTATCCGCCCTTAAATAGGCAATCATACTAGATCTTATTGGTAGGTCATCGAATTAGAAAAAAATAGAGTTGGAACAAACCCGTATGCTTTATGAATGTCGCGCGGTTTCACAGTAACCGTGATCTAACCCGTTTCTAATTTTTCCCCAGTAGTCACCATCCAGTGCTCCCTTGGGGTTGGAGGGGAGAAGGTGAGGGAGTAACGCATGTGAGGATATTCCCAAATAAACTGAAGAGGAAATCAGGGAAAGTATCGAAAGAAAGAATTCCGGATAAAATGTAACGGAAGGAAAGGATGCGAGGTGAGGAGTTCCCGTCCACCTTCGAGAAAGGATCGAAAGTCGCATGAATACCAATAAACGGAACAATACGAAGAAGGTACGTCGAACGGTTATTCGCCTCGGCGATGCCCCCGGAGGCAAAGAAACTAATAAAAGATATTCCCCGACTGCGAAACGGACCCACGAAACCCTATTTTTCCCCCGACGTGCGCCCGTTTGTGTTATGTACATGGGAGGGTCGGTGTGGCGTGGCGGGGGTGGGTGGTTGGGGGGTGGGGGCGGAGGGTGGATATCGGAGGTGGCGGAGGATAATTTGCGGGTGGGCTGGTAGCTGAGCGCGGAGAGGGTTGGGAACGGGGCGGGAGGGAGGGGTGCCGGGTGTTTGCGTTCCCGACATCCCCGGGGCAGGAGAGGGCGGAGAGGAGCGGGAATCGGGAGGACGGGAGAATCCCTGGGCCTTCTAGGATTAAAAATAAAAAGAGAGAGAGGGAAAAATAAAACAGTAATGGCAATACATACTCGAGTGGCCAAAACTTCCCCTATGAATCCTTTCTCCCCCCCCACCCCATGTGGGCGAGGAAAAAAGAAGAATATCCCTTTCCCTCGCTGCTTTCGCCCGATAAAAAAGGAGAGGAAGGAAAAAAGCCAGTGGGGCAAATATGTGTGAAGAGTCTCGGCCGCCGGGGGCGCATTGGGGTATTAGTCGAGGGGAGGCTTTTGGCGCGGGGGCGGAGGGCGATGGGTTGGGCGTGACGGGAGAAGAGGGGGGGGGGGCGACCGTTGGATGGATCGGTGAAGGGGGCGGGGAATGGGGGGAGGAGAGAGGAACCCTGAAAAAGAGTGTCATTAGGGATTAATCAATGCTGCCGCTTTCTCCCTCGCATTGGATGCATCCGTACTGAACGGACATTGCGTCTATGTATAACGCGATGGTATCCTCTCCGCTGAGGCTCGCCGAAAATCTATGCTTCCCAACAGAATTCAAGGAAGGTCAAATTGACGACCGAGCTCCTTGAATAAATGAAAGTGATTTTCAGTGCATTGACTAGTCCAAATTATTGTAATCATTAATGACAACAATTTAATCCATGAGGGAAATTTTCTAATTTGGGTTTCCTTCTTTGTGTGTCATGAAAACATTTGGGTGACCATTTTCCATGCTAGAGTACATCCAGAAGGCTTTGCATCGAAACCTTCTAGCGTTATAACTCACGTTGACTGTCGGTGGTTGGTTTTTAGCAGCCCTCTGGGGGTATTAATCTTATATGCGATAACAATTTTATGCTCAACGCCATAATAAATATAAATGAATTAGGCTATTAGATTTCCACCGAGAATATTGATGAAGGTAAGCACTTCTATAAACTTACACTTTGAAAAAATATTTTTGGGTAATAAAATTAGAGCTATTAAACTTATATTTTTTGATTGGCGATAGGATGTTGAAGACTGTAATAGAGGGGAGAATGTTAGGTAAACGAGGAAGGGGCAGGGGTAGGATAGGGATGTTGGCTGGAATGAAGGGCGGAAGGAAGTATTCGGAATTGAAGGGACGCTTACTCCAGTGTAGGATGCTAACTAACGTTTTGTTAAGAGATACAAGGAAATTTTCGCTGTACCGTTTGGTAATTAGTGTGCATCCAAAACCTACCTTAACCGGTAGATTCCGATTATAATAATAATTACATAAGTATGCTAAAGGATAAAATTGTAAATTTTAACCTCAATAGATTCCGTAAGCCACGGAAGGACACATTCGCCAATGTTCCGCAATAAAAGTAATTTTATAAGTAATACTTCCCTAATAATGAAAAAAAATCAGAGTGAAAATTTATTTTGCAAGCCCTTTCTTGTGATGGACGCTGGTATTTACGCCCTTGAACGGATTTAAAAACTTCGAACCATATTTGGAAACAGCTCTAATACCCCTGGAAATTTTAATAATAACGAAATTCAAACTCAAACATTTTTTATAGGATGCAGTTATGACCATCAGTTCGCATTATTTTCCATTCCATTTGCATTCCAATGTCTCATTTCCCATTATTCCATCGATTCTGTAATTCGAAAGGTTAATTCAATATTTAAATGAGAATTTTCAAATTTAAATATTGTTTTTTCAGTGTATACTGAATTCCATTGCGAATCAACTTTCACCTGTTATTCATTAAAATTAGTGCAAAGAAATCTTCAAAACTGCAGATAAAACGCAATTTCATTGAAGACCCATTCATTAACCAATACCTTGACAAAAAATAATTTAATATTATGAATATTAATTTCATTTGAAAATGTTCTTTAAAAGTCTCTACAGAAATATTGCTAATTGCACGACGTCTTTTAGAGTTGAATATTTCCGTTCGACGGAACACAGCGCTTATCTTCCTCCAGTTATTCTTTTCGTGATTATGTGCACCATCTTCCTTGATGAAGAAACAAATAGATGAAGAAATTGATTTCGAATGGTAAATAATATTGAGCTAATTAGAAGTATTTGAAAGAATATGTTTTAGATACATATTATGCATAGAATCAATATATTTTTCCGATAGAAAAAGCATTTAACAGAAAAAACGCATTTTTTCCATCGAAAATGTTTTTCAGTCGTTTTGCTCCGATTTAAATTTAAAGTAGGATCATGGACATAACTCATCATTATTTCAGTTTTGTTCAGAATCCGAGGATTTCCGCAAATATTATGTTAATAACTTGTCCCACTAATGCTATTGACGAACTCTTAGTGTAAAATTAAATTTGAAAAACCCCAAAACATATAATTCACCCCTCAACGATGACCTCGCTTACGCATTTGGCCAACCAAATTATTATCGCTAAAATTTTCTCCATATTCTATTGTAGAAGAATAATTCCGTGTTGAGTTACGTCATAATTTTGCAAAATTTTCAGTGATATGAGAAAACAACTGCAATCAAGAACACGGGATCTAATTTCCTTTGTTCCATTCTCGTAATATACACTTCACCACCAATGGTGACGAGTGGAAAGTAGCATGCAGACTTCCACTTGCAGTGGAAGTAGCAAGCGAAAATAGAAGAAAATTCAAATTTTTACGACACTTCATTCACGTTAAATTCTCACGTTAAATTCGAGTTGTTGAGTTGAAAGTATTTATTCGATGCGTAACACTGGCGACTAACAATGGTGATTAAAGGTTGGTTTCATGGGTCATCTTAGAAGTCAACTCGCGCTAGATTATATGGCACGTGAAATACATGTAGAGGTTAGAGGGTGAGTTTCTTAACCCGATTATTTTAAGAAATTACTTAAACCCTAGAAATCACAATTGAGAGAAAATGTGGCCGCTCAAATTTGAACAAAGAACCATCATTTTCAAAAGAATTGTTTGGTTCTTCTTCTATGTCACGTTGATGGGTTAAACCTTCAATGATATTACGTACTTCTGTTAAGCGTGAATCAATTATATTGGAAGTCATCGTGATTTCGCATCGTTGACGCTGGAAACGAGAGGAATGCGAGCGAACAGTAATACAAAACGTAACTGAGAAAGAGACCGACGAGAAAGGACGCCAGGACACTGAGGTGTGAGTGCGTATAAGAAATCTAGATTCGAATTCCTTCAGTTCACCTGTTCCATTAAGCGTTTGAAATATTTTCAATCTCGGGCTTCTCCTCCCAACCTACCATTCTATCTTCTTTTTGTTCATAACATTCGGGGTATGGACATGATATATATTTACAGGAAAGGGTTCCTGCCGTGTAATGTAAGACGGGGATAGAAGAAAGCTAGACAAGAGAGAGAGAGGGAGGAGAGAGAAGGTGAATTGGTTCCGATAAAAGATGGCCGTAAGATACGAGTAGGATATGAGAGTTTCGGAGGTAAATCTCACGGCGTTGAGCAAACCAGGGGTCCGGATATTTGAGTCAAATATTGGAGGATAAATAATGAAAATCCTTTCTCTCTCTTCATTGGGGAGCGTGTGGATTGTGGGTGGGAATGAAGGGGAGAATGGGTGTGGGAAGTACGAGGTGTCGTCGATTCCAGAGGAGCGCTGCAATTGGAAAGAAGGCGATAAAACTAAAAGCGTGTAAGCATTGCTTTATTTTTTTATTATCCTCGGCCAAAGTGGGGCCCAGCCTCCATTAAAATCCTCTGAAAACACGTGAAATATTACTCCCATTCGCCATTAAAATCGGTCTACCCCCACCTTGCCCACTTGAATCAGACCCGGATTATTGGATCTTCAAACACTAACCGAAGTTTAAAATTATTTTCCTGGATTGCCAGCTTCGATCGTGGTTGTCCTCTCGACTTGAAAAGTGGATCGTGATTCCCGATCACCTCTTCGCATTGCGGGTAACTGATAGATATGACTTCACGAAAATGGCGATTCCCGCTCACAAAACTTTCTCCGCTAACGCCTTTTCTCGTATTTTATTCTGCGTGTGGGAGAATCACGGAAATAGCTGATTAAAAATAATTCAATAATAATTCCTCTACAACAAATATAATTAATAAATACTCCCTGGTAAATCCGACTAATGGCAAAAATGATTACATACATCTTTAATAATCTTACAATATCAAATACTATTTCTTTCTATCTACAACTTTTAATTATTGCTAATATTATTTTCTCAATGAGTATGAATTCCTAATTAACTTCCTTCAAAAATATTTGCGGAGTTTAGGCTTCCGTAAATCACGAGTGCACGTCGCTAATCCCACTTCTTCTCTTCTTGATTCATTTATTCGCAGTTCTCTCTCTGAAGACGAACGGTTACCAGCGCGATGAGTCTTGAGCTTGGGGCGGAAAAGTAAGCACAACATCATTTCTAATGTTTTTTTATGCTTTAACATTAGCCCAGAATCTTTATTTTAGTTCACTGACTTAAAGAACCAGGATTCACAGCTATGGACTGATGCCGATGTAGCAAATATTTTCGCATAGTGGGTACGTTATTATAAAATATTAATTTTGAATGATTGTAATGTAGACAGACATATAAATGGTAAGGGAAAGTTTGCAGACGCAATGGACAACGACATTAATTCAAAATTTGAGATATATATATAAATATATATATAACTATAAACTACAACTTTTAATAATTGCTAATATTATTTTCTCAATGGATTCCTGATTAACTTCCTTTAAAATTTGCGGAGCTTAAGCTTCCAGACATCACGACTGCACGTCGAAAATCACCTTTTTATAATTACATATATACATATATATATATATATATATATATATATATATATATATATATAAAAACATCCGCACATATGAACCATAAACACAGTAATCAACCCTAAGGTCGGTTTGGTAGGTGATAGTAGAGCTCACCCAGTACTAAGTCGGACGGCGTGTGAAATTCACACAAATTAGGGTGAGGGGCCAGATCCTTTCCCAGTACCGGTAATGGGTTCCCAGGAAAATCTGTTGTCCAAAAAATCACACAGCTTATAATAAATATATATATATATATATATATATATATATATATATATATATATATATATGCATTCATCAAATAAAAATCAAGATATAAATATTTTTCAAGAACTGTGGAATTTTTAGGTGATTAAACATGGAAATCAAATATTTTATGAATTCTTTAGAGTTTCACTTGAGCATTCCTCCGTTTTTATTATGGTGACTGTCCTTGAGAACACAAAAATAGTTCTGAAGGTATTTCCGTCTGAAATTTAACGTTTAATGCGTTAATCGTGGCAATTTAATCCTACTTTAACTCGTTAATGTTTGTGTGTTAGGTCATTAGAACGAGTAAATAATTGCACAAGCGCAGATTATTCGCACCTTGGATGTGTTCACCTATCCCTGAAGGCGTTGGCCGTCAGGATTCTTGTCTCTCGGGAGGAGGAATGAAATCGAGGAAAGAAGCGAGCGGGGGGGGGGCGAGAGCAATTGATGACGGGGGGGGGCAGGGGAGTTATTGGTCGGATCCACAGACGACGTCTGGTGAAAGGGCTGGGCGGTGGGCGGGGAGGTAGGCGATGAGACGTCGAGGATGAAAGTTGTGTTCGCCGGAGACCCGGGAGGATTGAAGCGGGCTTTTATCCCCCGCTCCATTCCGGACCCGAAAATATAACGCCCTCATCATCCCCCCCAATCCAAAACCGACCGACGACCCTTCATCCCCCACTCTTCCAAATCTCACCCTCAGACACTTTATTCCGAATTCCACCTTTTCATTCCTACCCTTTCACCCTTCCCATCTAAAGTCTTCTTTGTGCCCTCACCTCGATCGACTTAGCGTAATTTCAGTGCCATGTTCTGCGTTTGTCAGCTATATGTCCGCCGGAGACGAGGTCGGACTAGTGCGATCTTTAGTCCTCCGTATTTTATTTCCCTTTTGAGTTCTAGGGTTCAGCTACATTGATTGGCTTGGTCCACTCCGACGCAGGATTACTCTTTATCCATCTAACCTTATAGTTACTTGCAGTCTATAAAATTGCTCCATAAATATCCGATGTCTTAGTCAAAATAATCAATTATTTCATGATAAAGAATGTATACAAGCATGCATGTGCTATTGGCATATATATATATATATATATATATATATATATACATATTAATATGTGTGTGTGTATTTGTTTGTGTGTGTATGTATAAGCTAAACGTAAATATTAAAAACACTTGATGATATTCCACTTTGCCTTTGTGCCATAATATTAAGTACTTTCACTCCCAGCACCTATGAGCTCACCTCATTGGACGCTTACCAATCATATTACGTTCAATGCCTCAAAGCCTTGGGAATTTCCCGCCTCCCCCCATTCATGTGCCTGCTTCTCCAAGCAATATAAGTTTTCCTCGCACGTATTTTGAATCTTCAAGCTCCATGAAACTCCTCCGACGTCGGATGCGAATGAGGTAAGGAGAAAGAAGCGAAAGAGGGTGATATCCCGTTCGGAGACGGGAGTACCGTCGAAGGCCTCCAGCCGTACGGAGAGGGAGACGGTCGCAAAGAGCGCCCCCAAACTCGCGCGAGCCAGACTGGTAGTAGTAGTAGTACTCCTTTACATAATGTATGGATTGCGACTAGTTATCAGAGCGAGAAAGCTTCGTCCCATCTGTTTGGACAAGGGCCCAAGTCAAGGAGCCTGGCTCGCACGCCCTGACGCCGGGCTGCAGGTCGAACAATGGAAGTCCACTCGCATCTCCTCCGTCCAACCCTTTTAAGTCGCCACTTCCCATTTCTCTCTCTCTCTCACTCTGACTCACTCTTTTTCCCCCGAATCCTCTGACTACCCCAAATCCTATCACCCTCTGAGGCCCTGCGTCCTATTCCGCCAATGGAGTCGGGCTGTCCTCATTTCTCTTCCACCCAGCTCCCATTCACCTTTGGTACCTCTCCCCCCCGTTCCCCATCCCAATGGCCCTTGAAAGGACGCTCCTTCGATCCGCGCGTCTCCCTCATCACCCCCCCTTCCCAACGGATCAATGTAAAATATAGATGTTCGTATGTACTCTATAGTACGCTGGATAGACTAAAGTAATAGTATGTCTATTTTCATGCAACATTTTTGCTCGCATCATGCTCACGGATAATCGAACCAGGATTGGTTTGTTTCAGCTATCTAAACAATTTCATATTCCCTGTCAACTTCTCCATTCCCTCATAGATCCTTGATCCAACGCTTTCCATTACTTTCTTCTTGTATTTCAACCCTGGCCTTCCTCTGTAATTCTTCGCATCAATCTGTTCTTCATTTGTTTGCTCATGGTTTCGATTTCAACGTAACCAACAATTCACTACAATTTCATCTATCAAAATTAGAGAAGCCGGGAAATATGGCCTATTTTTTCTGTCTCATTTAATTTTCTCCCCAATACTGTCATTTTTATCCTGTCTAAGGTATTCCAAATGCTGATTTTCTTAAATAGTGCATTCCTTCATGTCATCTCATATAAACTTACATCAATATTAATTGACAGTTAAATCTTGCAACAGCGAGGATAATTCGACGAGGAAGCTTAATGCCAGATTAGATATCACTTCAAGAATTTACGTGTCTTCACTCGAGATTTCCACAGTTATGGAGGAGGCTATTTTCACCATATAACTTGTTTGAGAGATTCAGCAAAACATTAATCATCGTCTTACGAGGGGATCCAAGCCCAAATATTTCCACAATTTTGTCACATCACTCTCTGTGTCCAAACTCCTTTGACTAATCTCGCTCTCCTACGCCTCATGCGATCTAACTCTTTTACTAAATCTGCCTCATGAGGTTCCCAGATAGGGGCCCTACACTTCAGATGCGGTCTAACAAGCGAGGAGTAGCAAAACCCATTCAATTTATCATCGTGCATCATGAAGTGGCAAGACAAAGGTGTCACTCCGTTTTAATTGGCCGAAATTGGAATGCGCGACAATTATTTGGGATCATGGGAGAAAATTATACTGTCCAAGATATTTGCTTAAAATCTCTACGAGAAGAGAATAAGCGTGACGAGTATGTTGGAGGCATTACGTTGGGATGCTGTCGATTCACGAAGAGAGCAGGAAATGCATGGGAACCCCGAATTTTACTGCAGCACATAGGGTTTTATTATTATCATTATTGCCAAATAAAATATTTGTACACTATGCGAAAGAAGTGAAATAAGAGAGAGAGGTCCCAACGGACCGATTAAAGCTCTCGTCAGCCCCTCGCATGGTACACAATCATAACAAAATCGAACCCAGGCACCGGAATAAGTTACTTCAATGATAAAATTTAATAATTTAATTAGTTCATGAAGAATGCATCGATAAGCGTGTGTGTGTGTGTGTTTCGCCCTAACAACCCATCTCACCACACGTCCTTGTGGTGTTTTTGCGAGCTCTTGTGCAGATTTAGATGCAGATGCTACATATATAGACAAAACTTCTCATGAAGTAAAAGGAGCTGCCATTAATACATTCGTGAAAAATGAGTCCAACGATGAAATTAAGTCAATGCCATATATTTTAGCGTGATACTCTACTCGCACTTTGGCCATTAGGTGTGTTAAAAGCAATATTTGACTGGTAACTTGCACTTAGTTGTCGGACGATTCCACGATTTCGTCTCCGAGTGTTTCCTCACCTTTCGGAAAGTTGAATATCGGAGTCTAAATACACTCTTGCGAATATCACTTTTGCTCTAAGCTTAACCTAGTGAGGTATAAGCCTTTAAGCAGGCTATTGAAATTTTTTCAGCACTGTTTTCTTTTCTTGAACATAATGTTTTTCATGCGATAACATCCATCCGATAATAAACGAGATCTCGTATACACACATCATTAAAAGTGTTTAAAAACATTCTCACCGTAAGTAATGATAAATTCTTCAACTAAAAATTGTCTATGATGAATCCGGAAATCTAGCGTAATAATCATTTCAGTCATGAAAGTTTTTTAACCCACTCATTCGTAGTATCTCTTCACACACGCGTACCGGAGTAGAGCATTTAGTGGCATGAAAAATCAAACTAAATCTGTTTGAGTCGCAGTCTCTCGTTTGAAGAACTATTTCCTCGGGGAAGCTGACGGGATCTCGGTTTTCGCCCCACGGCGTTAAAATCGATGTCTCTGTCCATCTGTCCCCCTTCCACCTCCCTCCCTTCCTCCCTCAACAATTTATTCTCCCCTTAATCCGCCGCCGTTACATTTAATTTATCTCCCGTTTACACACTGCATGGAATCCGTCGTCGCCGTAATCGGATTATTGGAAGGGAACATAATGACGCTTATTAGCGTGCGTCCCGTTCCCTATCTTATCCCGGCGTACACCGCGACGGAACCCTCACCAAGCCCCCCCCCCCCTAACTTCCTGCTCCTCTCCCGCGCCTCGAATCGGGGCTTCTTCCTCGGCTCCCCCGGCACCACAGAGGACTGGCATTCTTCTGCTCGGCTTCCTTTTATGCTCCCACCTCCGTTGATTTCGATCGCAGTTTTGCTTTCCCATGAAAGAGAGGAAACCGGCAACGTGCGAGGGCGCCAGACGGGTTAGGTATTGACCTACTTTAATGCCTCCGAAGATCGGCAAAGGCCTGCCTATTTACTCGTAGATAATTAGCCATTGAAGGAAAGACGGATTCCTTTTTCATTCATCCTTAAATGAGGTGGCGTTGACAACTTCTGCTATTTTGTTTAACGAACCTTGAATATCATCGTGCGTCCCAGGCTTTAAGATGACGATCTGTGGTGCTTCCATCATGAAATATTTAAATGGTACTCCATGCACTTGATCGAGTCGCATTTTAATATGACATTTAGAAAACTCTGCTGAATTAATGAATTGAACGGGCATCATATACTGAGACACACATTGGTATATATCTATCAGAAAAACTTATAATTATCAATCAAACGTATATTTATTGAAATTCGATCAAGGATTCTGTTTTTTTATGTGAAACAGTATTATAGCCGAAGGAAAATGTAGGTAGCCTTAATGTGCGGGGTGCGAGCCACAAAAATCTGCATACGACTATTTCATTTTTTTGTGAGATGATAAAAGGATGCTATTCGTTCGCTTAATTTATGCTGCAACGACTTCGCGAGCATTAAAATATCGAGTTATGACTCTGTTTCCTTTTCTTTATTCCTTCCTTTATGAAGGAGGCCATAAATTTGGGATTCGCTTCATCGCATCTCTTTCCGCGCGAACCATGAAATTTAATCGAACTATTTCACAATGTTTTAAAATGCCAAGGGGAGATTATCGCTCCGAATTCATTTTGATCCTGCAGCATCAATTTGCGGACGAAATGAGACAGAGCACGCGTTTATTTATTTCGCAGTATTCACGATGCATAATAACGAGAGGATTAATTATAAGCCGAGGCTGTTATTTTATTACCCATTTACGCTACGTGCTGCCGTTTAAGAGAGAGCTGAAACTCAGTTTTAATTTGCGGATTACAACTCATAAGCAGTTAATCCAAGTGAAAATCAAACGGGTTACCCCTTTTGTAAGAAGATCCCCGGGGCGCGGCGCACGGGAATCCCTGGCGATATCTCTCCCTTGAATGAAGTCGGCTAATTTAAAAGGCTAGTGCGTCCGTCCCTCCGTGCTCCGTAAAACTAAGACAAAACGTCTTTAATGGCCTTGGATAAATATCTTCACTCTTCAAACGCTTCCCATTACGGGGATAACAATGGAAGATGGCGTCCGTAATCCTTTCCAATTCGCGTCTCCTATCTAAATCACCCCTTTCACCAACAAACCTCTCCGGCCCACCCCCAACTCTCTGGACCGCCAGTGCCCGAAACCCTTGCCTCACTCCTCTCCGCTCGTTCAGACAGCCCTTTTTACATCCTTCATGTCCTGCTGCTTCCTTTATCTCTCTCCCCCCCGACTCCACTCGGCCCCAAATCCCTTTTCTTCCTCTTAACACCAAATGTTGGCACGATACGGCCTTATCTGAAAGCCGACGGAAACCAGTGCTATATGTACGTAAATCGCCCTCAATGAATGCCTTTGAATTTCTGTAAAGCGGCAAATGTCATCGCTGGATACTATTGCGGCTGCGACATCAGATTTTGACACTGCATCGTAATTCGAATGGTGCAATGACCAGTTTTCTGGCGTTCATATTTTGAAATTAATCGGTTGCATTGGGGGTGAGATGCAGTAAGGCTAAATTTAGGCTAAGGGCACAGTTAAATGTTCAACAAATACTGCAGTTTAAAATGATTCCTATTGAATAAAATCGACTGTTAATTAAAATCAGAAATTTATAGCGTTTTCCTGTTAATTTTTTCGTTAAGCTTTCCCAATCGAATACGATGAATCAAATCTCGTTCTGCCATTGATAAAAGTAAATATAAGTTTCATATTAATATTTACGCGAAGTCATGTTAATAAAGCCGTAAATCAATGATAAAAGTGTGAATTGTAAGTATTCTTATTTTTTATCATAAACAATAGGCAATGCTGAAATAATAAGTCCATTTATGCTCAACATTCACGTGCAAGCTGCTGTAATGCACGTGCTGCATGCATGATGGAAGTGATACATTCATATATAGAAACGAATGATCATATGGTGCGGTGTTACATAAACGTGTGTACATGTATACATAGATGTTTAATTTTTCTTTTGGATCCAATAGAAAGCATTTACCTTTGTTTTGCATATTTTATTCGAGCAGGACAATTTTCATTGGTGATATCGGATAGCTTGAATAACGGGCATCTCCTGATTTCCTCAAATGTCACCAGACGTAGATTCTGATCGAATCGCGAACACTCAATTCAGAGAGAGTTCTGTCAGAAATACATATATTGCCATTATGGATATTCCGTCTACCGGAACAGCTGAGATTACTAGTGAGAAATGTATGGTTCTTCCCTCTAAACCAATCCCTTCAAAAAGCATTGCCGTTCGCTCTCCCCTTTTATTGGCAACTTGATCCCCTGCCATACACCCGTGTGTGGCCTCCGCTTTTCAATGCGGTGTCTCAGCGACGTCGCATCTTCAATCAACTTGCGCCGCTTCTCCTCTCTTCAAGCATCTGTCTTCATTTCACTGGCCCATCATCTTTTACAAGTGTTCAAAAAGAAATTTGGCCCCACTCCCACTTGGGATAGGGCATTTTCAAAATTTCCTCTTAGAAGAAAACATCTGGTAGCATCGGCCAAGAATGCGCCAAAATATTGAAATTAATAGGTGTTGAAAATTTCAAACACTCTCCATCACACTCTCAATATTGGTCACTTAACATTTAGGTTAATTTGTATTAATATTAGGTGTGACCTGCGAATACTACCTTGATCAAAAAGTTCCCGGAATAACCACCGTGTGGCGCTCCCATCGTTCCGATTTGAGTTCTGTTTTTTTTTGTTAAATTGGTACATCTGTTGTTGATATTCCCTTTAAATCTTAGTGTCATAACTTGACATTTGCAAAAGTTACGGTCGGTTTTCGGTATGTCCATCAGTGCTTCCTGCGATTTTTCCATTACTTCCTCTCGGCTGCTAAAACGCGTTCCCCGTAATGGTTTTTTAACTCGATTGAACAGAAAGAAGTCACAGGGAGCCAAATCAGGTGAATTCGGTGGCTGTTGGATGGTATTTGTTACATTT
This sequence comes from Hetaerina americana, assembly GCF_022747635.1. Lineage (NCBI taxonomy): Eukaryota > Metazoa > Arthropoda > Insecta > Odonata > Calopterygidae > Hetaerina > Hetaerina americana. The sequence goes on along the minus strand of NW_027287538.1, from coordinate 74,413,380 downwards.
TTCGTCAAAAAATTACGAATAATGATAGCACTGTTCGACGGTGCGTTATCATGGTGCAAAATCCACGAGTTTTCTGCCCACATTTCTGGTCTCTTTCGGCGAATTGCTTCACGCAAACGTCTCATAACGCCCAAATAATACTCTTTGTTTACTGTCTGGCCTTCTGGCAAAAATTCATGATGCACTACACCGTTGTAATCCATGAAAACCGTCAGCATTGCCTTCTTTTTTGACTGAAAACGACGTGGTTTTTTTGGTCTCGGCTCATTTGGTGAACGCCATTCACTTGCCTGATGTCTGGATTGCGTGTCGTACTCATAAACCCACGTCTCGTCTCCAGTAATGATCCTTTTGATGAATGTGGGATCGGATTCAGCCTCGCAAATCATGTCTTTTGCGACGTCAACACGGTCTCTTTTTTGCATGAAATTGAGGTCTTTTGGCACCAACTTTGCTGCTACACGACGGAAACCCAAATCATTAACCACAATGTCTTGGACGGATCCATAGGCAATGTTCAAGTCCTCCGCTATTTCTCTGATGGTTAATTTGCGGTTATTGACCAACATTTCTTTTACTTTATCAATTTTTTCACCGACTTTCGATGTCGATGGTCTGCCACTGCGTTCATCATCTTCGATTGACTCACGACCACTTCTGAACCGCTCGTGCCACTGGTAAACGACCGTTTTTTTAGAGAATCGTTGCCGAAACACTTTTCCAACGTCCGTGCGCCACTAAATCCGTTTTTTACGCAAAATTTAATACAAGTTCGTTGTTGCAAATTTAAATCCATTTCTGAAATTGTAAAAAATCGCCAACACACACAGAGATAGATGTACTCTTGGCTAGTAAAATCCAGGGATAATCCATATCATACTGCATTTAATATATTACGGTAATATTGTTTTAATTTTTCTCATTTTTTATGGTAGATATCTAGATGCAATAACTCATAAAAATTTTTATGTTTAATGCATTTAGATCCTCGTAAAAAATATGTACTCGAAGATTTTTTTAAATTGCAAACGGGTATTTTTGGTAACGCGTTTCCACATGTCTTAGCGACCGTTTACTCGAATTATGTAATAAGAAGCGGTACTTAGTCACGCAAGCTGAGAGCCCATCGGTATTTTAAATAGCTGATTGTTGTATTTTAATTTGGAAAAACTTGCGGACATGATCTCAACTATGGGTTAAATATAATTATTTTGCTCCGCTACGGTTTACATTCGTATAAATTATTCGTAAAATTATTGTTACTACAATAATCATTATTATTATGATAAAATCAAGTATCATTTGAATGGAAATAAAAAATTATTCGTAGCCACATGTCTCTGATACACGCTAGGCGACTGAAACCAGCTACCTAAATGCCTGGTGTATGTATGTAGTTGTACCCCTTGCCACTAGCCTTTCGGGAGTTTTTTTAAATAAATCACATAAATGTAAATGCACGATTGCTCCATTGTATTTGGATGCCTAAAAATTCGCATTCTCTTGACGATCACGGATTAAGCATTAATGTTTGCTCTTTGAATTGATTAGTCGTTACCTGCCCTAACCTGCAATTATATTGTTAGTTTACATGTTGAAAAAGCCTGACTCTTTAGTCCACGGCTCGAGCTGTAATGTTTGCGAAGTCCTCTGCATGAAAAGGAAACTCATCACGCAATCTAACACGACAGCCTTGAATATTTCTTCAAATTGTATTCTGAGACAAATATATTTTCTTAAAAATGATTTTTTAGTCATCCCTCGCAATCTTCCCAACAGTGCAAACAGTCCGTCAGTTTCAGTAAAAAACTGAATATTCACCTGAAATGTCAGAAATGGGCTAAAATAGGTTGATCGGATGAAACGTTCGTCAGTAACCATATTTAAGGCGTTTAGTCCCTTTCCCTCTCCTCTGCTTCGCCTCATATCTATCTCACTCACTCCCATATTCTAACTGCATGTAGTGCAGTGGCCTCAATCTCTTTACTTCTCGTCGAACTTTCAGCAGTCTCATTTCTTTCAGCGGGGCTCTCATCATTACCTCAGTATTTTGCTTTCCCTTCTTTTGGCAGCTTTTCTATAAGCAACTCTGTTTGTAATTTCCTCTTTTATTCACATTTTCCCGTCCATTTTACCCTCATTCCCCCAACCAAATCCATTTTTAACGGGCTGTTTTCCCCCAAAACTTATGAACAATCCCACTCCCATTTCCCATAATTTCCTTTTCTTATCCTATCCACCCTACGTCGGTCGCTCTATTTACCCTATTTTCCGCCCACCTCTTTCTCTCTCTCTCTCTTCCCTGTCTCCTCCCACCTTCGACCGAGTCTCCCTCCACCTGCCTGCTCCTAGGCCGCGAGAATAGTAGGGAAGCCCCAAGGTTCTATTCCAGGCCCCTTGTGCTTCCTTTGTCGCCTCAGCCAGAGGCGCCAATATTGAGGGCTGGATGCCCAGAACTGGTGGGCCGGAAAGGTTGGGGTGAGGCGGGAGGGGCCGTTAGGGGTGGTACGGGAGTGGGAGGCTGAAAAGGGAGGGAGAGGAGCCCTGAGGGGGATGAGTGGGGATGGAATAGTCCCTCGGCACGAGGGGGGAGGCAGGAAGGGGGGCCGAGAGAGAGTGAGATGATAAAGGCGGAGGAGTGGAAAATGGGAGGCGATGAAAGGAGTGGATGAAAGGGAATCGAAAATTGGAGAGGAGGAAATATGGGAAAAATGAAGGGAAGAGGGTGAGATCCGGTTTTTCTGCCTCAGAAGTAATTTTTCCAGCGCCAGAAATATAGTCCACACCGTGCAGGCCAACCAATGGGATAGCTATTCCAACGAATACTGCGCTTTAAGTCAAGTTTGGTAACTTATATATGCTCATATTTACCTCAAATGTGCGTTACTAATGAGAGAAAGGTTAACTGTTACTTTCACTTTAATTGGTAATCCTTTCTTACGCGCGACTTGAGATCATGATTCCCATATTATATCCCAATGGGTGCCAAGGAAAACGCCTATGTATGTGAGGAATTATTGGGGACAGTAGGTTGAAATATTGTTATTGATCCTAGAGAATTAATTATCCTAGTATAAGTACTGATATTATAATCGAATGTTAATATTGAAGTGTTCATGTGAAATTGACACTCATTAGAATCTGGCATTGGAAAAGACTACCTGGATGAAGAAGAGTATGCGCCGAAGTTTTTAAAATAATTGTAAGCAATTTACTGGATACGCAATTCAGTTAGTAATTGCACTCAAACTAAAATCAGCGCAATAGATACCCGTAGCATTCGCACGTGCGCGATAGGTACCAATCGAGCGTAAGTGAAGGAAACGGGCGCGTGGTCTTTTCAGCCGGAGCATCAAAGTGCAGCCGGAAGGAGAGGAGGGAGGGCCGTGTCCATCGCGGGTACAGATTTGCAAGGAACGAAAAGGGGACGTTCACTTAAATGCTGTTCCTCTGTAGAGAAGATTTGCCCCAACAGTGGGTGGGCCGGGGGAGGGGTGGGGGGGGGGCAAATCACTGGTTTGGTGATTTGCATCATGAAGCACCGCCACTGCTACGGCGGGCGAGTCCAGTTGAGTGGAGAGGAGGGGGTGGGTGGGGAGAGGGAGGACGGGGAAGGAGATGGAGCGAGAGAGGGAGGTGCTCTAAGGGCTGGACGAATTACCAATACAAATGAATGGAGAAGACTCCATCGGAGAGAGACACTGGAGGGAAGGGTGGCAAACAAAGGAACAAGAGACGAGAATGGAAACAAGGGATGAAAGTACTAACTCTGAAGGAGGACTTGAAGTGGGGATAGAGATGCATTGAGAGTGGAAGAGGGCGGCTATGTTAAGGAAAAGAAAGAAATTGAAGGCATTGGAATGAGGTCAGGGATCGCTATTTTCAATTAACTGGATCCAAAAACTGTGTGTATCAAATTATTCTATCTCATTGTCTCCATGCCACTATCTTTATGGATTCTGATTTAAAAGTAAGGCTGAGAGAGAATGCCTACCTTTCGCCCAGTGTTTTCTTTGACATCGTCTTGATAGTAAATATTTGATTATCCCTTTCAATCCATTCCATGCATGTAGTTTTTAATTTCGATGTTTACATGGAGAAATCCACCATAACGAGTACAGTTAAATATTTGTAGCTATGAATTATCAATTATTATTAGGTAGTCTACCGGTTAAGGTAGGTTTTTGGATGGACACAACTACTAAAAAGATATTTTGTGATTCCTAACAAAATACAAAATCCAGTAACCTACTCTACAACAGGTCCCCCTTCATCGGTGAGCATTTTCTTCCTCCCTTCATCCCGTCCAACATCCCTATCCTGCTCCTTCCCTTTCCTCGTTTGCCCAACATTTTCCCATCTATCACAGTCTTCAACATCCCGCTGCCGGTCAATACCCCTTCATCCTCTTTTCCTGCCTCCATAGGATTTCTCCCAGCAAACCCTTCTCTTCGCCCTCCATACCAAGTACTTCCTCATTTGTTTTCTTCTCGGTCCATTTCACCTTCTCCATTCTTCTCCATACCCACATTTCAAAAGCCTCCAGTCTACGTCTATCCTCCTGCTTCAATGACCACGTTTCCTCACCGTACTCAGCTACGCTCCATATCAAAGTTTTTACGAGTCTTTTCTTAACATCCTTACTCAAAGTCCCTGTCATCAACTCCCTCCTCCTTGTGAAAGCCTCTTTGCCTAGCGCAATTCTTCTCCTTACGTCCCTACTACTTTGACCGTGTTGGTCCAAAACACTACCGAGATACGTAAACTGTTCTACCTGCTCTAGTTTTTGCCCTCCTACTTTAATGTTAAGCTTAGCCTTTTCCTTTCCAGAAAATCACATAACCTTTGTTTTATTAATATTGATTCTGATTCCATACATGTCACACTGAATTTCCAATTCACTCAGCAATTCTTACAACCCCTTGGCTGACTGACAAACCAAAGCTTGGTCATCAGAAAACCTAACTGATTTTACGAATTTCCCGCCCACTTTCATTCCTACCTCCAGTTCCTCCCATGCTTCTTTAATCATTTCCTCTGCATACAGGTTGAACAGCAACTGTGATAATGAGGAACCCTGCCATACACCCCTTCCTAACACTGCCCATCCGGACTCCCCGTTCCCCACTCGCACCTGAGCAGTCTGAGACATGTAGAGGTTGCGGATTAGCCTCCTTTCCCTCCAATCTATTGCTATTTTCTGCAATATACTCATTAGTTTTTCCCAATTCACTCCAATGCAACAATTTCAGAGTGTAAAAATCATTCGCCTTGACTGGGACTCGAACCCAGATCCCTCAATATCCGGTCGAGTGCTTTAGCCACTTAAGCTACCGAGGCGTCCTCTTAAACTCTGAAATTTTGGGGCTCCGTGGACCTCGTGCACAGTGGCGTGTCGCGCACGACTACGAATGCCTGTGACATTGTATGTACGGTATTTCGTCACAACATCTAGTTCCTTTAAAAGCCCCAAAAATTCAGAGTTTAAGAGGACGCCTCGGTAGCTTAAGTATCTAAAGCACTCGACCGGATATTGAGGGATCTGGGTTCGAGTCCCAGTCAAGGCGAATGATTTTTACACTCTGAAATTGTTGCATTGAAATGCACATTAGCGGATGACTCCGTTAAAAGTTACTGTTGCGGCATCTCCCGCAGTTTCTTTGGAATTTACCAATTCACTCCATCAAACTCTTTTTCAAAATCTACGAAACAGGCAAATACCTCCTGGTTGTGCTCTATATTCCTCTCGATTAATAATCTCATTACTGCAATGACATCACGCGTACCTCTCCCCTTCCTAAACCCAAACTGATCATTCCCTAAGTAATCATTTGCCCTACTTTCTATCCTTTTGTTTATTATACTGAAAACAACTTGGGATATCAAACTTATCGTCCTGTAGTCCTCACATGATGTAGCCTTTACCTTTTTCGGAATAGGAACTACCATTGATCTCACAGTCTTCCGGCCAGATTCCTTCCTCATAAATACAACGAATCAGCCCATAGAATTATCAATATCACTTAAAAATTAGATTAGTAACTTCGCAGAGCAGCATCTACCCTAACACTAAATAATTTTGCACTCGAAATGTTTAATGTCCACATTTATTTAATCAATTATATTTATTCAGACGAACATATCCAAAATCATGCGAACCTCATCATGTTAAACATCATCACTACCCATCTTCTTGATAAGAAGTTATACATATTTCTGACAATTTTAATTATTAAGAGTTAACACTCGATTGGGAAGAATTTATGTGCGAAACCTCATGGGAGCCTCGCCTACAAGGAAATGCCAATAGAAAGTGACCACGCATGATTTATTTCATTGATAAAGTCTAGCGCGATCAAAATAATGGACCTGAATCCCGGGGCAATCACTCATCACGCTGGAAATCGCTGAGTTTTCTTGTTTATCCTTATTTGATAAGTAGTGCGGGAAAGGTCCCGACATCATGTTTACCACCATCGGTAGATGAGGCTGACACCGACAGAGGTGAGAGACACTCAAGTCAACGTCAAGTGTCGACACATGAAAAACGCAAGATGTATTCAAAATTTCTCGTTCCACAAGAAAATGGGGCACTTGTCCAAAATCTTTATGCGACTCCCTGCCGAGACGTGAAACAACACCGTAAAATATATATTTCGCGCGTGAATCGACAAATGCCCATAGGCATCTTTTTTAAAATAATTATTCTAGTTTCTGAATTGTAAGAACTCTCAGTCGGGACGCACGTCATCAGCACGGTGAAGATTTAAGATTATGTTGAAAAACCCAATTGAAAGGATAGAAAAGCGTATGGAGTTGGAATTAGAATCAATCTGCCGGGTTAGAGTAGCTTTTTGATGAGGTAAGGCACTACCCAGTACTGTGCTCTTAAAATCTAACAAAAATAACATAAAATATCCGTTAGGCCCATTCTGCAAGTTGTATGCAGTGGCTCTGTATGCTTTCCGTCTCCTTTGGCTCTATTCGAAATGCTCATTACTTTCTCCGCTGTACCTCAGCATCCCCTCGCCGTCCCCAGCATCCAACAGCATCTCTGGACCTCCTGAATCCCCTTGCCCTCCTTTCAATTTTTCCCTCTCTTCCACTAATGCTCTCAGAAGGTCATCGTTTCTTTAACTTTCCATCCATTTTATTTTCTCAATTTTCCTGTGCAAACACACCTCAAAAGCTCAAATCTACGCTTATTCATTTGATTCAAAGATCACATTTCTGATAAGTATAAAAAGCCCTGCCTATTAAAGCTCTGTACTAAGTACGAGTACAAATTAGTATGGCTACGGAAAATGAGCTTTCGTGAGTTAAGGCAAAGCAGCAAATGAATCCCAAATATTAAATAAATTCTTCGAGTGACACGTTTAAAATTCACAAAAACAATGCGTTATCATAGTGTCGGTTTTCGTATGTGACAACTGCAGTCTACCTGTTCAAACATGAAGGAGGTGACTGCAGGTGACACACTAGTGCCATGAAACTGGCAGTTTCGTGAAAAAAAGTTTTCGATGTAGCAGCGAAATTTTTGTGAAATATGAAAATAGGATTTCACAACTTTGTGCCTGCAACCGTTGAGAAATAACGTAATAAAAATGGCCGTGAGAATGAATGTCACTGAAGATGAAATAGTCGGATCGAATAAGAAAAAGATTAAAGATGAATTTGGGAGAGTAGAGGTGTGAGTAAAGGACAATATGGGCAAAGATATGTAAAAGGGAAAACTAACATTATGTCCGCGGTTTGGAACATAATGTATTCGGAACATAAGGGGAGCGAGGAAGGAAGGCACATCGAGAAAGATCGAGGAACAAATTCTTTAAAGAAATCTTAGCTGGAAGGATACCTATCAGGGAATAAAGGCCCAAGGTTTGGTAAGGGAATATTGAAGGGCTGCAGCCAGTCGAAATTACGATTGAAATACGTTTTGCAAGTGTGACTTAATGATGACAGATGTAAAAGATTCTTAAAGTGAAATACTATTAATAAAAAAAGTTTTCAATTTTCCATGCTTTGTGTTGTACATCGTTTATGCTAGAGTTGTGATGCGAACGGGAGAGCAACGAGTAATTAAATCTATTAATATGAAATAGTATTTCTCGCATTTTAAATAGCCAAACAATCTAACAATACAATGATGGGATCTCCATTAGTTCTCGTTTTGAAAGTAAACAGGAAAGCTTGGTTGGTTAAAATGGCCTGGCTATAATCGTATTCCACGTATTTGGGATATCTAATCTTATAGTTACTCTGATGCCCATGTACTACTTAATTTCTAATTGCGAATAGGTATCTCAATTCTTACCTTTATAGTGTAACATTTATTCGTCTAATATGTACCATTGTGAATAATTGACATGAGCCATTTGTTTTTCGTGTCTTATCTATTCAAATAACTATTAAAGTTAGAAGTTATGAACCATAGCGGGTGGAATAACTTGCCTATCTAGGGAGTGTTTTGGTTGAGGATAGTCAAAGGAATAGGGGCACGAGAAGAAACATTGGCGTAGGCGAAGAAGCTGCTACAAGCGATGAGGGAGATGGCGAAGTATCCTTGAGTGGGGCGTTGCAGAGGAAATACAAGTGAAAACTCTGATGTGGGGTGCATCGTTTTGTACGACACGGAAACTTGGTCGTTGAGGGATTAAGGTGTCAGGCATAGATTTTGGAGTCTTTGGGCGAGAGGGATTGGAGGGGAATGGAAAAGATGTAATGGATGCAAACGAAAACAGTTGAAGTATTGGGCAGGAGAAGAGAGAGCGTTGATGGCAGATGGCTAATGCAGTGAAGATAAATGTATGTAAATGATTTTGATTGGCGTTGAAATGTTAAATTCTGGTGGGGAGAATAAATGTTGGGAACTAAAAGCAGCGGGAGGGAAGTAATATCCACTTAGGGCAGAATGAAGGGAGGAAAGAAATGCGTGTGTGTGTCACGTAGAGTGACGTAAATGAATGTAAAAACTGTTGACCCGTTTGGCGATCCAAAACCTACCTCTCGGTTGGTTGTGCGTCTGTCTTCGGCGTTTTCAATCGTGATTCCTTCGACTAAACCTGCGGAGGAATTGCGCGTGCTAGGTGGGCATCAGCTTAGGGATTCAGCTCTGCATTTGCATTCTTCGGGAATGTTGGCGAGAAGCTTCCATTTCCCGATCCGTAAGAATTTGGTACGTAAAGCCTAAAAGATTTCGATTACAGCTCGTCCCATGTTCTCAACACGAATTATCTCCAAATGCCATGGGGCCAGCCTGGAACAGGTCGAGGGTGCGTTTAATTTAGAAATAAAATGGCACAGTAGGAGCACCTGGAAACGAGAAGCGAATACCTTGAAGGGGGGATGGGGTAGAAGAGGACGGAAGGAGATACGGCGGGCTTATATCAGAGGAAGGAAAGAGGGCGAAAAGGAGAGAGAGATGTGAGGAGAGGCGGATGATAAAGGAACGGACGATAAAGATAGAACGGGAGCAGAAAATGGGAGTTGGGGAATCGGGGGTGGATTAGCGTTGGGTGGGGGATGATGTGTGATTTTTTGCGTGTGTGCTGGGAGTGGAGAAGTGGGCGCGAAGGGTGGGGGTAGGGTGGGTTAGGAGGGGGCGGCGTGCGACTCTCATTCGTGGAAAGGGAAAAGGGGGAGGAGGAGGGAGAGAGCACATGAAAGAGAGGGAGAGATAGGGGGGGATGGGTGAGGAGAGTGTGTGGTATTCCTTCCTCCGATCCCAGAATGCGCAGCTCCCTTTGGCTGCCGTCCAGGGCCCGCATCCTCGCCCCTTCCCCTCCTCCACCCCCGAGCCCCCGAGAGGGTGTGTGCCGGGGGAGGGGGGTGGTTGCGAGGACACGGGCCCGCATGGCACGGGAGAGTGAATCGGGGCGGAAGGGAGGAGCTGGGTGGGGGGGTAGAGGGGATGGAGGCTGGAGAATGAGACTGTGTGCGGAGAGAAAGAGATGGGGGGTGTGTGTGTGTGTGATTGGGGCGGGGGCGATACTTGCAGCTTTTTTCCTCGGCAAAGGAGTGCGGTGGCTATCTCTCTCTTTCTCTCCCTGAAGAAGGAAAGCGGTTACGCTCTTCTTTCCTTTCCTCCCTCTCCCCTCACTCGACCGAAAGCTCAGCCCACTCAATCCGCGCGAGAGAAGGTTAAGAAGAAGTAAAGGGAGTTATTCTCTCCTGGAAAGTGCTCTCCCGCCACTCCCAAGTGCACGAACACCCCTCTCTCCCGCTCCATCGCTACGGAATGGCAGTGTCCCCAAGTCGTCGTGTGCTTTCGCAACGGGACGCAATGGGACGATTAGGATAACGACGATTTTCCACCACCCCCTCCCCACCCTCTCAATTGGCGAGCTAGCTTCGGGCGACGCGTTTAAGCGACCTAATATGGACCAGGAAAAGCTTTCTAAGGGTGCAGGGTTCCGAATTGTTTTTCAAAGAGACGAACGAACCGAAAATCCGTAATGGACTGCGATTTATTTGCGCGAGAGTGCCGATTTGATTTCAGCGCACTGATGTTGCAAAAGCGATACCACTCAATCTTTAGGACTAACGATCATAAACTATGGGGGTGAGAAAGTCAATTTTCTTCAAAGCATTTGAGTGCTACCCCGCAATTTCATGTGTCCCCCACGTCCTTTGAAATTTAGTTCATCTCCTATTGAATAGAGTTTCTTTGTGAAAAAGTTCGTTTGAAATCCACATTTGATCATAAAAGTAATATAATGATAGAATACATTGAAGGTATTGGTTTTGCGGCGCTGCGGTTATTACAGCCTTTCCAAAATGCCTAACAAATGAAGCTATAATTTTGACTTTTATTACAGTTGTATTGGGTGATATTATACTAGTAATATTAATATATCAACCAACTTATTAATTTTTCAAATTTAAGGTCAAGTTGTATATTAGCTTAAGAAGGATTTGATGAATGAATCTGTTCAAGCAAGACCCCTTACCGAATGAGGAGACAGGCGTGAAAGGAGCCCAATAGTACACTCAGTCTTCGCTGGGGATGAGATCGTGTCAGTCGTCAGGCCAACACGATATGGCGACCAGAGCAGCAGGATGCGCCCTCCAGACCTCTTACAGTGACAATGTCTCGACACCACTTTTACTTTACTCTCTCCCCATAAAAACGCCACGGAATATTTAAATTTCTCTTATTCAAGAACAACCCTTCTTTTGTATATCAATTCCTTCGTTTAATAGCGAATATTCTGATCTAGCGGATTTTTACACTCTGAAATTGTTGCATTGAAATGCTAACTAGCGGATGACTCCGTTAAAAGTTACTGTTGCGGCATCTCCCGCAGTTTCTTTGGGAATTTGTCAAAGTAAAACACCATAAGTGTTTAAAGTTGGCTTTAACCTCGTGGACTGTGGCGCCTCGCGCACGACTACGAATGCCTGTGACATTGTATGTACGGCATTTCGTCACAACATCTAGTTCCTTTAAAAGCCCCAAAATTTCAGAGTTTAACAGGACGCCTCGGTAGCTTAAGTGGCTAAAGCACTCGACCGGATATTGAGGGATCTGGGTTCGAATCCCAGTCAAGGCGAATGATTTTTACACTCTGAAATTGTTGCATTGTAATGCGCATCAGCGGATGACTCCGTTAAAAGTTACTGTTGCGGCATCTCCCGCAGTTTCTTTGGAATTTAGCGAATATTCTCTTGCTAGTTTGTTCCCATAAAATCCGCCTTCAGTCACCATGGGCAAAAATATTTTATCAGTATGATGGAGGGTAGTTATTTCAGTAGGGGTGTAGAATACCATAGAGAAAATACGACTGACCATATATCCTCACCCAAATTAACTTGATGAAATTTCCTATGTATTTCTAGCAGGAGTTACTATCGACACTTTCCATCTTTTTCCTTCAGCACCAGGTCTCATCTGAGACCACTTCTTCGACTATCGATTTGACATCTGTTTGATATGCTAAACCAGGAATTCGATCCAATACTCTCTCCTCATAGTGTATGTGCAAACAAATAACATGTTGTTAAAGGAATCAACACAGGATACGGCCCATCTATGATAAATTAGTTATTTTTAAACGAATAATAAAAATATTATGCTATTTATGTTGAAATGTTAATATTTCTCAAAAATTCAGAAAATCAAGTTTAAAAAAACCTGATATATTTGTAATACTTTACTCCTCCGACATGATGAAATAGCTAAAAATGTATAAGGTTTAACGATTACATAAATCCATTCAGGCGGCAACGATTTGAAATCATTGTAATGGACATATACTTTGAGAAATTAATTCAAGAAAATATAACAGGAACTCTGGGCTATTAATTTTATATTCCGAACTGTTTTCTTCCTTTTTGAAATGTTTAAAAACTCATTTCAGTTTTCCATTTTAGTGGGGTCGACTCCATTCACAGCTGAAATTTGAAAATTTTGACATTTGGTTTCCTAAACACTCAGAATTTGATTTTCAGCGCATCATAAAACCCTCAACGACGATTACATCTACAAAAAAAACCTGCATAAAACGCCAATGGCACAATTTTTTCTTTGCTCTGTAGACAAAACATATTCGAAAACCTCCCATTGAAAATCTTTCCTAGTGGAACGCAGTCGATATGGGATAAAAAGTTCCATTAATACTCAAATGAATGCAGCGGTAGTAATTATACAATCCAGAAACGATTTCCCTTGGCCGTTTCATTATTTCTCTTTTCCTTCGTCCTTTCGGTCGGCGGAGAACTCCGGTAGTGCCGAGTAAGTACTCTTTTTTTATGGCGTAAAAGAGGGCGTCTGTCAAGTTTACACCCAGCTCCGATGAAAGAGGAATAGTTTCGAAAGACCTAAATCCATTTGTAAAAAGAATCGACGGGGGCTTTTTGGTCGCTGGTATTCTGCCAATGCAGCGATGATTGAGAAGTGGTCCAAGGGCTTCTAGAGAGAGGGGGTGGGAGAGAGGGGTGGGGGGATCAGCTCTTTGGCGGGCGGGGTGGAGGGAGGGTTTTTGAAAATGGAAGTCCTGCGCTCGTTGGAGTTTGTGGGATAGGAATTGGGCGGAGGGGGTGGGGATGTTGTGGAGTGGATTCCGGGGGGAGGAGGGGAGGAGTGGGAGAGAGGGGATGAAAGGAAGGACGTGCGAAAGGGAGCGGGGGTGTGGGGGCGGGAGGGTGAGATCCGAGGGAAGGAAGGGGATTGGAGGGGAGAGAACTGGGGGGTAGAGACGACCTCGGGCCGTGGGCGATATTGAGACTAGCGTACATCTTTCAATCATTTGCCCATTTACGTAATTGCGGAATCAAGACCCGAGCTAAGCTTTCTTCTTGACTTAACGAAAAGTCGAACGAAATAGATAATGTGCCATGTAAATATTAATAAATCTTTTTCGCTAATTTCATACTTAATTTTCTAGAACATTTGACATATTATTAAAGGAGCATAAATTAACCATGGACACCAAAGCGCAGGTTACACTATATAGATACGCATGAACTTTCTTCTTAGTATTTGTAATTCGCTCAAGCCGCTGCAATATATTCATTACTCAGTCATTTGGTTTAAAAACGTTGACGGAGTAATTACATGTTTTCATACTTAATTGATCACCTTAATCATGAACACATATCAATATCATTAGTGTCCAAGCAGAGTTTCTCAATAAAGGTCTTATGTGGCTAATAAAAATGGCCTTAAAGTGTTTTACCCCATCGTCCACATGAAGCATTGTTTAAAGAAATAACACGATAAACATTAATTCAGCAAATAAAGATTTTTTGCTGAATTTTCATGTTCTTTTCACCAGCGGGAAACACGAATGGAAAATGTATCGTTGTTACTGGTATATTGGTTAATTCGTTTTTTTTTATTTATCTTGCTATTAATTTCCAAACTCTATTAGCAACTCGATTGAGAGAGAGAGAGAGAAGAAAAAATTCAGCAATTCATTCTTTTTTGACCTTTTAAGTGTTTCTTCCCTTTTAACTCATTTGTAAGTAATTTCAATTCATTTTATTTCTATAAACATCATTGTTACCAATATACTTTACGGTTTCAGGCTTCACTTCATGGAAATTGTGTAATATCCATATTTAAAAAAATGCTGTTTTGTACTTTTCACCGACACAAAGTAAAGTCTGGGGAAAAGTAAAAAATAGTTCAATATGGATATCATTGTCGCCGTTTAATTTTCACGCAATTTGCGTAAAATTTATTTTGTTAGATTTAACCATGCCAATAGTCCTTCGGGTCTTTTACACATATTTAATGGCATGTGTGCGGTTCACGACATGGGAAAGCATTAGCGCAAGACTGCAAAACAGTCCCAGGCGCTTGGTAGATAGCCGGGGAGCAGCATTACGCTGCACGCCTGCCGCAATCACGATGTCGATTGAAACCCATTGAGGAATAACACTTTCTTGAAAAGTCTGTGAGCCGTGACAACATATATCTGTGCCAAATAAAAGTGCAGAAATCGTCGATTTCAAAGGAGATGCGAATTTAGAATGAGCGTCTACAAATGCGGAGGACCCAGCCTCCTCAGCGCCAATACACGAGGGAGATGCGAAGGTCGAAAGGGTTTTTCATATCGAATAGGAATCTTTGATATTTAATAAATCGTTGGGGGAGAGGTGGGGAATCATCCTTTTAAGAGCTTTCGCCACAATCCGAAAGTAGAACAGTCGAAGAAGGAAGTCGACGGGAGGCCGACAGCCGCGCTCCGACACAGGCGGCCGAGGAGACCTCGGTGTTCCGGGTGTGGCGAGAGCACACTGCGGGAGGCCCCTTCTCCCCGCGGAGGCTTTTTCGAGTCGGAAAATGGGGAGCTGTGTTTACCGCGGGGAATGAATTCTCACGGTACGAGGGGAAAAAGGGCCGAGGGGGCTTTATTTGGCCTAGAAGAGACGGACGCGGACTCCTGGCGTTGTACCTATGGCATAACTTTTAGACCGCACGTGATCCAATTCGAGAACTGGCTCTAAAGATCCGTGGGAGACCTTGCGAGGGGGACGGAAGGATAATGAAAGCGGGAAAACTGTTCAGATGGGTGTTAAGCACGTGAAAGGCAGAGGGGGAAGTGCGGTGGAGGGAAAGATATTAAGGGTGGAAATTTGTTTGGACAACATTTTAAAGAGATGAGTTCCAGCAGTTTGAAACAGATTCTTACGCTTCGTCGAATCGTTGTCCCGATTTCCTTAATTCCCTCCGCTCGGAACAAATTCATGCGATGCGGTTGCGTACAAATGTTGAATTTCGTTCTCCAAAATGATCGCTTCTTATCCTAAGAACATGCCCTTTCCGTAAAAATATTCCATTCCTTTCATCTAATACGTTGGTTTTGCCTGTTGACGACGACGGTATGGAGTGGATGGGTGGATGGTATTGATTGCTTAAAAACAACCAAAAGATTATATTATCTTTGTACCTGGGACGCAATAACTTAAAATAACCATGTTGTCTTTTCTTTTGCAAAATTTCAACGAAAGATGTCTTGAAATCATCAGTTTTCGGGCTTATGCTCATGCTAACAATTGAATTATAAGATTCCCAAATGTTATTCTTTTATTTTTACGCAAAAATGTAACCGTCGTGATTTTCAATGTTCCGTGCTTCTCTTTTATCGGTATTTATGTACTCATAGATCATTTTTCTTTTGTACGCTAACCTTTCGCAATGTCCCTTTCGGTCAGGGAATTTAACACTCAAAGTGTTGCAATCAGAGACTCTCTAGAGACTTAGACAATATCTCGGAATGGTGCAATAAATGGGGATTAACACTTAATATAGATAAATGTGCAGTTTTGAAATTTTGGAATAAAGGAAGCGAGGAACAGGATATAAACTACAAAATAGAGGGTTCAGTATTGACTACGGCAAATCAAGTTAAATATTTGGGGGTTGTTCTAACACCACACCTTTCATGGGGAGCACATATCAGGACAATATGCGGATCAGCTTTAAAGAAACTTGGTTTCATAAAACGGGTGGTGGGGAAATGTAATGAAAAAGTTAAAGAGAGGTGTTATTTTGCTCTAGTTAGACCTCATTTGGAATATGCCGCAAGTATTTGGGATCCGAGGGAGAAAATTTGGCAAAAAGAATTAGATAAAGTCCAGAGAAAATCCGCTAGATTCGTTAAAAATTGTTATGATAAAAACACAAGTGTGACAGGTCTCTTAGGGGATTTAGGCTGGGAACCACTTGAAGTGCGGAGAGAACAAGCGAGGCTTAGACTTTTAGAAAGGTTCAGAACAAACGAGTTTAAATATGACACTGAAGGAATTATAATGGCCCCACACTACTTAGGTAGATCAGACCACAAAGATAAACTAAGGGAGATAGATTCCAGGACAGATAGGTACAAATACTCATTCTTTCCCCGAACAATCAGTAATCATAATAGCAAGAAACCGAAGTCACTTTAGAAATATTAAAAACGTTGAATTTACTAGTCGGAACAAAATTAAACACTATAGAGATGTTAGGTATACTTTCAGGTGCATGTGTATGTTAGTTGGTAGTTTGAGTGTTTGCATGTGTGTGGGGTGTAAGTGTTCATGCATGAATGTATGCTATGTTTTTTTTTATATATGATTTTGTGGTTATTGCATGCGGTTTTTTTTTCTTTTTCTTTTCTAAATTACGGGTGGTGTCCTAGCACCCCCCGCCACACGCCCTTGCGGCGGCTTGCGGGGTATTTAGTAGATATAGATGTAGAATCAACTATTACTTAGTTGCCAAGGCTACTGCGAAATTCCTTGTTCCCATCAAGAACAGAATAAGAAAAAATCCTCCATTATGATCTTACCGTAACCGTATTTACTTCGACTATTTGTTAACAAACAGACTGCAGTTAAACTATTTGTTGGAACCTGATAATTCAGTTTAATATCTCTTGATGCCACTGAAAGTGCTTAAACGTATTTACTCCGATATCTTCGCCAAAGAGAAAAGGGTAGATTTTTAAAGGAAAAAACACTTCCTTCATAGGAAAGAGCAAACTAATTGGGCACTCGGTTGTTACGCGCTTTGGAAAATAATCTCTGCGCCGTGCTCTTGGATATTGTACAAGTTAAAACCTGTGTAATTCTCCCGATGTACTAATTGGACCGATCGGAAGAATGCGCCGACCACTTCGCTTGTCCTCCGAAAGCTGCACTTCCTATCTTCCCCACTTTGATGGTCGCGGAATTAGCCATGAGCACTCAAAGCGAATAATATCAGTGGATGTAGAGGGACCCGTGGAGGAGAAGGGGTTGGTTGCTTCTCTTGGAGGTAGGAAGGCGTTCGGCTGTCCAAACGGGAAGGGCGGTTCCCTGGAGGACGGTGGAGTGGGCGGCAATAATCCTCTAGAGGACGCTGGGGAAAACAAAAGAAATTTGTCTGCGTGAAAAAATATTGGACGTGCGGTTCAGAGCGGAGTTTTTGCAATGCAGATGCTAGAGCCGGTGAAAGAAGAGTCTTGTTACTGGGGTTCAAGGGGGGGAGGAATTTGAAAGGGGTTGAAGAGATGGGTAAAAGGCGAGGACTCATCCAAGGTGCAGAGGGAAGGAGAGACGAGACAGTAGTACGGGCATCAGCTTTGAGTATTTATGCGTGCATTCATGAGTTGGTAAAACCAATGGCGCTAGAGCGATAACTCGAATGATAACGGTTACTCACCGTTTGGATAAACTATATCTTCTGAGAGGCATCGATAATTTTGACAATAAAAAAATAATAAAAAAACAATGCGTGAAATTCTGAGTGAATCATAAATTCCGAAAAAAGAAAAATAATGAGTTTCCCTAATTGTATGAAGAGTGAGCCAAATATTAGAGTAAGTTAGAATAAACTTGGGCTTGTTATACTGGGATGGTATTTGGAAACGGAATACGCGTATCTTTAGTGGCATTAATAAAATATTTGCGTTGGCAAAAAATGATTTTACAATGAGAGTGGAAATGATTACAATTGGGAAATTGGGTGGTATCTTTATAAAATATTACTAAAAGGTCAGTTATTCAATATAAATAAATAAATAAATATATATATATATATAAAGATATATATATATATATATATATATATATATATATATATATATATATATAAATATATATATACATATATATACATATATATATATATGCATATATATATATATATATATTTGCGTATTTAAACTTGAAATTCAGCGATCTAAAAGACCATATACTTCAATTTTATCAAAATTTATCTCCCCTTATTCTTATATCACTATTGTTAACCTTCTTTTAAGTTTTCTTACACTTCTTATATTTTATTATGAATTTGATAGAATTTATTTCTACATTCAATTATTCTACATCCAAATATATATAATATAGGGCTTGTGGCAAATATTAGTTTGGTCATACACTCGTTAAATTTTAATCACAAGTAAGTAAGTACTTACTTATACATATTCGACATTATTCAATAACAGGATAAGTATATTCAAATACCCCTGTCACACACCCCAGCGGTGAGTTTCAGGGTACTAAAATAAATAAATCAATAGAATAAATAAAATTATCCTGTAGAACTGTAAAACATATGGTTCTATCAAATACAAATAATAACACATAGGATATCTACAAATATATACACTACCAATTCTAATTATCTCGTACGCGATTGCTGTCATGTCTATTATGATTTTTAGTGGTTCGAGTAAAAAAGCGACATTTTAAATCTATCCGTTCTACAAAAAAATCCCTGATTTTACGTCGGTGATCTGATCTGCCCTAGTAAGTGGGGGCGTGTAATATGTCCTTAACACCCTCAGATAAGTAACCTGCCACAAATTTACGCTGTAAATTTAACCTGTATTTAAGCCTACGGTCAACTAGTGGCTTTCATCTTAATTCTTCCAATAGTGTCGCGACACCTTGTTCATAACAACTTTTCGCAAATCTAGCTCCCCTACGTTGCACTCGATCTGGTTCCAAAATTAAGTCTACTTCATGAGTATCCAATACACTTGCAGCATAGTCAGGGTGGGGTCTAACTGATGTGAAATAATGAAGCTCCTTGAGCATTTCATTGCAATTACAAAGTATTCTTTTTATGAATCCCAACTTTTTATTAGCTATTCTGCAAATGTCACAAATGTGTTTTCCGAGAATCGGTACAATCGAGAGTATATGTGGTAAAAATATTTATTTCCTGGCCAGACAATGATGAATTACGATCCCGTCCATACTCTTGAATTGAGGAATGACTAATGTTCGACTGAGAATATCAAAACTACTCATGCCCACTGTACAAAGAAGTTGAAACGTCCACTCATTTTGTGGTTCTGTCATCAGGCTGCGCTGAATCATGTTTTTACCTTCGCTAAAGACCAAGTCTTCAGGCCGATGGTCCATTTAATATGTGGCAGGGCTTCCGTGAAACCAACCAACACGGTGTATAACAATCGCATGTTCGCAGAGTATGGGAGTAGGTGCGAGACTTGGAGGTAGGCTCGTATATTTCTCTATACTTCCACTGCGGTAACCAGTACAATTCTGATGCAATCTAATTCTGCAATGTGTTTACGCTTCCGTTTGTCATGAGGGCACCATCGTACTTGAAACTGTGACCATGCACGTATTAGGGAATCCCACACTCTACCAATACCTATATCTGCATAATAGATGCAGATCTTGGTAGAGCGTATGGTTCCCAACTCAACACTCTACCGCCACGCTTCTCAATAGACATCATTAAATAATTTCATAAAGATTTAGCGTTTTCCAAAGTTCACCTCATCTATAGTGGCTTTTAATTACACGAAGGTATCTAATTATGTAACAAAATTTAGACTTACTATTATATGTAAAAGTTAAAGAAGGAATTAAGTACTCGGAAGAATAGAGGGCTAGACAATACATAGTGGTGTAATATCATACGAAAATAGGAACTAGATGAATTTGGTATGCACAGGGGCAAAAACAATGGGTCAGGAATACAATGCAAGGAAATGCGTCCCGGGAAAAGCCCAGGAGCAGAAGCGAGAAGAGTAAGAACTATGAAGGAGTGAGCAGACAGGAAAGAGAGGGGGGCTGGATTCAGAGAAACTACGAATTGAAATGCTGATGTTGATTTCTCAATCATTTCGATAGTTTCACGATGACAGGGGGTTATTTTTTATTTGGGATTCACTGTAGATTCATCGTGACTCTCATGGTAGCATAAATCCTAAAAATTGAGTAAATATTAATGACTCCGAAAAACATCTCTGGCGTTCGTCACCCGAGATGTTTTTCGTCCTCACTTGCGACGAAGTCCAGAGACAGGCATGGACTTGGCAATTGATGGCGAGAGAGAGAGACTTCAAGCCAATTAATTAGTTCGAACGCAGGCTTCCGGAACGCCCTAGCGGATTCTCCTGGATATCCACACTGCATCCCATGTAACACATAATATTTTCAAAAATTACTCCCGCTAATCAATGCAACAATTTCAGAGTGTAAAAATCATTCGCCTTGACTGGGATTCGAACCCAGATCCCTCAAAATCCGGTCGAGTGCTTTAGCCACTTAAGCTACCGAGGCGTCCTCTTAAACTCTGCAATTTTGGGGCTTTTAAAGGAACTAGATGTTGTGACGAAATGCCGTACATACAATGTCACAGGCATTCGTAGTCGTGCGCGAGGCGCCACTGTCCACGAGGTTAAAGCCAACTTTAAACACTTATGGTGTTTATACTTTGACAAATTCCAAAGAAACTGCGGGAGATGCCGCAACAGTAACTTTTAACGGAGTCATCCGCTAATGTGCATTTCAATGCAACAATTTCAGAGTGTATAAATCATTTGCCTTGACTGGGATTCGAACCCAGAACCCTCAAACACTCTGAAATTGTTGCATTGAAATGCACATTAGCCGATGACTCCGTTAAAAGTTACTGTTGCGGCATCTCCCGCAGTTTCTTTGGAATTACTCCCGCTAATGTTCAAACATAGATGGCGTAGAAATTTTAATTTAAAAGTTTTCACTGTGAGGGCTTAGTCTTTTTAAGGAATGATTTAAAAAAGGAATACAAATTACTTTCTCAATTACAGATTGCCATGAGATTTTGGGGTTTTAGTTATTTAAGGCGTGCGGGAAGTTGTGGAATTTGTCCTGTGCATTGTACTTGCATGTATCCTACTCTTGTGGTTTGGCATTGTGTGGGGTAAAAAATTATTCCTTTTTTATCGATCGGTTCAGCAGTCATATCACCACCGTAGTCTCTCTGACCAATGCACTGCGGCGCAAGGATTACTCCTTCGTCATGACAGCGATAAACTTGAATGATTTGTAATGTTCAGAAAGTTTGTGCGTCGTACATGTAATATTCGTGCATCCATTTCGTGCACCCAACCAAGACTGCTTAGTGAACCTCTGTGTTGGATTACGACGACCCCAACGGTCACTTTTCTTCGGATCCTCCGTAATTCCTGAATAAATTTCTTCTGAAAGGGTCGCAGACTCTTTCGCGAAGCATACTGGTATGAAAGGGTGAGCTGAATAAGTTTTCAAATTCAGATCTTATTTTTCTACTTTTCACGGCTAATATTTGGTGAGATGGTTAAATATTGCAACGGGTGGAGAAGCAAAATAGGTGGGATTGTTTTTTGCTTCTCCGTAGGCTTCCAGAATGAACCTCGGAAACGATCCACGTGTTATATTAGCTCGATCTCGACTGGTGGGGTGGAGAGAATTTCCGGAATATTACAAAAATCTCACTTTTTTTGACATCTCTCATTTCTTTCAAAATGGTCGCCCGAGAACGCATGCCAATTTTCCTTTTTTTCAAAGGATCTCAGCGCAGTTGCAACCTGCAACTATTTTCTTCGAAGCATTTCTTAGCGTCATCACGCGTTTTCCATGAGCTATTCTTAAAGCTTTAATGATGTTTCCGCACTTTTATTCAGAAGTGTTTCGAACCCCTAGGATACGTATGAATAGTGGGGATGCGGTGAGAGAAAAAAAGAAGTCGCAGGAACGTTCAATATGGCATGGAGGAATTTTCGGATCTTTCGTTACGAGGGAAGAGAAACAATAGTGAGAGTGGTTGTGGAGGAGAGAATCTCCAAAGGATCCGAGGAGATGAAAGGGGAGAGGGTACGATGGAGTTCGTCGGAGCGAAGAGAGTGGTTAGATTTGGAATCCGGTAACACCTTGGGAGAACGAGGGAACGAGCGGGTTTAGAGGGAGGAGTGCGGTATTGATCAGCCGTGGGGATATTGGTTGCGAGGGAATGACGGTGCAAGAGGGAGGGGGGTGGATAGAGGGGGGGGAGAAGGAGAGGAGGGGGTGCGGGGGGCGAGAGGAGAGCGAAAAGATTCATCCGGCGGTGTATCCGAGCAGGCGGATTCGCATTCGAGAATTATTCGAGCTACCGCGGCCCGAGCCCCAAACATTATTTATAGCAGGGATAAAATCTGAGAATTTCTTGGCTTAGCAAAGTCTCTACACTTCTGGAGTCCTTACTTCATTCTCCTATTTCCCGATGCAGAATCCACGACACTTGCTTTCTCATTGGTTTTCGGCATCGTACCTAGTCAAGAGTCTCGGAATTTATTGCGCGGAATTGCATTACGCACTCTTTTTATCTTTTTCATCACCCGAGGGATTTATGTATGAATTATATCGGTGAATTACGACTGCATAGTTTTGTCGTCATGATCTAAAACAGTGTAACCAGGTCCTTCAATTTCCAAAAGCAGAAAAACACACGAAGACATATAATCTCTCAAATACAAAAAATATTGTGCCACATTTTGTTGGATGATAACGAGCCGCATTCAATGTTCATCTTTGTGTGTAGATTTTTTTGAGATATGTGTAACAATACTATGAAAACCTTCAGAAAAACCATTTTAAATATTCATTCAGGGAGAATAAAATCCATTATTACCATCATATCATATATAATCATTGGTTAATTCGATTATTTAATGGTCTACTTTGTAAACATTTATGAACACTACTGATTGTAATCCTTAATTAACTATTTTATTTTGCTAGACAAGAGATAATTGATTAAAAAATAAATATATATGAGTATGTAATATATATATATATATATATATATATATATATATATATATATATATATATATATATATATATATATATACATATATACATATATATATATACATATACATATATATATACATATATATATATACAATATATACATATATATACACACACATATATTCATATTTTTTAATCAACTATCTAAGCTCTAACAAAATTAAATTGGTAATTTTATTTTATATATATATATATATATAATATCCATAATATATACATATATATATATATATATATATATATACATACATACATATATATATTTATTTATAAGAGTGTGGTGTATATAAGTCAATCAAAATTTGCATCCCGTTAATAATTTTAGCGGCATGTAATAAGTTTATAGTTTTCATTTTTAATTATTCATATTGATTGCCTCCTGGCCTAATGATACTTAATAATACCTATTCACAGCAAAATTTTGGATATCCTTTAATATGATCAGTCACCTTACACATAAATCCACATGAAAATTTTCAGTTATTTGAAACTTATTTGGTTACGTAAATTGCCTATGGTTACGTGTAATTGCAAATTTTCGATTATCGGCGGCATGCTAAATTCTAATTTCAATCATTCAATATTAAGAAATGTTGTTGTATTCATAAGGTGTCGTATTCATACATTCACAGTGTATAAATATCCGAAGGTGATGAAAAATCACATCATTCAGTGATAAAGGACGTCCAGATTCTGAATGTGAGGAATTTTATCAAATTTATTATTTGTATCATGTTCTTCAGAAGGAAAGACATGAATGTCACCACGGCAATTCAAAGTTGAGACATCATGTGCCTATGGACCTGCGTTAGAACCGTTGTTGAAGTTCCATCAAATGCTACCCCAGTATTATTTCCGAATGAAAATATACGTGAATATAACACTTTCATCGGTCGGAAACCTGGGCCTGCCACTTCGCTCTTCGTCATAGACATTTGCTCGTACATTTTTAAAATCACAACACCATTGTCTAACCTTTCCTTGACTCATAAGTATAGGTCCATGAAATAGGCATAGCTCAAAGGCACAGAATTTCAGAAGCCGAGAAACCTTTTGCATACAAGAATCGTACGACAGAACAACGCACTTCACAGCTGGTCGAGATGAACGATTGTCGCGGACATTGTTGTTTGTATGCACGGACAAGCAAACGACCTCTGAAACAAAAAAAATGCTGCTGTAGCTACTCAATGAGTCAGTAGATGGCACTGGATGAGTACAACTGTGTTCTGAAGCGCCAATATTTAAAATAAGCAAACGGCCCTTACTTTATGAATATGCCTCATATGTTTTATGCATATATTTTACCCATGCATATTTTATACATTCCTTTCCCGGATACCTGTTAATTATTGCAATTATGAAATCTACAGTTAAAATCTGACATTCCAGCACTCTGTAATTTTCTCAAGATTTGCCTAGAGAATATATCTAAGCAAGCGTTCTTAAAAGAGAGATTTGCTGGGAAAAATATATTTTAAATAAAAAAGTGGATTTGAGAAAGATAGGCGACAATTGACAGTAGGAGCAACGTTTTTTTTCGGTCACAAGTTGAACTTGACTCAGAAATAATTTTCTCATGATTTTGAAGAGGCTTCACATGAATTTCACCGCGGCAGTTGAAAGTTGAGACATCATCACCTCATCATGCGCCTATGGACCTGCGTTTCAACCGTCGTTGAAGTTCCATCAAATGATACCCCTGTCCAGGCCGTTATTTTATGAAAATGCCTCGTATAATATTTTTTTTTATCTCATTTGCAGCAAGTCGTTTCAGTCATATCATTTGGATCATTTCCAACCAATGTCGCAGTTGGGAAATGTGCGTCTAAGTACGCATTCAGCGCACGGAACGGGAAGAGAGGGGTGTAAAATAACTCCGCACATCCTGACAAAAGGTAGACTTGGACGTTCGATATCAGATAAGTTGAATATCGTTGTCTCCGAGGACACAACAATTCCATAAAATGTGTGAATACGTTTATGGCCTGCGTGTGTACCTCCCTTGACTTTTCGCTCAAGCACTGCAGTAGCGCTGATACGTTTAGGATGACTTCGGAAGCCCTCGAAAAGCTCCGCGCGCGGCAAAGCTCCCGGTAAAGAGGTTGTAAAGAGCAGGCGATAAGAATCGGAAGGGTTGGGCCGGGTGAAAGAAGTGGGTGAGGGGCGGAGTGGGGTGCGGCGGGAAGGCATCTCTGGAGATGAAGACCCTCAGCTCAAGTGGATCCCGAACGAGGAGGAGAATTTGATTCGGAGGAATGCTCGCGGTTGATGTCTCGCGTTCGGGCGGGTAGGGGGTTGGGGAAGGTGGTGTGGCGGTGGCTGAAAAGGGGGGGGGGGGGGGAGGAATGAGAGATGAGGGCGAGCTGTCGGCGGGAGAAGCCGGCTGACAAAAGGTGAGGCGAGTGGCGTGTTTTTCAAAAGGGGAGCGAATGGAATATAAATGAATTCATTACTCAGTGGGTGGAGTATTCTGACGCGAGCAGCACATGGCCATTACTGAACGGACGGGGTAAAGCTCCTCATACCTAGTCAAACGAAAAATTATGCATACACACACACATATATAACATATATATATATATATATATATATATATATATATATATATATATATATATATATATATATATATATATATATATGAATAAATATATAGTTACTTCAGTTATATTTATACTTTATTTATACTTTGTTATATTTATACTTTATTTATACTTTGTTATATTTATACTTCAGTTATATATATATATATATATATATATATATATATATATATATAATACATATTCCATAAACACAGTAATCAACCCGAAGGTCGGTTTTGTAGGTGATGGAAGAGTCGAGGTCGGGGACTACGGCTTAGGCACGAGAAATGACCGTGGGGAGAAAGCAGTTGAGTTCTGCAGGAGACAGGGGTTAGTCATCACCAGCACTTGGTTCAGACACAACAAAAGACGCAGGTATACATGGAAAGTGCCAGGTGACTCGGAAAGGTAACAGCTAGATTATATCCTGGTTAGACACAGGTTTAGGAATAGTGTGATAAATTCGCACAGCTTCCCGGGAGCGAATGCGGACTCAGACCACAATTTAGTTGTTATGAAATGTAGCGTCCGTTTCAAAAAGATAAGGCAGGGGCGGCGAGTTAGAAAATGGATTGTAGAAGAATTAAATGGTTAAAAGGCAGGAGTACCAACAGGCGGTTGAGGAAATCATGGAGGATGGTAAAGAGCTAAGTACTATCGAGGAAAAATGGGAAAGTATCATGAAAGGGTTTTCTAAAGCTGCAAAAGACACTATTGGAACCGTTAACGCTAAAAGGACTAGGAAACCATGGATCACGGATGATATGATTACAAACATGGATGAGCAGCGAAAATGGGAGAATGTAAATACAGAGTAAGGCAAAATGAAGTACAAAGTGTTAAACAATAAATTGAGGCGGGCAACAAATAAGGCAAAAGAAGCATGGTGGAAGACGCAGTGCGAGGATATGGAAAGTATGCAGAGGAAGGGTGAAATCGGTGCGCTGTACAGCAAAGTTAAATCGTTATCGGGAAGTAAGAAAGGGAGATCTATTCTAACTGTTAGAGATAAGGCGGGTAAGGTAATAGTTGACACAGGAAAGATCCAAGAGAGATATAAGGAGTATATAGAAGAACTGTATAGTAAAGAACTTCGACCAACGCCCTTCGATAGAAAGGGCATTAAGGGAGATGAAACTAAATAAGGCCGTGGGGGTGGATACCATTCCAGCGGAACTATTAAAATGCTTAGGAAAATGTGGGAAGAAGAGGCTATATGGGCTGATCCGTAGTATTTATGAGGAAGGAATCTGGCCAGAAGACTTTGTGACATCAGTTTTAGTTCCTATTCCGAAAAAGGTAAAGGCTACATCATGTGAGGACTACAGGACGATAAGTTTGATATCCCAAGTTGTTCTCAGTATAATAAACAAAAGGATAGAAAGCAGTGCAAATGATTACTTAGGGGATGATTAGTTTGGGTTTAGGAAGGGGAGAGGTACGCGTGATGTCATTGCAGTAATGAGATTATTAATCGAGAGGAATATAGAACACAACCAGGAGGTATTTGCCTGTTTCGTAGATTTCGAAAAAGCGTTTGATAGAGTGAATTGGGAAAAACTAATGAGTATATCGCAGAAAATAGCAATAGATTGGAGGGGCATGAGGCTAATCCGCAACCTGTACGTCTCAGACTGCTCAGGTGCGAGTGGGGAACGGGGAGTCCGGATGGGCAGTGTTAGGAAGAGGTGTGAGGCAGGGTTGCCCATTATCACCGTTGCTGTTCAACCTACATATACATACTACCTTGATCAAAAATTTCCCGGAATTTATTCAGAAAATTAAAAATACAAGTTTATTCATCTAAATCTATATTGTCCCCTTCAAAGTAATCCCCATCGACTGCAACACACTTATGCCAGCGCTTGATCCAATCCTCGAAACATTTTTTATATTCGGTTTTCGGTATGTCCATCAGTGCTTCCTGCGATTTTTCCATTACTTCCTCTCGGCTGCTAAAACGCGTTCCCCGTAATGGTTTTTTAACTCGATTGAACAGAAAGAAGTCACAGGGAGCCAAATCAGGTGAATTCGGTGGCTGTTGGATGGTATTTGTTGCATTTTTCGTCAAAAAATTACGAATAATGATAGCACTGTTCGACGGTGCGTTATCATGGTGCAAAATCCACGAGTTTTCTGCCCACATTTCTGGTCTCTTTCGGCGAATTGCTTCACGCAAACGTCTCATAACGCCCAAATAATACTCTTTGTTTACTGTCTGGCCTTCTGGCAAAAATTCATGATGCACTACACCGTTGTAATCCATGAAAACCGTCAGCATTGCCTTCTTTTTTGACTGAAAACGACGTGGTTTTTTTGGTCTCGGCTCATTTGGTGAACGCCATTCACTTGCCTGATGTCTGGATTGCGTGTCGTACTCATAAACCCACGTCTCGTCTCCAGTAATGATCCTATTGATGAATGTGGGATCGGATTCAGCCTCGCAAATCATGTCTTTTGCGACGTCAACACGGTCTCTTTTTTACATGAAATTGAGGTCTTTCGGCACCAACTTTGCTGCTACACGACGGAAACCCAAATCATTAACCACAATGTCTTGGGCGGATCCATAGGCAATGTTCAAGTCCTCCGCTATTTCTCTGATGGTTAATTTGCGGTTATTGACCAACATTTCTTTTACTTTATCAATTTTTTCACCGACTTTCGATGTCGATGGTCTGCCACTGCGTTCATCATCTTCGATTGACTCACGACCACTTCTGAACCGCTCGTGCCACTGGTAAACGACCGTTTTTTTTAGAGAATCGTTGCCGAAACACTTTTCCAACATTTCCAACGTCCGTGCGCCACTAAATCCGTTTTTTACGCAAAATTTAATACAAGTTCGTTGTTGCAAATTTAAATCCATTTCTCCAATTGTAAAATATCGCCAACACACACAGAGATAGATGTACTCTTGGCTACGTAACTTTTGCAAATGTCAAGTTATGACACTAAGATTTAAAGGGAATATCAACAACAGATGTACCAATTTAACAAAAAAAACAGAACTCAAATCGGAACGATGGGAGCGCCACACGGTGGTTATTCCGGGAACTTTTTGATCAAGGTAGTATATATATATATATATATATATATATATATATACATATATATATATATATATACATATAGTAGTAGTTGTTTTTAGGGGAGGCGACCGACAGCTAAGGTCATTTGCGCCATAGGGGATGGACAGGAAAGGATGGAGGGTGGAGAGAAACCCGGCGTCGGCATTAGCCTATTCTTTACGAAAGGCGCCAAGGGGTCCGCAGTTTAACGTCCCATCCGATGGACGGCGTACTCACTCAAAGTGCCCTCCACAAAGCACCTCAATTAGGGATCGAGATACCTCTGAAAAATATTCAACACCTCCGAGATTTGAACCCGCGCCCTAAGGGTGGGAAGCCAGTACGTTAGCCCCCGCACCATCTCGATCCCCATGTATATATATATATGTACACACACAAAAAGACACATGTGGTTGTCCGAAAGCGGGAGACTGAGACTGGTGGGGTGGATAAAGTGTAGGGAAGAACGGCTTTGAATCACTGGGGGTCTGGTGGGGGTGGGGGACCTAGTGGGGCGAGGCTGGATCTTTGAGGGGCGGGGCAGGGAGCGAAGGACTGAGCGGGGCGAGTGGGAGGCTGAGTGACGTATTCAGGCTAAGAGAAGGAAGGTTTAAAATGTCGAATGTGTTGTGAGTAGTACGGATCGGCTAGGGATAGGGGGTGCTCGGTTTAGTTCGGGAGGGTGCGGCAAGAGAGACCGATATTTTAATTGGAGTGATTCAGCATGAATGGGAGCGGGCGGAGGGATGAGTGGCAAGACTCTATTTCGGCCTTATCCCTCTATCGCGCCAACATGAGGAAGACACTACTGATGTACCCGAGGCGGTTGGGGCGGACCAGCGGTTCGAATGGTTTTTATGCCTCGTCATTTAAGAGCTACTACGTTCCAGCGATTGGAGAGATTAGACTAATAGTAACAGGAGACTGGTGGAAACCCCTTTAATTTACTTAGAAGATTGGATCAAATGAAATATAATTACACACACACACACATACACACACACACACACACACACACACATATATATATATATATATATATATATATATATATATATATATATATATATATACGATTTCGTCGACGTAACACGGAAGTGCCGAATAATAAATTGGACAGCAGCAAACAATATAGAAACAAAAAGATCAATCACACGTTAATTCTTGATCATTTCGACGGAATTCCGCTCCGTCTTCATCGGAAGATATAGAAGTAAGGGCTGCTGGAAGAGTAGGGGTGAGGGTGCGAGAGAAAGGGAAGGTGGCCAGGGGAAGAGGACAACGGGAGGCGTAGGAGGGGTGAGAGGAATGGTTGGGGAGAGGAAAGGGACAGGAGAGGCTTGAGGGGAGCGGAGATAGGGAAGGAGGGAGAGGGAGGAGGTGGAATTGATACAAAATCGGAAAAGAAAACAATATGCTCACCGCAACTATTGCAACATCCGAGACCCAGGTTTCAGCTTACGAAGTCGTGATCAAGACCTCGCAAGTCGTAACAAAAACTCATGTGGAAAAACAAAGTGTTGAACTCTCCGATATGCATCG
The DNA here is from genome assembly GCF_022747635.1 of Hetaerina americana. NCBI lineage: Eukaryota > Metazoa > Arthropoda > Insecta > Odonata > Calopterygidae > Hetaerina > Hetaerina americana. Next base: position 74,383,133 of record NW_027287538.1, on the reverse strand, counting down.
CTTCCACAAAGTGACAATTCAGGCCATTCCCATCAGTGAACGACATCGAGGCCCGGATGCTGATTGGCCATTCAGAGCCAAATGAATGTCATTTCAAGAGTTTTTAATTCTGTAGGGTTATCGGATGTGGGAAGGGACACTAGGACGGAAACATTATAACACTGGTTGAAAGGGGTATTATAATGGGAAGGATGTTTTGGGATGGGGGGACCCGCGGACGGGGAGGAGGGATTGCACGAGGCGCGGTGGTTGTTAATCCTAAGATTCAGGGGTGTGGAGCATTGGCCTATGTAAAAGGCCGGGCAGAGTTTACAGCTTAGAAGATAAACAACATTCTTGGAAGTGCAAGAGGAATAGGGGAAGGGCGGGAGAGAGTTAAATGGTGGGATGTAGTGGGGTGGAGTGGTGAAAATAGGGCAGGGTTTACATCTTCCTCGATGACATGGAGTGGGTATGGCTCTGGGGGTGTGAGGGGATTTTGAGAGCAGCTTCGTGGATTTGAGGACATCTGATAGGTTGGCGGGCCGTTTGAAAGTGACAGAGGGGCATTTGGGAAGAAGGTTGGAGGAAGTGTTGTGATTTTTGAGGATGGGGAATAGGTCTTTGAGGATGAATTTGAGGGACTGAATGCCTGGGAAGTAGGTAGTACAGATTGAGAGAGGCTGGGAGTCTATGGTTGAGGCAGGCTTGGGGGTGTAGGAATGTTTGAGTATTTTTTAATGGAGGAGTGAATTAATGACAGGGACGTTGGAAGGAGAAGAAATGTTTGGTTGGTGGAGAAGAATGGAGAAGGTGAAATGGACAGAGAAGAAAACAAATGAGGAAGTACTTGGTATGGTGGGCGAAGAGAGGGGTTTGTTGGGAGCAATCCTATGGAGGCAGGAAAAGTGGCTGAAGGGGGTATTGACCGGCAGCGGGATGTTGAAGACTGTGATAGAGGGGAGAATGTTAGGCAAACGAGGAAAGGGAAGGAACAGGATAGGGATGTTGGACGGGATGAAGGGAGGAAGAAAGTACTCAGAGATGAAGAGGGATCTGCTGTAGAGTAGGATACTGGATTTTTATTTTGTTAGGAATCATAAAATATTTATTTAGTAGCTGTGTCCATCCAAAAACCTACCTTAACCAGTAGATTTCCAAATATTAATAATTATATATATATATATATATATATATATATATATATATATATATATATACCTTTTCCCATATTTTTGAAAAACCGTAACTCCCTCTTGCCTTACCCTTTCCTCCTGGTGCTGCACCCTCTGCCACATACCTTTTTGGTGACTTGCAGGGTATCGATGTACATATAGATGTCGCTTTAGAAGTATCTTCATTGTCAAATGTCATGCTGTCGATTCTCTCTTTAGATAACTCATTTCCCACGACCTTCATTAAAAACTCAGTTTGCCCGTAACACGTTTCTCTGAGTCAGTTATATTTTTCTCCTTTTTACCGTTGCTCAATCAAACTAACTCAAAGAAACCTAAAAAGAGTTTCAGCAAATGTAATTGTACAATACAGAAAAATAACGTTTAATAACAATGGGCAGAACATTATGAGAAAGAAAAGGAATATCAAAAACGAAGTAATAACTGAACTGGCAAAAGGAATGACAATAAAATCGACAGTGTCATAGTAATACTTACTGAAGTCAACCGATGAATCAAGAGCAATCTCAGCATTAGAAAATCGAAACTCCAGACAAACACATTCTATTTTAATACTCGAGGCATATAAACAGAGACAATGGTTAATTTCATCGATCCTTTTTTAACGGAAATAATACTCGCTACCGCTGCGAGAATATATTACTTGGTACGAGGGATAGGGAGAAAATGAGGAAATCTACACAATTCATAAACTTCATGTGAAAACCCTTCTCCTTGACTGCTGTGGTTTACCAGTAATGAGAGGAATTACATCTTGGTACAGAGATAAATGGGAAACAGTAGTTACGGCAGTCATTTGGGAAGGTGAATCCCAGTGCCATTAGCGATACGTACTTAGGCATCAAAAGAATAGAATACATAGATTCCATGTCTGCGTATAAATGTGTGTGTGTTTATGTATTTATATACGAATACTTATGTATGAGTACGTCAAATGTATGTATGTATGTATATATATATATATATATATATATATATATATATATATACATATACATATGATGCACAAAAATTTTAAATTCATATACCTACGACACATTCAGAGTGATCACATACTCCATCTCTTTATAAGCGGAAAATATTACGAGTTATGTAATGCTTGAAACCACCTCATCACATTTTTACTCATTAAGATCAGGGTTCGCGGCTAAATTCAAATAAGGCAATATAAAATGAAACATTAATTACTCATGACAGCATAGAAATGGGAATTATTCTTCTCCATTCGCATAATTCAACACAAAAAGCTCATTTGAAGCCCATTCTCTCCGTCATTCTCCCACGCATCATGTTGATTGGGAGAGATTTACTGGCGTTATTTCCATATTTTAGCTCGGGAAAAGGATTCATTTTCCTTCTCGCATTACGGAGATGTATTTGAAAACAATCTAAATAACGTTCTGGGGGATCAGTGGAGGAAAAAAAAATAGAATTTCATTGGAAATCAATCAGTTGAAATGGATTTACGCATTTCGCATCAATCATAACCTGTCCGAAATATATTTCTCCAGTTTGAGAAATTGCGTACAAATGTTGCTGCATATCGAAGCCCATAAAAATTCCACTGGGTAGATTTTTGATACTTGATATAAGTACGAAGCATCGCTGTACCGCTGCTCTCGATCAATAAATCATTTAAGCATTGCTTACTTTATCTTTTGGCTATAGTTAACCGCCCTAATTGACGTAATTAATCATCAAATAAAATTAAAATTATCTATTTTTTTAATTCACATACCTGCAATTTCTTTTTATTGATATCTTTCGTTGCAGCAATAAGACTCCATGAGGGAACTTCCTACTTCAACATTGAATACAAGGTTTTTCATGTTTCTAGACCTAATTTACAACTTTTATGCAATAAATTTAATTAAGTAATGACTTCGAGATGGATTACCGAGAGTCATAAGTATCAAATGATGCATTTTTATGAGTGTAAATTATTGCACTCAGTGAATTGAAATTTATCACATTTGGTTGATGGGAAAACACGTCAAGCCGTAATTACTCTAATGATCGACGCACATATCTGACACTGTTTAAAAGACTAGTGCTGTACAAAGAAATCAATTCGTAAATGTTCCACTTGAACAAGTTCTCCATGATTTTTGAAGGACCTATATTCTTTCCAGTGGAAAGTTTTAAAATTGTATAGCGTGAACCCTCAAATCTGAGACCAAAATCCAATATTTCCATTTTTTACATCAGCTAATTCAACCAATTTCATCGTTAATTCTCATTTATATGCGAGGGCAACTTTTAAATTGTAACCTTGCTAATTACTTATCATTTCACGTAGTCAAATTTTAAAGCACATGTTATAGTGTAATATAATCCATAATTTGTCTAATGTTTTGTTGCTTTATATTCTTGTGTTACTCTGTCTATCTTAATCTTTTTACTCTCTTTAAGCTCCCGGTGATTTGTCGATCACGCCTTGATGATGATTTCAATGTCAATCATTCTTTCATTTTCATGTATTCATAAGTGTTTTCCCTTCTCTACGGTTCCATGGGCACGTGACACATCTCGTTTTTCACTCCCATTGTAGTAGACATGATATATCGTCGGCAACCATTTCAATACCATGTTTTGGCAGCCTACTCATGCTTCTGTTTTTCCAAGCCTCTACACCTGTGACCATATTTACAGCACGGCACTCGCCAGAGAGCAACGATTTCACTAACCTTCTTTGATTCATCCGTAAGTTCATCTCGGCACGCATCAATTTTTAAACTATCGCTGGAATCTAAGAGATTGCATACACGGATCTTAACTCTCTCTTCCAGCCCAAGTCACGTTGAAAAAAAAGACGTTTTAAATCAATCCGCTCTACAGTAAATCTCCCTGATTTTACGTACGTGATCCGATCTGCCATAGTAATAAAATAATTGATATCCGTCTTTCCTTGAGATTCTCTTTCATATGTTTCATCTACCACTTACTTGCTTTGGCAGATGGTGTTAGAACATCCTCTATAGGTGCATTGTTGTAGTAACTTTTCAATTTTAATTAAATCTAATTTTGAAGTGATCGCCATTTTTCAGTATCGTTTTACATGCAGTGCTTCAGATTGTCTTACGTAAATTGCTTTACTGCTCTGTTCAGAATCCAGTTCGTCTTGACTTCTCGCCGTGCTCTCATCTAATGTTTGGCTGAAATTATTCTTCGTCCGATTTGCACTAGTGCATTTTATATGTCTCCATTACGTACTTTTATAAAAGTTACGTAATTTTAGAAAAGTGACAAGAGTATTCATTTTAACGTAAATTCCATTTATAGACAAAGTAATGAAGACACTTGAAACATCGTTGATTTAATTATTTTATTTATTATTTTATTTAATTGAGGATTTAATCATTAATTAATCAACGGGGTTTTTTTAAAGGGAGCATCTATTTTAGCTATACTTCAATCCGGAATTAGTTGTTCAGACAAACCACTGATTAGAGGTCGTTCTAAATATGGGACGTACTAATATAATAAGGATGGATTGATTCTCAGATGGTATCTTTGTAGTCACCAAAAGCGAAAAATTGCTTTTGGCGCCACACGCTCCCGCTGGAAATGTATCCGGAGGGTCCGCGCGTTAAGTGCGCGAGATATTCGCTCTCAACTCCACTCGAGGTTCGGCGGTGGAGGAGGGGGGGCGAGTGAGGTGAGGATAGGGGTAACTGGACCGCAAAAGCTACCGTCTTCACCCACCCTTCTCCGGGCGTGTCCTCTTTCCGGGTGACCGCCGGGGCCCACCCCCGACCCCCCCCCCAAACGGGTACCGAGGGATGGCCGTCTCCGGGAAGCCCCCGGACGCGGATTCCCACCGCCGCACGGGAGCCGGATTCCATTTGGACATCTGGGTTTTGTGTGAATACCAAAGAGGGAGGGAGGGAGATGCCATATCCACGCCGTGCCACCCTCGAAACACCTCCTTGGGCGGCAGGCTGATTGGCATTAGGAATTCGGATCATTTTATGCGGAGGGTGCGCTGATGCAAGAGGGAGGAGGGTCGAACGGAAGCGGAAAGGGGAGGAAGAGGGGGAGGAGATTGGTTCTCGACGGGAGGGGGGGATGAATGGTACGATAAGGGAAGGGGAAGTACATTTGCAAGTGCGAGAAGAGTTGAATTAGCCGTCGAGTCGGGAGACTTTTGTGCACCGCCGCCCCGCATATCGGGGAAAGGGTTTGAAACATTCACGGCTGGGAGCGAGGTTTTAAGATTGGAGAATAAATAGTGGGTGGATACCAAACGCAGCGATGCCGACATGACGTCTGAATAGGTGACGGTGGATCTCGCTTCCGACCCGTCAACGCCAGCATTTCAATCTCAAGATTTGGTGCTCCACTTCACAATGGCAACTCTCTCTCTCTCTCTCTCTCTCTCTCTCTCTCTCTCTCTCTCTCTCTCTCTCTCTCTCTCTCTCTCTCTCTCTCTCTCTCTCTCTCTCCTCCGTCCAACTTCCCTGCTTACCTGGCCCACGTATTTGACCCATAGGAAAATATTGAAAATATTTATCAACAAAAGATAAAGCAAGAACGGGGAGAGCAACGGAAAGGAAGGGCATGCAACTCATTTTTTGTATTTTTTTAAATTAACGAAATTGTATTGGGGGTTTAAAAATAAGGCACCCCAAAAAACTGAAATTGAAACAATAAATTGCCCGATTCTGCTCGAACGGGCCAAATTATTATTATTATTATTTGACCCATGCACTTCCTCATCAGCCGTCCCTTAAATAATGCACATAACAAATACATATGCTCTCAGTGTGTGTTAAATTCATCTCTTTTTTCTTACCCTAATCATTTTACATGTATTCTTTTCCTCATGCACTCATATTCTGTACTTACTCATTTCTCATCTCAATTCTCCTTTTAAATTTCCATATCCGGCCAGATTTCCTGGAACCAGGCCAGTGTGTTGCAAATAAATATCCTATTCATCCAAGCAACTCCTATTCTGTTCAATCATTCGCTATTCTTACCCGATTCCTTTTTGACGAACGCCTTCTCGGAATCTATGAAACACAAGAGTACATTCTGTTCGTATTCCGTGTTCCTCTCATTAATGGCCTCATTACTGCTAATGGCACCACGCGTACTTATCCCATTTCTCAACACAAACTGAGCATCATACCCTAAGTAACCATTGACCCTCATCTTTATTCTCTTACTGATTTTCCTTTGAGTCACTTTATTTGTGTAAACTTATTGTTTGATAGTCCTCAACTGAAGTAGTCTTTATCTTTTTCGTCTTGGGAACTAACCCTCATCCGACGAAATCTTTCGCCCAAATACGTCCTTCAAAAATGCTTCCCTTTAGTGCATTTAAATTCTATCTCGTAGGTTTTCCTAAACACCTCAATAGTCTTGTGAGATCAACCCCCACGGCCTTCTTTGATTTGAATACCTTTTTTATCTCACTATCAGGAATGACCTAAGCTTTTCTCATCTTCGTCAGATTATATTTCCATGTCAAATCTTGCTGGCCAGCTGTGGGTACCATTTACTCCGTCTTTATAATATTCTTTCAATCCCTGTTGAGCCTTTCTGGTTTGATTAATAATGTCACTGGCTTATCTTTACTCTTTGATCGGATTTTCCTGATCACTTCCTGACAAAGCTTTCACATTCCTGTATGGTATAGCGCATCAAGTTCACTCTTCCTTTATAAACTTTCCATCTCCTGGCACTGCGTTTTCCATCACGCTTCTTTCGCCTTATTGATGATGTCCCTCCTTAGTCTTTTGTTCGCCTTTAGTTCCTATCTTATACCTACTTCTCCCCCTAGGAAACTTGAGCTCTACGATCTCGTTAAATAACTAGTTTACAGAAAGTCTCCCATGGCCGCAATAAATTAGCACCACTCGTCCAAAAAGGAAAAGAAAATCACTCACAACCTTCTATTGAAAGTGCTTGTTCCCTTAAGTTCGCTGAGGAGGGCAACTTGTGACGTAATACGCGTATCCGACACTCACACCCCTCTGTTTTTTTGCTATCCCTTGGCTTTGCTCAACTCGAGTAGTATTCTCCCAGTATTTAGTCCTTTTTGAACAAGTGAGTGTTTTTCCGAATGCGTGTGTTTCTGTTCTGTGTTTGGCCCTGGCGCGGAATTAATTCCCGTAAACAGTCATGGATAGTGTGTATATGTTCATAGACCCAGGTACCCTTAACGGAGTCCCTTTGACGCTGTGAAATATACCATTAAGGCTTCAGTGTTTGTGTGTGTAGATGGTCACTGGCAAGGAAGTAACATGGTAACAGTAACCCGCAAACCACTGCGTAATGGCATTCTGGTCGAGAGGTTGCAGTTGGTATCTGTCGTGGAATTTTTTCTCCCAAAAGCCAACAGAAAAATTTTAGTTTTCTTTGCGGGACAAGTGGTGTGGCTAACTTATTATGCCTATGGGAGATTTTCTTTAAAATTGTTAACCTACAGCTGTGTTTTTATTCTTCTAGTTTCTTCTCCCGTCTGTCTTTCCAAACATCTCCTCCCCAACCCAGGGTTTTCTTGTCATTTCCATGCATTCTTTTCCTTTTGTTTCGTTTGCGACTCTCCATATCCGTTTCTTGATGCGTTCCCATTTTTTTCTATTGAACCCGACTCCCTTTCCCCACTGATAATCTTCCTCTTTTTTTCTTAACATCAATCCTTGAGCATTGCCTCGCTATATTAAACTTTTTTTTTAGTTTGAGCTTAGTTAGATCAATGTTCGTTTAACAAACCGAACGGTATTAGGGTTAACCCTGTGAAATTTATCCATGATGGAAAGGAAACAAACTATGCAAATTTCACTTGAATAGAGATTTATTCACGACCCGGGTTCCCCTACCCCCCCCATTGCTTTTCATATATATAGGATATGTAACTCTGTATAGTCACCTGAAGATGACATTAAGTGTTTGAAACCCGGGTCGTGAATAAATCTCTATTCAAGTGAAATTTGCATAGTTTGTTTCCTTTCCATAATGTTCGTTTAGTTTCTTCCATCCCATGTCGGCCTACTTCTTAGGCTAAGGAAACATTCTACGTGTTGTAATTAATCTCCTCGAAGCCCAAATTTGGATTGTAATTTGCATCTTCCGCGCCTTTTGAGGAAATGAAGGAGGTTATATAGTAACCTGTTAGAATATGTTGTGCACGTAGAGGCTTAGAAAAAGAGCAGTGTTCAGGTTGTGTCCATCCGGAACCCACTATAAATATTAGGCTACCAAACAGTCCACATTGAGTAGCTTCAGGCTTAATGTGGTGGAAGTCGAACATAATTAATAACTGATTGTAGCACTTTTCCACTTGATATTATCAAGAGGAAAAGTGCTACAATCAGTTATTCATTACCAAATAATAAATTATAATTTCAAAATAGCGTGATTGTATTTTAATTTTTAACTCAGAATACGAGGGATATTGTAAACATTTATTCATCAATAAAAAATAATCGAGATAAAGACATAATTTTTATATGTTATGCTCGAGAATTCCCCCATATAATCTACCGTCTAGAGCTAAACATTTTCTTCCAATGCGTTTCTTGACCCCTCGAGGGCCGTCATTTGGCGCGACTTGGCTTCGTTGATTGACATCGCACCCCCTACCTCTTTGATGACGTCGTTTGTGTTGTCTTATCGCCGGCCCCGCAATAGTTTTGTAAGTTATTGGAATAAGAAAAAGTCGCTTCGGGAGAGATCGGAAGAATAAGGCGGATGTGGCGAAATTTCCAAGCCACATCGCTTTGATTGTCGGTCGCGCCGAGGTCGCGTTCAGCATGTGCGGCGCATAAATCCGGACAAGCACGCGTTTCCTCGAAAGAGATTTCCTCGCCGGGTTAGCGGAACCTTCCCCAGTCTTCTCCAAAGCATTATACATTTAAATTTATAATATATATGGAGCATATATATTATTAAACATAATATAGTCAGCCACAATATCTTAAACAGTGGATCTGGGGTACCACATAAATCGAACTATTTCGAAATATAACGCCCAACGCGAACACTTTCGATAGTAGCGGCTCTTGAATTGTACTCGCACTTGTACGTAATATCTTGGCCATTTTGAGGTTATGACTGTTTACTAGATGCCCATAGCTTTCAAGAACGCCTATCGTGACCACCAGTGGATCGCGACTATCATATGATACGGGCTATCATTTCCATAGGTATACTTCATTTTATCGTGAATTTGCTGGGCACTATAACCTTTCAAATGAACGAACTAAAACACACAGTGAGCTTCTATTTTCTCTATGCTGCGGTTATTTCAATCTACGGCATCCCGCAATAAAATAGATCAACATAAATGGCTCTAACTCACAAAATTATGTACATAAGGATTAATAGATATGTGGAATAAATTGTATCCAGGTATCTCGGTTATTGCTTGGTGATAACATAGAAAAGGGTGCTCGAACTTCGTAGCTGATTTTAACTGAAATCATCCGGTAAAAGTAATAAATTTGGAGTTAGAAGTTTATCTCTAGAGATGGCGTGTGAGTGAGAGAGAGAGGGGGGGGGATGTTGTGAGTGGAGGGGGAGGAGACGGATTTGAAGGGAGGATTGTCAGGAAGCGGAAGGGTGTGAATTGATACACAAAGGAAGGTCCGCTCTCTGTCGAGCGCACCCAACCAACCTCTCACTCGCCCCTCCTCCCCTCTCCAGAATGAACAGGATCTCTCTAGATAACCCTAGGGTGTCACTCGCAGGGATCGAACTATGAATACGCGTGAGGTTCACGTGTGTTTGTGTCTGTGTGAGTGGAAGGAGATGGACGTGGTGGGTTTGGGGGGGGGGAAGGATATTGTGAGCACGGAAGCCTTACGCCTTCCTCCCTCCCTCCCCCCCCCCGCCGCACCCCAGCCCCCGCCCCCTCTTGGGAGCCTCTCCTTTCCGCCGCCCTCGCATAAAAACCACCCTCCCCTCTGATCACGTGCCCTCTCCGCCCCCATCCTGATCCAATGGGTCTCTAAGTGCATTCGCGTCACGGCAAGAGTCCCTTCCGCCCCCTCCGGCTGCCTACGCCCGCCCCCCCACACACACACGCCCCCACCCGCTAAAAAAAATTGACAATGGGCTCGAATTCGATGGTTCAAATCGAATTTCAAGAAATCGCGTTCGGCAGGGGATGATTTTTATTCCTGTGGACGCGTGGGCGTGAGGTGGGCGAGGGTGCGTGAAATATTTAATCCCTTACGCCTTCCGGATTCTCCGTTGTCGTCGTCGGCGGTGGGTGGGGGAGGGGGAGGGTAGGGTTAGGGGAAGGAGGGTAGAACGCGCCCTAGGGTATACGTATTTTGCAGGCGTGGGGGACGGGAGATTATTGGATTTCGCGAAAGGGAACATTTTGAATAGTAATCATATGAAGGTGGTCGTTATTCGAGGAATCACGGTCGGATTAATCCGTTTGAAATTCAAAACCAATTGTAGGACTTGCCTCGGTTTTTTCCCCCCCGTTGCGTACCCTCGGGGTAGGAGGGGTGATAATTAGATTTCTAGGTGGCGAAAGTGGAAAAGTACATGTTTGGAATGATTTCGGGATTTTAATCCTGCCTTGAAAAGTTTGATGGACCAATTTTCACGTTTCTTGCGCCGAGAAAGTAGAATTAGTCTAATTAGATACGGAGTTAGAAAGGACTTCTACTTTTTGGTGAGGGGCAAATACGCCTCCTTCTGTTAATTGCTATTGATGTTGTTCATGCCAATTATGAGTCATATATTTAGATAATTTAAAAGTTAAATTTTTATATCGGCCTCAGTTATTGAAACACATTGGTGGAGCATTATTCGTTTTTTGGATACATTTTTGAGAGCACTTTTATTGTAAAAAATCCTCTGCTTGAAATCGAGATTTCTTCGCTCACTCATTACGTACAAAGTGTTGACACTGGTTTTAACATCTAGTTAACCTACGTTCGAATGCATATTTTTTAGAGCGAATCGAGTGAGTTCAAAAGGTCAAATGTGTCCATGTATGGCAATCAAAATTCAATAAATGTTGTTGCTACGACTAGGTAAAAAAATGAAGAGTTTATATTTCATAAAAGTTGAAGGACTTTTATTATTTAAAGTGCTAGAAATTGAGGTGAAAAAGTAAACGACATTTGTGCCCGAAAAAAAATTCAGAGTGTGGATTGTTTTTGAAATACTAACGGAGAGATCCTCAAGCTATTGCGACTCGAAGTAATCACTATTAAAGTTGGTGGTTATTTAGCAGCATAATTCCCACCTGGAAAAAAATCCAGACAACGCTTATAGCTATAAATGCTTAACATTTTTTACGAAAATAATTCCACAACAATACGCTCTCTCATTATGAGTGACTTAACAAAGCAGATTTTTTCCATTTTTGAGAAATTTGAAACTTGTTTTTTCATCTTTTATTAATACGGAGAAATTAGATTTTCCAGGATTTCCGCATACCTTTCCACATTTTGCGCCCGAGCGTTCACATAGATTAACCACTCAAGCGGAAGAGATACTCATGTTTCAATTATCAACCTTTTTCAAAATTTCATATCCAATTTGCTATTCATTTGTTGAGGAGGATTGGGGTAACGACCTCAGAGCGCGTACGAGCTGCTATCGAGAAGGGAAGCCTCTCGAGCATAAGTTGCTTCCGGAAGAGCTGCTGATTGCTTAGATTTGCTTTTGTCGGTTTAAGGTAATTAGGGCTTGACAATTGGGGGAGGGGGGGGGATATAAATAATCCCTCCTTCATTGCATTCCGTTTAAAAATTGTTGCACCGTCGTTGTAAATCATAATAGCATGCTCATAGTGTTAGTGGTCATCGTTATTGCGTATCTGACGGAAGATAATTCATGTAATACGCTGAAATGTTCGGCACGCTACGCGTACGTCGCCTGTTTTACTCGCCGTTGTTAATGCACAGGAATAAAGTAAAATTCATTAGATATATGCTTCCATGACAGATAATATTTTTCATACATGTGAAATATGAGAACACATGTGTTCCCAAACAGTGTACGTTTTATTCTTTGGTATTGGGATTGGCACAATGCCCAGCAGTCCTTTGTGAGCTAATTTTCACCATATCGCTTCTAATTGAGACATTTCTTGAAATTGGCAATTTGATTTGATAAGGCCAGGAGTCTTCTTTCTTCTTCGCGATGATAAATTAGGTAATTTTAGAACGTGCACAACTCTTGTCTCACGAAGTTACGGGAGGGAGTAGGCATGTTTGTTCATATTAAGAATAAGCCACTCTGTTATGCATGTATTCTTTTTATTGACTTGGAATATTATAAATTACAGATTCAGGAGTGATGTAGTGGAACCGTTTCATAATTATAGAGACGAAAACTCTTGGATATTAACACAATAAAAATTTAGTTTTGATTAGTTCCGATGCACACCATCATTGTCAAGTGAGGCTTTCCAATGTAAAGCCATGAATCGAAAGCTTCACTTGAAAATGGTGCAGTCCATCAAAGCTAGTCAAAAATAAAACTATATTAAGTGTAAAATTGCAATATTTTTCACCTTTGTTACCAGAAATATTATTTCATGCTTTAAATTTTTTTGCCAGAGATATCAAAATCGACCAAAGGAAGCAATGTCAAAAATAATAAGTTACCCACCTTCAAATATGCATTATGGCAAAATTTAAATTGTCTAAAGCGTTTTTTTAAAAAAAACTGCATGTCGCAGCAGTAAATTTGAGGGAGTCACCCTTTGACGCGAGTGATTTTCAAAATGATTGAGGCGTTCGCTTAGGCTGATACATTCGATCCCGGTTCCCTACAACAATACCGACCGAATTCTTTATATTGGAGTCAATGGCGTCGACTGACTAAACGCGTGGAAATTACGGCGAGACTTAAACCCATTAGTGCGCATTGTGACTGAGAGCCGTGACATTGGCTCCCGCAAGTAAGAGCGGCGCGTTTGCGAGAGGACCAGGCGAGGGGAGGGCGGTTATAACCCCTTCGGGACGGAAAAATAATAATACCTGCGACTGATAAATGGCCGTTATAACTTTCCCCGTGGGGGGGAGGGTTCCAGTACCCCTCACGTGCTCCCGTTAACCTGGGCTACACAGGAAGGATCCAATGCGACCTCATAACCAATAACAGCAAAGGGGGAAGGGTATTTGAGGGTTCCAATGGGTCTCTTTGTGCTTGGGATTGCATTAAAGGGGGTAGAATGTGGAAGGGTTGATTGGTGGGAGGGGGGGTTAGATGTTTAATGGCAGGAGTACGTGGGCCGGCGTTAATTTACGTCCAGTGGCGGTGCGTGCGTGCGTGTCGAAATATCCTCTCCCGGGGCGGATGCGTGTGCCTGAAACCAGTCTCCGCCCCGAGACGTCCTCGCATTTCCCCTTTCGCGCAGTCGAGTGGGATGGTCGGCAGGGTGCGTGGGATGATTGGGCCGTGAAGTCGTCCATTGATGACGGTAATAATTGCAATGGATCAGAGAGGCGCGGTGAATCCGTCGACCCCCCCCCCCGGGACGTGCCTTCATCGAGGAGTGGCGTCCGTGTCCTCTCGCGGACGGTTCGCGTCCGTCCGAGCGGAAATGCAAGGCCGTCAGTCGATGGGGCAGCGTAGGAGAGGCGGGCGGTGGTCGGTCGGCTCCCGCTTTGCGGTGACGCCGGCGATGGACGATAGGAGCCCCTTTCTTTCGAAGGAGTTCCGATTTCAGTGGATCCGTGTCCCACTCCTGGGCCGCACCCTTTGAGTCCGTGGGCGGGGGGGGGGGAGGAAAGAACGACCCGTGTCCATAGCGTCGGTCACGGCTGAGCGCGCCCCGCGCTGACCACGCGAGCATCGATTCCGTCTGCTCTGATGGGTCGGAAAATTTTCCCTGCAATCTGAACAAGGTAGCGGATTCAATTTGTACGCGCGGAGGGGGTAATTTGCACTCGATGAAGGAATCTCCGGGATCTAGTACGATTTAAAAAAATATATAACGTTCTCTTTCAGTTTGGTCTTTGATCAGTTCGAATGTCACACACTTTTTTCATCGTCAGTCTTCTTCGGGAGTTCATATATTATGAGGGTGCTTTGGCACGTTTTTATTTACAAGTGTGATCGTTGAACAGGTTGATGAAATAAAAATTTGGTATGCATAAATGGTTGTAGCCGCAAATATTAAGCCATCCATCAATCACAGGATCGCTCATCCAAACCCGATCTGTTTTCGTTATTTTGATAACTGTTAGATATATATTTATACACGTATGTATTTGGGTATCGCTAGTCCAGGGGGTAGAACGTTGGACTGTTGGAGCGGGTTCGATTCCCGGTCAAGGCGCTCTGGGGACATGGAGCTCCACCCAAGCTATGTGATTTTTCGGGTACCAGGTCTTCCTGGGAAACCATTTCCGGCACAGCGAAGGGAACCGGCCCCCGCACCCTGATGTGTGAACTTCAAACTCCGTTTAGGGCTTAGTACTGGGTGAACTCTACCACCACCTATTAAACCGACCTTCGGGTTGATTACTGTGTTTATGGTTTATATATATATATATATATATATATATTTTTTAAGGTAATCTACCGGTTAAGTTAGGTTTTTGGATCGACACAACCACCAAACAAATATTTTATTACTCCTAACAAAACACAAAATCCATCATCCTACTCTAAATCAGGTCCCTCTTCAACTCTGAGTACTTTCTTCTTCCCTTCATCCCGTCCAACATCCTGCTATCCTGTTCCTTCCCTTTCCTCTTTTTCCCAACATTCTACCCTCTATCACAGTCTTCAACATCCCACTGCCGGTCAACACCCCCTTCATCCACTTTTCCTGCCTCCATACGATTGCTCCCAACAAACCCCTCTCTTCGCCCAACATACCAAGTACTCCATCCTCATTTGTTTTCTTCTCTGTCCATTTCACCTTCTCCATTCTTCTCCACACCCACATTTCAAAAGCCTCCAATCTACGTCTATCCTACTGCTTCAATGACCACGTTTCCGCACCGTACATAGCTACGCTCCATAACAAAGTTTTTACGAGTCTTTTCTTAACATCCTTACTCAAAGTCCCTGTCATCAACTCCCTCCTTGTGAAAGCCTCTTTGCCAAGCGCAATTCTTCTCCTTACGTCCCTACTACTTTGACCGTGTTGGTCCAAAACATTTCCGAGATACGTAAACTGTTCTACCTGCTCTAGTTTTTGCCCTCCTATTTTAATGTTAAACTTGGCCTTTTTATTTCTAGAAAATCGCATAACCTTTGTTTTATTAATATTGATTCTCATCCCATACCTGTCGCACTGAATTTCCAATTCACTCAGCAATGCTTGCAGCCCCTTGGCTGACTGACAAACTAAAGCTTGGTCATCAGCAAACCTTACTGATTTTACGAATTCCCCGCCCACTTTCATTCCTATCTCGAGTTCTTCCCATGCCTCTTTGATCATTTCCTCTGCATACAGGTTGAACAGCAACGGTGATAATGGGCAACCCTGCCTTACACCCCTTCCTATCACTGCCCATCCTGACTCCCCGTTTCCCACCCGCACCTGAGCAGTCTGAGACATGTACAGGTTGCGGATTAGCCTCCTTTCCCTCCAATCTATTCCTATTTTCTGCAATATACTCATTAGTTTTTCCCAATTCACTCTATCAAACGCTTTTTCGAAATCTACGAAACAGGCAAATACCTCCTGGTTGTGTTCTATATTCCTCTCGATTAATAATCTCATTACTGCAATGGCATCACGCGTACCTCTCCCCTTCCTAAACCCAAACTGATCATCCCCTAAGTAATCATTTGCCCTACTCTCAATCCTTTTGTTTATGATCCTGAGAACAACTTTAGCTGCGTGGGATATCAAACTAATTGGTTTATAGTTCTCACATGATGTAGCCTTTACCTTTTCCGGAATAGGAACTAAAACTGATCTCACAAAGTCTTCCGGCCAGAATCCCTCCCCATAAATACTACGGATCAGCCCATATAGCCTCTTCCTCCCACATTTTCCTAAGCATTTTAAAAGTTCCACGGGAATGTTATCCACCCCCACGGCCTTATTTAGTTTCATCTCCCTTAATGCCCTTTCTATCTCATTGTCTAGTATGCCTGGACCTAAGCTGTCTTCCTCCACGTCATTTTCTTTTTCAATGTCTAACCTTGTTGGTCTGAGGTCTTTACTATACAGTTCTTCTATATACTCCTTCCATCTCTCTTGGATCTATCCTGCGTCAACTATTACCTTACCCGCCTTATCTCTAACTGTTAGCATAGCTCTTCCTTTCTTACTTCCCGATTTTACTTTGCTGTGCAGCGCACCGATTTCACCCTTCCTCTGCAGACTTTCCATATCCTCGCAATGCGTCTTACACCATGCTTCTTCTGCTTTATTTGTTGCCCGCCTCAATTTATTGTTTCATTTATTGTACTTCATTTTGCCTAATTCTGTATGGACATTCTTCCATTTGCGCCGCTCATCCATCTTTGTTATCATCTCATCCGTGACCCATGGTTTCCTAGTCCTTTTAGCGTTAACGGTTCCAATAGTGTCTTTTGCGGCTTTAGACAACCATTTCTTGATACTTTCCCATTTTTCCTCGATAGTACTTAGCTCTTTACCATCCTCCATGATTTCCTCAACCGCCTGTTTGTATTCCTTCCTTGTCAAACCATTTAATGCTTCTACATTCCATTTTCTAACTCGCCTGCCCTGCCTTATCTTTTTGAAACGGACGCTACATTTCATAACAACTAAATTGTGGTCAGAGTCCGCATCCGCTCCCGGGAAGCTGTGCGCATTTATCACAGTGTTCCTAAACCTGTGTCTAACCAAGATATAATCTAGATGTTACCTTTCCGAGTCACCTGGCACTTTCCATGTATACCTGCGTCTTTTGTTGTATCTAAACCAAGTGTTGGTTATGGCTAACCCCTGTCTTCTGCAGAACTCAACTGCTTTCTCCCCGCGGTCATTCCTCGTGCCTAAACCGTAGTCCCCCACCTCATCACCATCTCTTCCTTCGCCTACCGTCGCATTCCAATCCCCCATCACTATCAAATGTTTCCCTGCAGGAACACACGCGATTATGTCCTCTAACTGATCGTATATCCTATCAACCTCTTCCTTCGTATGGGTCTCACGGGCATATATACCTGAATAATAACCAAGTTCGTCGGTTCTGCTTTTATCTCTACTAGTAATAATCTATCCGCTACCTGCTCTACGTTGACTACACTTCTTCCTACCTCTTCATTTAATACTATGGCAACCCCTCGTGTGCTCTCGTCTCCGCCACTGTATATTATTCTATAATTATCACTCCAGTAATCCCTGCTATCCTTCTATCTCACCTCGCATAGACCTAAAATATCGATATTTCCCCTTTCCATCTCTCGCTTAACATTCTCCAATTTCCCTGTTCTCATCATTGTCTTAACATTCCACGTTCCTATTCTAACTAATTTGGTCTTCTTCTCCTGCGTCTTCTGTCCTGCTGCTGCTGGTTTTCCCTTGCAAGGGTTTCGTGGGATGACGACCGCGGAAGCCTTGCCTCCCCCGCTGCCGGGCACGACACTCGGCCGATTGGGCCGAGCCCCGTGGTTGCCAGGACTCAAAATATCTCTATCGTCCACCATATTTTTCTTGGGAATGATAATTGAGGTGGTTTCCCGTTGCCTTCCTCAATAGTGTTTTTAACGTGACACCATCACTTACTGGCCGCCCTACTTGGGTCAGACGCCATTGCAGCCGCTTCACTGAGGAACAGAATATATATATATATATATATATATATATATATATATATATATATATATATATATATATATATAAAATATCTTCGAAATGGAACGCTCTTCGGCGACACACAACTATATAAAAAACACAGATGTAGATTTTTAGAATATAGAGACACAAAGAAAGGACACTCACAATTTGTTATTTTACGTTTCGACAGCACGGCTGTCGTCTTCAGGACGACAGCCGTGCTGTCGAAACGTAAAATAACAAATTGTGAGTGTCCTTTCTTTGTGTCTCTATATTCTAAAAATCTACATCTGTGTTTTATATATATATATATATAATATATATATATATATATATATATATATAAATATATATATATATATATATATATAATATATATATATATATATATATATATATATATATATATATAATATATATATATATATATAAATATATATATATATATATGAATATATATATATATATATATATATATATATATACATATATATATATATATATATACACATTCAAACACGTAATCCCGCCAAACGGCGAATAAATACTCATATATACAGAAACAGATATAAGGAAAAGGGATAGGAACACATATAAAGGACGAACACAATAAAGGTGGGGAAGGCGGAATCGAACGGATCACAAGAGTAAAAATATTTCCTTGACCGGGACTCGAACCTCGGATCTTTCCACTTGCCGGGCGGATGCTCTTAACCACTTGAGCTATGATATAAATTATTTTATTCGGCTCAGAATATCACAGAGTTTGTTAGCATTATGCATAATATCAGGTCACAGATTATGGGTACATCATGTTTTTCTTTAGTATAAGTGTATACATGGATAAATACATGATACAAATACCCCACATACATATCCACTTGTACATACATACGCACACATGCACATCCACACGCACATACATAAGCATATGCATACAGACGCATACTCGTACATTTGACCATTAACATTTAGAAAGAAAAAAGAAAGGAAGACAAGGTCCACAGATATTAGGAGGGAGATTTTAGCTAGCAATGGAAAATTATGTATTGTAAGAAATTATCAATGGCAGGGTTGAAATTATCGATTCAATCAGTCATTCAGAAAAAAAAAACTCTTCAACGATGGACGAAATGTGTCCGGCACCGGGTGGCTACCGGACATCACTTCCCAGAGTTCTGATCGTGGCTAGCGTCGCTCCGGTCGCGACTCGACCCCGGGCGACGAGTGCTTCGCCGTTTCCTGGAACGCCTCGTCCAACGGGTCGACGAGCGAGGACGCGGCATTTCGCTACATCCCTCCCCCCCGGCCTCGTCCGAAGAGGAAGAGCCAGCCGTGGTCCCCACGAAGACCGGGTAACTCGGCAGCGTTCCACAGGGGGCCTTCTTCGAAGGAGCACCGCTGGGGGCCGCCAAGGGGCAGGAGGTACCCTCGGGGAGGGTCGGAGTGGCGGGCTGGGGCTCATCTGCGGAAGGGTTGTGGTCGGGAAAAATCAGGGGCGATAGTTGCTTGTGGTCCGTATCTTGAGAAGCGCTGGGAAGATCGTCGACACCTTGGCTGTCCTTAATGGGGAAAGAAGATGGGGTATGTGGGATTTTTGACTTTGGGAAACTTGTATGCGGGTCGACTTCCGGGGTCGGTGACGCTTCCTTTACAGTCAATGATAAAGGGGTCGAGGGATGAGCTGTTGGGGACGGGAAAACATCGCAATCAGATGCATCCTCCTCACCTGTCACCAGAGGTTCTCCGGGTGTTTGAAACCCGTGATGCAAGGATCGCGTAGCGAGGGCGTCGATGGCGTGAGCGGGGGGAGGGGGGGCGAAAGACCATCCCTCCTCATTTGACGAGCTCACGGAGACGGGGGCTGGAGGTCGTGTGATATTAGGCGAGGTGGTAGGTACGTGAGCCATTTGTAGATCGGTATTCAAGACCAGGAGCTTGGGTTTGTCTGTCCTCTTCTTTTTCGGTTCCCTTTCCTCCGTTGACGATTTTCGCTCCCGCTGACATTTCCCTCCAATTGAAGGGAGATGCGGGGGACCGACGGGAACAGCCGGGGCCGCACCCTCGATGAGTAGAAGCGACCGCGCTCTCTCCTCCACAGCCACTTCGGGCTCGTCCATCTCCACGGCGGCGTTAGGGTTGGAGGGCATCGTCATTGCCTCCACATAGCTCTTACCTCCCTGGTTCCGAGGGCAGGTCTTGCGCTCGTGACCTTCTTGGTTACAGCGGGCGCAAGTGCGGCGCTGACCCTCATAGATGATGATGGCCCGGTTGCCGCCGATGTGGAGGTACGAGGGGATATTTCTCTCGACCGTCATCCTCACAACCCTGGTGCCAGTAAGCACCCGCGCCATCTTGTCTCCCTCCCACCTGTTCTCCCACGAGCGATGGATTTTACCAAAGCGTTGGAGCTCGCCTGTTATGTCTTCCAATGGGGTCTCCACGGGGAGACAAAGAACCCTGACATTACACGGGCTGCCGGAAGTCTCGTCAATTGTTATTGTCGTCCTCTGGTCACTTAAAGACGGAAACGGTAGTTTCCGCGGAGTATTGTCTAAAATCCTAGTCATTGTAGCTTCGGTTGCCAACTTCAGGAATATCAAATGGCGATTGTATCCAAATTGGATCGCCACTATCTCTTCGGGTGTGAGGCCCAGCGACTCTAACGTGAAGAGGTGGACCTCCAACGGGGTAGGGGGCTTCGCCTTCTCGTCAACTTGCAAGGCGAGCGTGTTTAAGCGGCGCACAGCCATTTGAAGAAATCAAATTCAGCACACTAGCATGAAGAAGGAAAGCGCAACAAAAAAAACGAGCACTTTAAAGGGAAATAAAACACTCACGAACGCTCCCTCCCCGCCACACGCACCCGGCGGTAGCAAACAAAAGGAGCCTAAGCTCTACACCAGGAGTCAAGGTCAGTCTTGATCCACTAAACAAAACAAAAGTACGGCCTTCCCGGCGGAAGAAGTCGAGAGTCAAACTGCACGCTTCTTGATGAACTAGGCGGTCAACCGCCGCTCGAAACAAAACACGATCGGAACCTCGATTTCCGAGAGAGTCCGGCAGTGCCGCTCTCCAAACCCCGGCGGCCGAAGCCTCGGACGCCGGCGATTTTAGACACTCGGTGAACACAGGCACGTCCTGCTGTCAAGGCAGCTATCGAGGAAACGTAATTTACCCTGAGATCCGTGGGTCTAATATGTCGCCAAGCGCCCCTTTATTGTGTTCGTCCTTTATATGTGTTCCTATCCCTTTTCCTTATATCTGTTTCTGTATATATATCTATATATATATATATATATATATATATATATATATATATATATATATATATATATATATACACACACACATAGAAAGTGAAATAGCAAAGAATAGAAGCCTCTAAAACACGACGCTGGAGGAGAAAGATTAAGATTAAATGGACAGACAAAGTAAGGAACGAGGAAGTAAATAGAAGAGCAGAAGGGGGATAGGACCATATGGAGAACTCTATGGCAAAGAAGATATAAATGGTTTGAATACACATTGAGGCACAATAGATTGATTAGCAATGTAATATAAAAATAGAAGGGAAGATTCCGCGAGGAAAACCAAGAGATATATGCATAGGACAAATTAAGGACGTAAAACAGAGAAGGTATCAAGGATTGAGGGCATTAACATTGAATAGATGAGAGTGGAGGGCTGGTGTGAACCAATCCTAGGATTGAAATACTGATGATATACTCGTATATATATATATAATATATATATATACATATGTATATATATGTGTGCATATATATATATGTATATATATATATATATATATATACATATATATATATATATATATATATATATATATATATATATATATTTATATATGCATATAAATATATATACATATATATATATATGTATATATATATATTATTATTATTATACTATAAATTTACCATGCATAGGGATGCAATCAATCAGTGTTCAACCCACAATAGGAAACCGACCTCACATTGCGTATTCATTGTGAAAATGTTTCCTTTTGTTTGCGAATGCGTTTTAATGGAAAATACGTTTGCCCTAATCTGTACCAAATGTCATTCACTTAATTATAATATTAAAATGTTAAACTTTAAGGTGAACATTAATAATAATACAAAATATACTGCTCATACTAGTAAATGTCAGTTCTGAGTCTTTTGCTAATCCCTGGTCCTTTGGTGGAACATATTGATTGTTCTGTACTGAGCAGAGGGGATCAGAACTTTTTTCCTGTTTTTTATAACCATACATATAAATTTCATTCCATTTTGCGTAATATTTAAAGTTCAAAAATAATTTTCCAAATTGTGTTTAATGGCATACGACAGTAATTCATGTATTAACTATGCATAATGCCATTTCTACCACTGGCCCAATTAAAGAAATTCAGCTCCAAATTCAACACTATGATTAACTATGACCACGGATGACGCGATTCGCTCGTGCTCGTCATCGCATCGGACGCGTCGGAGGAAATAACAGTGCGTTGATATCTTTTGGGCATTCCCCATTGGCGAACACCGAGTCTCACGAGACGAAGGCATGGTCGATGATGATGTTACGTCGGTGGCATTCCCTGTTTGCGGAAAGTTGTTGCGAGGAGAAACCGCAACGGAGGCAGAAGGGAACCAATATTGCATTTTTGACACCCATACATATATACGTTCCCTCCCGGAACACGTTCGAAAATGAGCAACTTTGACGACGCCGTAAAATCTCGAAATATTCGAGGTATTTCAATTTAAAAGAGCCAAAGAAGAGCGGGGACGCACTCCAAACGTGGGAGGGTGCGAGTAAGCAGCCACCCCCCAGAGAGGGGTGCTTGAAGGGCAACGCAACCACTCAGTAAAGGGGGGGGAGGGGGGCATTATTCACTTCACCCTGCGGGCTTCGTCCCAGTCACATGTTGTCGAATGATATTTCAAGAATTCGCCCCTCCTCGCCATCGGCCCGCTGTCCGTAATTGTCCCGGACAGTTCGGGAAGTTTGAGTTGACGGACGCCCGCAGTGAACCCGTCGTGTCCTTTGGCTGCCGAAGGCTCAGACTCCAATCCCTCGCGGCCTCTCCTCCATTCGCTGAAGGAATTTCAAAGATTCCAGGGGTCGAAGATAATCCTTCATCACGAGTACTGGGGGGTGTTTTCACTTGACTACCCAACACCGAGTGGTGTGCAGGGGGCGGGGGAGTCGGAGAAATGGTTTCATAAAACCTGGCCGGAGAGAGGAACATATTTATGATCTCCTCGCGACTTCGCGTGGGTACGCACACGTCATGATGTGCATTGGCAGTAGCACGTGCGTGGATGTGCGTGCGATTGCGCGGCGGGATGAGGGGGGGGGGCGCGTGTCCTCCCGTTCACCTTCTCCCCCCAGCCATTTCATTTCATCGCACGTTATCCGGAGGCGCCGCCAACCCCCAGCCAACCAACCCAACTCTAGGAAGGATGGTACTGTGCGGACAATATTCGCTCCAGCCCCTCACACCCCCCCCTCCCCGCCATCAGGGGTCAGCCTGATGGCGGGGAGGGGGAGTTGCCAAGAAAGTGAGTCGTTTTACTTTTATCGGCGGAGGAGGAAGAGGTGAGGAAGGAGAGTGGGAGGCATAGAAGGGAGTGGAGGGAGGCGGGTGGGACGCGATGGAGGAGGAGATGAGAAGGAGTGGAGGAGGAGAGTTTCGAGGAGGGAAGGGTCGGGCACTCGCTCGGCGGGAAAAAATCTCGCTGGAAAGGGAGAGAGAGAGAGAGAGAGAATGGCTGAGAAAGTGAAGCGATGCTAAGGGGGAATACGGAAGTGCCTACTTGTGAGATCCTCCGATAGGTGGATGGTGGGAGAGGGAGCGGGGGAAGAATGAGAAACCCCCGGAGAGGGAGGGAGTGGCGGGGGGTTACGGCACTGGAATGAAAGGATTTTGTATATTATTTTTTCCTTCATTTTTTTCTATCGCGCGGGTATCCGTGGCTAACAATGGCCGGGGCGTGTCGCTAAAGAGACGGCCCATCCTCCCACGACCCCCTCCGCCCCCGCACCCTCCTCTCTCTCTCGGCGTGGGGACAAGAGTCGCAAGGGCTATCGAGTCGGCGGGGGAAACGTCTCGTGAATAACAAGGGCCGATGGAGGGCGTGCCCTGGGAAAATGGCGAGGGATACTCGCGGCGAGTGCTCTTTGGCCGCGAGGGGTCGAGTACGTATCCCGACGCCAGTTGCCCTGGCAAACGCTGGACTCCCGTCAACTGAGAGTGAGTCGGGCCTCAAGGAACTCCCGCGGAGATTTCTCTTCCCCGCCTTGTAAATGTTGAAAAAAATAAAGTGCAATGAAACCTATCAAATGCGGAATCTGAGAAACGGGTCCGGTCAATCATGGGAATCGTCATTTACGATGAACGCCTCATTCACCAATGTCCTCTGAAGGGTGACTTGTGAATTGTGTACGAAAACAATTGCCATAGCTTTTATTGCTTCCTTCAATTGGTCCGTTTTGAATCCGATAAATAGGGTAGTAAAATTTCAGAATGAATTAATTCAGCTAACCTGTTTTGCGTCCATTATTCTGTAATGTGATAAACTCTTTAACGCGAACCACGATCGTAAACCACTTTCTGTTTTGAATTAGAAGTTCTCAAAAGTGTTTGGCATATTTTCAATCTAATCTAATATTTTAAGCACACAGTTATATAATGGCTTTCAATTTCACTGCTAGAGAGACATCCTTCCAATTTATGCAAGAGCGCCGTGAGTGATTCCCAAGCTAGCTCCTCTAGTAATTTTGATGCGCTACTCAGTTTATCATTAACAACGTTTTACAAATCTATCTCTTCTCCATTAAAATTAATTTTATTCACAAATTCCTTTCATTTTATTGATGTTGCATACTAAGTGCATCTTCCTCCTTTTGATTTCTTCTCGGCATGTGAGCCTTCATTTCGAATACATTGAACGGGCTCTCTATTTCACCTACCAACATTCTGCTGCTTTCATCTTCCGCGTTCACTACCCTTTTCCCCGATTTCCTATTTCATATACTTTGGCTACTCCAGGCTCACTCTCCGTCCCTCCTTCTTCCTAACACATCGCTCCAGTAACTCCCGCCATCTTTCCATCTCACCGTGAACAGTCCTGGCATGGCCGTGTACATACAGGGTTCGTCCGGATAATAAGTGTACTGAGCTCAGGAAAAAAAATTTATTACCCTTTTACATATCTTAAGCTAATATTCCTCAAAATAGGACCCTTGTGAGTCGATACACTTGTTCCAGCGGCGTTCCCATTCCTGGAACGCTCCCGCGAAGGCATCATCGGGAACCTCTCGAAGACTCGTCGTCGACCTCTTCTCTGCCCTCCACGAACATCTTGTGCCACCGAAAGATCATGTTTCTGGACATGGCTGACTCCCCGTAAGCCTGGTTAATCATACCGACAGTTTTGGTAGACGATTTCCCAAGCTTTACCGCAAATTTGATGGAATAACGCTGCTCCAAAAACTTCGGCATCGCGTTCCGTGACGTGGGTCGAGCGTGGAGGTTCGCGTTAACAGAGCTCCTCACTACACCACAGCTCAGAGCCGACTGCCTTTTTCAGCGTCGCTTGCCAACATACCCCCCTCCAATCGCAGCCCGTCAGAGCGGTGCTGGGCGCGCCTGAAGCGGCGCACCCAGCCCAGGAGTCAGTACAATTATTTTCCGGACGAACATATTTCCTCCCCTCCGATATTGTATATTTCCTCCCCTCCGACTTTTGATTTGCATACATTGTCTTATTTTCCTGTTCTCGAAATCGTCCGAAAAATTCAAAGTCCCTAAGTCTAAGTGATTTGCTGCCTGAGGCGGTCACTTTTCGAAAGATATATTGAGCATAAAAGATGGTTAATTGCTTCGTCGATATTAAAGGAAATCTTTGTGGTTTTTGTAGCGTTTGACTCATTAAACTGGTCAAAATTAATGGCTCAAATAATGCAAGAGGTATATAAGTAAACTGGAGGAATAGACGACTTATGCGGAACTTGCACATGTCTAGGAGTGCACAATTGCGGATAGCGAGTGGGGAATAGTCGTGTTACACAGGGCAGGGCCCTTCTCTCCTCCGGGCATGGATGCGGACGAAAGGCGGCGGTTGTGATGACTTCGAAGGAGGCAGGGTGAGTGGAAGCGGGAGAGAGGGTGAAGGCAATTCGATGCTGAAATGTTGGGAAAGAGAGGCAAAGGGAGGAAAAGAATAAGCATACTAAATGGTAAAATACTCGTCTTTTGGTGAGAGGTTGAGGCTAGATAATCCTTTCTTGTGCCTAACCCATTTTCGTTTATGTATGCATGAAAACGTCTTCAGCCGAACTTCGACCGAACACAATTTAAACATATTTATTTGGAAATTGACCTTCATGTTGTCGGCACATCATATTTCGGAGGCAGAGCTCCGTTGATTGACAAATTCTATGAAGCTAGGCGGGTAAAAATATTTTGGTAAAAAAGATTGATTTTAGTAATTGGAGTCAATATTTTTATCGTTGCGGCAAAAGCAATCAACACGACGCAGTAATCTTAGAGTGATTTTGTGAGGAATATTTGTTGATGAAGGTTTCGAGGGAGGGGACCTTAGTGGACGTATTCATAAATTCTTTGGTTAATCTAGAAATATCTTTTTCCGACCAATGTCAGCCATTTCTAGACAGTAAATCGTAAATGTGTTGGGCAGTAAAACAATGAAACCTGTTGGTTAAAATGTTAAACGACGTGGGTCAGTACGGAAAATTTCTTATACTATAAGTAGTTTGTCTTATCCTGTTTCGTGTACAGGATATCAGGGAAGCTCACGATTACATGATTGTACTTTATTTTGAGTAATTTTACTGGATTACCATTTATATGTATGCTCGGGAATGGTTCCGCAGAATGTTTTTACCTGCCGTCTTAAGGTTCAACAAATACGGAGAATAGTTTGCCAGCTCGAGGGGAGGTTGGGGAACTGCGGCAGCCTTACGGATTTTTCACCGCGAGTGGACCTTGGCGATTAAGATACGCGCGAGAAAGTGTGTGTGGCTTGCGGTGATCCCACATCAAGGATAGTGTTAAAGAAATGTAACTAAGCAGATGGGTAGTTATATAACTCGAACGATGGAAAAAAATTTGAACAAATAACTAACAATAATAAATATGTACAAGCGTGGCTTTTCACAAAAAGAGGGCTCAGAGGATCTTATTGTAGTTCTGCAGAATTATTATTTCCTTATTGGAATTATTTAAGACAATTCACTAATTAACTACTTATTTGATCATTTGTGTAAATTCTTTCGCGTTTGTTGCATGGCCAAGAACGTTTTATTCGATAATGGCGGTGCAGGAATGCCTTAGAGGCTGTCTAAAATTAATCCAGGCTTGTCGAATCTCTATTTATATATTGACTGTAGAATCCTGAAATACTGGGGTAGTGAACAAACAGTATTTTTATTGAAATCATTCAATAAAAAAATTAAGTTATGGCCTACATGCTTTTAACTGTTGCAACCACATCTATGGGAATTGACTGAACTTATCAATGTAAATATTTTAGTCTATTACCGACATGTAGATTACGATGGATTTTAATCTATTATAATTGCGATGGTAAGATACATAAGAGTGTAGCTTGAATCATACTTATTTTAACTGATCGTATTTATATAATTATTAATAAATAAAATAAAAATTTAATCGTTTAAAAGATTTCGGGAAATGTGATCAATAAAGAGCAAGTTATTATAATATTATTTTTTAATACCTGGAATATATTTACGTATCCAAATATCCGCATTTTGGGTACTTGAAGAAAGTCCATTTTAAAAGTTCCAAATTAAAGGAAGAGCTCTGAGTATGGAACTCTGCAAGTCTTTTTTAATAACCACAGACGATGAAATGCCCTTCGGAGACGATTTTTACGCAGCAATTTTCTGAAAATCTGGAGTAAGCGACCCTGAGGTTCGGGCCTCCTTGAGGCCATCGCTTGTTCGCTCCGAATCGATGGCGTCTCGGATTGCTTCCACTGGTCGAGGGCTTAGCGCCGAATGGGGGAGCACTTAGCTGCTGCACTGAGGGGTCACTCCCGGCACTAATGGGAGACGCGTTTCTCGTGAGTGGGCCGCGAAAGTGCGGGCCATTCAGGGGTGGCGTGTGACGGGGGCGACCCCCCCCCCTCCCTCCTCCCTTGCCACTTCAATTTCCTTGCCCACCCCCCCGTCCGCCGATGATCGTTCTCCACGGCTAACAAAAACCGATCGCCTCTTTCCAATGGGTGGCTGGCATTTTATACTTTCGCAAAAATTTTCCACGTCTTGGAAATGGACGGCGTGAATAAAATAGAACTATGTGCCCGGAATCTCTGATGGTTTTTCAATTGCTACATTTCCCATGAGTAATTTGACACTATGGAAAAAGAAGTTTTAATGCAGAGCTGGTACTTTTCTCTCTCCGCTGTAATCTGCCATTTTATAACATATTTTACTTTACAATTATGGTTAATGATCGGTTTACAATCAAGTAAAATTCTTTAGCAGGCACAATTGCCGCTATTTGGTAAATACGAGTGTTGGCAAATACGAATGTTGGTAACGGCATTTCCTGCCTGTAATCACATTTGGCTGTGTGGATAAGGCGAAGGAAAATGCATGTCTTAGAATAGGGTCAGCCTAGTCCAGTACTTGGTTTGCCTTAGTAAGGTGTACTGAAACTCTTAATGGATCCATCTTTCTCGCCTGCCCGACCTGAGAAACAGGATATTAATCCATTAATTCCTTACATTCACGTGAGTGACCAATGAATCGTGACTCACCTCCTTATGCTGCCTGCCAATGTCTCGTGCGCTCGTCACGAGTTCCCAATCCGAGAATTAGTTTGCAACAGCTCCCCGGAGAGCCCTTTTCCAATATCCCTCATTCTCTTCCTCCGTTAGCTCACAGCTCCCTTCTTCGTTATTTTCCATTGCCATCTTCTCATAGCTCACCCTTTGCCTTACTCCGTCATTCTTGCCATCCGTATTTACTTCGAATGTAGTCTGCGGTTAAGCATCGTTCCTCAGGTGGTCTCCAGCCTCCATAGACTTCTCTCCTCACTTACTCCTCGAAGCGCTTCCTCCTTTCTTTTATTTTTGTTATTTCTCTGGATCGCTATCCTTCGATCGCCTCCAGTCTTCTATTATCTTCCTCCTATATCGTTCAAGTCTCATCTCAATTAGAAAAGTAGACTCACTTGACGTGCAGAATGCAATGACGAACAATATTTAATTTCCTAAGCATTCTTCTTCTCTGCCACCTGCAAAAACTCTATCACTGTTTGAGAGATTAACTGTAGAAGAGATAAATTTAAGATGCCATTATTATTCCCACGAAATCTCCGCCGCTATATTCAGTCATCTCAAGGCCAGCTCATCGTCTCGCTCCTGGTGGAACTAGCAAGCAGCAAAATGTTTGAATCAAGCACTCATGGCATGGCCGAACGAGCCGTCCTTATTGCTCAGTGGGGATCTTCGCCGGCGTGATGAGTTTCCTCCAGGAGAACAATGCTGTCGTCGCCGCCGTCAACGATACGCACTTCCGTCCCTCTGCCGGGCTGGACCCCGTCGGATCACCAGCGTCAGCGAGGGAGACCATCAGGAGTTGCGGCCATCCTCGAGTCCATCGAACATGGAGTGTGTCGGGTGATTAAACACCCACGCGCAGCGGCTGTCTCGGTGGATGTCCGGACACGGGAGGGGGGATGGCTCCGAGTTTCATCCCTGTACTTTCTGCCAGGGAGGCCAGGGGATCCGGATCTCGCCATGGAGCTCATAGGAACCCCGCCATCATTCCGGGGGACTTGAATGCTAAGCATCCCCTTTGGCATTCGCGGTCCCCCAACCCGAGAGGAGAGGAACTTCGTGGGCTGGCAGATTGAAGAGGGGCAGACGTTTTTGGGCCCGGCGACACCCACTCATGAGCGAGGGGGCTTTCTCGATGGAAGACGAAGAGATGGGAGGTTGGTCCCGGAGACTTTAGGCCCGATTCCATTCTCGACGAATCCGGCAAGATATTCAAGCGACTGCTGCAGTGGCCGACTTCGTCCAGGAGACAGACTTCCTCCCGAAGGAACAGTTGGGCTTCCGCGAGCAGCATTCATTCCACGGTCCATCAGCTGATGAAAGCCGCGGATTTCAACACGGACGCCTTCAACAGGAAGATGGCAGTGCCCGGAGAGATTTTCGACGTCAGCAAGGTGTTTAATCGCGTCTAGTGCCCGGCACTCCCGTTGAAAACGAGACGACTCTATTTCCCGACTGGGGGAGCCAAGTTGGTCCGCTCCTGCATATAGGGACCGAACTTTCACTCTGCGATGGCTCGAGGTGGACTCTGAGGTGCGATTAATCTCCGCCAGCGTACCTCAAGGGTCCTTATTCGGCCCATTGTTTATTTACACACATATTCCCAAATTGTTTCTAAACGGCGTGGGAATCATGCAACAGAGTGTATACAAACTGTAATCAAGCGATATCAAATCTGGTTTTTTTTTCAAATTCAGTAGATCGGGGTTTCAAAATTATTAATTATTCCTCTATCCCTATTGAATCGTGCTACTTGAGTAAACATTTCATATTAAACTATTTCGTTTGACAGTTATTTCTATATAGAGGATTCTTTATTTATTTAAACATCGTTAAAATGCCAATACTGTAGACTAAATAGTGTAAGGGTTATATTACGAGTTAATGAAAAGCCTTTCAATTTTAAGAGTAAAGAAATTCTAACTGTTTTACTTCAAAGTAATTTAGGCGAATTTTAATCAATCAGAATTTGCTGCCCCTCGCGACTGGGGGATACCGTCATCGTCGGCCAACTCGGGGTTCGCGGGTCCGATTCCATCTTGGTAGGACTAGGTGTGAAGGTGTTGTTATCAATATCAATTACATCACATTTAATTTTCCTACTTCTACCGTATTCTTTCTCTGATGCGCGACAATTCTAGGATTTCCATTTAATTCCTTTTAATGCGTGTCTTTGAGGGAAACTGCGATTAAGAAATTAATGCTGAATACCATTAGGGTGAACCATTTACCATTTCACATTAATATAATTTGCAAGTATGCAGCCCAAGATCAAATCAAAAATACTAAGAAATCAATTTAATTAGGTAGGGCTTGGTGAAAAGAAAACATTTGTCTCGGTCGTAGGTTAGCATTTGAGTCTCAAAAAAGGTAAAAAAAGAAAAGATTTGCATGGAATTTTGGAGTTTTCCTGGACAAATCACCAAGATTTTTCGTAAGAGTACGACTCTTAGATGTCGTCGAGTATCAGATTCACCAAATGTGTTTTCGGAATTTTTCTGCCGACATTGGCGTAAGCTGCTTTCTTGGTCCAATTTCATATCCTTAGTACTCTAAACAGCCCCGAGCGAATATACACTCATTATGTTTCTTATTCATAGGTTTTCATTTGTATCAAGTGATTCATTGAAGGTAGGGGGGGTAGACGATTGGTTTAGGTTGTGAGTTAAATGGTGGGACGTGCTCTGATTTGGGGGAGGGAGGGGCATTGTGCCCGTAAATCCATCGTAGAAACACTCTTATTATATTTATCGCCTCGCCATTTTACACCCTCTCCCCCGCCCCCTTTCTCCTTTCCGCTCCCCTACATACATCTCTCCCTTTTAATTCCAACTCCATTCCTCCCCTACCCCCCCTTCGTCCCTCGCGAAACCGCCCTCGCCTCCTTCACGTTGGGCCTGGCAAACACAGCCTCTCCCCTCCCCCACCCCCCTATCCACAGGTACGTGAGCCGAATGCCGTGGGGTGCCGGCCGGGTGTGGATGGTCCCTTTCCCCCTCCCTGGGGGGGCGCGGGGCGGCGGTGTAATGGGAGAGGGGGATTGGAGGCGAGCGCGGGGTTTATCTCTCGATGGGTTCGGGAGAGGAGTGCGGGAGGAGATAGGGCGTCCGTTCTGATTCCGTGCTGAGTCTCAAGTGAGTCCCCGGAGGCGGAAGGAGAGGGCGCAGCGTTGTGGGGGGGGCAAAGTGGATAGCGATCACTTCAAAGAGTGAAACTTTTTGCCAAGAAAGCCTGACCTCATTGTTACTCTAGCGGAATCAATTGTCTATTCGCAATGTCAACAAAATTGGCAACCTTAAGGAAACCAATAATAATTAAGGTTTTTTAAATTGCAACATTCAAGATAGAGGGAACAACAACTCTTTGATTTCCGTCTATGTGCTGGTCTCCAGAAATTCTGAGGCAAACATGCATTCATTCATTCATACATTGTACGCTGAAAACCACTGGAATAGGGTGTAGTGTGGGTTTCCGAGAAATAGTGTGGGTTTCTCGGAAACCCACACTATTGGTTAACTCTCCCAAGCATACCAGACAATGTATGTGTCGCGGGTTTCTCGGAAACCAAGGCAAGATAATGTCCGCTACCGAATTCCCTTGTTGCTATAATGTTGCCACTATGTACCGACTCAGAAGTCCCTCCCCCGAAGGCGCGATCCTATATAAAGCGAGACGCTCCGAAACGCCAAAATCGCTGCCGTCAATGAACCTCATCTCCGTCCAGCTGACAAATGGAAGATTTCGAGGTGGTCCTTCTTTCGGGCTGACCGGAATGCCCAGCACCAGCGGACACCATCGTTCGATATGGTGCGGCGATACTCGTTCACCAAAGTATTGAGCATCGGGCGTGCAGGACAATCTCTCACCCGCACGTTGAGGCCCGTTCGGTGGACATCAGAACGAGGGAAGGATGGATAAGAGTGTCGTCAGTATGCTATCCTCCGGCAAAACCGTGGGACGAAGACCTAATCCTACAACTTATCAGAGACGGCAGCAGCGCAGCACTTATTCTGGGGGACCTGAATGCTCGACACCCAAGCTGGCACTCGAGAAACCACAACCCCAGAGGAAGAGCGCTGAGGGCACTAGCGGACGAGGAAGGACTAACGGTACTTGGCCCGACGGAGCCGACTCACGTGAGGGGCGGTGTCCTGGATGTTGCGATTGCTCGTGATATCAGGACGTCGCTCAGCATGCATACGTGTGTCGAGCTCTCGTCGGATCACAATCCAACGATCCTCTTCATGGGTACCAAAGCTCCAAGTGTTCCTCCGGCGAGCAGGTGGGATTATAAAAGAGCAGATAGGGCTTCCTACAGGAGACACATCGCCTCGAAGCTACCGAAGGAAGCTGAGGAACCTACGACGGGCGAAGAAGCGGACGACTTGGTACGTCATCTGGTGGAGACGGTTACCACTGCCATGGAGACTTCAATTCCAAGGAAGGCGGTGCACCCCTACTTCCTCCAAATATCACTCCCGACCTCGGTGCGTGCACTCATCAGGCGCCGGAATAACATCCGTCGGCACTGGCAGCGGTACCGGACCACAGACCTGAAGAAACAGCTGAGAGCCCTGAATGACGAAGTCCAAAATGCTCTAACAGAAGTCCGGAAGGACCACTGGGAATCACACCTGGAGGAGGAACTCCTCAATGAAAACGGGGAAGAGAGGGTTGATGGCGTGTGGAAACTGTGCAGGAAACTGCGCGGTTCTCAGCACACCGACCCTCTCATCATAAGCGGAAATCAAGTAGCGGCCTCCCTGGTGGAGAAGACAGAGATGGTAGCGAGGTACCTCGAAGGCGTCTTCACTCCAAACCCAGGGAACAGTCCTTCCGCGGTGATTGAGGCGGAAATCCACGACACAGGGGAAGCCAATGATGAGATTCCTGGGCCTGTCATCGAGAAAGAAGACATCACAGCGGTTATGCATCACCTTAACCCAAGGAAAGCGCCCGGCATTGACGGCATTTCTAATACCCTTATCCGGGAACTTCCGAAGGCGACAGTGGCGTACCTGGCCAGCATATTTAACGGCTGCATCAGAATGTCCTTCTTCCCGTCCACCTGGAGGAGAGCAAGAATCGTCTGTCTTCCAAAGTCGCAGAAGACTGAGATGGGCCCCGGAGACTTCCGGCCCATCTCCCTTCTGGACGGCTTTGGAAAGATATTCGAACGAATACTGCGGGGGCCGATCTGCGACTTCATACGGGCAGAAGAAATTCTCCCGGAGGAACAGTTCGGTTTCCGTGAACGGCACTCAACAATCCATCAGCTAGCGAGAACTACAGACTTCATCACGGACGCCTTCAATAGGAGAATGGCGGTAGCCGGTGCCTTCTTTGACACACGGAAGGCATTCGACCGCGTCTGGCACCCAGCCCTTCTGTTGAAGATGTAGCGACTCCGCTTCCCGGCATTGATCTGGCGCCTAATCAGATCCTACCTGCAGGACAGAACATTCGTCACCAGCTGGCTCAGGACGGACTCTGGGGTCCGACGGATACACGCCGGCGTGCCTCAGGGCTCAGTTCTTGGGCCTATGCTGTTTAATATCTACACTCATGACACCCCTAGGGATCATGGGCGTCATGGAATCCTGTCACTATATGCAGACGACGCAGCGCTACTCTACTGCTCTTGGCAGAAGAACCTTGCTGTCGATCGACTTCAGGAGGCCATCGATGATCTCATTAAATGGTATCGTCGATGGCGGATTGAATTCAAAGCCGGGAAGACGAAAGCCATCGTCTTCCAAACCGGCCGAGGAGCGCCACCAAACGAGCGAATGTCGGTGGATGGAGTCGTCCTTCCGTGGGAGTCTGAAGTCCTTTATCTTGGTGTGCTGATGGATCGAAAGCTCACCTGGAAATCCCAGTGCGAGCGTGCCCGCGCCAAAGGCTTTGCGGCGTTGAGTAGACTTCGGCCGATTCTTCACCCGCGAGTCCTAAGCGCGAACACTAAGAGAAGACTGTGCCGGGCGTGCGTGCTCCCAGTAATTACGTACGCATCACCGGTATGGTCTGGAGTGCCAAGGACGAGTCTTGCTAGAATCCAGGTAGTTCAGACTGCTGAACTTCGGTGTATATTGGGGCGGGGGTCGCTACGAACCCGCCTAAAGCATGCACCGCGACGGGAATTTGGAACCGCTAGACGTTCTACTTCCGAAGGCAGCGCAGGATTTCTTCAGAAAAGCAGTGGAGTCGGACTTTGCTGTTATCCGAAGAATCCCCGAGGCACAGGTCTGGACGTGGGAACGTCACAAACGACCCATCGCTAGCCTGGACACGCCTGAATCACTTCCGCCAGGGAAGAAGCCAAGGAAGCGCTAAGAAGACTTCCCTGAAGTAATAAAGCCGCCAAGAGCAGCGCAGAAGAACACAAAACGTCTTCGTAGTCCCAAGGACTGGTAAGACGAATGGGACGCCTCCACAAAGAGGTAGTCACATAGGGCGAGGAAGCAGGACCCCCTATTCCCTTCCCGATTCCCATTCCTTATCGATTTCTCTTCCGATACCCTGTCTCTGGGCCCGTCGGTCAAGACACCAGAGATGTCCCGCTCCCACATCCCTACCTACCGGTGCCTGAGCCCCATTGCGTAAAGGGTTAAGTAAAATACGCATAAACCGAATACGACTCTCTCATACTGTTACTACGCTCCCACCAATGATGTCGTGGCCGCCAACCACGCGACAAGGGTGTGTGGTAGGGGATGATTACACACAAGAATCCTTTTGTCACAAAACGCTGCCCCCCCCCTTGGCGCGGTCTTACGTTATTCTGATCCCCTATCTTTCGTGGGAAATTGACATCCTAAATCTATCTATTCCACACTTAATCTCTTTAATTTAATTCACAAGATCTCTCCTACCGTAGTGCGATGGAGCTAGTAATAGATTTTCATCATCTTTTCTAAACAGGTATCCTTCCAATATGTACAAGATATTTTAACTGTTAACCTTCGTTCTATCAGTAATTCCCAACCTAGTTCCTATAATAATTTTGATACAGTACTTATTTGTTGGTCATAATAACGGTTTACAAATCCAATTCATTTGCGCTGCATTTGATCCAATTCGGCAATCAATGTCAACCATCGTCATGAGGATCCCATTCACTAGATGCATATTCTAAATGGGGCTTAAACATTCTAGTAATTCGAAATTAACTGCTTGTGCGGATTTTCATCATACTCGAGATAATGCCTGTTGTTCGAGGCATCGGATATATTTTTACGTACTTTTTTAATAATAGTGTTTTTAAATTTTATTTTTTGCACCCTTAATTCTTCAGGAGTGTACAATTTATTTGAGCTTAGTTAGGTCGAAATCATTTTTACAAATTTTTTCCATCATTTCTATCTAAATACGCTCCAAGAGTTCGAATGTAGTCGGAAACTCTTTTTCCCTAATTGCTTCCACATTTTTCCAAACAAATCTTCAATGATGATTACAGCGTTTTGGATATTCCTGGAAACACGTGAATGCATTGGACCGGAATACGAGTGACGCCTTAAGTAATTACCTTTCCAACGGCATTTCCAGATAATTACTTCAATCGTGCTAAACTCAAATATTTCCCCTCTCTCGTGTCACAAGTCACTGTGAGCTAAAACATGAATAAAGGCGAGAAGATTCCTCGTCAAACAGTTTCTAATTGACGGCTCTTGTGTTTCAGCTTTGATAATCCAATTTCCTTCTTAACAATTTGTGATTCGTTGTAAAATCAAATGTAGAATAGTGAAAAATACACACCTAAGTCATCGATCGACCAGTTTCCTCCATTTCAACATTTATAAGGGCCTCGATTTCAGAACTGAGATTAATTTTTTCCTTCGTAACTCCCAAAGTGCGACGTACAAAGTGTAAACGTTGACCGTTCTCATATTGCAATCTTACCCTTACTAAAAGGCTTACAATCAATTAGTTTCTATACCTCTAGTGTAAAATGATAAATAACGTGCAAGCATTGGTGTCGTCAGATGTCAGGAAACATGAAAACTGTGGGAAATATGCAATCGAGATTATATTTTTAAATATTTACATAAAATATTATTTAGTTAATCAATAGAAGCAGGGCTTTTTCCGCTTATTTCATGACTTGAATTAAACCCCTGCATTACTGTCTGAAATGATAATACGATCTATAAAATACAAAATGATTTGATTTTTGAGGATACCGTTTATCTCATGTCAAACTCTACGGCGTGGGAATTTCACACGCCAGGGTGACGAAGGAGAGGGGTCAGCTCCTTTTCATCTGCCTTATGTGGTGTCTCAGAATTAACTGTACCCGAATAGTTGTACAGCTTGCGTGAGGGTGAGGGTTCCCAGAGATGCCAATCGGAATCGAACCCGGGCCCCCCGTTTGGTAGTCTAGCTTTATGGCGTACTGTCTCTTCTATTCAAATGATATTCATAAAGTTTAATAATTCAACGTGTGACGGAAATACAAAACGAAGGTAAGAATAAAATTAGAAATATAACGATTACCTGTAAAAATTTGCAGTATATTTGAAAAATATATCCACAAAGGTATAGGAAATTTTAAGGCAAAATTATATCTAATGAGGTACATGTTGCATGAAGAAGCTGACTTTTCAATGCAACAATATCAGAGTGTAAAAATCATTCGCCTTGACTGGGACTCGAACCCAGATCCCTCAATATAGGGATCCCTAGAATTTGGATCCTTTGGAATTTGTCTAAGTATTAACACCATAAGTGTTTAAAGTTGGCTTTAACCTCGTGGACTGTGGCGCCTTGCGCACGACTACGAATGCCTGTGACATTGTATGTACGGTATTTCGTCACAACATCTAGTTCCTTTAAAAGAACCAAAAATTTCAGAGTTTAAGAGGACGCCTCGGTAGCTTAAGTGGCTAAAGCACTCGACCGGATATTGAGGGATCTGGGTTCGAGTCCCAGTCAAGGCGAATGATTTTTACACTCTGATATTGTTGCATTGAAATGCACATTAGCGGATGACTCCGTTAAAAGTTACTGTTGCGGCATCTCCCGCAGTTTCTTTGGAATTTGTCAAAGCTGACTCTTTGTTACGGAAAGTCTAATATAGGACCTAATGTATCATGTATCAGATTTCTCAAAATTTGCAGAATTGCAAGTATAATCTGATGCTTTATACCCCAAACGATAATATCGCAAATGTTTCCTGGGGCGTATTTTTCCATGACAATTCGCACGGTTGCCAGGAGATTATTGTGTTGCGCGTCAGCATGGTGTGTGCCGAGGCAGAGGGCATATCTCGCCACTGATGGAGTTCCCAAAAGACGTGTGCGCCTCGTCGCCAGCTAAGGGGAGCCATCATGCCGAGCGCAGTGATACCACGAGCAGAGCGAAGGCCTCGGTAAGAGTGCAATTCCGGAGGAAGTATTTGGAAGAGGGGAGGAGAAGGAAGGGAGATTCGGGTGTATCTGGTATGAGAACTATGTGCGTCTAAAGTGTGTTTATATGGCAACGCGGCGGTGTTGGGGAGAGGGAATTTATTGAGGATGTGGCATAAATGGAGGCAAACGGAGAGAGCACTATTTCCAACAATAGGCATTCCTGTGGTCGAAAATTCCCCTTCCTCCCATACTAGGACAAAGTCGTCTCTTCCGCGTACTATGAAGGAAATTATAATATTGGAATCTGGTTTTTGGCACAATACTTATCATAACTTTGCAGCTGTTTATTCCCCCAAAATGTGTAACTGCTTAAGTTACTCTTTCTTCTGGTATCAATGGATGAAATGTTTAACTCCTATAATTTTCAATTTTGATCAGATGGGATCAGATCATTTCACTCCCACATCCTGGTTTTGTTCCTTTCTTTCACTCTTTTTGTTATTTCTATGAAAATTTATCTCTAATAACTGCTAATTATAGTCTTGTTGATTTTTGTATGTTTGTGTCCTTATATGTTGCTGTTATACGTGTCAATATAAATTGGCAATCCTGCTGTATGTGCACAATTTTTACTAAATAAATAAATAGATCCTAACCTGGTTGAAAAATGCTCAAGTGAACTAACCAATCCACGAGCTGAATGAAGAAAAAATTCTAACCTGATGAATTCTTTTTAAATTAAAGAAATATCAAGCTGATAATCAATAGCTATTCATGTCTTTAAACCGAGCTCGCACCTCTCTCTCTCTAATGTGAACTAAACGGATGTGCGACTATTTTGCAATTGCAGCTGGCGTACTCAGAGCCACTTAATTGAATGCCGCAAATTTTATACACGTGCTCGTGTAACTCCTGTTTCCATGAATCTCACTGCATATGTTTTATCAGCGTTGTATATTGTTGTTGTTTTTCTGAGCCCGTTGAGCGATCGAATCAAAATATTTCACATTCACATGAATTTAAAAAAAATGTCGCTAAGTTTTTAAAATGAGACGGTCAAAGAAATTTATCTGAAAGTAAATCACAGGATGGACTCTGTTACAATATTAGTGCTATCCTTTTACCTTTACTTCTCTTTGTATTTCCGGCAACTTATATGGGAGTGCTTTCCTGATTCACTTCGCTATTTTACGTATGCTTGCTCGAGTCTAAAGCAAGGCAAATTTATCTCGGGAGGAACGCTCATTTCTTCTCAGGATAAAGTTATACGATAAGGTAGGATAATTTTCCAGCCGGCTGTAAACCAAAGCTGTAAAGGCGATGACGAAAGGGATTTGCCGGCGAGTGCAAGAGACTAAACTTGCGACCCTCAATTTATGGCTTAAGAGTTTGACAAGTGACGAGAGTGTGGGTTTAGTGGGTGGGGTTGACGGAGGCATTTGGTTGGAGGAAGGGCTGACCGTAATGTGTCCGAAGTTCTCCTCCACAAACAAGGAAGTTTGTTTACTCCACTCAAGGCCGAATGAAAACTAGGCATTTTGATACATTCGTGGCATAATTATTAGAATTTAATTATTGGTCCCGTAATTAACTTTGCAATGATCTTTTTTCGGTGATCCAAATTGAAAATCATACTGTTATCTTGTGAAGTTAAAATATATTCTGTATTATTCGCCAGTTGCAGACAAAAAATGCTTGTCTCTCCAAATATCATAGCCCTTTGGCTCCAACAAATTGAATAAAGACTTAACTAATGAACTATATAATTTTTTACCATTAGCCATTTTGGTAATAAAAAGTTCTCACAGCTTTAAAAAAATCTCCGTCTGGTCACTGGATATTTTTTTCATTGATTTTTCCTCATTCAAATCGTTATCTACCATTTTTATTATGCTAATACAATCGCAATAAATTGATTCCGTCTTAGGTAATCTAAGAATTTACCAGCACCTTGCTCTGAATTGTTTTGAAATATCATTTTTAGCAAGCGGAATGCGGGCGGATATACTAGACGGAGGGATATTTTTTTGGCGACTTGACATTTGAAAAGAGCCACTTTAAGGTCTTCCTGGGCAACTGTGGGTGTGCCCCCCCCCCCCGTGCTGTAGGGGCAGGGTACTCACTGAAATTGGAATTTCCGCCTGAGTTAAAGTTGCGGAGGTCCCGGGGGGGGGGCGACGCTTTCGGTTGGAGACCCCGCTGCAACGAAATTGTGGGAAAACAATATAATATGCATTTATTTTTCGAAGAGTGGGCGTGGATGAGAGGGAGGAAGGGATGGTTCAGCTTTTCCGAGAAAGG
Organism: Hetaerina americana; assembly: GCF_022747635.1. Lineage (NCBI taxonomy): Eukaryota > Metazoa > Arthropoda > Insecta > Odonata > Calopterygidae > Hetaerina > Hetaerina americana. The sequence continues at coordinate 74,342,767 of NW_027287538.1, read as the reverse complement.
CGTTGGGAAGGTTAAGGCGAGTTATGAGAGCGACCAAGCGGGGGGCGTCGTTTTTTATCGGAGGGAGAGGGGGGTCTCGGAGGGAAGAAGGGTAGCAGGTGGGAAAGCGTGCCGGGAGGTTTTTAGGCAGAGGGGACGGGGCCACGGGAGGCATTTCGGATGGGAGGGAAGAGGTGGTCCAGGGGTCTCCGGTCGGGCAGTGTGGTCCCGGAGGTCGGATGAGTCCACTCACTTCTAAAGAAGTGAGGGAGGGCTTTGTTGGCACACACACACAACGAGAGGCGGGCCGTGTGTGTGTGTGTGTGTGTGTGGTGATTGTGGATTCATCTAACCCTCCTCACTCCCCGGCCCTTTTACCGCAGCCGCATACCCCACCCCTACCCCTCCCCAACCCTTGCTTTCCTATCCACTTTCGCCTTCTTTTTCAAGCGATGAAATTAATCGCCACGAATTTGTGCGCTCACCGGGTTTGGCTGGCATTCCCCTCATCCAGCCCCCCTTCCCTGCGTCCCCGAAATGCCCACGACCAAACGCTGGGATTATCGGATCCGTGCTGATTTCTGGAGCCTGAATTGTGCAAATCGTAGACGGCACACAACGTTAGCTAGACGGCTCCGACTTGATGTGAATTCTTTGAACTGTGGATATGATATCGTCGGTTGTAATTAATTGGGCAACGGAACGATAGGAGTTTATGAGAGGGCGCTGTTTGTTCTAAGCCCCTGGACAAGGCAATTCACTTACTCGTTCATGCTAGGACTCGAGTTTAAAAATGGAAAATGATTCATGTCAGATTTCTAGCACTAGTGGGTAATAGAACTTCAGGTAGGTAGAAAGAATTCGGCTCATCGGAGCAGTTCGGAGAAACAGCCTCGGTTGCCTTGACTTGATCTTTATTTCTGCTTGTAAACGTTAGAACTGCTCATTCCGTCCATTCCTACCGTGCTCTCTCTCTCCCTCCTCCAATTGTCTTCGGACCTCCTTTACTCCTCACTCTGTCCTTCTCCCTCTTGCACGCAAACTCGACCTCATTTGTCGTGTGTTACTGCCGTTTGTTATTTCATTTTCAGTTTATGTAGGTACCATATCTTTTCCTTTGTTATTTGTCCGATTTTATTGCCATGATGCTTTTTTTTTGGATCAAATGACTCACAAATAAAAATCTCCATTTTATTTATGCAGGTTCCACCATGAAAAACTTCATGTTAAGAATCAAAAAGTAGTGATATTTCATGAGGACGTCATTATCAGTGCGGGGTCATCATATATACTGGTTAATAGGTGTTATCTTTCGTTCCTGTTATGCAGTCATTCGATCAGAAATAAAGGATTTTCCGAGAATCCACACAGCCACTTCAACTATCATGTCTCGTGGAAGTTTAAAAGTAAATAATATACCAACGCACAATACGTCACAACACAAAATTCAACCATAAATACCAACCGCTAAAGATTTAAATGTGGTCACCAAAGAGAGAGTAAGTTGGTAGCGAAACTCCAAAAAATGTAGAGAAAGCGGTTGGAGGAAATACATATTAAAATGAAATCGGATGTTAAAGCCCGTTTTCGTGTATACGGGAGAATGCTGCGTGATTGGGTGATGGTAGAAAGGGAAAGGAGGCTTTTTTTGTCAGAGTGAAGCCAGACAGAAGTTAAGCAGAAATGAATAAGGCAATGAATGTAGCATGTTCTATTGGTCCCTATTAGTTTCCTAATATCCCCCCGATCGGAACTTATCCACCGATAAGAAAAATTAACAAAAAGATTAGCATGTAATGACCATCGGTACCTTTTGTGCGAATCGACTGAAAAGTATGAATTAATTCGTAGAGTTCACTGCTTTCATAAATTCAAAGAAGCAGCGGGGACGTTGAGGTTATTCGAGTCACATGTTAATGCGAACGTAAATTTGAAATATTTCACAGTGGACAAATAAATTGTCTTGACTAGAATTCGAGCGCGCATCCCGATATTTCCGGTCGAATACTCTTACCAATATCGAGGCGTCCTCTTCTTTGCATTTCCTCCCTCCTAAAAATGTCTCGCAATTTACGTTATTACCTCTGAGTCCCCTAGACTCCGCTAAATTTTCTCGTTTCTTTGAATTTGGAAAAACAAACGCCAGTGTGCTTCAGAGTTGACTTAAACCTCTTGAACGCTAACGCTTGGCAAATGGCGTGGACTATTTAATGATACTTAATGCCCAGTAGTTTGTCAGTTCCTTCCTCTAAAACTCTTAGAAATTCCGAATTTAAGAAGATGCCTCAGCCGGACGCTAGCACAGAAATGGAGGGATTGGGGTACGAATCCTGGTCTAGGTGAATGAATTTATCACAGTGAAATTTACCACATTATTATTCCCCGATTTCCCTTGTGTCTCTCTAGCAATGTCTCTGGTTTGAATTCGTAATAAAGGCGTAGGAATTAATGGTTCTCTCAATTTTGTCAGTGGAAGGAACCACGAGAAAGTATCGGTGATTTCTTAATTGAAGACACTTAGACTGGTAATGGAAAATTATCCTACCCTAGCTTTGAAGTGGAATGCTACTTATTTAAAAAAAATGACGAATTCCAAAGAAACTGCGGGAGATGCCGCAACAGTAACTTTTAACGGAATCATCCGCTACTGTGCATTTCAATGCAACAATTTCAGAGTGTAAAAATCATTCGCCTTGACTGGGATTCGAACCCAGATCCCTCAATATCCGGTCGAGTGCTTTAGCCACTTAAGCTACCAAGGCGTCCTCTTAAACCCTGAAATTTTGGGGCTTTAAAGGATCAAGATGTTGACAGGCACAATGTCACAGGCACAAATGCCTGTGACATTGTATGTACGGTATTTCGTCACAACATCTTGTTCCTTTTAAAGCTCCAAAATTTCAGAGTTTAAGAGGACGCCTTGGTAGCTTAAGTGGCTAAAGCACTCGACCGGATATTGAGGGATCTGGGTTCGAATCCCAGTCAAGGCGAATGATTTTTACACTCTGAAATTGTTGCATTAAAAAAATGACATTTCATTATCAAATGTAAGGGCGTGCTTATAATGTAAGTGGATGAGGAAAGTCATTAAGGAGGAAGAAAAAGATTCCTCTCCAGCCAAAATGTCCACGGCCATATATCAAACCCGAAGAGTGGATGCCACGCCATGATAATTCATGGCCATGTATCGCTTAAGATGCTGTTGCATATCTCACGAGAATCAATATAGAGTGTGCTCCTTCCATTGTCCTCTCGTGCCTTACCCGATTGGACTTTTTCCTGCTCCCCAATGGAGCATCTTCGTGAAGGCACCGGCTGTCGCTGGCGCAATACTGGAGTCATATCAATTCAACATATTCCAAACACACCCTACGCATTATGCTAGCAATATTTTACGAGATTAACTGCATGCGTGCGAGAGTGAAATTGACCATCCTTGTTCATTGAACTTGTCTCGGACTCCACCTGGTTATTTAGTCGGTCAATGCCACAGTCTTATGAAATTAGTCATTTCGTATTATTTTGGATTTCAAATGATACTGAAAGTACCAGTAAAGTACAGCAAATGATATGGTTATTCATTTTTTAATGATCCGTCATCGAAATTTTTTATTGTTGAACCCTATTAATATATTTCAACAATTTATCCTCGCTTTTCCTTCCGTCGTGTATACGCCATTTTCAAACATTCACTTAGCCATTTATTTTGTTATACTTCTATTGCATGGATATCATCTTCGTTAATAATTGCAGTTTACGCATAAAATAATTTAACGAAGACCCCGTACCTAGTCTGATGTCGGACTTTATTGTGTGCAACATTTAACGCGAAAAGCTACTGTAATCCGGCAATTAGGGTATTAAAGTTATTTTTCTTTCCTTGTGCCTTTGTCGGCGAACATTGTAAAGTATAATTTGGTGATTTTTGTATCTTAAGACTCCGGAAAGCACTTCCCCCTGCACGCCATAGCATAATTGACTGTATGAGGTGCATCAACTTTCATTTTATCTTTAAAATATTTGATTGGTATAAATTATTATCAGACGGATATTTTTCCTTCTAAGTATTGACGGGTATATTATACGCTTTCAAACATCGTTGCTCGTATCGAGTATTCCTATTATCTACAGCACACAAAACACTCCTGGGGAAAGAACATGTTTGATACTCTAGGCCATAAAATGCATATAATATCGTGAACGAATGCAGAGAGTTGTATCAAGGGAATACGGAAATATCGCATAATATCACCGAAAATGTTTCAACTATCATTCCGAAAATAGGATATACTTCCAGTTTTGTCGTGATTCCATCTCGCTGCAAGGAACCGAAACTTTTCACGAGACGGGAAACTCAAATCAGGACTCTTCTCGGCACCGTGCTGAATATTGAACGTGGCAACCGGCGGCGACGAAGATGCTCGTGAGATGCGACCTGCCTCCTGCCCCTCTCAGGACTTCCGGAAATAATGCCTCCATTCGCTCTTTCTTCCCCAAAGCTCCCCTCCCTCCCCCCACCCTACCGTCCCCCCCAGCCGGCCTACCCCAAGCAAACCAGAAAACTACGCCTATCACGTGCTCTTTCCCTTGCCCCCCCCCTCCCACAACACTCCCTCTCAAAAAATCTCTCCTGCAAACAATCTAAATCATACGACGCCCGTGAGGTTCCATCCTTCCGTTCTTTCAAGTGCTCCCGAAGCAATCCGATCGTTTATTTTTAGTGTAGTGGCTTTCTTTTGATGCCATTGGCTTCGAGAAAAATCATTGATTTCGACGATATACGAATGAAAGGGCTCAATTCCATCTAGTACGGAAACATAAATTATTTTACCTCTTCGTACGGCAAGTATTTTTTAGGGTTGAATATTTCAGGCAAAAATCACGAACAAATCGGAATTAGAGAAGTCACTTACACCGAAGAGCATTACTCAGAGAAACGGCTTTAACATTTCTCCATTCGAATTTTGTCCTTGTGATGACGACTGGTCAACATTATGCCCGAAGTTATTAAGAAGTTATAAGCTCTTGAATATAATGTCGGACAAGTGATGCAGTGCATTAGGTTTGACGTAAGCGTTTGGGTATAATTGTAACTACCGTATCTACATCTACACAATGTAACAAGGGCGTGTAGCAGGGGGGGGGGTTGTAGCGGGGGTAGGTCACCATCCTTAAAAAGGAATAAAACCACGTACGAAACTAACAATTGCATGCCAATTAGAACCCACAGAAGCGTATTTATAGAAAAGCCATTTTCAATTGCACACATTAAATTACATATGCTAGAAACTAACATGCACACACACCTACGTATGTACCTTATGTCTACGCAACGGCTAATCATGCCCTTACTTGTAAATCGTATATCTTTAATATTTTAATAATGACCTTGATTTTTTACTACCATGACTCCTGATTGTCCGGGGAAAGGACGAATATTTGTATCTATCTGTACTTTTTTCTCCCTTATCTTTTCTTTGTGATCTAACCTACTTAATAAGTGTGGGGCTATATTATAATTCCCGTTGTGATGTTGTTAAAATCGTGTGTTCCGAACATCACTCAAAAGTCTAAGTCTCGCTTGTTCTCTTCGCATCTAAAGTGGCTCCCAGCCTGAATCCATCTAATAGGCCCTCGTCTTCTTGCCGCAACAATTTTTAACGAATCTGATATAATAGCTTACAATCATCCGATTAAATAAGTAATTTACTCCCCACGAATACTGGTAAATGAGATTATCTATGTTAATTTTATTTTCAATAGCTCATTTGGCACTCTTTTTATTGGTCATTCGCATCTCAAAACAGCATCGCTAAATTGAAGAAGAAACCAATCTGAAGTACAACCGAAGACACCTATTTACATGAAAGTAGAGAAATGTGATTAAGCTGAATATCATTTTTAATTCATCATTGAAATACTTTTGACTGATATGCATCTTGACGTAGGGCGGTTACATAGTGGAGTTAAATATTTATTTCTAGCCCATGAATCTATTGATTTCCTTCCGTCTGCAACAAAATATATTCTTAGCAACGAGGCATTTTCCTTAAGCTATCATAATGTACTAGTTACATGAGAGGACTTTTTATATTGCTAAATGTGATTTTTTCTGTTTGTAGGCCACAAAATATACCTGTGCGCGGTCATCCAGTAGGGTAGGTATCGATTTTTTGTTGCAACTCACCTCAAAATTCCCCATTAATATTTCTCAGAATCATCCCCTTTGAAGAGGACTCGTTTCGGCAAAGTGGGTTTGTTCTTTGTGATGTCTGCTGCCACATGTTAGCAGGCTTTTCGTGGCATAGAATGTTTTCTTATGTGTATCATTGCTCCGCTCGCTACCTCTCTATTTCCTTATTCCTCCCATTTACCAATGCAGTTATTCCTTCTTTTCTCGCAACAGAATTTTCCAGGAAGATCATATGTGAGGAAGCTAATCATTCTCGGCATTCTTAGTGCAAAAGCTGTTGAATAACAATTTCTTTATCGCTCTTTTACGAGGCTGAGGGAATCCGCTGCGCCGGCATCCACGTCCTTTCTTACGGCCAGCACCTTAGACGGATGTCTACGATGTCTCGTATTCTCCTTTAGGCTATTGCTACTTCAGTAGAGTGGAAAATAAATCGAGAGAAGCATTTCTATGCTGGGATTTTTAACCGAGGAAGTAGTCCAACATTTCGTGTTTCATACGTGCTCCTTCATATAGGTATCACGAAGGCATTCTAAAGCGCTCAGCATTGCTTACTCCCCTTAGCTTACTGACCAACCAAAAAACTAATTTTATGAATTCCCCGTAAACTTGTCTCCAGATCTTCCCATGCCTCTTTAATCATGTCCTGTATGTGTATATAAGTTGAACACTACTGGTGATACGCGACGCATATGTGGAGGAAATAAATTCGCGTGCATGTGGAGGAAATCAATCCAAAAATTAGTAAACCACGCATATTAAATTAATATTGTTTTTTCCCTGAGAGGAATACAAAAAATACAATGGAAAGGTTTCACCCTAAAATTGTTACCTAAAAAATACATTTAATGCGAACTAAAAATGCCTTTCAACGTAAATGCCCATTTTGGAAAATATCTTTAAAAGAGCGAATTTTAAGAGAATTAAATTCATTTTTCGTTCCAACATAATAGCACTTCTTGAATTAAAGGTAATAGTTGACAGCGTTTATTTTTTAACGTAGTGTTATGGGAAGTAGACTTGCACTTACTTTAAAGATTTCCAAAGCCTAATTAAGGAACTCAAAGATCCAATTTAAGTGACCCAAATCTTCATTTTTAGAACCTAAAAATCCTCGATCTAGTGATTGGTTCTTCAAGCGCCGTGCCCGAGTGCTAACCTCCGTAAGCGCTGGTTCCAGACTCGCCGTAAACATAACCGCTGAGCCAACTATGCATAGTGGGCCCGCATCACGAGGAACCTGATATAAATCGTGGAATGGCTTATCGCGAAGCTAGAGACTAACGAATGAGCAGAAGTATCCGGAAAACGATAAATAATGGCAATGCCCAACTGTCATAGCCTATGAATAGTTATTCCCTGTGCAGTTGAATTCCTCGTTTAAAGTTGTCGCTCGAATTTTGGGAATTGTATCAAGTTATCGATTTCGCAATATCAATTATGGCACCACTGATGTCCAATGAAGTAAGTTGCGATTCGCTTCCTTTCGTCGCAGCCAACTGTGCTCAGGGCACAAAATCATCAGCTCTCCGAAATGCAACCGTTCCTTTCCGGCTCCATCCATTAATAGCCTCCCTCTTACTGGAAGAGTAGCTCTCGGAGGATATTGGTATAAATATATAAGTGAATACTTCATGTATTACGCCCTACCTATATTATTTACCTACACCAATAAACTATAAGGTAGAAAAATATACTATTCGCCCAGGGGGATAACCGTTTCAATAGATTACTCAATAGAGATTATAGAAGCAAAAGCAAAATTAGAAGTCAGCATTCTTTATCTCTTCATTTACAAAGTTGCAGTTCTCGTCATTTGAAATTAAAGAGTCCTTTTCTATTATATTTTGCGAAAAATCCCCCAATTTCATTCAGGCGGCATCCTTGAAGAGGGATCTATCTCCTTATACGGATCTCTCTCTGGCTATCCTGCGATTAAGGGTCAGTGCCGCAAATCATGTCTTCCACCTTCCACGGATAGTCAGCCCAGAGTACGTCTAAGCGTCGGAGTCCCAGGTTTAAAAAAATTCAATCTACTAATGGATGGGTGCTTGGATAATTTATTGAAGAAATACTTCATTGAGAGCATCGCAGCGCCCTTTGGCACGGCAGCGTGACTTAGGAACGAGAGCCAAAAATCGGAGTATGTATCGGGTGCTATTGAGACGCGAATCAAATCCCGCCCCGGCCCTCGTCCGTCCTCGTGGGGCCAGCGATGATGATGCAATGGTCGGCGGGCGTCGCGTCGTCTGAAGGGTGGGTGGGCACCCGCCCTCCCCTGCTCTTCCGCACTCATTGTTTCGCCGCCTCTCCCTCGCTACGTCCCCTCGGCAGAATCACGTAATAAAATAAAAAGCAGGGGGTGGGGGAGGAGGGGGGGGGTGAGTGGGTTGGGTACTGAGGTGGGAGGGGAGTGGGACGTTTGGGGACTTATTCCCGCTCATTTGTATTCTTAGCGGCGTCGGACATTTTCACCACCCGCGCGGTCAATACGTGAGGCCCTGATTCGCCGACCGACCGCACTCCGGACGAGAACAAACTTTTTAAAACCAACGCCCTCCCTCCCTCCTCCACCCCCCCCCATCTCTCTCTCCCGATTCCCCCGTTTCCAGGAAATAGAAATGGCTCCGAACGAATCGTCCCTTCCAACCCAACGGGTTATTTACCTCCCTTATGCCGTCACTATCGAGAAATAGGAAAAAGTTTGGTATTTCGGGTGAAGTTGCGGTGACCAAGTTTCCTCTCTCATTTAATTCCTAGCCATGAACAATCTAGTGAAAGAAAGCACACGAGTCTATGTTTCCACTTTATTATGAGAGATGTCAATGGTTTTAACATCATCTTTCATTTTCCCCATCATCATTGTACTTGCATCCTCAGTGTCGTTGGCTTTTGGCTTCGACCGATGTGGACCCACTCCCTGTGCTCTCCCATGCTCTCTAAACAGCCACTTCCACTTACCATTTTCATTCAAATTGCCGGCCATTGCCCCCGCTCTCCTCCTCCCACTCCCGCCCCTCCCTTTGGTATATGCTCTTTTTTTAATCGGGCATTCCAGTCTCCCTTCATTTCAAATCCACACTCTTCTTCTGACTCGTATTATGCATGCATTCAGTATAGTTTTCCATCTTCTCCATTTTTAAAATGACCACATTTCAAACATTTTCTGGCCCTCTGAAATCCTTTCTATTTTACTCTATGACCTCAAATCGTCGTCTCTTGTCAGTCACGTACATCCGCCTTTCAAAAGAATGTAGACAATGCGCTGGGCTAGGACGAGGTTCACCTAGGGACGTCTTTTCCAGTTCTAATTCCTTATCGCTTGTAAGTATTTTTGCTTGGCGTGGGGTTCCCTGTTTTTCATGCGAAGAGATTCCCTTTCCGCATTTAAACGGTTTTAATGAAATTTTTACTCCCTCTTCTGTTATATTTTGCACTGATAAGACACTTGTATCTCTTCTTTGACCTAGTTGCATTCCTTACTCTTTAGTCAATAATTATTCCTTGATTATTCTTTTCTTATCTATCCTTAAATTCACTTAATAATTTATTTTCTTATCTTAAGCTTAGGTAGGGACGTAAGGAGAAGACTTGCGCTGGGTAAAGACGCTTTCACAAGGAGGAGGGAGTTGATGACAGGAACGATGAGTAAGAATATTAAGAAAAGACTCGTAAAAACTTTGATATGGAGCGTAGCTATGTACGGCGCGGAAACGTGGTCATTGAAGCAGGAGGATAGATGTAGACTGGAGGCTTTTGAAATGTGGGTCTGGAGAAGAATGGAGAAGGTGAATTGGACAGAGAAGAAAACCAATGAGGAAGAACTTGGTACGGTGGGCGTAGAGAGGGGTTTGTCGGGAGAAATCCTACGGAGGCAGGAAAAGTGGATGAAGGCTGTATTGACCGGCTGTGGGATGTTGAAGACTGTGATAGAGGGGAGAATGTTGGGCAAACGAGGAAAGGGAAGGAACAGGATAGGGATGCTAGACGGGATGAGGGGAGGAAGAAAGTGCTCAGAGATGAAGAGGGACCTGATGTAGACTAGGTTGCTGGATTGTTTTTTTGTTTCGCTAGGAGTCACAAAATATTTATTTGGTAATTGTGTCCATCCAAAAACCTACCTTAACCGGTAGATTACCCAATAATAATAATCTTAACCTTATCCCTGATTCTGTTATTTTTTTGTTTGCATTTATTCTCAGTTGATTATCTTTATCTTTTGTTACTCCCAGTTGCTTCAATGTTTCTGTAAAATCTTTGGCTGCTTTCATCTTCCCGCCATTCTATCTCTCATTCTCAGCTGGTATGCACAGAAATGATTTTGCGGGATACGCGAAGTAGAGGGAGGAAAGTGATTGACATACGAGTGCTGCCAACGGTTTTGAAATGGGGTGGAGCTACGAATTGGTTTATTGCATCGTTTTTATGAAAAGTATGAAAAAATGATTTATTTAAGATATTGCTACAATGCCTGTAAATTCTCCTAAGTACATCTCCTGAGTGCGGACAAACACATTGGCCAGAGCGGCTCGAATGCTCCCTCGTATTGCAGCCGAAGTTTCTAAGATTACCAATGTTGTATCTAATCTTCAGAATATTTCTGATGCCCTGAGGGCAATTATCGAGTTGAGATTCTAAATGTCGGCTTTTCTGAAAGGAAAACCGGTGGTACATAAATAAGGGGATTCAATCCGAGGATTGGTTTGCAGTTGCTCTCTAAGCTATTATCGATTCAATCCTCCCAATCTCTTCATTCCCTCATAGCTTCTAGCAAAGACACTTTCTGTCTAATACTTCTCCTATTTTATCCTCGGACTTTCTTAGAATATCTTTCCCTCTTTTGTTTCATTCAGTTATGGTATTTTGTAACATACAAGGTGCGTATAAAAAGTATCGGGAAATTTTATGGAAAAATAGATTTACGTCAGATATTGCTAAAATGCCTCAAAATTCTCCGAAGTAAATCCGTTGTAGGCGGAAGGTCCTCAAGGGTACGCGTGCAAGCTTCTTTGTCAGCAATAAGGGTCCCATGGTGGTGTCCTTTGAGGGATGATTTCAATTTTGGGAATAGGAAATAAGAGTCTGCGGGTGCCGAGTCGGGACTGTAAGGGGTTGGGGAATCGTCGCGATGTCGCTGCAGTAAGTCTTCGCAGATCTTTTAGATCGCCAAACGTTCACTGATAATGGTATGCCCTAACCTCGAACCAATGCCAATAAGATATATCTGCAATCATGCGCACAGTTAACCGACGATCTAAATCCAGCAATTCACGAACATGAAAAAATTGTTACCGATGGTTTTCATAAAAACCTTACTGTATGCACTTAAAATGTGATTTGATTCTTAATTGTATTGGAGGCGCCTTGAGAGTATGGCAGTCCCTGTCCTCATCAAAACGCTCCCTAAACCAGTAGACTAATGATGATGTTAATTGACTTCAAATGCTCTACATAGCAATAACCAATTCTAATCACTCCACCATTATGTTGATTGAAAGCGACGAAATGAAATGCTTTCGCGAGGAATTCCAACCTCATCTTTTTATTAAATGGTTGGTCACCTCTTATATCGTCGATTCATGCGACATAATAACAATTGCATATACTCTGATATATTTCAAATAGTACTCGTTAATAATGAATTGATTGGTAAGGGTCATCTTCGAACCAAAATTTTACTTCGCTATTTAGTTTTATGACATTATTAAATATATTTTTTTGGAAATAGAGAAGGCAACCGACCATCAGCGTTTGTTTTCTCTTGACTATGTTCAGCTTCGAGAGGTGAAATTCCCTGGGTTTTTTAGCCATCAAACGCAGAAACGATAAACAAATGAAACACAGGCTGCCTTCTGGCTGCGGTGCCACGATATCTGGGGAAAAGAATCAAGCCTACGAACGCAATTCAATTCTCGTCATTTTTAGAGTGATGCTGAGTTATTGAGCAAACAACATGCTCTGATGTTTTGGGGATCATTTTTTATTCTATTATATGCACGACGGATAAAATTATCATTATCGTTGATCATCGGAATGGAATACATAAAATATGCTTCCTTGAAATGAAAATATTATTGATTAATCAGATTCATTTGAAATCGTTATGCATACACATTACAAATATGATTTGATTGCTGTTTACATATATGCAATGATCCACAGTTGGAACAATGAAAATAACTTCCATTTCCCTGAAATAAATGCGATAGAAGTTAATTTTAGCGAATGAAATGAAATATATCACGAAGTGTGGGATGAACTGCTTTGTGTTAAATAATGGCGTTAAAAATATTTACATATATATATATATATATATATATATATATATATATATATATATATATATATATATATATATATATATATATATATATATATATATTGAAATTAAGATGAATACACACACATTTAATATCGGAGATTTACGTTTACATTGCGAGGCCGATTTTTAATTTCATAATATATTCCACAATTTCAAAAAGCAAAATGAAGCACCGTTGCCATAATTGCTGATGATTATGAAAATATATAACGAGAATGAATTAATGCATAGGCTCCCGGTGACTTAATGATATTTGCATGAAAGTCGCTGTCTGCCGCAAATTTATAAATGGCGCCCCCCCCTCTCCCCACCCCCCCAGGTCTCGTTTATTTTGACTTTGGATTCCTTTATAATGGGGGCAGCACGTTAACAAAATATTAGGTCTTTGCTTGTGTATTGTTTCTGACATCAAAAAACGAGGAAAGGCATTACGGTCGGAGCCCTACGCTGCGGTTAATTGACCCTTTCTGTGTGGACGCACCCGATCTCTCTCGAATATCAAAGGTTTTGAAGGTGAGCAAAGCGATATTTTGCCATTAATTTTTTTCCGCAATTCGACCAGGAGCTGAGTTAACTCTCGCAATCATTTTTTTCGCTTTCGTAGATGGAAATAAATTTTTTAGACGGTCTATTATAATGCCTGCAAACATACGGAGAATTTAATGCAACGAAAATGCCGGGCTTATTGTTTCTATTTGCTTATAATCACGAATTCCTTATCCGCTTATCCGGAAGTCCCTTTCAATTAATTTGAATATGTTTTTTGAAACTTTGTGCCATAAGTATCGCCCTAACTTTCCAGCCAAAGTAGTAGTTAATAGGTGAAGAGACCAAAGGTTGAGGTCATTTATACCTTGGAGATAAGTGATTATTACTCTCTTAGAGGTAGGGAATGGCGCGGAGAAACGGCGCGTCGGAAATATAGCCTACGAGTACCCTTAACGAGGGATGCTAACGAACCAACATTTTAGCGTCGCTTCCGAAGAACGGATCACTCAACTTGCGGTACTCTCAACTTAACAACACCAATTAGGCATCCGGTTACCTCAGAAAAATTCACTCGAAGATGGGATACGAACCCGGACCTCCCGGGCGGGAAGCAAGTACGCAATCAACCACACCAAACCGATCTAGCGTAACTGCCATCTACCATTCGTACTGGGTGAGGGTGGTTGCCCGTTTCCCTTAATCTTGCCCCGCCATCTACTCCAACTATGCGTGGGTCTGCAACATTCGCATTTTACTGTGTGGTCCCTAGGACTTTGAATATACAGGGTCGCACCCAAAAGTGGTAGGACTGATTTTTTTACAAGAATTTTATTGACGATATACTTACATCGACTTAATAATCTTCGAAGTATGCTCCTTGAGCTACTACTCACGTTGCTCCCATTTCCCGTACGCCCGCTGGAAATTTTCTTTGAGGATGCCGTTGATGACCCTCGTCGAAGCCTCTTGAACGGCCTCTATCGAGTCAAAACGTCGTCCCTTGAGCTGTCTTTTCATCAGGGGGAAGAAGATGTCCGGTGGTTCCAGATCGGGAGAATAGGGCAGGTGTGGCAACGCCGTATTTGGCCAGGAGCTGTCTGACGACGAGCGCGCCATGGCACGGCGCGTTGTCATGATGAAGCACCCAGCATTTTGCGATGGCCGGTCGGACTCTTTTCACCCTTTCTCGGAGGCGGGTGAGCACCTGGTGAGGGTCTGAGGGTCTGCAATTTCTTCACTGGTTAAGCGTCGGTCTGTGTTCAGCTGTGTCCTCACTCTGTCCACATTCGTGTCGGTTCTTGCCGTCGACGGCCGTCCGGAGCGATGGTCGTCTTCAACGAGCTCCCTACCCTCTTTAAACAACTTGTGCCACTCAAATACTGTGGAACGGCTTAAGGCAGTGTCCCCATAAGCCTGCTTGATCATATCGAGGGTCTCAGTTGCCGTCTTCCCGAGTTTCGCACAAAACTTCACGGAATAACGTTGCTCTAAATTCAGATTTATTTTGTTTTTCGACGCGGACAAAAAACTTGCTTCACTAAAAACGGTGTCCTCACTCAACGACAGCCCGCAGGCGCCTGAGGTTGGTGTCGGTCTGTTGCTAAGAGCCCCCTCCACCTTACCCTGCCAAGCAGACCCCCCTCCACCGCTCCGTTCGCGCCAGAGAAAATCAGTCCTACCACTTTTGGGTGCGTACATGTAATTCCAAGAGAGACACACACAATGTGCAGGAAGGCGGCGTAGACAAGGTTTTTCCATTTTTGCTCGGTTCCGTTCTTTTCGTTACCATGCTGAGGAAATCTTTTCGCTCGGAGGCAGATTGGATTGACTATGTCAGCCTTGTGAGAGTCTTCCCATTCCTTCATTTTCCTTTGTGCCCACACACATGAGTGTGCTAACGTCCACATCACATATCCACTGAAAATAAGATATAAAGCTTTCCACTTCGCATTCTGCTTAGTGCCGGGAATAAAAATTGATCCACCATTCGTCAGCAAACTCTGTACGTTCAAATGACAAGAACATGCAGACTAGCATAGAGTTTTGATTAACGGGCACATGGTTGAAACCTCTCGTGGGCAGTCAGTAAATTGACCACTATAATAGCACTCACCTTCTTCTTTCTGTGTAGTGAGGCATTTTGACACTCAAGTCTCTCTTCCCGCTAGGAAACAGTCGAGGATTAGTCATTGTATCAAAATTAGGGTAATGGGTATACTGTTTCGCAATGTCTTGGATGATGCATATATTATTGCATACTTGTATACTTTAAGTATTCTTGTTTAATATATTGCATACTTGTATAGTTTAAGTTAACTGTAGTTTTTCACAGAGCTTACGGAATACTAGGCGTTATAGTAAACATGTATCATCTTTAGATACATCATACTACTGCTACTACCAGAAGTCAAAGTCGCTGGAATATTAGCACTTCCACACTGAGTGGAGATAGCGCAAAATCAAGAAATATCGGTCGATTTATTGAAAATAAAGGGATAGGATATATCCTGTTCAATTACATAATATCATACCAGTTATTCCCACCAATGAATACAATGGTCCCTCTTTTTAAACGCTAAACTTTCCATTTTGAGAACAAAATTAATTCCAAAGAAACTGCGGGAGATGCCGCAACAGTAACTTTTAACGGAGTCATCCGCTAATGTGCATTTTAATGCAACAATTTCAGAGCGTAAAAATCATTCGCCTTGACTGGGACTCGAACCCAGATCCCTCAATATCCGGTCGAGTGCTTTAGCCACTTAAGCTACCCTAAGGCTAAGCTTAAGGACGCCTCGGTAGCTTAAGTGGCTAAAGCACTCGACCGGATATTGAGGGATCTGGGTTCGAGTCCCAGTCAAGGCGAATGATTTTTACGCTCTGAAATTGTTGCATTAAAACAAAATTAATATTTGGAATGGAGTATACAAACCGCTTCCGTGCTTACACTCACGACGCTTTGCGTACTAGCGTAAAAATATTTTTTAAAACGATCGATGAAAATTAAAAGAAGTCGCTTATATTTTGGTGCTCACCATAATCAGAGTACGAGGGGTTAAGGGAGGGGAATGGAGAAGAGTGGATATTGGAACATGAGGAGGGGAGGGTCAAACGGAGGGGCATGAGAAGATCGGTTTGGTAGGTGATGTTCGTGTTCGTGTTCGTGTGAAATTCACACTTGCAGGGTAATAAGGGGAGGCCAGTTCCTTTCCCTGTGCCGGTTATGGTTTCCCAGGAAGAACTGGTACCCGAAAAATCTCATAGCTTGGGTGGAGCTGCGAGCGCCCAGAGACTTGCCCGCGAATCGAACCCAGGACCCTCCGGTCAGCAGTCCAACGCTCTACCCCCTAGACTACCGCGATCCACTGACTGACTTTCATATAATTATATATTTTTATTATATTATAGTAAAATAAATAATATGTATTACATAATTATAAGTTATGATTATAATTATTCATAACATATTATAAAATTATACTTTTTATAATATAATTGTAAAATATATAATAATACCTGTATGTTTTAAATGATAATTATATATATATATATATATATATATATATATATATACATATATATATATGTATATATATATATACATATATATATACACACATATATATATATATATATATATATATATATATATATATATATATATTGAATATCCCCTCTACTCTGCCGCGCGCGGCATGATGGGGATGCTTCCGCGAGCACACCAAAATGAAATTCCCAAGAGGCAAGCACAACTGCTTTTGCATCCAGGAGCGAGTGGGCTTCGGGAAACGTGGCGCCATGGGCTGCCTCATGACGACCCCGCCAAGTCCGGTAGGCTTTCCCGGCGTCCGGGGTCACAAGGGCAGCAGCAATCAGGACAAAAGAGAAGGGATCCGACTCCGGCGGGTGGAATAAATTGAGTTGTCATCGCGACGAGGGCGCCGTCGAAGTACCGGACGAGGGCCATTCCGTGCGCGCACACGTTTGCCGCGGGGAGGGGATTGGGGATTGTCAATCACGGTCAGCGCCAAAGCGAAATAGAATAGATGCTCATTCCCTTCCTCCATGAAAAAATCCTGCCCCCAAATATTTGCATTGGTTTACGGGAAAACGACGAGAAGCTAGTGACCGTAATTTGAGCCGCTCAGGCATAATTTATTTAGCAACAACGGCATATTTATTCAAAATTTTCATTTTTTTTCTTTTTCACCCTTAGTTAACATATCATGTGTCAACGTATTATGGAGTTCCGAACTCATTCGTTTCATTAATGGTAATATTTCATTTAACGGGAAATATTTGTTATAATTACGGCTGTGGAATTTTTTTAACCGAGATAATAACCATTTTTTTTAAATATAAGACATCGGTGAGATTCTTTGATATTGTATGACGGGTGTACACGTATATAAGCACGCACGAATAAATATCAAATTAATATATTCTGTTCGATAAACGACTTATTTACATTGAATCACCTTAACAAATCTCTCAAATTCTTTTAATGAAAGGGAACATTCTCCGTAAATTCTGACTTGCAATTTTATGTCTTTATTGAAAAGTCGGGCATACGAGAGTTTTTGTGAAATGTACTACGTATGATGCCACGTGCCACTTTAGTGAGTGTTCCGTCCCAAGCACTGAAGCGGCACTTGATCCATCCTGATTATTTTTTTTTCAATTTGTTGCCATTCATTCGATTCGCAACGGACTTGTCTCATTAAATGTTCGCGTCAAATATTTTATTCCAATAAGCTGAAGCTTAATCAATTCGTTACCAACTATTTTCCGGCCCTGTCCCGTCACCGCGGCGGCGAATTGGACGTGGCGCACGGGCAGTCATTCACGAAATTTGCTCCATACTCTTATTTGGTGCGCGACATCTGTTGATGATTCGACAATTGACAATCAGTGCAGTGAGGGGGTGGGTCGGCGTGGATAATTTTAACGCAATTACTATTTTCATTTCGCCCCCTCCTGAAGAGGGCCACCGAAATTAAATCTCGCCCTCTCGTCCAATTTGATTGCCTGCAGGTGCACCCTCTCGTCGCGACGACAAAGAAACGCGGAGCGCAACGCGGCAATGAAACGGAAGGTAAAATGATGCAGCGCGCTGTGCACCACAAAGGGGTCGCGACGGAGCAAGAGCGCGAGGGGTAGCAAGAGAAGCGACCGCCTCCGAACGGGGGCGGGAAGACCGCGAAAGATAGGGGCGGCCCCTCCACCCCCATCCATTGCACGGAATTCTATCTGCGTCCTCGCTTACGCCCCCTTTCATATATGACCGGCCTAATCGAATTCCCCAATTTCCCCTGCCCCCCCCCCCCAAAACTACCCCCTCCCCCAACCACCCTCTCCTCCGACACCACCCCCGCCTCTGACGCCACCCCCGGAACACCATCCTCCGGGGTCACTAACTAACCTTTTCTGCACCCCTCGTCCCGCTCCCTGCCACTGCCCCGGAGCGAGCGCACTTCCACCGCAAGGGGGAGTGGTGGGACTGGGCGGGCCAACGGCGGCCCTCGGTGACCGCGAGAAGCCGGGGACGGCCCTGACGACCACAGGAAACATTGTGAGTGCGACGCTCATGCGGATTCGCCGATATGCGTGGGCGAAGAGTCCACGAGACGAAGGCCCTTCGGATGGCGGCGGCGGGTGCGGGCGGGCGGGCGGGCAGAGGGAGCCCAAGTCAGCGTTGGAGCAAAACGGAGAATGGGGGGGATCGGGAATAGGACACCCGAACGCAAAGGGAGCAACCAGGACGGTCCATCGGAAACAAGGTGTCCGAGAGAGATAGGAGTGAAGGATGTTTTCGACGGATTTTGCTGACCACGTCGCTAACTAAGCAGCCTCCGGCGTTCGAGGAGAGGTCTATGCATACACACACATATATATGCGCGTATATACAGGGTTCGTCCGGAAAATAAGTGTACTGAGCTAAGGAAAAAAAATTTATTACACTTTTACATATCTTAAGCTAATATTCCTCAAAATAGGACCCTTGTGAGTCGATACACTTGTTCCAGCGGCGTTCCCATTCCTGGAACGCTCCCGCGAAGGCATCATCGGGAACCTCTCGAAGACTCGTCGTCGACCTCTTCTCTGCCCTCCACGAACATCTTGTGCCACCGAAAGATCATGTTTCTGGACATGGCTGACTCCCCGTAAGCCTGGTTAATCATACCGACAGTTTCGGTAGACGATTTCCCAAGCTTTACCGCAAATTTGATGGAATAACGCTGCTCCAAAAACTTCGGCATCGCGGTCCGTGACGTGGGTCGAGCGTGGAGGTTCGCGTTAACAGAGCTCCTCACTACACCACAGCTCAGAGCCGACTGCCTTTTTCAGCGTCGCTTGCCAACATACCCCCCTCCAATCGCAGCCCGTAAGAGCGGTGCTGGGCGCGCCTGGAGCGGCGCGCCCAGCCCAGGAGTCAGTACACTTATTTTCCGGACGAACCCTGTAATACAGTTTTGTGGTAAATACTACAGCTTTTATACCTAATGTCGTACAAGGTGAATAAGTTTGGTGTTGCCTCAAATTCGGCCTTGTGGAAATTTGTGCGAATTCATATTGCGCTTGTCTTTTGCGATGAATTGTTTCCTTCGAGTGATCATCCAAAACAACAACTATGCACGTACAATTCTGCCATTTTTCTGCCACGGGTAAATATTTATATTTTGATCAAATTGTTACATACGACCTAATACTTTTCCGTTGTGTTTTGCACGCTCTTTAATCTCTTCGTGGATTCTCGCAATTGTGTAAGCCTTCCGCCAAAGTACATATAATCATTCACTTGTGCAAACATTGCGGAGTTTGCTGTCACTATTGATGCATTTTTTCTATTTTTCGCACCAAACGCAACTATTTTACATTTTCGAGGAATTGACCCTTAATGTAAGTTTCTCTCTTCGCTCGCAATAGCTTTCTAAGACTCTTTTGGATAAGTTAAGAACTCCCAGCCAGCATTACCTCATTATATGTTTGAGCAGAAGAGCGAAAGTATTTTCATATCCAATCTATTCAAGTTCGATCGAATGTTCAAGTCCAAGGCTCTTTATCCGTATCCAATTTGGATGCATCTATTGTTCAGGCGCTATACCTCCATTCATCCACACTCTTTTAATTGATATCACCCACTCAACTCACCATTCACTCTGAACGAACAAATTGAGACAGCAATTCTACAGCACAGAGAGGAAAAGTGGCGAGACCAGTTGGAATCAATTAATTTAAAAGACGGATCAATTGGGAAAATAGCAAGGGGACTAAAGAAAACCCCCCGACCTGATCCTAATATCAAGACCGGGGTCAAGATAATCTATGATAAAGCAGACAAATCAAGGCACATGGCTGACATCTACTTTACCTAATTTACCCATTTGATCATCTACTCTACCTGTTGTCACATGAACAATTTTATACTCTACACACATTATTACCCCTCATCCTTTTCTATATTCCCAACAATCTCTGGTATTGTTTATAGCCATCTGTTTCATGATTGTTTACTTTTATCTTCCAAAAATTTTGAATTTATTTTGGGCTATAATAATTATTTTCGTTTGCTGTTATAACAGACTCAAATGAAGTTTTAATATACCTGTAGATGGGTTCAAGTACTTTATTACAGATTTTATATCAATGAAGACGTACTTTTTAGTTATTAAAATATTGCTTTCTCAGCTCAGCAGAATGCATATATATATATATATATATATATATATATATATATATATATATATATATATATATATATATATATATATATAGTATATATATATATTTACAAGTAATTTTTCAAGACTTTAGGATGTCAAATTGGTCCAATGAAAAAATGAATGAAAAAATAATGTACAAACGAGAGAGAGAAACGTATTAGTTAATAAGAGAGCTATTTTTTTCATTCTATCAGAACGCCATCTCCTCTGACCTCATCTTGAAGGCCTTAAAATTTTCAAATTTTACTAATATATTTATATATTTTATTCACGTTTATTCGTACCTTTTCCTTTCTCTTTTATTTTGCTTGCCATAGCAAATGTTTAGTAATATTATGGTATAATTAATTAATACGTTCACCCAGTATTCCCCATCAGCCATCTCTGTATCATCAGTTATTTTCCCTTTTGCGAATCCCTTATATTTTTATTTTCGAAGGAAACCTGTAGTATTGTCTCCTTATCGGTTGAGTCCTTTTTAATGAAAAAGGTATACTCGAATATAAATTAAGCGCAGTCTTCAATTTTAATTTCATTAGAAATCTTGTTCTTTCTCCAAATTCATGGAAATTGGAGAAATATCAATGTTATTCCTGTCGAGATCAAATACTTCCAATATTGGTCAACATAAATTTTTGCTCGAGTGCAATCATCAAGTTTTGTAAATCACCGATTATTCTAGTCTTTTTTACATGGTTCCCTCCTTTTTAATTATCCTGTTAAGTTCTCTTACCTTTTTTCTATTTTCGCAGAGTTCATCATATTTCTCACAAATGAATGGATTGAATTTCTCACAAACCTTTTGGAATCTCACAGACATTGCAATGAATCGAAGCGCTGACTTAGTAATCTTTGTTTGCGTGAATACCACCGCTGTTTCCGCATCCGAAATCGTGGTCCGTATTAGCCAGGCCAACATTCATGAGAGAGAGAGAGAGTGGTGCGGGGGCTAACGTACTGGCTTCCCACCCTGAGGGCGCGGGTTCAAATCCCGGCGGTGTTGAATATTTTTCAGAGGTATCTCGATCCCTACTTGAGGTGCTTTGTGGAGGGGACTTTGAGTGAGTACGCCGTCCGTCGGATGGGACGTTAAACTGCGAACCCCTTGGCGCCTTTCGTAAAGAGAAGGCTAATGCCGACGCCGGGTTTCTCTCCACCCTTCATCCTTTCCTGTCCATCCCCTATGGCGCAAATGACCTTAGCTGTCGGTCACCTCCCCTCAAAACTACTACTACCTACAACATTCATTCCTCGCTCGCCACTTGCCTCATGCAATGTCCGCGGAGATCTGTCGATCCACTTCATCTATTGTATATCCATTCATCCGATCGACGGTTGTTAGGACGTCTCCACTCCTCTCCCTCCTCCCTAGGCGTGTCCCTCCAAGTACTTTCAGGGAGCCCTAAAGAGGAGAAATATTAATGATTTAATCAGATTCAGTGAGTCGTGACCCTTCTATCAAATAAACTTGCAAACGCTTGGGTGATGTATGTGTGGGAAAATCGGGTGAGAAGTGCATCTGCTCAACGGAATTTCCGAGCGAGTTTTAGCACACACACACACACACACACACACAGAGGCCTTGAGCACAAAACAACGCGATTAAACTGTGCACCATCTCTCCCTAATTCAGTACTTGCGCAAAAGTTAACCGGTTCTTGGAATCCTATCTCAGGAGCGCTATCCTGTTCAGGAGCAAAGGGTCGTAAGGCACACACACACACTCTCCTCAGAGCACGGTGCCAAGGTGGTGTCTCGAGAAGAGAAATTCTTTTTCCTCGACATTAAATTTTTCCAGCGTGGGCCTTCTTCCACAGCAAGGACGAGGGAATTCAGAAATGGATGTTTCTCGTTGCGCACTGAACTTTTATTTCCGCCAAGTACGACTCGGTAATGGAATATTAATCCGAGGGCGCCTCCAAGTAACGTCCGGCCGCCTTTGCGCTCCCAAACGTAAGTACCTCCCTCAAAACGGGAAGCTGATCTTACTAACGCGGATGAGCTGCGGGCGATATTTCTTATTCCTGGAACTACGGCCGCTAATGCGATTGCTGGCACAAAGGGATGGAAAGAACAGACATCGGCGATATGTTAGTCTTTTGAAAAATATTGGGATATCTGCGGGAGAATCCCGTGGAAATTCTACCATTGGTGCGCTCGTCCCGGGTGAAAAAGGCGCCGGAAAAGCGGAGGGCAGCATATTCCCCGGGAACTTTGTTCTTGGTGATGAACTTCATTAATTTCCTCGTTATTCCACCCCGACTCAAGAGTCTCGTTTCCTAAGTTAATCATTTCTCCACCAGACGCAAACTCGGAAAAGGGACCGTCGCCGAGCCGAGCAGCAAGCGAGGCTTGAGGTGGGCCCGGCGGGGGCGGGGTGCTGTGCCGTTGCGATCCGGGTCGCCATTTGCGAGGGAGAAGAACCTTGGAAATATCACGCCGGAAAGAATATTGCGTCGAAAAGAAGATCATTAGCAATAAGGCGCAAAAAGCCCTCGGTCGCCGAAATGGTACGCCAATCCTTTGGCCTCGGGCTCTTATCGATGTGCCGCTGAGGTCTCTCCCTCCATTATTTCTCCTTTTTTTTATCCGGAATCCGTATATTTCTCGACTTAACCATTTCATCTGACTTCATCCTGAAATTAAGAGTCATAGAATTCCTGTCTTCTCAGGTAAAAATACGAAAAAAAAGCCCATGGGTGAATTGCACGTATTACGTCGTCGAAACATATCCAACAACCAGACATGAGTACATTAGAAATATTTACATGCATTTATGCATGTAGGTTACTAAATGTTTAATATTCATTTCTCTGATTCTCTGTAATCCTATGTTTCACCTTTTCCTGTCAAAACTCGAGACTAGAAGAGACCGTTCGATTCCGCCTTCCCCACCTCTATTGTGTTCGTCCTTTATATTTGTTCCTATCCGTTTTCCTTATATCTATTTCCATGTGAATGAATATTTGTTCGCCGTATGGCGGGATTTTGTGTTTGAATGTGTATTTGGCCAATGTGCCTCATCTCTTTCTTCTGGCTATGCGTGCCATGAAACGCACTGTTCCTTTCCTGTATGATGTTGTATGAATTCTAACCCACTGTCCTTTCCTCTTGTGTGTTGTATATTTCTCCTTTGGTGGGTGAAAACAGCCCCCTGACGCCATCTCTTGGCGAAAGAATCGGGGCGCTAGGCGACATATTAGACTCACGGATCTCAGGGTAAATTACGTTTCCTCGAATAACTGTGCTTCAAAGCTATAAATAATTTCAACCAAATGTAATGTTCCGTTGCTAATCCAAATATTTCCTTCTATATTTTGTGAACCCTGCCTTCATTATTTCCTTCCACAGTATTTTTCATGGTCACAATTGTTTTATGCAATGTATATGAATGTATGTCTATGTAAGTGTGTAACCTTAATAGGAAAAAAAATATGCTGTAACCATAATCTGTAAGCTGACAATGTTTACAATGTAAACACAAGCAGTGTAACATACTAGACCGAATAAAACTAAATTGAACCATAGCTCAAGTGGTTAAGAGCATCCGCCCGGCAAGTGGAAAGATCCGGTGTTCGAGTCCCGCTCAAGGAGATATTTTTACTCTTGTGATCCGTTCGATTCCGCCTTCCCCACATCTCCTGTGTTCGTCCTTTATATGTGTTCCGATCCCTTTTCCTTATATCCATTTCTATGGAAATATATATATATATATATATATATATATTTCCATAGAAATATATATATCTTGAAGGAATGTCTCACGGACGTGAATAATAATTTAAACGCCACAAGATAAAACGGAAAATATGTAGAGGCAATACGCCAAAGTACATTGATTGAAATTTGAGTGCTCTACTAGGTATTTTGTACGCATATTTTTTGGGTTGCTTGAAAAATCACCGCCGGGATTCGAACGAAGGCCACCATACTGGGGAGTCAGTCAACAAGCCGCCGTAAGAAACTGATCCTCCTCGCTGAGATTGATTTACGCGAACACTGAATTACCTAGAACAATTGACGATAGGATCCCTCAAATACACAAATACATTTCATTAATGGCCGGAGGGAGCGAGGGAAACACGGCTTCGACGCCGGGGGGAACCTCACGAAGCCTTAGCGTCGCACCCGATACACTTGGCATGCAGTGTCTTCCTCTTGGTGATGCCCGAACAAGATGAAACGGAGGTCTCGGGGAATCGAACCCGCGCCCTCGACGCACAAGGTGACGTGAGGAGGAAGGGCGCCTCCGACCCAAGGCGCCCATTTATCCGTTATAAGTTGCGAGGCATGCATGCATTCGTTAATCCAAGTTTCTCATCCGACGGCCACGCGCTTCTTTCCTCCGCAGCACTTCGCCCGGTGAGCACGGGGCGTTTTATATTCCCTCCCCTCCCCAACCCACTATTCCCTCCCCTCCCCATCCACTAAGCCTCCCTTTTAAACTCCTTATCGCTCCAGTTTTATCTTCCTTCCTTTCTCGTCCACACCGCCGTCTCCAAACTCGTTAAAAATAATCCAACCTCTCCCTCCTATTTTTCTCTGTCACCTGTGTGTGTGTTCCTCCGGCCCTCCCGTCGCCATATTAACTCCCCCCCCCCACCTCAAATTTCATTTACCCCACCAAGTCACCACCCCACCCCACGCCCCGCCCCTCACTCCACGTGGAAATTACGGGGGGAGGGGGCAGCGGGAGAGGGGGCGGGCGGCCTCTGCCTCGCGTCCTGCGCCATTTATAAATCTCAATACATCTTTAAGGGAGTCGGCGCGCAGTTTATTTTACGCCGTCGAGATAAGGATTCAATCAAGCCTTGGCGAGGGATTAAGGGGGACTATTTTACGCCTAGGACGTGGGCATGGAAATTACCGAGCGCTATCCTTTATACGGGATCTTACGCCGCGCGATTACTGCTCATTGATACGGCAGTGCGTGTGGTTAATGATTGCTTCCATCCAAAGCAGGCTTCCGATGAGGGCGATCCGATAACTAACTAGCTGATAAGACGTGGTTGGCAATAAATAAGCAGGGATGATATTATTTACAGGCCTTTTATTGCTATAACAATGCGCTCAATTAGAACCATTTAAGCTTCGTCTTGTTACACATTGGGTCTCTGATCACTGGCCGTTTAATATTTCTATTGATACCATTCGAGTTTCGATATATTTACATATTGCATCGATTGCGGTGAAGTGTGAGGGAATCGCATTATTGTGATCGGCCTATCGTCTGTCTGTATCCAATGCAATAACTGCATTAATATATGTTGGTTATGACGTAGGAGACTTATGCGCTTATTGAAGATCGATGTTGCTTTAATATACAATTATAAAGAGTGATTGGAAAATTAGTTATTCAGAGTACAATTGAAATAGTTGTAATGAAAGTAGCCCAAAGATAGCATACGATGCCAAAACATGACATCATAAATATAATTGACTCATTTTTGGAGCGATTCATGTTTTTTTAGTACTATACATATTCAGTTTGCACTGACCTGGATACTCAACGACTGAATTTTTTGCTGGACCCTTTGCGTCTTCCCATTGAAGTTAACTCCTTTTGTTGCGTAATATTGAGTGGTGTTGAAAGTACCTGTTTCTTTTTTTCCTATGCTTTTGGGCCAATTCTATAGTTTATAATATTATATCTAAAAAGTCAATTAAAGGGTTTGTAATTGTCCTTCATTTGAAATGCTGCCGGAAACATGCGGCTTTCTCTCACCACCCCGCTGAACATTACTTTGCCAGGTAAACACGTTTTGATAATTTTCAACGCTAAGGGAAAATCATCTCCCTCCTAAGTTATTGAAGGTCGTCGAGGCCTTTTCCAATTAGGCAATAACCATTTGTAAAACAAGACTCATTGGTTACCCTTTATTCCACCGAAAACTGCCAACCAATCGTGAGATAGGGAAGAATACCAAAATTCCACGCCCACCCCATTACATGGATGGAATTTCCTTCATTGAGGTTACTTGTTTCGAGGCGACGGGTTTCCCCAATGTCCCCCTCGCCACCACCTCGGACCCCTCCACGTGTGACCACTCCCCCTCCCCCACTCCCTAGGGCCCACCCATCTGGCACAAAGGTCATGGCTCCTCATCCCTCCCCCACTCTCCACCTCCTCTCTTATCGTCATCTTCCTTATCTCACTTCCCTCCCTCTTCCCGCCCTAGCAGGAGCCCACCCCTATCGCCCTATCCCTCCCCCTCCGCAACCCTCTTCCCAACCCACCCGGCGTCTCATTACGCCTCCCTCCCGGTTCCACTCTATCGCACTCCCTCCTCCGGGAACGCTGGAACCTCACCCCTTTGATGGCCACGTAGGACGATGCTTCAAGGCATCTCACCTGCGAACTGCTTTTTCTATTATTCGTATCAGTGGTCTATTTATCTCGAGTGGTTTTTAGCGGGCAGAGCCAAACTGTCGTGCATGGTGCGATGGTAGTCCCAAAGAGCCTCTTATTTCCTCCCTGCTTTATACACCTCTGAACTCTAATTTGCATCACACCAACCAACCCGCTTGAATTAGACTCAGATTAGTGTTCGGGGAAAGTTTAAAGAAGTTCCGAGAAAATCTGTTAGATTTATTAAAAATTAATGGCGAACTGAACGAGTGAAAATGAATCGAGCGGCGCGTAACCCGTGGGGAATTAAAATGGGGATCCGTCCATTCACAAAGAGAGGCCAACCAAGGCTCGCGAGACTCGGACCAACCGAGTTTGCCAGTGGCACCGAAGAGAATCATTGCCGTTCCAATTTACGTCGGCAAGTTGGACCACAAGGATAATATAAGGGGGGCAGATAGAAACGGTGACGGATTCAAGTACAAGTTCTACCCAAAAACACAATGCATAAAAATACCAAAGGTAACCACACTTACTTTCTATATCGAAAATGCCAAATATAAAACATTACCCGAACACATACTTTTTGTATAAGTGGTTAGATACCATTTTGTATAAGTGATTTGAGTATCTAGCGTCGAAAATTGCGCCGAATATAGAAATCATATCTAAGAAGTCTGCGGTAGATCGCAAGATCCCCAGAGATTGGAAAACGGCGAACGTAACACCAATATGAGTCCGATATTATCCTTAGTGCTCCAACGAATCTGGGGATCGAGATGGTATGGTGGCTATCACACTGACTTCCCACCCAGAGGGCCTGGGTTCGAATCCCGGCGGTGTCGAATAGCATTTTTCGGTGATATGTCGATCCCTTCTTGAGGTGCTCTGTGGAGGGCACTCCGCAGAGTGCCCGTCGGACAGGAAGTTAAAAGGTGTGACCCCTTGGCGCCTTTCGTTAAGAGATGGCTAATGCCGACTCCAGGTATCTCTTCACCCTTCATACTTTCCCATCCATACCTAATAGCGCAAATGACCACAGCTGTCGGTCGCCTCCCCTAAATACTGCTATTACTCGAGCGTAAATACACTACTACCGAGTGTAAAAATCATTTGCATTGACACAAGAACGCAATTCATACTGGAAATATTCATTGGATTTAATGTGTCGTTGTCCCGCCTAGGTGGCTACGCGACGCATTCCATTAGAACGTTATTTAAGCTCAAACTTCTCTACGGACGCAAGTGATGCTTAGAGCTTTATTTTTTTGACATCCGCGCTGCAATAATTGCATACCAGAGGAGTGAATACACAATTCCAATGGCCCGACCTACGAAAAGGTTGAAGTAAATATGAAATTTAAAACAAGCCTTTTGGACTTGTGTATTTCAAATTAGAACTTTAAGACATCTGCTATCATAAGAGCAAAATCAATTTTTCAATCTGAAGATTGGTTGACAACCGCACAACCATTCTTCTCTTTCGAATGCTAACTAACTCCCTTTTGTCCCGTGATAGATCTCTCGTGGAGCGCGTTCGTCCCATCGCGTGGGCCTTTATTTGCCCTTTGGCCTTCCTCGTGGGATTCTCCCACCTATTATCCTCCTGAAAAAATTCATGATGTCTCAACGTGTGCCCATTCCTTCTTCTCATTTTTATTCTCCTCGTGGCCCTTACTATCTTTCCTCCTTAACCATTCTAATTTAATTCTTCCTTTTACGTTTCATCCGCTGCTTTAATCTTCGGAATCCGTCTCGAGCACCAGGTTTCCATGTTTTCTGTTCCCCCTTTTTTATGTTTGTTAATTGCCTCTGATCCAAAGGATGCCATATTCTACACGAATGCTTTCGCATAATGCTTCCTTGTTTGTGAACTTATCTTAATTGAGTTCAATCGAAAGCTTTCTTAGCTTGAGATTATGTGCGCTTTATATCTGTTGAGTTCATTCCATTCCAGTCCATTAATAAGCGACTTAGATGTCGGCGAAACATTCCAATTCTTTTATTATCGTCATCATGGTCCAAAATCCAATCTCCACTCTCATGCATACTATGGTTTTGGTTTTCTTTATGCTTGTCAACATGCCACAACCCCTTAGGTGCGTTGTCCATTGCTTTCATTCATGCCTGCAGGTCTTTCGCATTCTCCTCCATATCGTAGACGTCACCTGCGGGATAGAGCAGGAGGATTTCTTTTCGTTTCGTCGTAATTCCTTCGAATTCTAATCTTTGTGCGTCCGTATCGACTCCTTTACACTCGATGGTACCTGGCAAGCACTTGCTCCGGGCAGAGAGTGAGTGAGTGGTGTCGCACACCCTTTGCCCGGGGCACCAAGGGCACCACCAGTATGCGGATGCATTATTGTTATCGACCGCACTACATCTTCAGGCAAAAAAAAAGAACGGCTCGTGTGAGTTGAAACCTTGGCCGGAGTTCTCCCAGTCAAGTTTGCCACCTGTGATACGAAATTTAAAATTGGATATATCACACGGAGAGCGAATATGAAGCGCCAGCTGTCGGAGAAATGCTCGAAAAACACTTTCTAAATTGGATTCGCGAATATTATCATACCAAGGATGACAATGCTTACAACTGGTGTCAGGCTTAGATAGATTCTCGGAGATTTTCTTTAGCGCGTGAAATAGGTCGTGATAGATTCACGTAACCCCTATGCTACTCCTTTGTAAGCTTCTACATAACATCCCGCAAGCTGCCGCGAAGGTGCGTGGCGTGGACTGTTAGGGCTCCACTCCTCATGCGCAACTGTAATAATACGGGTGTACATTTACTAATGAGAACAAAAGCACGCAAATATACATTAGTACAAGGCCACAAGCGTCATACAATAATGGGCGTGCTAGGCTTGATCAATGCCAATTGGTGGAAATTGGAAGGAGAATGATCTCCATAAACATAAACAATCTTAGAATGAATTTCGGTCGGCATTACACCTTCTTTTACGAAGAATTTCATCGGTGAATGATGGTCGATTTTTTTCATTTCTGACAACACACGCATCGCAACTATTTCACACGCGTGCGTACAGCATGATAGAATGGCTTAGAAACTTACGAGGCGTCTAATCACAGTTTTATCAACATGAGAAAAAAATCATGTTAGTAGTGATGCCATCTACAGGCGAGGGCCAGAACATTTCAGTCCACCCTGACGAAGCCAACTCAATGATGATTGCTTTTCGTTTACGATGAGATAACAAATCCCTAATTCAATATCTCCCATGCTTTTAATCGTTCTTTAAAGGTAAGAATTTTCCTCGAAGAGATATAAAAGACGATTAGGCAAGGGCGTCGGTAGAGGAGGGCAATTGAGGTCCATGACCCCTCAAGATTTTCGGATCTCTCTTGAATTAAAGATGTTCTTTTTTCCAATCCATCCGCTTAAACTTAACAAGAATATGTTTATGAAGAAAATGAATTCCCTTGGGAAGATGTTCAAGTGAAAGTAAAGATGATAAGTGAGGAGGCCTCGTTTGCCTTTCGACCTTATCTCATCCCGATTTCAACCTCCAAGCGCTTATATAATCAGTAGTAGCTCTCCTTCGTAAGTTTCAAAAGCTATGAAAAGCATGGCATTCTTAAGACATGAGTGGATCCTCTACTGCTGCGTGCTTGGAGAATCAGCCGCGGGGTATTATTTTCCTCAATATTACTAGAGCCAGGGCCGTTGTCGCAAGAGAGTGAAATAAAGCTTCCAAAATTCGTAAAAGAAGTTGCAAGATGTCTATGTTTACATTGATATTCAGAAAATGTATAGATAACTTTTTAAGGATATTTTCATTTATAATTTTTATGTTGTCGCGAAGACTGGCGAAAAGTGGGCGCCACTATATGCTCATGGTATGCCTGATGACCAATTTCGAAGTCCGTAACTGCGCTGCGTCGTCATTTTGAACGAAAGTTTAAACTATTTTACAATTAATTCCAAGAATCCACCACCCGAGCGCTATAGTTCTAGTCGGAATGAATAGTATGTTCCATCTAGTCGTAATGAACAGGAAATTTCAAGCTAAATGGAAAATCATATTAATCTCTAAGTTGTTTAGCATTTCTGCTGAAAACGCTTCTAATTGAAAACAAAATCTCCGAGCTATCATTAAGGCTTAACTGTCTTGACCAAATAAGTATATGGATATATGTAATATAGGTATAGGACCGAGTAGTCTCTCGAGAAAATACGACAAATAACATTACGTCCCCTAGTTATAACTTCGCATTGCTTTCACTCCGCCTGGCGCCTCCTCCTTCCCCCCCCCCGTCTATCAAAGGACATACTTCATCCATTCCAAGGCAGATGATTCACAAGCCGGCCTCAATCTTCCCTCCGTCCACCCTGGGCGCCTGTTGCTCTCCAGGCACCCTTCATTATATCTCCCCCGCAGCCACACATCTCACATCCCGCCCCTTATCGACCACCCCCTCTCCCCCCTCCCCCCGTCCACCCCACGACGTCCCATCAAGTGAAGAACCAAAGAAGGCGAAACATATTTTACACTTACCATCCGCATCTCCCTCCCAACCGCATACCATCCCATCGTTCCCATAACCCATCCGGGGAAAAAACATATTAAATTCATGGCGTATACCTTCAGAGAGCCCTCACACCACCACCACCCCCCCTGAGTGTAGGCTTATCGCCCCCCCCCCAACCCCATCTTTCACGTGGAAACTCTCCCCTTTAAAGTAAAAGCATTACCCTAAAACCTTCCCCCCTCCCCTTACACTCAGACCCTGCCATCTCAATCCCCCTTCCGCTCCTAACTCTCCACCTCCTGACCTGCGCCTCCAGTCAAGAATCCAAGGCATAGACTTATTTATAGAGTTCCACCTGTGTTCTTTTACGTGAAATGTTGCCTTTCCACCCACAGAGTTGGCGCTAGCACCCACCAAAAGTTTTGCCCATGATCATCCGGATTCTTAGCGAATACGAGATTCGAGAGACGAGAGTTTCGATTCGGAGGCGTTTCCGAGGGTTGGGGGAGGGTATAAATTTGGCGTGTTCCGCGAGGGTGAGGGAAGATATTCCTTTCGGCAGATATTGGTTTCGCGGGGCGGAGCACCCAAGTGTGCCGTGTTATTTTTGCCAAGGAGGATCCGGAGGCGTATGCGAGTGCCGCCGCCTTATTTCCTAACTCGAGTCCCTTTTCCTTTTGGTCCTGGCGGAAACGCAAGGGTTTTTGTCGTGAATATCAAAGTCTACGAGCTCCGTGCTGCGGGATACATCAAGACTTTGCTTTATGGAGCTGCGGATCCTCCTTCCTCGGTGATTCAAATTCCAAAATTTACGCTTTGAGCCTCTGAAGATTGCCGAGTTGGCTTGCGCGTGGATTCATAAGAAGCGGGCGTCGAGAGGGAGGGCACGTGAAGCAAGTGAAGAAGACCTTTCAGGATATTTGACGAGATGCTGACCTTAAGGAAAAAAGGAAGAATATCTTAAAGTCGCCACAATCACGTAGCGTACGTGTAAGCAGTTCCGGGACCTACATCTGTGAGACTAATTTCATTTTCATTTTTCGAATGAATGAAATAAAACTTCACTGTGGAAAATCTACTGAATTTCAGAGCTGATCCCTTAGAATTGTTTTTACATAATGCCATCCTGACTTTGAATCTTATTTCTCTTTGCTATGCAAAAGAGCCTTCCGCATCGAAACATTCTCTTCATTTTTCTCAAATCGTTTTCTACCGAAATGTTCTACACGAAAAATTAGTGTTCTCTCGAACTGGTCCCATGAAAATTCTTTTAAAATTTTGGGGGGTACATTTCATTAAAAATGATAAACTAGGGCCTAATGCTTCCACGTCTTAAAAATATTTTGTCTTCTTTCCACTCCGTCCTTCGCCTCTAGAGCATAAACTGAGGGTCGATGGAGGAAGAATGTAAGTCGAGGTCAAGCGATCGGATGTTTTCGTGCTAAATCCAGCTTCGGCCCTTCTGCAGACTTACTTGCTCTTCGCAGTCCTTAGCGCCAGAGATAATTCCTCAAATGAAGATCTCAACCCAAAGTGGAGTCCCTTCCGAGGACGCAACTTCGCCCCACCCTCTGCTGACGATCATACTAATTACAGCTATGTTACCCGGAGATCAGCTATAGTCGGTCACGCCTGCATTCTGTCCAATAATTATTGTATAGCACCCAGAAAGCCCCCCTAAGGCGCGTGACAGGGAGTGATAAGACACCACTCTACTCTTGACCCAAAACACCTTTCTCTCTCAGCGCAGTCGGATGCACGTTATTTTATTTTGATCCTGTATCATTAGTGGGAAAAATGGCATCTAAAATCTATCTGTTCTGCACTTACCATTACTAATTTTTTTACATGATCTCTCCTACCGTTGTACGATGGGGATAATAATACATTATCAACATTATCGCAAAAGAGGCATCTTTCCAATTTATGCAAGAGATTTGATCTGTAGTTTAACATTCACTCCGTGAGTGAAGACAGTAGGTAGCGTGAAATTCGCTGTAATGTCCACGGAAAACGTTGAAAGGCCTTCCGCTGTAAGAATACTCTTAAACCGAAAACAGCCTTTCAAGAAACGCCAGGTATAGCACCAAATATAATAAAAAAAGAATGCGTGCATGGTAAAAGTCAATCCAATTTCCACATTTGTAATTAGCGCTCTTTTTTGCGTTTTGCAATACGTTATGAACTAGCTAAAGCTCTAATTACGTGAAAGTAACATCCGGAGTCCCTCAGGGCAGTGTCATAGGACCACTACTACTTCTTTTATACATTAATGACATCGCCTGTAGTATAAAAAGCAACATAAGACTCTTTGCCGACGACATTTAAATCTACGGAGAAATAGCGAATGACGCGGATCGTAAAGTAGGAATGTCGTAGAGTGACTAAAAACTGACATAAAAACGAACAGCATTCAGAAATGGTGTCAATAATGGGGGCTGGAGTAAAATACGAAAAAATGAACAGTCATACATTACTTAAACAATAGAAAACACAGCAAAACGTAGCCAAATTGCACACTCGGAGGTGTTTGGATGAGCGTCGTGGATGAAGTAAAATACTTGGAGGGGTCACCATTGCATCAGTTCTTAATTGGAGCAAACAAATACGCACCATTTGTGGAGGGGTGCTAAAAAAGCTGGCATTCGTCAAACGTACAGTCGGCCGGTGAAGGAAATATGCTATTTTTCTTTAGTGAGGCCTCAAATAGAGCATGCGGCGAGCGTAGGGAATCTATTAAAAAAAATACTTTGGCTAAAGAATAGGGCACAGAGAAAACTACTTCAGGCTGATAGGTCCGTGGAAAACTCGCACCAAAGGACACAAAGCGTCGTAACACATTTAATACAGAATCTGGGATGGGAAACTTTAGATATGCGAAGACTCGTGTTTTAATTTTATGTGTGCCTGCCCTCTTTAAATGATTGGTGTTCGGTCGCCCCCTTTTCACGAAGTTTTTGGTGAATTGCGGGTAACCAATTAGCATAAGGAATACATGTAGAATGACTGGTGACCTACCACCCCGTGCCATATGTCCTTGCAACGGCTTCTGGGGCAATAAGTAAATGTAGATATATACTGTGTGCACATATTTTTTTATAACAATAATCGATAATTTATCGCCGATATTTGAGGACACGTGTTACCTTAAAGAATAAGATATTGGATGACTGTTTTGAACCATACGGGTGACGCCTCAGAGGACTTCTTTGGATTTTCTTTCGGAGAGCACAGACACTGAGGAAAGTGATCGCATGCTCCGACGCATGGAATTCAAAGAGGGTGGCGGGAGGTGCAGCTCATGGAAGAGCACTCCCCTAACATTTCAAATCAAAATTTGGATAGTTAATGCGTTTTCTTCCCATTATTAGGGCATGCAATTATTAAGGCCACTTGTGTGCTCTTTGCCTACATTAATCTCAGTCATTAGTAGTCAGTGTTCCATTTTTATCCGATATAAATACAATGTTCATAAAGGTTTCAGAAGAAATACACTTAAACCTCTCGATAAATTGAAAAGTCTTCACTCAGTTCGTGTGGAATAGGGGTTTTCTGGAGTTGAAGAAGGCGTATACTTAATAGGTGCTTTTTCAAGCTGTCTGGAGATCTGGAAATAAGCCCATGTGGAGTGACTTCGCAATTTAACCCTTCTTTCCCGAGTTAAAGTTTTCTAATAGGCTCCGAGGCGCCGTCGCCGCAAGACGCGTTGCTTGGATTTTCTTTTCCCTTGCTACGTAACCGTGGCTGCCGAGTCAGCCTAGTTCTGCCCTCGCTTGTTGAAGGATTGGGGCTCCCCCCGCCCACGGTATCGTCTTTTTTTCCTCTTGCCCTTTAAGTCCTACTTACTCTGAAAGTTTCGACTCCCTTTTCCCCTTGAGGCACGGAGTTTTTTTTTTAATCGCAGCCAATTCTATGGAAAGAGGATAGATCTCGGCTATTGTGTGCTACATTCAAGTAATTTCAATTTAAAAGATTTATTCAGTTCCGGGATGCTTTCGATATTCGCAGCCAACATTGATGGGATGAAATAGGCGAAAATATTGAATCCTCGCGACAACAGAGCTATTAGTTTATGTTTTACTGACAAATATTGAAAATAGCTGTACGCATGTAATGTATGATTTCTATTCAAGGAAAAAGATTTTAATATGCTTGCTTAAATGTCACAATGTGACCTTTAAATTATTATGGCTGCAAAGAGTTTACTTTACATTGTTGCGTAATCATTTCTTCCTCTCTTTTTTCATGAGTCTAGTTCATGCTAGGCCATGCTGCGCTTATTAACTCTTTTGATTCACAACGCTTAAGGCAAACCTCGCCATTTAAAGAATTGGAATATAGACTTTATGAGGTTTACTTTATTTTTTTATTTTCTTTGGAAACCATAATTTCAAAAAAAAATAGAATTAGGAAGGATATTTGATATGCTTTTACGCTGATTTTTTATCTCCGTTCTTCCTCAGGCGATGGTTTTTTAATCACTACACGGTACTGTTCACTGATGCCATTCGCAATGTTTTCGATTTATTTCCGATGCTTTTTCAGGAATATGACGTGGTCATTTTTGCACTTTCTATCCCAACTATCTACTATCCCATCCCTAAACTATGCCAACTATCTATCCCAACCCAAAACTATCCCAACCCAGTTTTACTATGCACGGCTTTCTTCTCATTATATTTTTTACCATTGCACCCGCGCACCTATGGCACGGAATACATTTTAAGTGGTTAAGTGAAAGAAGGGATTATCTATTCTCAATCTCGCCCCAATAAACACGTTTTATTATTATAAGATTTTACTGCACTGGAACTAGGAGGAAATCTGGTTCCTGATGTTCTCACGGTCAAAATTAAAATCACTTTTCCCATTCTATTACTTAAATAATTAAAATGTCTTGATAGGAAAGTATGACTATAATTAAAATAAGGAAGCTATTGATGAGTAAAGTTGACCGTTTCATGTTTTATAAGAGTAGAACATTCATTTAAAATGGAATAAACTTTTTAGTTGACTCTAAGTACCAGTTAATGTACCAATAAATAAAGTCACGTCTCCACTCAGTTTTCGTTTTTGTCTGTAAGTGTTTAGAGCGCCACGCCGTTCAATTTTTATTGCAGTTCGAAGCCTTCTGATGCAGAGTAACCGTTCTCACGGCTATTTCAGTGGAAAAGAAGCTCCGGCAAAGCCACCGTCGGCCGCAAGTGCATTTTAATTACGAGACTTAAAGCAATGTGATCCTCAGGTAGAAAGAGCACACCCGAATCGCGGTTAAAAGCCATTGATACGTGATAGCACTCATGAACAATTCCGCTGTAAAAATCCACAGCACGAGGGACCGAACTTTTCAGTCGAAGAAATGTTATATCCACATCTACATAAATACTCCGCGATCTACCAAAAAGCGTGTGGCCAGGGGTGTAAGCACCAGATGATGGGTAAGGGGTGGGGAAGGATGGGAAAGAAGGAAAAACATTCACTTAAAAAACCTCGATAACAGTGTAAACGTATATACATGCTGGCGGAAAACCTAGTTCAAAGCAATTTGCCAATTCAACCCAATGAAAAAACAAATGTTACCTTAGTGTTCGAGCTCCCGCAGACGAAAGAAATGTGTCGTCACATTATTTGAATGAATTCGGGAAAAACTCCACGTTTCTCGTTCGTGTTTGTTGGCAATCGAAAGCTGGAAGATGGACCTCAATTAACGCTTTGAGCGAAACTTTTTTTCTAAAAATCTGACATCCCTTTCCTGCATTCGATCTCATTCATAACTCCATACTCGCGTCGACAAGAACCTTCATGTGTCGCCAAATTCTAAGTGAGAGTATTATAATTATTAACAGTGATTGTCTACCGGTTGGGGTATGTTTTTGACTGGCATTGGACATGTTCTGTTGAATAGTTTTTTTATGGTCCGTTAAAGGAGTAGTTAATTTTTAAAAAGTGCTTTTCGGTGGCCTTAATCGAAATTTTCTGTGGTGAATTACTGCGATATCATATCCAATCGTTCTGATGACCGTGGTCATTTGGTTCTGCAAATTCTCCTTAGAACTGGTAGTCACTTATGATTTGAATTTGAGGCATTGAAATTAGTTGACCCTTCATTGACCCTCAAGGAAGCATGACCTCATTATCATATCTATTTATTTATTACTTATTTATTTATTAATTTAGTAATCAAATGGCAACATTAAGATGCCTGAATGAATAAACAATCTAATCAATAGTGCTTCTTGAGTCGATTTCCCCGCAAAGATAACTTCGCCATCCTATGGTACGATATTTAATTTCTGACTTC
The DNA here is from genome assembly GCF_022747635.1 of Hetaerina americana. NCBI lineage: Eukaryota > Metazoa > Arthropoda > Insecta > Odonata > Calopterygidae > Hetaerina > Hetaerina americana. The sequence goes on along the minus strand of NW_027287538.1, from coordinate 74,304,919 downwards.
GCAAAGCGATCCACTATGCTGGAGCCTTCGACTGGGTTCGATTGGTGCACCTGATTGGTGGATTAAAAACTCGCGGGTACTTCAGGGGAAGAAATAACCGCCCGTTAATTATGGCAGGGGAGTGGGCGAGATGAAAAGGTGTTCGATAATGGTCATCGGGAGTGAAAAGCAGCCGTCGGATGGAGAGGCGCCACTTTCGTCCGGACATAAGTCGACGTAGTTATCGTCTCCCACGTCGGATTCCACTGATAGAGGCGCTGTCGGAAGAGTCTTAAAGTTGAAGAAGAGGGCAATGGCAGCAATCTTGATAAGTCGTCCTGATTGGGCGATTCTGCCGATAGTTGGCCATGGTGGATGTCCCGCTCCATCGCTCAATTTGCCAAATGCGTCCCACGCCGAACAAAAGAAGGTCTGGTCCCGCATCGCCCGTTATTCCCCTCTGGAGAACTGTGCGACATTACTGTCGGCACGACACTAAATTATTGCCGAGAAATCCTTGGCGTTCCTTTTCTCTTTCACCGGCAAACGATTGCAACTTGTCGTTTGATGGCACCCTATTCATCGGCCAGCCGTGACTCGTGAATAATGATTTCCTTCATGACGGTCATATTGACATTCACAAATCCACTCCGCGCTTGCTATTGTTATTCTGTATGCTTGGCTGTTGACCTAACACCCCCTGCCAAACACCATTTGCGGAGACATGCGGGATGTCAAGTAGATGTAGATGTGCGTCGACTTATCAAAGATTAGCAAAAATATTTACAGACATTCCTGTTCATGGAGTCATCCCTATAATATGCATTTAAATTCAACAATTACACAGTGCAAAAATCAGTTTTCTTGACCGGAACCGATCTTGACCGAGATCCCGGCCAAGGCGAATGATTTTTGCTCTTTTGAAATTGCTGCATTTCTTGGACAGGTTTGTTAATCCGCAATTAAATCCGTCATGTTATCGAATTCTACGGAAATGGCCACTCAGCAAAATGGTCGGTCCTAAGAGATCATTCAAAATCCTCGCTCAGAATATTTAGATTTTGTATCGCAGGTACTTCTGATAAAGATGCATGGTGAACACATGGTGGATATCCGCCAGTCATATGTTTAGTTTATTGGCAATGCTCAGGCGAACCATTTGATCTTTTTAAGAAGAGATGGACATAAAAAACGCAGCCTTATGGTATTTGCTTATGTCATATTGCCAAACTTCATGAGGATGGAGGATTGAATAAATTTGATGCTATCTCTGCCTAGGTCATAGAGTTTAAACAGTGATGTGTCTATAGTTCATCGGTAATACCTAAACTTCCCTCTGTTAAAGAAAGAAAGAGGAAGTAATCCCACATACAATGAGCGTATTCATGTAAAAAATCATGTTATATTTTTTTAATTAACTGATAAAAACGCTGCAGGTCAATTTGAAGTTTTCAAACGAAGTTTTTATAGCATCAGGAGACTCATTCCCGACTTAGGGAATTAAAGGGGCATTTTTTTCTTCAAATGAATTTTTATATTTCAGGATGGTCTCCTTTTAAGTCGATGCACTTTCTCCAGTGACGCTTTAACTTTTTTAACCCTTCCGAATAATTGTTGACGCCTCTCTCCGCAAAATAGGCGTTCACGTATGCGATAACCTACTCGTCGAATGAAAGTCCCCGTCCTACAAGCGAAACTTTAAGGTCAGGAAGCAGTGTAAAGTCACGGGGGGGCAGATCTGGAGAATACGGTGGCCGATCAACCAAATGGAAGTGCAATTCGTGAATTTTAGCCATGGTGACCGTCGAAGTGCGAATAGGTGCGTTGTCGTGATGGAAAAGCATTTTCTCCTTCTTCAAATGCGGTCGTTTGTTTTACTTTTTTCCGTTAATTTGTCAAATGATGATGCGTAATACTCTCCCGTAGTAGTTTTACCTTAAGGAGTGTAATGGTGGAGCCAAGTTTCCTTTAAAGTCATGAATCGACGCGAAACATCTGACTCGCCTCGCTCGAATCGATTCATTATGTTTATCCGAATGCGCTTTTGGTCCAAAGTGAGCAAAAGCGGCACTCAGCACGCGGATAGCTTACGCGTGTCCAATTCTTATCTCAATACGAAACAAAGGTGTTTCTTTCGACGTGCAAATAGCCCCTGATATCTCTCCAACCTTGATTCAACGGTCGTCCTGTACCATTTGGTTAACATTTTTGATATTATCGGTGGCTGTCGCAGTTTTTGACCGTCCAGAACGATCATATCAGCCAAGCTGGTACAGCCACGCTCAAATTCAGCTGCCCAAAATTTCACGGCCGTAAATGAAGCTGCAGAGTCCCCCTACGTCACTTCAAACTCGCACTTGATTCGCCTAGGCGTATTGCCTTTCAAAAACAAATAATCAATGGCAGTTCGATACTCAATTTTTTCCATTTTCACAAAAACCCTCACGAGGATTGTCAAACAACCTCAAACGATTGTCAAACGGTAAGTCAAAATTGAGTATCCTGAAATGGTTGGAATATTGTGAAGTACCTTTCAACACATACCAAAACTCATTTTCAAACTTTTTTTGGAGAGTGCTGCTATCTTCATTTTGAGATTTAGACAACCCTCGTAAACCTTGACAGATCTTCACATCAACGGTTGAAGATTAAATATCTATCTAATTGGTTTAGGGCGACTGCTACTTTGTAATACATAGACATAGTAGCCATTGTCAACTTTTACGTGAGTGTGTGCGAAAAAATTTAAATTGAAGTTGAAAATTTGTTGGAGTAGGTGTATACGAGTATGATCTTCATACGTGAAAATCGTCGAACATTGGGAAACAGTGGTAAAGATGAGGGAGGCTTAAGTGACCTCAAACGCACAATTTAATGCACTTTATAAAAATAATATAGATGTAAAATTTAGAGGATCATCTAAGTGGTATGAAAAATTATTAATTAGGTTCTTATAATAATGTGTATAATTCTTTGCTGTCTGAGTTAGTATTCCATCAAATGTAGAAGGTGTTCATCTCTTTCAAATATTATTGGCATCGGCCACTCGAGGAATGGGGGAGAGATTTGAACTCGGGCATCTCCCGAGGCAAAGCAAGAGAATCCACACTCTCGCAGGAAGAGGCGCCCTTAAAGAAGAGATTCGCCTCCCACGTGCTGCTCTTGGCAAGGGAGGGCGAAGGTGACCGCGCTGAAAGGCCACAGGGTCACCAGCGGGGACGAGGCGCATTCCGGCGTCAACCGCAATATGTGCCAGCGACCCCGAGGCTCTTGTTCTTGCCCGCGCGAACTAAAGCAGGTCAAGGAAGAGAAGTGAGGAGCTCCATTGTTTGGTACGTACATGCGTGCCACGGCTGGCGAGAAGCTCCCCAGTTAATTCATTTGCTACGGTGGATACGTGTTAAGAATTGCCGAAAGGGGGCGCGGCGTGAACGACGAGCCCACTTCGGTGACAAGGCTGCAACAACTCCCGCTCTCCCTCTCATCCCCCCCCCCGGAGGCTGCAAACATTGACTACATACGCCCTGCTTACACTACCCCAATCGTCACTCGGAGGACCCGATTGCAGAATGAAACAGGGCACGAAGGAAAAATTGCGAAAAGATTCGTGATGACCACATGCTTCACGTTTCATCACATTGATGTTAGAAGACTCTCTAGTTTGGAGACACTGGAATCACAAATCAACAGGCATGTTTAAAATTTAAGAAAAGTACAAATCACTCGAGTCCAACGCTGCCAAGGAGGCAATAACCTTTGCCCTGTGACATGACATTGGTTGGAAATGCCACAGTGACGAGTAAAAGGATATTGAATGCATAACCGATTACCACGAAGATTTGAATTCTCCCTTGAGAAATGGAATCAAGGAAATTGAAATAAAATAAGGCTGTGAGGATAAACAATACTACCTTGATCAAAAAGTTCCCGGAATAACCACCGTGTGGCGCTCCCATCGTTCCGATTTGAGTTCTGTTTTTTTTGTTAAATTGGTACATCTGTTGTTGATATTCCCTTTAAATCTTAGTGTCATAACTTGACATTTGCAAAAGTTACGGTCGGTTTTCGGTATGTCCATCAGTGCTTCCTGCGATTTTTCCATTACTTCCTCTCGGCTGCTAAAACGCGTTCCCCGTAATGGTTTTTTAACTCGATTGAACAGAAAGAAGTCACAGGGAGCCAAATCAGGTGAATTCGGTGGCTGTTGGATGGTATTTGTTGCATTTTTCGTCAAAAAATTACGAATAATGATTGCACTGTGCGACGGTGCGTTATCATGGTGCAAAATCCACGAGTTTTCTGCCCACATTTCTGGTCTCTTTCGGCGAATTGCTTCACGCAAACGTCTCATAACGCCCAAATAATACTCTTTGTTTACTGTCTGGCCACCCATCGAAGGTAGATATTGAAACACCTCGAACGAGTAAATACTTCTAATTATGACGAAAACTTCCTCTCGTTTGCCTTGCATTATTCATTTATCTTAACTCCTGCCTGTCTTTATACCGTCGGAAAAGCCTATTTCTCCCTCCACCACACCATACCACACAAGCCATACATGTATATAACTAGAAATGTTGCTTGTTGTTGATGGCCGTGATAGAAGGGCGGATGTTTGTTGAGTGGTTGTGTATGTGTATATATATATATATATATATATATATATATATATATATATATATATATATATATACACATACACATACATAACCACTCAACAAACCTCCTCCCTTCCATATATATATATATATATATATATATATATAACACTTTTTGAAAGACTCACGGACGTGAATAATAATGTATAACACTTAGCACTAGTGGACACAGACAAAAACACAGAAACACACAAAAAAAGAGACTCACTATTTTTCGAATTTTCGGTGGTCGTTGCCACCTTTATCAAGGAGGAGAGGGACAGAACTGAAGGGAATACGAGGGCTGGAGCGATGGATGGAAGGGGAAGGTGGGGAGGGAATTCCGAAGGGACGGGTTTGGAGGGGCAGCGTTAGAAGGGTGGGGAAAATGTAGAAGGTGATGGGGGTGGAAGGGGGATGAAAATATAATTAGAACAGGGTAATTAGTGCCTAATATTGATTCCTGGCCAGTTCCAGGACTCCAAAAGCCAGATGAAGGATTGCTCTAGTGTTTTCAGTTTCAGAGGAGGATCAGAGGGTGGGAGGGATGCTATGATTGATGCACTATAGCATTTGTCTGTTTCATCTTCATAGTGTTTTTGTCTGTGTCCACTAGTGCTAAGTGTTATACATTATATATATATATATATATATATATATATACACATATATACACATATATATATGTGTATATATATATATACATATATATATATACTTTTTTGAAAGTCTCACGGATGTGAATAATAATGTATATGAAGCTAGTACTGCACTAGTGGACGAAGGCAAAAACACAGAAACACCCAAAAAAGGAAAGAAACTCACTAGATTTAGCATTTTCTGTGGTCCACGACACCTTTCTCAAGGAAGAGAAGGACATAACTCAAGTTCTGAATTTTAACTTGTATACTATATTCACGTGGAATTACGAAAAGGAGAACGTGGGATGAAAAGTTTTTAGGCAAACGATTCGTAGAATTTATGAGGAAGGAATTTGGCCGGATGACTTCGTCAAATCAGTTTTAGTTCATCTCCCAAATACGGGAAAAGCAGCCAAATGTGAGGAATACAGAACGACGAGTGTGATTTTTTTGCATACAAGACAAGTGCGAAAAGGGAATCGATAAAAAGTACTATCGTAAAAAAAACCACTAATGATGCTTGCTCATGTTGGGATACTAGCAAACGAGTCTTTCCAAGAACAACAACCCTGCACACAAAAACAATGACCATGGAACCCTGGCATAAATCATTCAAAAAGGCACTCATTTAAAGTGTTCAAGTCATCCTGTAGGAAATTAGAAATCGCTGGAAAACGGAAGCCCATATATCATCCTATCACTACTCAAAACAAAAAACCATTTAATTTAAATGACTTTTACATAAAATTTTATATGATATTTATGTATATAAAACTCTTAAAATGCCAACATTAAAGTGTTTTAGCATTTTTGTTACATCCTAATACGGCGCAGTGAAAAGCCAAGATGAATTCAGTTAGATGATGCTCTATGTTAGCGAATAAATTGGAAAATGTTTCGCGACAAATGGATTCCACCGCCAGTTCCTTGCGTTTGCAAACTAGTCAAGGAGTTCCCAGAAATCCAGCTGACGTCGCCGGTTTCAAAACAGTCGGCGAGGATGTGCAGCGCGCGTAACGACCGTCCTTGTGTTCGTAGTGCAACGGAATCTTCAGTCGCTCTTTCGCCTGAAGTAACTTAGTTTACAGCCATTTATGACGGGGGAGAACCATGTCAGGTCAGGTCGGACGATAACCTTGGCACCTTTTCCTTCTTTCCTTTTACTTCTCCTCCACAGAGAGAAGTTGAGTGGCTCACTATTCCATGGGAATATCATTTTGTAGCCACGTTCACTCATCGGTGGTCCCTGAAGGATTCAGGCTCAAATCATTATTATGAAAATACCCATATGAAATCCTTTTGACAACCTATGAATATGTAAATAACGGCTCTCTTCGGTCACAGGGGCCGCGTGATGTGGTACATAATGAATGGAAATGGAATGGAATTGGGAAACAGTTATAATTGATCAATACGGCGCCATGGATATCGGGAGTACTAAATTTCACTTTTGACTGTCGGTTAATATTGAGTAAATGCGTGCATTGATTAATTAATTTTCTTTTACTGAAAACTGTCGATAGTATGAAAATTATAAATAGCGTGCATTGTTTTCGGATTCAAAGAGCGGTTTTTTCGATAACGTTTCACGTATTAAATGCATATCAATGACTCAAGTCTAAATCAATTAGCAAGATTACATTTTACTGAATTATGGGTATAAAATATGGTGTTTATATGTGAAACTCAAATTTATATTCCTTTAATAATCCCAAAGAGGTTCCGCCATATCGATCTGAAAATTAGTGTCTTTTGTTTAAAAATTAATTCATTTTCTAATTATTGTACATTGAAAGAGCGAATGAGAATGTTCATAATTCGAAGACATTTTTTAAAATTAATTGAATATTATAGGAGACATCAAAGGTTAACTTTAAATTTATGGCACGTAAAAAATTTTCTTGGACGGACGGCGGTATTGCGTAAGTTTTGCGAATAGATTTGCTTACCCCACCGTACGGGTGGTGGTTTAAAAATTCGCGGAAACTAAGCATACCGTGGAGAAATAATCTGAGATTTCTTTCATTAAATTACGAATTTAGACGCAAACAATGATTTGGGAATATTTATCGTCTGAAATGAATTTATTCACGCGTTGCGAATGATATTGTTTGAATCCCATTGTTCCTCACCTAGGGTGCCGCCAACCTCTAATGAGACAAAGACCTAACAGGAGACCACCCCACCCTCCGGCGGCAGAGGGGCCCGGGGGGAAGGGGGTTCCGCGTAGGAGGGAGGAGAATGGGGTGGAAGAGAGGGGAGGTTGCACGTGGTCGATTTAAGCTGCACTCATCGGGGGATGGCTGTTGCAATGGCAGGTGAGTGGATGGGGGCTTGTGGGGGGGAGAGGAGGGGTTGGCACTCACTCACGGAGAAGTGATAATCGACGGTTGGATAGATCGAGATGTGTGTCTCCCAAGGGAGATATTGACGCAACAAGAAAGGGACAGTCCACCTTCAATTTCCTTCCGTTTCAACATCGGACCTTGGAGAGTCTCGTGCGGCTCCCACGGCCGTCATGTGCTACGTAAGTCCGAACGTAGTTAAGAGCTGGTTCACGTCGATGTTTTTATTAAATTTCCGTTCGTTTATCCGCGTCAGGGCAACATACTACATATATATATATACCTGTATATATATATATATATATATATATATATATATATATATATATATATATATATATATATACATTCAAACACGAAATCCCGCCAAACGGCGAATAAATACTCATATATACAGAAACATATATAAGGAAAAGGGATAGGAACACGTATAAAGGAGTATTTATTCGCCGTTTCGGCATTATATATATGAGTATTTATTCGCCGTTTGGCGGGATTTCGTGTTTGAATGTGTATTTGGCCAATGTGGCTCATCTCTTTCTTCTGGCTATGCGTGCCACGAAACGCACTGTTCTTTTCCTGTATGATGTTGTATGAATTCTAACCCCTGCCTTTCCTCTTGTGTATTGTCTATTTCTCCTTTGGTGGGTGAAACAGCCCCCTGACGCCATCTCTTGGCTAAAGAATCGGGGCGCTTGGCGACATATAAGACCCACGGATCTCAGGGTAAATTACATATCCTCGATAGCTACCTCGATAGCAGGACGTGCCTGTGTTCACCGAGTGTCTAAAATTCGCCGGCGTCCGAGGCTTCGGCCGCCGGGGTTTGGAGAGCGGCACTGCCGGACTCTCTCGGAAATCGAGGTTCCGATCGTGTTTTGTTTCGAGCGGCGGTTGACCGCCTAGTTCATCAAGAAGCGTGCAGTTTGACTCTCGACTTCTTCCGCCGGGAAGGCCGTACTTTTGTTTTGTTTAGTGGATCAAGACTGACCTTGACTCCTAGTGTAGGGCCTAGGCTCCTTTTTATTTGCTACCGCCGGGTGCGCGTAGCGGGGAGGGAGTGCACACGAGTGTTTTTTTTTTCTTTCTTTCTCTCTTGGAGTGCTTTCAGTGCGCTCTTCTTCTTTTTTTGGCGCTGGCGTGCTCCATTTGATTTCTTTCAAAATGGTTGTACGTCGCGTAAACACGCTCGCCTTGCAAGTTGATGAGAAGGCGAAACCCCCTACTCCGTTGGAGGTCCACCTCTTTACACTAGAGTCGCTGGGCCTCACACCCGAAGAGATTGTGGCGATCCAATTTGGATATAACCGCCATTTGGTATTCCTGAAATTGGCAACTGAAGCTACTATGAAGAGGATTCTAGATCTTATCCCACGAAAACTACCGTTTCCATCCAAAAATGATCCTAGGACGACGATTACTATTGACGAGACCTCCGGTAGCCCTTGTAATGTCAGGGTTCTATGTCTCCCCGTGGAGACCCCATTGGAAGATATAACAGGCGAGCTTCAGCGTTTTGGAAAAATCCATCGCTCGTGGGAGAACAGGTGGGAGGGCGACAAATTGGCGCGCGTGTTAACAGGTACGAGAGTGGTGCGGATGACGGTCGAAAGAAATATCCCCTCGTACCTCCACATCGGCGGCAACCGGGCCATCATCATCTACGAGGGTCAGCGCCGCACCTGCGCCCGTTGCAACCAAGAAGGCCACGAGCGCAAGACCTGCCCTCGGAACCAGGGAGGGAAGAGCTATGCGGAGGCAATGTTTTTGGCCTCCAATCCGAACACCGCCGAGGAGATAGATGAGCCCGAGATGGCTGTGGAGGAGAGGGCGCGGTCCCTGATACTTATCGAGGGTGCGCCCCCAGCTGTTCCCGCCGAACCCCCGCATCCCCCTCCACTTGGAGGGAAATTTCAGAGGGAGCGAAAGTCGTCAACGGAAGAAAGGGATCCGAAGAAGAAGAGGACGGACGACATTGCACTGCTGATTTCGAACATCGATCAAGCTGCGGTCCCTACCAGCTCGGATACACACTCACGACCACCGGCTCCTATCTCCGTGACCCCGTCAAAAGAGGACAGATCATCCTGCGTCCTTCCTTTCTCTGGCCACGCCAACGATGCGTTCTCCCCGCAATCCTTGCTTCACGGGCTTCTAACTCCCCGAGAATCACGGGTGACAGCGGGGGAGGATGTATCCGATTGCGACTGTCCCCCTTCCTCAACGGCGGGCCCCTCCATTATGGTATCACGGAAAATCAAGAAAGTATCACCGGCCGCGGAAGTTGACACATGTACGAGCAAAACCTTGTCGACATCAACAATCCCAGACATTCCATCGTCATTCTCCTTTGAGGACAGCCAAGGTGTCGACGATCTTCCCAGGGCTCCTCTAGAGGCGGACCAATTCGACCGATCTCCTCTAATTTCTCCCGATGGGGCCCCTTCGGCAGAAGACCACCAGTCCGCCACCCCGCCCCCCCCTGAGGCCACCTCCTGGGCTGGGACGGCCCACAGCTCTGCTCGCTCGAACAGGGCCCCCCGTGGAATGCCGCCGAGTAACCCGCTCTTCGTAGAAACCACGGCTGGGTCTTCCTCTTCGGACGAGGTCGGAGGGGAGGTATGCGGTGGCAACTCGAGACCTCGATCGTCGACCCGTCGGACGAAGCGTCCCGGGAAGCGGCGAAGCACTCGTCGCCCGGGTTCGAGCCGCGACCGAAGCGACGTAAGCCATGACCAGGACTCTGGTAAGTGATGTCCGGTGCCCATAGCTGTCCTCTCATTCCACCAATGAATATTGTTTCGCTTAATATTGCTGGCGTTTATAGCGCTTTAAAAATTGCAGTCCTCCAACGTTTTCTCCGCGACCTTAGGGCTGATGTAATCCTCCTTCAAGAGGTAAAGGAGGACATAGTCTGGGATGCGAACATCTTTCAGGCTATCGGCAATTTCGCCGAAAGTCATTCTGGCACCACCACCCTAGTCCGAAATGGCATTCCGTTCTCTCATGTTCGCCGCCACCCCTCGGGCCGAATAACGTCCGTTATCGTGAATGGTATCCATATCACAAACCTTTACGCTCCCTCCGGTGAGCGCGCGAGGGCAGAGCGCGAAACATATTTCAATGAACTTCTCCTCCCCTACCTGTATTCCTTCTCAGGGAAGGCCATATTGGGCGGAGATTTTAACACTATCTACCGCCGAGAGGATAGTGCCTCGAACAGGGATAACGTGACATACTATCCAAGCCGGGCGCTCTCACTGATGCTCGACTCCATTAGAGCGATTGACGCAGTGCGTTCTTATTGCGCCGGTCCCGCCCCCTTCACGCGATCAGGGCCTAACTCTCGGACGCGGATTGACTACCTCTTCGTCTCGACATCCCTAAAGAATGATGTCCAGACAGTGGACACCCTCCCGGTGTCCTTCTCTGATCACTGCGCAGTGATCATGAGAGTTACGTGCCCGGACACAACCCCGGGCGCGCACGTCCACCGCTGCGGCTCCGTGTGGCGCATGGACCTCCGCGTGTTGGAGGACGCGACTCGTCGTGATTCTATCCGCACCCGGGTGTGTGCACTGATCGCGGCACTCCGTCCCGGTACAAACCTCGCTCTATGGTGGGACGAGGTTTTCAAACCCCGCATTGTCACCCACATCAAAAGGCAAACTTTCGAGTGGCGTAGGGAAAAGAACTACACCATCTCCTTCTACCGCCGAGCGCTGGAAGAGCTCCTGCGTAAGGATGTGGCGCCGGAGGGTTTCCACGCCCAAGTTTCGTCCCTAAAAAAATTATCCTGGGCCACGAGCTCCAAAAATACGCTCCCCAAAAGTGGCAAAAAGAACTGGACACGGTTAAAGGGGGCCCCCTAACGCTATCTGAGCTTCGGCGCTGGATGAAATCCAACTCTGGCTCCGATATAGACAGAATCCCTGTCAGAGAATCTGCCGCCGGTGACACCGACCTCCTTAAGGAAGCGGGCCGGCACTTTCAAAACACCTTTAACAGGTATCCTCCATGGAAGGAGGGAGACGCACCCCCTCTCCCCCCTCTCCCTACGCTTCCTACAGATCAAAAAGACGATTTTTGTCGAGACATAAGTTCAGATGAACTGGACTGCGTCTCGTCCATGTTCCCGAAGGGCAAAGCACCCGGCTTGGACGGCCTACCCTTTGAATTTTATTTAGCGTACTGGGATGTTTTAAAACCTATTTTAACCCACCTTTTTAACTGTATTTTAGCTAGCGGCTCTCTGACTGCAAGTCAGAGGACCGCCGTGATAACGCTTATACCAAAGAAGACGCGGCCAAAGTCGTTCAACGACTTCAGGCCAATCGCCCTTTTAAACGCAGACTATAAAATATTGGCGCACGTCCTACGATGTAGAATGACGGCTGCTGCCGACATCGTCCTCTCTCCATCCCAGTACGCCGTGTCGAAAACGCGAAACATTTTCGATGCAGCACTTTTAATTCGTGACATCATTTTTTCCGCCCCCTTGTATGGTGATCGTTTTTTATCACTCGTGGCTATCGATCTTGAGAAAGCATTTGACCTGGTCCGGATCGAATGGATTCTCACCGTGCTGAAGAAGATGGCCTTCCCCGAGTACTTCATTCGTGCCGTATCAACGATGTATAACGGAACATACTCTATAATTAGGATAAACAATGCCACCTCGCCGCCCATCCCCGTCAGTAACTCCGTTCGGCAGGGCTGCCCACTGTCAATGCTGCTGTTCGCCCTTGCCTTAGACCCCATACTCAGACGACTACAGAGCAGTGGAATCGGGGTACGTCGTCACGGCGCCGTCTGCCTGGGCGTCGCATACGCTGACGACATAACGCTCTTCGTAGACGACCCGTCCCACATGGCCCTAGCCCACGACATATTAAAGTCATATGAGCAGGGTGGTATCTTCCTCAATAACCGGAAATCCGGGTTTTTGCTGCTGAAGGGCGACCGGCCCTCGAACTCCATCGGTTGGTCAGAAGCGCCCTCGCTCAAAATCTTGGGGTTCTGGTGGGAGAGGGAGTTGGCTCCCACGATTGAGCGAAACTGGGGAATTATTGACCATCATGTAAAATGGAGTGTTGGAAAGCTTTCACTCCCTTCCCTCCCGATCGTGACCCGCGTCCGCCTCCTCAACCAGATTGTCTTCCCAAGGATATGGTATGTGGCCCATCTATGGCCCTTACCCACTAAATACAACGCATACTTTATTAGAGTGTCCAACCAAATGATCTGGAATGGCTACGTAAAGAAAGTGTCCCGAAACCAGCTCTATGGCCCGTTTGAACAGGGTGGTCTCAATTTAACCGATACAGCTCTAAAGGCGAAGGTGGTCTACGCGAAGCTTAGCCTGCGCATCCTCGGCGGTGACGACGCGTGGCGCAAGGCACTCCTCAAGGACGCGTGGCAGGAACTCGCGCGCGACGTATGCCACCGGAGGGCATTTGATGAAACGAAAAAAGTCGCTTCTCTCCTGCGAGATGGAGAAGCAATTCGGGTGAAGACCCTGTATGTCAGAGCGCTTACCGAGCAGCAACAAAATACATCAAAAAGAACGATTTCTTGGAAAAACTGGGCGACCAGCAGGGCGAACGATGAGGCACGTAGTGGAATGTTTAACCTAATCGCGAACACAGTCATGACGAGGGAAGTGAGGCACCATCTTCGGCTAGCCGATTCGCCCCTTTGTCCGTCATGCGGTCGAATAGACAACGTCGCACATCTCATCCTTGGATGCAACGATAAAATCAGAGAATGGGAAGCTCTAAAAAAGATCTATAAAACCTGGGACGTGTTCGGTGGTGGTGCCATTACCGACATGAATCTGATCACCTTGAACTTTCGGCTCTTTCCGAGCTTCAAATCCTTCATAATGACCACCCTAATCGTGGAATTCACACAGATGAGAACCGCGAATAAACATTCCGCTAAAGGCATGCAAGCATTGGTGGAACGGATGTGGCTGCCCCCGGTACCGGACACACTTCGTCCGTGGTTAAAAAGTTGTTTTTCTGAATAACTGTGCTTCAAAGCTATCAATAATTCCAACCAAATCTAATGTTCCGTTGCTAATCCAAATAATTCCTTCTATATTTTGTGAACCCTGCCTTTATTATTTCCTTCCACAGTATTGTTCATGGTCACAATTGTTTTATGCCATGTATATGAATTTATGTCTATGTAAGTGTGTAACCATAATAAGAAAAAAAAATATTCTGTAACCATAATCTGTAAGCTGGCAATGTGTACAATGTAAACACTAGCAGTGTAACATACTAGACCGAATAAAATAAATTGAACCATAGCTCAAGTGGTTAAGAGCATCCGCCCGGCAAGTGGAAAGATCCGGTGTTCGAGTCCCGGTTGAGGAAATATTTTTACTCTTGTGATCCGTTCGATTCCGCCTTCCCCACCTCTATTGTGTTCGTCCTTTATACGTGTTCCTATCCCTTTTCCTTATATATGTTTCTGTATATATGAGTATATATATATATATATATATATATATATATATATATATATATATATATATATATATGTATATATTCCACCCAAGCTATGTGATTTTTCGGGTACCAGATCTTTCTGGGTAACCATAACCGGCACAGGGAAAGGAACTGGCCCCACTACCCTGATGAGGAAAGGGAAGGGACAGGATAGGGATGTTGGACGGGATGAAGGGAGGGTGGAAGTATACCGAGATGAAGATGGACCTAATGTACGAGAAAATAGGTTGTATATGAGGAGTAGTTTACTGGATTTTGTATTTTGTTTGGAGTAACAAAATATTTATTTGGTAGTTGTGTCCATCCAAAACCTACCTTAACCGGTAGATTACTTAATAATATTGCAGACACCATGAGAATCTTGATCGATGCGATGGTGTGGGCGAGACATCCGTAAAATGAGTGGTTTGAGCTCCATTAACTAGGATAATTAGAATAGACATGAGATGATTGTCTACCACAACTTTTACGTCAATAGCAAAATAAGAAAGAGTTGAATATTTTTTAAAAATAATACGCGCTCCATTGAATTCGAAGGGCCCTTGGTCCCCACTCAGTCGAGATCGTATTTACGTAAATAAGCGATAATTGTAATTTGAGCGGGATACTTACCCATATTTGGGCGAGTTGATAAATTACGTCATTTTATTTTCTCGCTGTATTTCCGCCATATGTCTTCACTAATTTTTTTCTAGTTCACGTGTCTTTAAAATGAGTTGAATGGGCTATTATGGAAAGAACACATCTCTTTGCCGTGGTTTTTACATCGCCAGTGCTTCACGGTAACAGACGCACGACTGACATGGGCGGCTGGCAGGAATGATGCTTTCAACTCATTTGGCGAAGTAGACGCCAGCGAATGTTGGCAGCAGCGAAATTCTGCCCCATGTTCCTAATATTTGACGCAATATGGGGAGGAGTTAAATACTGTAATGGAGAGACACTAGGGGTCAAAAATTGAAATGAAACGTCGACTCACCGAGTAAGATCCTCCAGCAAATGCCTGTTTTATGATCTTTCATTTGTAGTATTATTTAGGGGAGGTGACCGACAGATTAAGGTCTTTGGGGCCATTGGGAATGGAGAGGATGGGATGAAAGGCGGAGATGAACCCGGCGTTGACTTTAGCCTACTCTTATTAACGAAAGGCGCCAAGGGGTCACACAGTTAACGGTTCCATCCGACGGACGGCAGACTCGCTCAAAGTGCTCTCCACAAAGCAACTCAAGTAAGGATCGGAATACCAAATACTGAAAAATATTCACCACCTGCAGAATTTGAACTCGAGTCCTCTGGATGGAAAGCTAGTATGACAGCTACCGCACCATCCCGACCACCCCTCTTTCATTTGTTTTCATCCGTAAATCATTCAGGTTTAGGAAAAACATTTTCCTTTTGAAATAATCAGTATTGACTAAAATATCGAATCATAAAATAGAATGGTTAAAGAAATGTTACTGAGTCTTAATTTTTTGCCAAATTATACATGTACAGGGTCGCACCCAAAAGTGGTAGGACTGATTTTCTCTGGCGCGAACGGAGCGGTGGAGGGGGGTCTGCTTGGCAGGGTAAGGTGGAGGGGGCTCTTAGCAACAGACCGACACCAACCTCAGGCGCCTGCGGGCTGTCGTTGAGTGAGGACACCGATTTTAGTGAAGCAAGTTTTTTGTCCGCGTCGAAAAACAAAATGAATCTGAATTTAGAGCAACGTTATTCCGTGAAGTTTTGTGCGAAACTCGGGAAGACGGCAACTGAGACCCTCGATATGATCAAGCAGGCTTATGGGGACACTGCCTTAAGCCGTTCCACAGTATTTGAGTGGCACAAGTTGTTTAAAGAGGGTAGGGAGCTCGTTGAAGACGACCATCGCTCCGGACGGCCGTCGACGGCAAGAACCGACACGAATGTGGACAGAGTGAGGACACTGCTGAACACAGACCGACGCTTAACCAGTGAAGAAATTGCAGACCAGTTGGGTCTGTCTGCATCCAACGTCCAACGCATTATTTCACAGGATTTGGCCATGCAAACTGCTGGGTGCTTCATCATGACAACGCGCCGTGCCATGGCGCGCTCGTCGTCAGACAGCTCCTGGCCAAATGCGGCGTTTCCACGTTGCCGCACCCGCCCTATTCTCCCGATCTGGCACCACGGGACTTCTTCTTCCCCCTGATGAAAAGACAGCTCAAGGGACGTCGTTTTGACTCGATAGAGGCCGTTCAAGAGGCTTCGACGAGGGTCATCAACGGCATCCCCAAAGAAAATTTCCAGCGGGCGTACGGGGAATGGGAGCAACGTTATGCTAAGTGTGTAGCAGCTCAAGGAGCATACTTTGAAGATTATTAAGTCGATGTAAGTATATCATCAATAAAATTCTTGTAAAAAATCAGTCCTACCACTTTTGGGTGCCTTCCTGTACGTACGACTTCCTAATTTGCAACTTTTTAAAATCCGGTGGTTATTAATTTTTATCTAATGTATTCCCATTCAAAATTGAGATATTCTTGGCTTGATTTACTTCGAAATTCCAGCATTGTTCGCGGCCTTTATGCCTGGAAAGCGCTACTGTTTGCTTTCCAGGGAAATTTGCGGGCAGAATAGAATGGGCGCGTGGACAGTGTCTGAAGTTACACCTTCCGATTAACCCTTTGAAGTGCCAAGGGGCATCAAAATCAACAAGCTTAAAAATCCATTTACACGGCATAAGACTGTGTCAGCCGTCACTTTAACTTTGCGAATAATGTGCCTTTCTCATCATTTCACTCTCAACATTCCATTTAATGTATGATGCATGTAGTAGCTACCCGATGATTACAGAATGTTAGTGTGTGTTTGCATAAAACTGGAATGAACATTTACATTGAGCTACAACCATCGCATTAAAGTGACGTATTTAGATACTCCCATTTTTAATCGATCGCCTAATTATATCAATAAGCTTTTAGCCATGCCCGTAGGATCTTTGTGGAAGCCTAGTTCTCAGATCCATGACAATATAACCTTTCCTCTGGCCCTATTGGTGGTGAATTCAATCCTTTCCCGAGTTTCCATTGCTATTTGGTCCTGGCCGATCCTTGCGATTCTGAAGCCTGATTAAGTACACCTTAAAATTTTACAACGGAATTTTTTTCTTAATATATCCCTTGATTTTTTCTTGATATTTTTACTTTTTGTGATGTAATTTCCACAGTGCTTTCTGACCAGTTTCAAATAAGATCTCTCTTTCTGAATACATTATTTCTTTATATTTTCCTACCTTCCATGCCGATTCGCTCTTGCCTTCTCGCATCTATAATATTTTGATTATATCAGCATCCAGATACGAACACTTTGCTGTTTGCCAATGATAGGGAGTTCATCAGCATTAATTCGTCTCCCAACGCGTGATTTTTTCAAATTTCAGTTTTGAGTGATTGAAAAACCTCAAGAGTAGGTAACACTTAAATTTGGTTCTAACTGCATTCCCCTTCTCTTCCCTCGATTGTTGCAATGTATAGAACATTATATTTTCACACTCATCCTCCTTTTCAAAACTCAATAACTGATGTATTTTTTTCGCAGGGATTCTAAAGAAAAATATTCTTTCGAGGGACGGCTACCTTTGAAAAATACGTGCTTCCATTGCTGTGAAATCTTATCTTCTATTACAGGAAGTAGGTTAAAGCCAAAAGTTCAATACATCTCTGGAAAGAGTTCGGAATTTGTTTATTTTCTTTGGCAGTGGTCCACGGCTCGCAGAAAAATCCACCGCCAATACTTTGCCAAGTTATTTACTTATTTCGTTTTTAATTCCATGGGGATTTCCGCACTCTATTTATTACTCTTTCTATATTTCAGTTTCTTTGCCTAAAAGTTATTCTCAACTATATAAAATATCCATCACGTGCCTGAAGAGTTTTCTCTCTTCTTCAAATGTTGATGAACAGAGATTTTTATCTATTTAGAGTGTATACATTACTTACAGTTCTGATTCAGACGTTTTAAATAGATGGGCGCGCTTAAGATTTAAACTATTTAAAATACCATATATATATATATTATTATTATTATTATTATTAGGTAATCTACCGGTTAAGGTAGGTTTTTGGATGGACAAAAATACTAATTCAACAATTTGTGACCCCTAGCAAAACACAACGTCCCACTCTACACCAGGTCCCTTTTCATTTCTGAGTACTTTCTTCCTCCCTTCATCCTGTCCAACATCCCTATCCTGTTCCTTCCCTTTCCTCGTTTGCCTAACATTCTCCCACCTATCACAGTCTTCAACATCCCACTACCGGTCAATACACCCTTTATCCACTTTTCCTGCCTCCATAGAATTTCTCCCAACAAACCCCTTTCTTCGCCCACCATACCAATTACTTCGTCATTTGTTTTCTTCTCGGTCCATTTCACCTTCTCCATTCTTCTCCACACCCACATTTCAAAAACCTCCAATCTGCGTCTATCCTCCTGCTTCAAAGACCACGTTTCCGCACCATACACAGCTACGCTCCATATCAAAGTTTTTACGAGTCTTTTCTTAACATCCTTACTCAACGTCCCTGTCATCAACTCCCTCCTCCTTGTAATAGCCTCCTTTCCTAGCGCAATTCTTCTCCTTGCGTCCCTGCTACTTTGACCGTGTTGGTCGAAAACACTTCCGGGATACTCAAACTGTTCTTCTACCTGCTCTAGTTTTTGCCCTGCTATTTTAATGTTTAGCTTAGCCTTTTCTTTCCAGAAAATCGCATAACCTTTTTTTTATTAATATTGATTCTCATATCATACCTCTCGCACTGAAATTCCAATTCACTCAGCAATGCTTGCAAACCTTTGGCTGACTGACAAACTAAAGCTTGGTCATCAGCAAACCTAGCTGATTTTACGAATTCCCCGCCCACTTTCATTCCTATCTCGAGTTCTTCCCATGCCTCTTTGATCATTTCCTCTGCATACAGGTTGAACAGCAACGGTGATAATGGGCAACCCTGCCTTACACCCCTTCCTAACACTGCCCATCCTGACTCCCCGTTTCCCACCCGCACCTGAGCAGTCTGAGACGTACAGGCTGCGGATTAGCCTCCTGTCCCTCCAATCTATTCCTATTTTCTGCAATATACTCTAGAGAGTTTCCCAATTCAATCTAGCGGACGCATTTTCGAAATCTACGAAACAGGCAAATACCTCCTGGTTGTGTTCTATATTCCTCTCGATTAATAATCTCATTACTGCAATGGCATCACGCGTACCTCTCCCCTTCCTAATCCCAAACTGATTATCCCCTCTATCCTTTTGTTGATGATCCTGAGAACCACTTTAATTGAAATTCAAATATGCATAGTACCCAAAAGTTGTAAAATTACTTTTAGAACAGTAAATAATGAGAGAACTCATCAAATTATCATCCAATAACCGGCAAGCTAGAATTTGAATAGTTAGAAATCGAAATTCCACCAACACATGGACGTGCAACAGACATGTCTCCTCCCCCGAGACATACTATGTATTCGGAGGTGCTTGTGGGTGTTCGTTGATAGTATATGTATTTGCATGTGTGTGAGTTATAGAGGTTTTTGCATGAATATATACGATATTTTGTGGATGTAGATTGGCAAGAATTTGTGTGGTTTAATTCTCTGTTACTGGTGGTGACCTAACACCCCCCGCCACACGTCCTTGCGGCGGCTTGCAGGGTTCAATGTAGATGTAGATCCGCACCAACAGACAAACGACTACTGGATCAAAACAAAAACTTCAGTGGCTTTGAAAACAATAAATGGATGGCGCGGCATTCGTACTGCTTTATTCTATCCCGCAGATATTTGTACATTAGAAAACGGCTCTTCCTTTTAAAATACGCCTCATATTAAGTATATTTTCACTTTTGAAGAGAAAAAGCGACGTTATTAGGGTTCATCGAATGGCAAGACGACGACAGAAGTAGGCCTTAGTGGAGAGCCATTGAAAAAGCAGTGGATTTACACACCATTGTTCCCTCAAATAATAAATTTTAGGGAACGGTCCTCTTTGACCGAAGGGAAGAAATGAGCTGTAATTATTTTGCATTCCATTGACCCAATATATATTCCTCCCATACGTCCTGAAGTCCGGTTGCCTTCCAAACAAGTATTTCATGAGACAATTGAAAAAAATCAGTTTCAGTCGCTGGATCGATTCATGGCACACTTTGTGTAAATGTCTCGTATTCTCTCGCTTGTTGTCACCTATTCTGTAATATTTCGTCGCGTTGGTATGATGAGCCACGAGGCTGAAAGTTATACTAACTGTGTCTCTCCTCGTGTTTTATTTCTCCTTTCTATATGGGAAATCTAATCAGGTTCCCGATAGTGAAGTATTCTAAAGACGGAGTCTTTGGAGCTTCAAAACGACGTTTTGTAGATCATCACATGTAATTAAATGGCCTTTCATTCATGATGTTCCAATAATCTACGTTGCCCTAGTTATGTTTGTTAGTTAGTAAATGATGTGGCCGCTGTGGCTGGGATGGCGTGTCCCAACCACAACGCGCACACGTACCATGGCATAATGCACCGGCACATTCATTGGCACACCCCCTTCCCTTCGTTCAAATTCCACTTCGTCTTCCAGCCGAGAGAATTTTCTTATTCGAATACGAAGACCTACGCATTCCCGACTGCATCGCCGCTTAGCAAGTATTATTTTTGCACCACAGCTTATCCTTGAAGCAACAGTCACTTCGTCTTATCATGTCTACTGGATATCTCACTTAAAAATGTTTTCAATAGGCAGGCTATGGCATTTGCACCTCAGCTTTGAGAAATTTCCTCTCCATTGGAATCCATGCCCTCAAAAATAATGCATACTTCGCATTTTTCGCAAGAGGGAACTTCGACTTGTATTTCGCCAATGAATCGTGTATCCGTGCCAGTGTCCCCGAATTCAGAACCATGTTGTGTAGTGTTGCGAAATATCGAAATAGACCATTGTTTTTTCAGCACTGATGATGTTGGGTATGGATGTTAGGAGAAGACTGGATAACACTTTTATAAGGAGGGTGGTTTTTTGTGCGGCAGGGAAACATGATCGTTGAAGCAAGATGAAATGAGTAGAATGGAGGCTTTTGAAATGTTGGTGTGGAGAAGGATGGAGAAGGTAAAATGGGCCGAATGGAAAACAAACGAGGATGTTCTAGGCGCGTGGCTGGGGATTAAAGAAGTTTGTTGGGAGAAATCTTATAGAGGCAGGAAAAATGGATGAAGGGGGTATTGATCGGCACTGGGATGTTGCACACTGTGATAGAGGGCAGAATGTTAGGCAAACGAAACGAAACAAAAGGGGCAGGAATAGAATTAGGATGTTGTACGGGATGAAGGGAGGGAGGAAGTATGCGGAATTGAAGCGGTATCAGATATCCCGCACACGCAGGACCACATACGTTAAGTTTGCAGCCAAGCATATAAAAAATTGGGATCTATTAAACGCATTGACCCTCGTTTCTTTTCGTAGAGGGATCCTCCTGCTGCCTGCAGCGTTGGGTCACATTCCCCACCTGGCTCCGTGGGGAGGAGATCGTTTTATGTTGCATATCCATGTGGTAGTGGAATTTCGCCTTCTTACTTTTTTAATTGCGCGCTATTGGATGTCATACTACATCCTAAGGTGCCATTATTTGCTACATGATAGTATATGTATTTGCATGCGTGTAGAATGCAAGAATTTTTGCATGAATATATATCCCACTGTGGATATAGTTTTGCATATATGTGTTGATTTTGCATGTGGTATTGTTCCTTTTTACGGGTGGTGACCTAACAACCCCCAACCCCCACACGCCCTTGCGGCGGCTTTCGGGGTATTATGTAGATATCAGATTTTTTATGATTTTGAATTCAAAGGTTTCAAAGGTTGGATGCAAAATTTTAAGCCTTTTCCCATCCCAAATCTACCTAAATCCGTAGAATGCCAATAAATAATATTAAATATATTTTTATAGGCCTGCAATGACTTTAATATTAGTATTGGCGCGTCATGATCATGATTTCTCAGAGATTTGCTTTACTAAAATTCACCATCCATTTTCGTCAATGATTTTTCCAATCGAGTCCACATAAAATAATTCTTCGGTGTTGACCCACCAAACCGACCGTTGAACGCGTCGCAGCCCCCATCACCCTGAAAGCGAGCGCCCCTGCACCACCAACCCAAAGTGCAACGCGCTCCGTGTCGGCGGATCATGAGCAAATTCCAAGAAACTGCGGGAGATGGCGCAGCAGTAACTTTTGACGGATTCATCCGCTGATATGCATTACAATTCAATAATTTCAGAGTGTAAAAGTCATTTCCCTTGCCCAGTTTCCGAACCCGAAATTTCGGAGTGTAAGCGGACGCCTCGATAGCTTAACTGGCCAAAACACTCAGCCGGACATCGAGGGATCCCGGTCAAGGAAAATGATTTTTACACTTTGAAATTTGTCCATCGTGGTCATTAGCGAATCGGGGAGGCACAGGGTATGCTATCTATAAAGAGAGTCAGCGGAGGGAAAGGCATGTATCTGGTCACTCGACCCGTCCGGCCCTGCTGCTCACCCCCCGCCACCCCCCTCCCAACTGCCCACCGCCGGTCAGCCATCAACCCCACTTCCCGTCAGCCCTCCATGCCCTCTCGTCTCGCCTCACTACCCCCGTACTATCATTATTAAATGCCACCATTAAAACCGCTCCCCCTATATGGTCCTCTCATTCCCACGGGTCCCCAAAAGTAGACACTACATCTGCATAAACATTACCCGATCCACCATAAAGGTGTGTGGCAGGGGGTGCAAGCACCAGGTATGTAAAGGATAAGGGGGAGGAAGGGTGTTTAAATGGTAAATGATTAGAAAGAGGGAAAAACAACATTCACCAAAAAAACCCCGAAAATACGAGAAAATCCATGTACCAGCTGGCGGAAAACTTGGATCCAAAAATGTGTTAATTTCATCCACTATAAAGTTTCTTTGAGGGGGGGAGAGGGGAATAAAATGCACCCCGACCACTTGTGCAATAGGCCTCCACCCTTCCAAGAGAGGTCATGCAGAATTGGAAAGTGAAAAGGGGGAAGTTGTATTAACTCAGGGCCATACCAAACCACATACTTGCTCCTTGCTCTATTAGGGCTTCCTGTCTATAAACCCTAAAATATATGCCGGCCCCGGCGGCAGAGGGGTGAGGTCCTCGCCTTCCGGCCCAGAGGTAGCGGGTTCGATTCCCTTTTATTTCGGTGTAACTCCACGTAGAGTTTGGGTGCTAGTAATTGTCTTTGTTGTAATATGTGGGAGTTGCGGGGAAGAAGGGGATATAAAGTCTCAATCACGTCCCAATTAAATCGCCAAAAGAAAATAAATAAACAATTATCGCCTGAAAAGTTATGCACTTTCGATTAATGGAGTTGAATCTTCAGATCAGTAGACATTAGATTTAATTGCGTAATAAAATTATTTACTTTAACCTCACTTCCGTCCAGCTTCAAATTTTGCTGACATGGTCAAGACAGAAAGTTATCCTCAGTGGACATTTAAGGTATCCATTTTACGTTTGCCATTGAGCTACAGTTACAATTACAAGTCATTGTTCATGTATATTGACTGAAAAAAAATTTGCGAGTTATGAGAAATGAAAAATTCTTTTAAATGACAATAAATTGGTGAAACGGGCATGCGCGTTATGGTGCTAAAAATAACTTGGCATGCTTTTGAATTGGGCATGTTTATTCACGATGTTAATGTCCAAAATACGATAAATGACCCTAAAATTTTCCAAATTTTCACTTCGTAGAATCTTGCTATGCAATAATTGAACAAGTATGCAAAAAATAACCTCGAAAAACTTATTAATCGGCCGGATTTCGTTTCGGTTTCAATTCAGATCGTATGCGATTCCTTGACGCCTTAAACCTTGCACGAATCTCCGTAATGCGTACAAGGCTGGCAAATGTCTCAGGATCTCTCGCGATGAAGGGAGGGATGTTTACGAACAATAAAATGTACGCCGAGACGGGGTTTGAGTGAGAACGCGCTTCCTACGGAGGAAGTCTTTCGATTCAAGCGACGCCGCGGACAGCGCCATTAAAGCGACGTCGTCATGAAGAAGGGAAACTTGACTGCGGACGTTGAATTTTTTTTCCGGAAGAATCCGGGAACTTTTTATTAAATAAATATGTTCAAAGGTGGGATTTTTTGCTCGGATTCACTTTCTTTCGCTCCTCCCCCACTCAGAGCCTATCTTACCTCATTTCTCCGCTATCTTGTTTCTTTCTCTGAAAAACAGCCTTCATTTCCCCGCATGCAATGGTCAGAGAGACAGACCGACCTCCTGAACGGCATTCCTACCACGCCACATCCCTCACAATGGCTTTCCTGCCAGCCACGAAACCCGCTCGCCCGCTGCCTCCCCCCCCCCCCCGGCCGCCTCCTGCCTCCCTTTATGCACGAGGACTCCGGCCACCATCCGGAGATACGAAAACAGATAAAAGATCCCCTCACCATAATACTCCACTCGCAACTGACTTTTGTAAGTCCTAACAATGCCATTGAGCGCTACATTAACTATACCAGCAGTCCCTCTTTCGCAAACCTTGTCCACCTCATGAATCCAACGTTAAAAAAGGAAGCGCGCGGAGTATTCTGATTGCTTCGAGATAAAAAGGAACCCCCTTCCCTCTCCCTAATCCTCTCTCTTTTATTCATTTTACGCCTCCCTCCTCCGCCCCTTCGCCTCCTCCGCCCCTTTCGCCTCCCCCACCCCCAGGCACCAGAGTCGCCGCCTTTGGATGGACCGACTCTCTTTTAACGAGACGCTATCACGGGCTCTTCGCTCAAAAAGCCCGCAGGATGGCGCTGCCGTCGTCCTCGCGGCCGGTGGCGACATCTCAAACTGCCACCGTTGGACATATTGGGAGGGATGTGTTGTCGATCCCTTTATTCCCTCTCTCTCCTTTTCATCTCTTATCTCTTCTTCCTTCTCCTCCTCTCGCCTTCTCCATCTCACTTTCTCATTCCCCAAAGACTCACTCATCGCTAATATTAGGTAAGTACGTTCCCTGCTAATTAAATGACTCCGAAATCTATTGAAACTTCCGAGTTCCCATGGGGACGGGATGATGGGCGCATGGACGGCAGGCGTCCGTCATCCTACGCATGCGAAAAGTGAAATTGAGTATACTCAAACATGAGCCTCGTTTACGCTTCTATTGATACTCGTTCACGGAAAGGCATAATCTCATCCTGGATAATGAACCGGTACGCGTGAATTTGAGTATTTTGCTTGTGGTATAGTACAGGGTTCGTCCGGAAAATAAGTGTACTGAGCTCAGGAAAAAAAATTTATTACACTTTTACATATCTTAAGCTAATATTCCTCAAAATAGGACCCTTGTGAGTCGACACACTTGTTCCAGCGGCGTTCCCATTCCAGGAACGCTCCCGCGAAGGTATCATCGGGAACCTCTCGAAGACTCGTCGTCGACCTCTTCTCTGCCCTCCACGAACATCTTGTGCCACCGAAAGATCATGTTTCTGGACATGGTTGACTCCCCGTAAGCCTGGTTAATCATACCGACAGTTTCGGTAGACGATTTCCCAAGCTTTACCGCAAATTTGATGGAATAACGCTGCTCCAAAAACTTCGGCATCGCGTTCCGTGACGTGGGTCGAGCGTGGAGGTTCGCGCTAACAGAGCTCCTCACTACACCACAGCTCAGAGCCGACTGCCTTTTTCAGCGTCGCTTGCCAACATACCCCCCTCCAATCGCAGCCCGTCAGAGCGGTGCTGGGCGCGCCTGGAGCGGCGCGCCCAGCCCAGGAGTCAGTACTTTTATTTTCCGGACGAACCCTGTATAGCTAATCGCGTTCGATCATATTAAGCTACTTTTGGCGATCTGAATGAAGGAATTCGAAAATTACTCTTAAATAGGCACGCCGAAGATTTAATTTTTGACGTAATATCTGTCGTACTTTGGTCATATTTGGGCAAAAATTGTTTTATATCAGTATACCGCCTTAAGGAACGCTGGATTCATTTGGTGGGTCGGGTCAAAAAATAGGTGATGATCAGTAAAGGAGTAGTTCTATTTGTAATGTATGCAGCAAATATTTCGGATTTTATCGAGAATGTTCAAATAAAGAAATGTGGTAACATTTGAAGAAGATCGTTGGATTTGCAGAAACCTTCTCGGGAGGAAATTTCAAATTGCCGTGCCGTACGCGAAACTCGAATGGGAGTCGCCCCTAACGCGGAGGCGGCGTTCGGGATTCAAAATGTTAAGTGGCAAACAGCCTTGGAGTTCTCATGCTGCAGTGAGGGGATAATTGGTACCCCTGAGCATGCAGACAGCATACGCAGCCCACATATCTTGGGAGAAATGAACTGTAGAACTTCTACATAATAATGGAAATGCTTCCTCATTACAGATGGCGATCGTGGCAAAATCATACCCTAAATAATGCAATTGAAAATCTTGCTGTCTTCTGAAATGCCTTTTGCTTACGTCTCCCTTAACTGCTTAATGCAGTGTGTGCCCTAACATTCCCGGCCTTGGAAGCACGAATGTTTGGATGAATTCACATCGCTTTCTGTATTGATTATCAATAAATATTCTTTTCATCGCCATAGGTTCGAGGATTGTTTTGTAGTATCTCTCTTCTCCTGTTGCATCTTGCCAATCAATCTCTCCATTCCCTCATGGCTCCTCGCTCCGACATTTTCCATCATTCGCTTCTCATAGTTCATCCTTGGACTCAATCATTCTTCCCATGAGACGTCTCCTTTAACTCTGGTCTTTCGCAAGCTGTCGTGCCACAGGACGTGCCCAACCGACTTCCCTCTCCTTCCACCCCTATACACGCGATTGCCCTCCATGGGCGTCTCTCCTTATCCACTCCGTTTCTTATTTTTTTCTCTCCATCTGTCCATTTAATTTTCAGAATTCTTCTGTAGGACTACAATGCCACCACCCGCAATCTTCTTTCCTCTACTGCTCTGCTGCTTTTCTTATTGGGGACGAAACTGAAGTAGAAAATTGTATTTCATTCTAAGGAGTTGGACCTTCGGTTCGAAACCAAGGTAGTTTCTTCGGGAAGTCGCATCTAAAATCCAAGCAGGGCGAACTTTCGTTTACTAGAAATTCCTGAAAAAGTGAATAGTGTCACGGGGGAAGAAACTGGCTCCCCATGCCTGACTATTTAAATCCACATGGTGGAAAAGATTCATAATGAGACAAACCACTTTTTATTTCCAAAGACACCTTATTATCCCACGACCCAGGTTTCGGCTTTCGAAATCAAATTCAGGTCCTATCTTCACGTTTGAGCATCATTGATTATTATCATTGACTAGAAGTAAATATTTAGAGATTTAGTCACCCATAATTACATATGTACATGAGCAAATGTGTATTCCCATGCACCCATGCTCGAACTAATATTTGTACGTGGTGTCCCTGGCATCGCAACGCGACCCGCCACTCGCCCTCGACGTGGCTGCTTCGTGGGTATATAGCGTACGAGATGTATGCAGTTGTAAATGACGCTGACTAAATTTCTGGAATAGATTATAAAATAAATAAAATTGAGCGTAGCCGGATGAATTTTCATGCTTTGGAATCGTGGACACGAAACTCCCAAGCTCTCTTTGGGTGTACATCGAATTCTTACGAGAGCCATCTTCTTCTCCTTTAAGAAATTGCATCCCCCTAGTAATTCCCCCCTCCTCCGCCCTTGACTCGGAAGGCCTCTGTTTCACTTCGGCCCGTCCACCCTTCTAATCCGCCCTCGTCCTCCGCCGACCGACCTCTCGGGAATGTCGGCGAGGGGGTGACATTGGCATTCCTCCCCCTTCGCTACCCGCCACCCTCCTCCCGGGAGATCCTCGGATTCCACCGGGCGAGAGGGAATGAGCGACTCTCTCGCTCCCTTCGCCGTCCGCCACTTCGGCAACGAGTTCTCTCTTCAATGGCAGATCCTAATCCCCTCCGCCGTGGCGTGTATGCGTACCTGTTCCGCCGTATGAACTAATTCATCACGACATGCTATCAGAGGTTCATCGTCCCCGAGCGAAGGAGATGCCGGGAGTGCGCCGCGCCTCCGAGTGCAAGGGGATCGTCGATAAGGGAAGAACACACCCTTCGGGGGTCGCTCTGGCACCCGCGCATGAATCACAGGTCCCGCGCAAGGCGAGATGTCGCCGATTCGGCGCGAAATGATGCGGACGCCGTGAGTGATTGAATGCACGCCTCGAGAGTGGCGAAATGAGCGCAGAGTCTCGCCTTCCCCCTCGAAAACCCCCCTTCCCCCCCCGCCAAATGTTAGCCCGTACTGAGGCGAGGGAGGGGCGGTCTTTGCCGGAAGGGGGGGGGGAGTCCGCGTCGATGTCTCCCAATGATAATGAACTTCACAATTACCGCTGTATGCTGATGACTGAATCATAGGAACTAATGAAAAACAGAGAGTGTATGAATGTAAGAATAAATGGAGCAAGGATCGATTAGGTCGAAGGGTACAGGTATCTGGGATGTATGATAAGAGAGAAGGACTGAATTGAGGCCCTGGAGACTTGGGCTTGAAGATAGGAAAGAATAGGAGGAGGTGCTGAAGAAGGCTGGAGAAGAGAGAGGACACTCCTCAATGTGATTCAGAGGAGAAGAGAAACCTGGAGAGAATAAATAACATGAGGAGAAGCAGTATTGAAAAGGGAAACTGAGGGAATAGGGAAAGGGAAGAGGGAGAATAAAAACGTTGCGCGATATCAAAGATGGAAAGAATTATGAAGAAACAAAGGATCCGGCGTAAAATAGGCATTGATGGAAATGAAAATGGAGTATGTGATCTGCCATGTGGCAGAAAACCGGACGATGAGAAATGACTAATATAATCTCTATTCAGTCATTTGCGAATTTCGCTTGCTTACACTAAATGACGGATCCACCTTCTTTCACGATCTTAAGGGGTGGTTTTTAGTGTATCTTGCGCAAGTAGATGACTTCCAGAATGCTTCAAGAAGTTCTCTCGAGTTACCCACCGGGTCAGGTTGCAGTACACCGACGTTTCGAAGGCTGACTCTGCCATCGTCTTCAGGGTGAAGTGACTCTGCCATCGACTTCACCCTGAAGACGAAACGTCGGTGTACTGCAACCTGACCCGGTGGGAAACCCGAGAGAACTTCTTGAATACCCTACGCCGGGAAAACCTTAGATCCTTCATTCCAGAATGATTATTAATTTATCACTTAAATAAGTCCTCGGAATATTTGTGATTATGACTAAAAACTCTCCATAATTGGTTGTGATCTCATAGAATTGACTTTCAAAACATGAATCGCAAAACAAAAAGATGGGCTGAAGGTACAAATGACTTAGGTTACATAGAATGGAGAATATACACGACAAGTATGTTAGCACATTCTCTCTGAAAAATCATTTCAAAAACCTACCTCTCTAAGAGTTGAAAGAATTTCGTGCCAAAATATCCCGTAAAAAAATATTCGTAATAAAAGGATTCGGCTCCCTAAATACGATTATCATTTCCATATTTAAAGATTTTGCACTTTTCCACAGACTTAGTCAAATCTTTGGAGAAGTACAAAATCTTATAATAGGGGTATCAGATACTTCCACGAAGTGAAGCCTGAAACCGTAGAGTGTGTACGGTCATCATGGTTTGCGAGGCATCATTTGGCCTTTGGAGTGAAGTTCAGACAATTCGAAAGGGCGACCGGGTCTAAAGGGAGGGTGGTTTATCTTAATTTGACATTACTTATAGTTATTTCGTCAGGACAAGTTTTTAATTTCTATTAGATTAGTTTTTTTATAAATGGAATATCAATGCTATATTGGTAGCAGATGGCGATTTAAGTGAGCGCACTTAAGTTTTCTAACAGGACTTCGGAGTTGGCTCCTCGACATTATTTACTGTGTGTCGCTGTAATGACTACCAATCGGTCATAGGAAATTTTAGATCTGCCAACTTAGGACTTTATTTTTCTTATTCTATTGGAAATTATGATGGTTCGAATTTCTCTTGCATGAAAAGCTGCATAGATTCGGTATGCTCTTTCCGCGATAGTAGAAGCTTGCTTGTCTTGGTTTTACGCACGTAATTTGGCTGAAAATGGACCAAATAACATTTTCCACCAGAGACATTGACTGCTGAAATCGTTATCTTTTATTATTAAACTTGTTTTATCCGTGGAATGAATAAAAAAAATTAAAATGTGTCCCTTCCCTCCGAAAGAACCATCATAAAAGAAATATATCACGAATTTTACGTTTACGACTTAGTCATTTAATTATCGACTTCATTCGAGGAAACGATGAAATCTGGGTGTTTTAAAATTCTCTAATTAAATGGAGCTCCTCGCCACAAATTTACGTTCCTTTAACTGCCGTCCTTCGGAGCTCGCCCGGCAGTTATTCATCCTCGTGGGTACTCCAGCTTGTGGCTTGGACTCTGGCCTTACACTCGAAGGAAGAGCGCTGGGGGATTCTTTGAGGCGGGGCCCACATCCTCCACCGGACTCCCTCCCATACTTGGCTCCTCCCACACCACATACTGCCGGGTGACGGCGTATTCAAGTGAGAGTTCTCGCCCCAACAGCGCTCTGCTCTTGGGCTAATGCTCCAGCACTCTTAGAAAATATACCAATTTCTTAAAATAAAACTGGAACGATTATTTCCATCACAATTCTGCGTTCTAATAGCATTGCTTGCTCAGTACTCAATCCTAGAGCGGACATGATTTTGCCACAAAAGACGTGGGTAAAATAAAACGTAAAAAAGGCACTATGACTTTCCACAAAACTGATGAACACCCCCTTCCGTTCTCGATCATGAAGAGTTATTGACTATTGATTAAGATGCATTGGTATCGAAACAGGTCAGACCATTTGGAATAAGCGGAATATAACAACGTGCTTTAATTCTTGGGTATGCGATTCCACAAAATTAAATTAACAAAAATAAATTGTCTAGCATCCTTTTTTATGGCACACACGTATTTTTAAGTATGGCTTCTATTTTGCAATAATTATGATGAAGGAATTGTTATGAGTTGAGGGTATTTTTTTCTATTATCCGTTATTTTCAATGAAAATAATTTATTACTAATGTGAAACAGTAAGCTTATCTCGGTCCATCTAACCTCGTGTATGTTATTTCAAGTATTCTTCGAAAACTCCATGCCGTCGTAAAACGAAGAATTGAGATGCGACCTCTTGGTTATTCCGGACAAAATTTATTTAGAAAGCGAGCCGAGAGGCTTCTTTGTGGGATGGCATCGTCATGGGAGTTACATAGAAGTGCCCACGTGTATAAACCCTCAAGGTGTGCCA
This sequence comes from Hetaerina americana, assembly GCF_022747635.1. Lineage (NCBI taxonomy): Eukaryota > Metazoa > Arthropoda > Insecta > Odonata > Calopterygidae > Hetaerina > Hetaerina americana. The sequence continues at coordinate 74,273,474 of NW_027287538.1, read as the reverse complement.
ATTAGGAATCCGGGGGTGGAGGTGAAAGAGTGAAAAGAGGAGTTGGGGTGGAGGAGGCGGGTCGGAGGAACCGGCGGACGAAAAAGTGAAAAGTGCGGGGGAAGGGAGTGAGATGCGCACAGAAATTCGCTGACAAGATCACAAAAGAGACATTTCTCGAGATCTTTAAATGTTCCGAAGCCTCCAGTCTCCAATCTTAATTTGCAAAATGTAAAATCTCTGCGTAGATATAATTTTAATGATCACTTTTGATAGTGTTTTGGCGGAAAGTGAGGTCACAATCCTGTTTTTTTTTAAACATATTTGGTACTTTTTGTTCCGTTCCTTAAATTGTCTACTTATTTGCTCATCCTGTTCCAGATTTCAAATTCGCGGTCCAATTTGTGCTCTATCCTATTTTGTAGCTCAGGTCTTCACGTGCGACAGCAGACGCTTCAGGCCCGACGAAAAACGCAAGTTTGACTCGAATTTTCGAAATGACGCGCTCACAGTTTTCTTCGCTGCTGGACAATGCACATCGAATAAATTTCTCCATTAACAGCATTTTTTTGAAGAAAGTTAACTAATATCCAATCAAGAAATATTATCAGTGCAAATTCACATGCATGGAAAAAACCAAAGGAAAATATGACAAAGAATTTGGATCGTAATCAAACAAGAGGGAAAGGTTTTACTCAAGTTAGAGGTTTACTAATGTTAATTTAACCTGTTTACGGCAAATATTTATTTGGAAAACAATAATCACTGTAAAATAATTAGCAAAATAGAAATTATGTAATAAAAAAATGCCCAGATTAGGGATTGGACTCAAAATGAGGAGCGCGCTTCAGCGTATGCACTCTCTCACGAGTTTTGATTTATCCGTTTCAAAATACGTTAAGAGCTTACGGCAAGATACGATATGATAAGAGCTCGTGGCAAGAAGAGACAGGGAGGAAATACGGGCCTTGACACCATGTCGCAGTGCATTGGCAACTGGAAACATAGGGATCCAGTTTTGAGGAAAGATTTGATTCTAATCTTGAATACAAGGATTTGATTGGATCCGACCGAGCCCTCAAATTATTAACCCTTCCCTAATTGTTATGACTGTCCAACCCGACCCTTCTAAGTCTCTTTGCTCCCCATCTCGAAGAGTCGACACAATAAGGGAGTTATTTTAAAAAATCAACTTTTGCACTTTTGTTGCATTGCTGCATGCGTACCACATTGAAGAAATTAAATTATATTTTATTGAAATTTTCTATTTTGAAAAATCTGAATTTTTGAGATAACAAGTAAAGCTCTTGCGTCTTTGATATGAAATCCTCACTAAAGATGGCGCATCGCCACGCAAAAATATTCGTCCTGGATACCCGTGAATTGCATTCGAGCAAATTTCTTCCACTAAGTTCGTTCGTGTAATTCATCCTTTTTAATTAATGTTTCCTGAGTGTATCTACATCTCCGCAATACCCCGCAAGCCGCCTCAAGGGCGTATGGCAGGGGGCGTTAGGACACCACCCCGAAAAACGGAATGCAGCCACACGCGAGACAAACAAAAGCATCCGAATTCACGCCCACACAGACGTATATATTCATGCAAAACCCATTTAGAATTACGCACATGCAAATACATACATAAGGGACTAACATTCACAAGCACATGCACCCACGAATGTACAAGATGTCGACGCAATGTTTAATATCGTCCTCTCACTTGCAATTTGATTGTCTTCACCACTTCTAGTATGACCTCGATTTTTATTATTATAAATCCTGATTGTTTTTATATCTTTGATTCTATCTCCCTTACCTTTTCTTTGTGGTCCAACCTGCCCAAATATATTGGGGCCATAATAATTCCCTTTGTGTCATAGTTGAACTTGTGTGTTCTGAACCTTATCGCAAAGTCTAAGCCTCGCTTGTTCTCTCTCCGCGTCCCAAGCGGCTTCCGCCCTAATTCCTCTCGAAGGCCTTGCTCCCTCGTCTCCTTCATTTATTGCGAATCAGGCGAATTTTCTCATCAAATTATCTAATTCTTGAGTAGCGTGGGTTTTATATGCAATCAATCGGAAGCAAGACATTCAATTGCAACGACCGAAGTGGGTGACGATGCTTGTGCAATTCGGTACCGTCTCCGCTGGCCAACCCAGAGGTCGTGGGATCGATTTCCTCCTGAGTAGATGTTTCTCCGCCTGGGTGTTTGGAATTGTCTTCGTTGTAACACGCAAGTGTAAGAGTCCGAGGCAAGGGCCAAATAAAACCTGTTTTCGGATTAGTGATAAATAAATTAGAATGAAATAAAATGAAGGAGAGTTTCCCGGTCCTTGGGAAAAATGTATTTGATATTATTTTTTTCTCGGGCGGGAGGCGCACGGGTAACCTAGTGAGGATGAGGAGGGGAAGGGCCGGATGCTGTCCTCCGCCTTCCCTTCGTCCTCCGTCCACTCGGATTCCACTCCACTCGCCTTTGCTTTCGGAGAGGTCGCCACAACAATCGGGGGGCGAGGGGTGGGACCGGTCGGGGCCCACAAGATCCATCTTGTCCCCGGCTGGACCGTCACTACTTTAATAGGGTTAGCTCGACCCCCTTTCCCACGGCTCACTTTTCCGCTGTCGAGAGAGAGAGAGGAATCTCTCTCTCCTTTATCGTATCGACGGGTCTCTCAGGATGTCCCTTATTTCGCACGAAGCTAGGGAATATCAATTTCTGATTTGTAAACACAGAAGATTGAAGTTATTCTCCTGCCATTTGCCCCTATTTGATTTTTGAAGGAACGTAGAATTCGGTCAAAATTCATCATTTATAATTCTACTCTATGAGAGAAGAGATGAGCATATGTCAGAGGATTTGGATGTGTGGGTGTGGAGACATTTTTTTACGAAATATTAAATGCGGTGAATGAAGAGCGGAAGTTGCCGGGTGATATTCGAAGGCCAAAAGGGTATGTGGAAGAGATGCTTATGTGTAGAGACACACTCATGGCCGCGATAGGAGGGAGTGATTTGCATGAGCGATAATATGCAAGGGATAATGAATGAAGGGATGAGTGAATAATAGCTCCCAGGAAGGTATGAATGTCGATAGAAAGATGGAATGAATAACTGAAGAAGGGAACTGTATTGGGTGAGCAGGAGGAAGTCTGTGTTGTAAGATTTTGGGGACATGTAGTACGTTAATGTTCCATTGAATGTATTTACATCTCATCCACACACAGTAGGAGGGGGGGGGGCATCGCGTCACTTTAGTAAACTGAATAATGAGTGCGTCATGATTTTGGGTTCTGTGTAAGAGGGGAACCGGAGAAGAAGAAGAATTATCATTGTTGAATTTTCATTGGAGACGTAATTCGTAGCCATTTAATTAAAAACCTTAATCTAAATAAATTTTCTAGAAAGAAAAAGGCCAAGCTTAACATTAAAATAGGAGGGCAAAAACTAGAGCAGGTAGAACAGTTTACGTATCTCGGTAGTGTTTTGGACCAACACGGTCAAAGTAGTAGGGACGTAAGGAGAAGAATTGCGCTAGGCAAAGAGGCTTTCACAAGGAGGAGGGAGTTGATGACAGGGACTTTGAGTAAGCATGTTAAGAAAAGACTCGTAAAAACTTTGATATGGAGCGTAGCTATGTATGAAGCGGAAACGTGGTCATTGAAGCAGGAGGATAGACGTAGACTGGAGGCTTTTGAAATGTGGGTGTGGAGAAGAATGGAGAAGGTGAAATGGACAGAGAAGAAAACAAATGAGGAAGTACTTGGTATGGTGGGCGAAGAGAGGGGTTTGTTGGGAGCAATCCTATGGAGGCAGGAAAAGTGGATGAAGGGGGTGTTGACCGGCAGTGGGATGTTAAAGACTGTGATAGAGGGTAGAATGTTGGGCAAAAGAGGAAAGGGAAGGAACAGGATAGGGATGTTGGACGGGATGAAGGGAGGAAGAAAGTACTCAGAGATGAAGAGGGACCTGATGTAGAGTAGGATGATGGATTTTGTGTTTTGTTAGGAGTAATAAATATTTGTTTGGTAGTTGTGTCCATCCAAAAACCTACCTTAACCGGTAGATTACCTTAAAAAAAATCTAAATAAATGTATCCACTCTCTAATCTGAGATTTATTTTTCCTCCAATGAATATATAGTCTACATCGTCTGCAAAACTTTGAAGTATAAAATTGTGTGTACATTGGCTGCGCTCGTCTAGTGATTTCTTCCACTTCCGCTTCCGTCAAATAACGATTTTCATTCTCTAGATTATTTTCAAAGTTTTCCCACTCATCCCTCCAAATTTCCATTCCTTCCCTTATTTTTTTCGTGCCTATGAATTAAGAACGGTCTTTCTTGTTGGAGTATTCCTTGCAAAGTAAATCAAAAGCAGACCGGCGCTTGTACGCCATCCCACCAACTTTCAGAAAAAAATTCTTCCTCGTAGTCGTAGAAGTTAGCAGAGTAAATTGCAAGTAATTAGATCCTATAAGTAGGCTTCCTTGATTAACTTAATGGCGTTAAGGTGGCCAAACGGTGATTTGTCGACACTTGGTGACTCTTATAAAATGGAAGTCGTCTAATTCCATTTTGTGTCTTCTAGCACTTGAATTTTTATACATAATTATTATTTTAACCCTAAGAAAAGACGTCAGATTGTTACCCTTTGGATTATAATGGCGTTTCTATTGCCAAGGAAAAGTTACATGCTGGGCATATATAAATTTCCACCTCTATAGCATTATAATTATCTAACATTTCTACCATTATATCTAATAATTATAACATTCTATAATTTTTCCGTTAAATCTCTATTTAAAGTCTAAGTGTTATTCCTACGACAAATGGATGACTTGAAAATCCGAAAGATATTGTTCTGTTTTGTTGCTGTAATTTCTGTGTACTCATGTATTAATCTCTACTCTCGTGTTATTTTGGTTTGACCGTACAATAAATACTCAATTTATAATAATTCATATTATATTGTGAATACACTCAACAAGGGTAGTGTCTTTTAAACATCTCTTTAATTGCCTGAACAGTGAATGTAATAATGCGAATTCGGTTATAGGCAAACACTCTTCTCGATTAGTTTGACGTAATTCTGAAATACCGAATTAGAACTCTTCCCCGGGAAAGGTCGTTCTCCCGTGCTGCGGTAAAACTCTCGCGTGCATTTCACGCGAATGAGACGCGAGTGTCACCCACACACACGCATGCGCACAAACGCCGACCCCCCCCCCCCCCCCATCCGTCGAGTTACCCTCATCCGCCCATTTTTAGTCGTCAAAAGTCTTCGTCCTTTTTTATACGCATGTTCGCCACGTCAGCAAAATGCCCATTTCTTTTGGTGTCCCGGCTTGTCTGTTTTTGTCAGTCTCTCCTCCAGTCATCCCTCTGGCTGTGACCTGTGGCTGGGACGGGAAGAGATAAGAGAAGTGGGGGCGGGAATCTGTCAAAAAAATTGACCCTTTTCCTGGATTCTCGGTGGGCACAAGGAAATGAAAAAGTCGGAAAATGGTTCCAAATTGAAAAACACTTCGGTTTTTCACTTGAAGTACTTGAAAAACATACTCTCTGCATCTCTATGATAACGTCATGGACGTTTTGGTCCTAATTTCCCGCAGATCAACCAGGATTCCACCCCACTCATTCCGCAGCTTCGCTCTTTCGCCGTGCTCACACGATTCCTAATTCTCCCCCAGCCACTCTCCATCTCTCCCTTTCTCTCCTCTCTCCCTTCTCCCTTCCCTCGCCGCTCTTGTCCGCCTCCTCCCACCGCCCCCTCACTCGCTCAAAAGCGGCTCTGACCAAAGGCAAAGCCTGTGGGATGCGGGCTGGGAATTTTAACGAGCGCATGAGACTATGAGGAATACATTTTTGCAAAGGGGCGGTGGTGTGGGTGGGGGAAAGGGTTGTTGGGTGGGCTGCTTTTGTGGACGTGAGAGGCAGTTGAAAAGGGGGCGGAGTGGTGTTGAGTGATGTACTACGGTGGGGGTGTGTGCGTGGTTGCATGCCGGGGGGGGGGGGAGGGTGGTGAAGGGAGAGGGTGGGGGGGGGGCGAGGGAGAAGTCGCGTGGAGAAGGGGAGTGCGCAAAAACTGCCGAGTAAATAGGGGTAAAAGGGGATGTTAAAAGTCTTGTTGCTTGGCATGTAAAAAGGGAGATTGTTACAGTGGGCACACGTGTTAGTTAAGCGAGGGAGGGACGGAACTCCTTTCCCCTTGTTTTTTCCTTCCTCTCTTGTTTTCACCCTTTTTTCGAATCTCGATGTTTTCTTAAATTAAGAGCGGGCCCCGCATTATTATTTTCCCCGGCCTTATTAAATATCATCACATTCATTTGGAAAATAAATTATTATATTCCTGGAAAGGATTGTTGGAAACGCTTGTCTGCCTAGCGCAGATTGCGTGCCGTGTGCATTTTTCTGTCCAGTGGAGTGTGATTTATCGTGCGGAGCGTCCGCTTTATCAACTCTAATGAAAACCTTTGAAGATAGTTAAGTTGTCTCTCTGATTTTCCGTCATTACACCTGCCTATTGTACCGTAATTTTAAAATTAGTGTGATCAGCATGATATTTCCGTGCTATTCGGCGTACGTTGAAAGTGGACTAGTCCAAGCAGTCGGTATCCCGCTGTTAATTTTAGAGCCATGCGCAAAAAAGTCATTAAAATCTACCATTTTCAGTTATTTCTCACGTTTATGTGTATCTCAAGGTAAGCATTTAATTTGGCCACCTGTCTGTTTGTCTGGATGCTTTAAAACCATTGAATTGCGTTTAAGCGTCTCCTTTCCCTTTAAGATCCGTGTGTCAAGGTTTCCACTATTGGCTTGTAATCGTGTTTCTCCGGAAACAAACAACACATACAAGGACCATACCGAAGGTGGGAATTCATTCGAAATTATACGAATACTTAACCCCAATTAAATAAATCGGGTGGTAATTTGAATACTATATTCCCTTAACTGAAATATTATTTAGTGAAAGTATTTGAATAATTAAAGTAAGAAAGTGAGTCTCGGCTCAAAAAAATATTTCTAATCTCTTCCTCTGACTTATCTGTCTTATTTGTACTGCACTAATACTAATTGAAAAGAAATTACATTTTCTATAGAATCAGATAGAGTACTACACGCAATGTACAATTGAGCTACTTGATAATTTTCCAACAACCATCTGATCGAATTTTGCTCCATCAACCTTCTAATTACGTGTATCTTAAAAAGAGTATCAAAACATATGAGTTCTGTATTAGCGGAGGGGCATAGAAAAAGATTTATCAGGGTTCCATCCCAGTCGATGATCTAATCTGTGGTCATGTCTAATTTTTTTTTATGATTCCTTGACTACAAAGTGCGAGTTCTCTCCGATAAGTGCACTTTCGGCCATTATGCACCCCCCCCCCAAACACGGAATGTTTTTCCTTCCATTCTAATCTCATTCCATCCGTCAATAATTCTTCCCTCCCTCTGATTTCCCACGTCCCACTGAACCCTAAAACCTGTTGGCCCCGTCTCTCCCATTATAACTAAATAACGGATTGTATTGGTGCCTTATGACGATTTAAGGAACTCAACCGTACTAGATTCGAAAAAAAGTCTTTAATTTACATCGTACTGCACACAGCAAAGGATCTGACGATGTAGAATTAAGAAACTCAGGCACTGCTTCAATATTTATGTTCTCGGGAAAGAAACTTTCTTTCATTCCATTTGTTTTTTCTTTAAAATGAGGTGACGGATTTTCAGTTATACCGATAAATCGATTACGATTGAAAAGTCAATAGCATATTGGTGTTTATTGCCGTGCGTAAAAGGTATCCTTTCTGAAATATCTGATTAGCACGTTGGGAGAGTACTTTCAATGCAACAATTTCAGAGCGTAAAAATCATTCGCCTTGACTGGGACTCGAACCCAGATCCCTCAATATCCGGTCGAGTGCTTTAGCCACTTAAGCTACCGAGGCGTCCTCTTAAACTCTGAAATTTTGGGGCTTTTAAAGGAACTAGATGTCATAACATCTAGTTCCTTTAAAAGCCCCAAAATTTCAGAGTTTAAGAGGACGCCTCGGTAGCTTAAGTGGCTAAAGCACTCGACCGGATATTGAGGGATCTGGGTTCGAGTCCCAGTCAAGGCGAATGATTTTTACACTCTGAAATTGTTGCATTGAAATGCACATTAGCGGATGACTCCGTTAAAAGTTACTGTTGCGGCATCTCCCGCAGTTTCTTTGGAATTTGGGAGAGTACTTTGGCTTTCATTTGGATCGCACGTTTGAAGATAGTGAGGAATTCGAAGAGTGATACGGGTCACGACGGCATCGGACCGAGCGCCGCCGTCCTCTGTTTTATTTTCTTCATATGTCGATCACACCTGCGTCAATAACCAAGTCCTATGAATTGACATTAATTGGCCGCCGTAAATCTTGGAGCCGGAGATAGCAAGGTTTGTCCGCCTCTCTGTCATTTTATTTTACCGATTAGGAAGGATGAGGGCGGTTGACGGGCATCCACTTGCGGAGATTGTCCGATGAATATATGCGCCGACATAAAACCTTGCAAGCATTCCACGGAAAGCCAGAATTATGCAAATTTGAAATTATTTCTCGAGGATGAGGATAGAATTCTTCGAAGTTTAGGAATCCACGATCCAGTGCCCACGGTGGGTGCCCCCGGAATGGGATGGACTGGAATCTTTGAGCATTTATTCTTTGCGCAGTTTCCTCACTCCGAATTCCTTTTTCGCGAGGAAAAGGGACTAACAAAGCAACAGAGATAAATTCGTTGCATTCCAAGCTGTTCATTTGAAATTGCAAACAGTAAAAAGAGTTATTTACCCTTGCCTTTGTAGCTATTTATGTGTTAAAAAATTTCTACCATTGCCTTTCATTGTCAACGACTGGACTCACTAACCTGTCCACTCCATAAATTGAGACTCAATTGAGTGGAGAAATTGTTGACCATTGATGTAAACTATCCTTTCCTTAAGATGGAAGACACTTCTATCAGTGTCTTTGTTTCTGTTAAATGTTCTGCGGAAAGCGCTGTTAAAATATTTTCTCACGTCACAATTCTAAAGGCGCAGAATGAAAACTCGATTTAGTTTTCTTTGGGACTGTTAGCTGTAAATGTGTTCGTGAGTGAACTGATGACAACATTTCCATTTCGCGCATACGGTTTATATTCAAGCGCCCAAGAGGGTTTGTGTGGTTCAGCGTGCTGGTAGAAGGAAAGTCGGACGCGTTCCACGTGGTTACCCCAGGTGAGCCATCCATGATTGGGTCCATGATCATCACTCTCATCTGCTGTTACGCTGCTGGTCTTCTTCCGAGGAATCAACCATCCGTTGTCCAACGAGAAACATTGTTATCTGCCAACCGGTGACAAGTTACCACCCCTAAGACTTTCACTCCCTTCCACTCTGACCCCTCAATCTGCTGAACAAGTTAACATTTGAGCCATGCGTGGAGGCACGCATAAGTTGATCATCCAAGTCCATGGTTAAATGAGGGTGGGAAATGAATGTGGTCGGGGAGATGATTTAGTTTAAGTTTGCAAAAGAACAAGCAATATTGATTCAGGCAGCCATGGCATTACGGTCATTCATTATGCCGTTATATATTATTGCAGACTGTTTTATAGGAACAATTTGAGAGGTATGGGAAGAGATTCAGCGGCAAGAAAACTAAAGTAATGAGATTATCGTAAAGGGAAAAGGAAGTTAAACATTAAATTCGGAAGGAATTATATAGAGGAGGTGTAGCTGTTGATACATTTTGGCAGGATATTTCATAATGGAAACAGCAATGGGATCAAAAAAAAGAACTGTTTGGACGAAAGAAACATGTACAATAAATAGGAAATTAATGAATGCGAAATTGGGTAAAAAGGTGAGTAAAATGTTCTTTAAGACTTAAGTATGGAGAGTAACGCATAATGGATGTGAAACCTTGTGCTTGAGGGAAGAGGATGGACGTAGATTCAATGATTTTTTCGCAGATGCGGGTGGTTTGGGCGGAGAATGAAGAAAATAATTTGAACAGAGAGGAAGACAAACGCATTCCGGTGTTTCATATGGTGGGCGCATAGAGGGAGGGAGGCGCTGGAGAGATTCTAAAAAGAGGTAGAGGGTACGTACAAAAAGAGGATATATACAAGTTAAAATTCAGAACTTGAGTCTGAACTCTGTCCTTCTCTTCCTCGAGAAAGGTGTCGTGGACCACAGAAAATGCAAAATCTAGTGACTTTCTTTCCTTTTTTGGGTGTTTCCGTGTTTTTGTCTTCGTCCACTAGTGCAGTACTAGCTTCATATACATTAATGAAATTAAAAATACAAAGTAACTTTCCACTGTTCTTTATTAGCGTACCGGTTTCAACGCTCAAGCGTCATCATCAGGTACCCGTGACGCTTGAGCGTTGAAACCGGTCGTACGCTAATAAAGAACAGTGGAAAGTTACTTTGTATTTTTAATTTCATTAACATGAATTTCCACAAGGTTGAGCCAGAAACAATTGAATATTCATATACATTATTATTCACATCCGCGAGAATTTCAAAAAAGTGTAATATATATATATATACTATATATATATATATATATATATATATATATATATATATATACACACACACACATATATATATATATATGTATATATATATATATATATATATATATATATATATATATATATATATATATATATACACATACATAACCACTCAACAAACATCCTCCCTTCTATCACGGCCATCAACAACCCGCAACATTTCTAGTTATGTACATGTATGGCTTGTGTGGTGTGGTGGGGTGGAGGGAGAAATAGGCTTTTCCGACGGTATAAAGACAGGCAGGAGTTGAGATAAATAAATAATGCAAGGCAAACGAGAGGAAGTTTTCGTCATAATTAGAAGTATTTACTCGTTCGAGATGTTTCAATATCTACCTTCGATGGGTGGAATACCCATTGGAAAATGAACCGTCCGCATAAATATCCAGTTTAACAGATTCGTTTGCCACTGCCCGTATATTTACTACATTACTGTTCCAATACTGTGCATGAATGAATCATGGAATAAACGGACGGGACGTTTCGCATGATGGGACACGGGAGCGTCCGGCGCGATTGTTGGTGGCGGAGTCGAAACGCGTCGGAGGAATGTATGTGCTGGACCGATCGCGAGGGTGGGTTCGCGGGAGGGGTGGTGTGTGGGGTGCTGTTGGACGGGGCATTATAACCTTCACCCCTCACAATCCCCGTTTACCGCGCGCCTAATCCGAAGTCGCCCGTGCACACGCGCCCATTCGCTTCCCTGAGACCCACCCCCTGCCCTCCATCCCCCCCCGGTACCTCATTCGCGCTCCGCCCCGAGTAACCCCTGGAGCCTCCGGACAGTGTGTTCTGAAGAGATAAGGAAGCTGAGCGCCGCCGCCGTAGTGAGGAGGGCGGGCGTCGTCGTACGCTATCCTCCGTCGCGAACCGCGTCGCTTCGGGAGGTGGGCGACGGTGTCCCCCGCCATCCCTCTCCCCTCACGCGCGGTGTCGTAACCATGGCGCACGCCCGGTCGTTAGAGAACGCAATGGCGAGTGAAATTTGAGAAAAATCCTAAGACACGCAGTGTTTTTATCAGATATTCGTGACATCGTCAATGGTCTGCTCTCTCAAATTTTGACAATTTGCCATCGGCGATTGAGTGGCCTACTTAATTGCACTGAATATAATTGCCACATTATACACTGTGTGTCTATATCTTTCCATCATACTTTTTTAACAATTCCTATCGTATTCCTCAAGGCGTTGTTTGATAATAGTTTACCTATGCTGTAGCAAAGCATTTTGTCAATAGCTTATGTCGGAGAAAACATTTATTTTTTCTTAGTCGAATAAAGGAAATTGACTTCAGTGAGCCAACCAAAGGAATCCCTGTTTCAGTGCTTTAATATCCGACCTAATTAACAAAATAAAATGGAAACTCCTATGGCCCGAATAAGGAAGGACCATTCGTCCGGCAAGGAAAAGAATTTTTTCGCGAGAGTTTGTGGAAAAATAAATTCCATGACAGTGACCAAGCCACAACCTCACAACCAGAACACCCCTCTGCAGTAGTTTGCGGGAATGTTACTTCCTCGCGACTGCGGCTAACTTATTATGGCCATTTTAATTTGTAAATTTACGAGGGCATAGAGCTCAAGTTTCCTAAATCCTAACTGATGGAATAGTGTGCATGTCCCAGTTCAATTTTAAACCAAATCGAAGTTCTAACTCAAAATGCATACTAGATGATATCCAGTATTTTAATCAAAAGTGAAACTGAAATTCCTATTTATATATATATACTTATACCTATATATATTCTTACGCACTTGCCCGATATCAATCAAATCATTTATTTCTCTTCGATTTGTCATTCAAATGCAAACATTATAAAATATATATATACATATATATATTTAGTATATATATACATATATATATATATATATATATATATATATATATATATATATATATATATATATATTTATATATATATATATAAAATATCTTCGAAATGGAACGCTCTTCGGCGACGCACAAATATATAAAAACACAGATGTAGATTTTTAGAATATAGAGACACAAAGAAATATATATATATATATATATATATATATATATATATATATATGTGTGTGTGTGTGTGTGTGTGTGTGTGTGTGTGTGTATAATGTTTGCATTTGAATGACAAATCGAAGAGAAAGAAATGATTTGATTGATATCGGGCAAGTACGTAAGAAGAGGTACCATTTAATTTGGAGAGGAATAATGTGTACGGATATTTGATTATATTAAAATCCAATTCCGAAAAGTGCAATGCTCACTTCTAATGTCGAGATTAGTTGCATCAACTGCATAATAAATGGTATTCAACCTCATGATGGTTATTTTGAATGCGTAAAGAGTTTTAATATTTGGCAATAAGTCATTTATAATCCATTAAGGTAGGTATTAAGTCATGCTATAAGAGAAAACTCCATTCAATATGCACTATTTGCGTGTCAGTGGAGGGATTTGCTGGTGGATATAAGAATTTCTGTGAATTCCACTGCAGAAGTTCCATGCTGTCTAATAGCAGCGTATTGTGGGTGTGACATTGATATTCTATTGGAACACTTGTGCTGAAATAAACCTTTATGGAATCCGAGCCTCAAAAAAACTTCTAAGAATTTAACAAAAATCTTGCGATATGAATTTTCAAAATGCTCTGGTGGTATTCGGGAAATGCCATTTCCTTGAAAAAGAGAATACAGAATTTCGATTCGACATGTTTCCTTCTCTCAAGGGCGGGGAATTTTTCCCAAAAATTGCGTGGGCGTCCTACTTAGGTCGTTTCGCTGCGTCGGGTCGGATCGGCGTATCGCTCGCTTTAGGTGTCCGTCCATTGGCGCCCCCAGGGAAAGGGACTTCGGAGGGAGGCCAAGCCAATGAAATATAACAACGAACGCGGAGCACTCACGGTTCAAACCACTCCATTTAATATAAAAATACCGCCCATATTTCAGACGTCCATCGCCTGCTCTTCCCCCATCTTTCCGATCAATCCTCCTCCCCCTCCCTCCCAACCTTCCGGCCGAAGAGATTAAAAAACAAAAGTGGGAGGAAAAAAATCAGGGCGCATTCCATTAGTCAGAAATTATCCCGCGAGATGGCTCGTAAAAACACTCCTCCCCCACACTCCACTGAGGACTGTTATTCCGCAATCCCCCCCCCCATTCAAAGCATTCGAGCCGCGCTCGTTTTCAGGACATATCGGAATAACGCTTCGGCGTCATCCAATTCGGAATATACACACACGCACTCACCGTATTTCTCCCGCCCACCCCCCTGGCCCCCACTCACCCCCCTCCCACCATTCATACCTCCCCCCACCCCCCTCCTCTACATCCACGTGCTCCCATCCTTGCGTGTTCCGGTTTCGATCGATCTTTTTTCGTTATTATTTCGTTTGTTTTTTTTCCGAGATGGTTCCACTTTCGACCACAGTTTAAGTCATGAGCGCGATAATATTTTACCCTTCCAATCCATGCTTCAGCGACATTTTAAGCCAATGAACGTCCCACGTCGGAGCTTTATAGAGTCAATTCACGCTATTAATTGTATGAGGGGCTCGATTACTTAATTAACGTACCAAGAAAAGAGTGATTTTTTTCTTACACTAGAATAGAGATATTCTTTATACAGTCAGAAAAATACGCGCGCACTTGGTAACATTCAAAATGCAAGTGCATAACGTGGGCTCAATGAGCTATTTAATTTCACGGAAAATGATTAAGGGAGAACCAAAAGAGATGAATTTTAAAACCGGAAATAACAGAAATCCGAAATACTTTGTAGCTTCTTAAAAATCAGATTTTGAGCACGCACTTAATTGTACTTCAACCAGTTTTTTATTGATATTTATACTTAATCAAGTATTAGGTTTTCCACACTTAGTAATACATGTCTTTGGGAGGGAAAAATTCATATTTGGATATTATGGTGATACTTAAAGAGTATCCGTATTTATGCCCAATAAAATTGATTCTAAGAAACTATTAACAAATAAGCAATGGAGTCTTGGAATATTGTTCTGTGAACATTTAAATTTAGTTTTAATAGACTAATTAAATTTAATAGTTGAGCTAGTAGTGCTTTTCAAATTTATATTTCGAGTTTATAATGCATTTTAACAAGGATACAGGATTTATTTTCGATAAAACAAACATCACATTCTCTAAAACGTAGGAAATGATTAATTATCAATAAATTGACTGTCTCATCAAATTAGTGATTAGTATTGGAAGACTATCGATCGAGGTGGATTTTGAATGAAGTCATGTATGCCTAGAACAGAGCTAGCATGACCCAAGACAATACCTAATAATAGCATTTAACCATTCAGTCGTGCATCCTTCCTACCTCCTGCCTTCATCGTCGGGGCAGGCATCTCATACATGCCTATTTTTTCCTTCCCTTACATCTACTGCCGAACGGTCTCCCCTCTATTACGGTCTTAAACGTTACATCGACATTAAAAACACCCTGGATGACTTTTCGTGCACCCTTTGAAAGTCTTCCAACAATCTTTCCTTCCGTGCCTAGTAATTCCTCATTTTCTTTCTTCATAGTACTTTCCTTCCCGCCCATTTCACTTTCCCATTTTTCTTCAAACTCACCTCTCAAAATTTCCCAATCCAATCTAATTGTCTTGCCTCATCGACCTAATTCTAGCGTAATACAAAATAACGCTCCAAATAATAGTTTTCAGTAATTACGCGGAATGTTTTTTAAGGTTGGCCTTTTCGTTCATTGAAAAAACTCTATTCGTTTGAAAAAAATTCATTGGCGGTTTTAGTTTCCTACAAACCTACTACACTTTTCAAAACAAATAATTTATTTATTTAATAGTGCAATTTGACCTTTTGAAAATTGTTCGGCGGAAACTGTGTAGTTTTATCATATTTCTGAACAAAGGGAATTGTTTCGGCAGATCAAGGAAATAGCATTAACTCACTCTCCTTTTTGAATTAATTAAAACTGTTATTCAACCAAACGTGGCTCCGATGTGTAACATACATCACCCATGGATCTACAGATTAACGCAAATCCCTCGGAAGAGAGGATTATTTTAAGTAAGATCTCAAGAATTAAGTAAACCTGAATGAAAATTAAATTCTTGCCATTATTATAACAAGATTTACAATAATTTCACAATTGAAAAGAAGCCTTAAACGTGCATATTTAAGAATAAATTTGTTTCAGTTATATAAAGGAAGAATACTCATTTTTACTTTCGTAAGTTTATCCTATGAACGTCGCCATTACTCGGATTAGATTTTTCAAGAAATGGACCATTCGGATTTGTATACTCCTCTCAGCACATCGAAATTCTCTGCATTAAAAAGCAATTTACAATTTCTAAAACACCTTTGGGTTGCTTCATAAACAAAAGCAGTATTACATGTCAGATGATAAACAAAGAAAGGACAATTTTGCTTTAATCTACGAGGCATATTGGAATGGTAAGGGCGTTTTGTCATAAAAAGTATACCTGTTTGAATAAGTTTTTTTTGACGTGTTTAGTTTTCTACAAACCTACATCACTTTGCCACATAATCGCCGTTAACTTCTAAGCACTTTTCGTAACGTTGCACCTGTTTCTTTAGTCTCTAAGTATTGGAAGTTGGCCGCCTGGGAATTGAACCAGTTGACAAAGGCGGTCTTGAGGTCATCACCGCCTTCTGACAGTTGTCCATTAAGCCACTCCTTCGAGTACGAGAAGAGGACATTGTCGCTTGGTTCGAACTCAGTCTGGCCGATAGCCGTCCAAAAACACTCGTCCACTCAGCATTCCTCGCTCTTTTTGTGTCGGTCGGTAAATATATTCGGCACTCAACTTTCACACATTTTGTGATATCCGAGCTTGTCTGTTACAGTCGTGTGGGTAGAGGTGCATCCAACAAGAGGAAATTTATCGTCCAGAGCACTAACCGTCAATCTTCAATCAGATGGCAGTTCTCGGTCCGCTCGTTGAACAGATTTCCATCGGCCTGGAAACTGGATCTACCACTCCCTCTCTCTCGTGCGCATCTGTGCAACCATTTTCAAAGCCTCGGCACCATCTTCTAACCCTAAAATTCTTCGTAATTATTTCCGTAATTATTTAATGTTCTTGTCAACGGCACATTTTTCTTTGAGAGCCTTCTTTCCCCAACACTTAGCTCTCCCAATACAATGAAGGAAACTACCACAGCCATAGTTGAGGTCCAAATCTGTGTCTATGGTGTGAGAGATTTGAATGTATTCCTTTCCAAGATTGCATCCATTCATTATGCGGTAATTCCATTCCATTTTTATGAGAGGGACCCAGTTCGACCCACCAGCAGCTCGCCCTCTGGTTCCCCCTTGTGGGAACTACAAAATCTACGTCAGCGGTCCTTATTCCATTCCTTGTAAGTTGCCGCAGAGGTGACTAACGCCTTAGGTTGCTTCATTCTCTTGCTTATCCTACGTTCATATAACTGGGTTTGCAAATCTACGCAGACATTCAACTGCTGCGAGAGTCTATTCATTTTCCTTAGCAGAACAATATTGAGAACACGCCACGCTCACGATCAGGTGAATGCCGGACCGGCTGCACAAGACACGGTTGACAGATCCAGAATCACGCTTGGAAAGCGACGGAGCGATCAATCAAATCAAGATATTCTTCCGCGGGAAATTAATACGCTCCCCGTCGCAGGCCCCGCGGATGTGTGTATGTTTCCAAAGACCTTTGCCTATGTTTTCCACGGAGTCAATACCGGTTGAGGAGGGATGGTGAGGAGAGATGGAAGAAAAAATAAACAATTGCGTCGCCCAAGAGACCTCAAAAATATAACAAGAACCCACACACGTACGCACTTCCACAAGCAGACCTCCTGCCACCTGGAGAGCAATTGGGGAAACCATTTTTTCCTCTCTTTCTGTCTCTCTCCCTTCCTTCCTTCTCACTTGGAGGCGCGGAATAGAAGATTAATGTTCTTGGGGAATGATTCCGAGAGTTAGGGTGCCGTGCAAAATCTAAGAAGAGAATGAGGAGTGGGGAATAGGAAGGAGGGAGGAAACGATTGCGGGTGCGAAAGGGTGGGGTGGCGAAGTGGGGGGAGCGGGCGAGGAGAGGGACGGGGGAGTGTCGATTGGCTGATCCGCCTGGGTTGAACATCACGCTGGGTTGTGAGGCGGCCGTTTAAAGGTTGCTGGCAGTGATTACCTGATCAATTGAGACTTGGGCCGGAATTTCTGCTCAAGTATGAATCAGCGGACAAAGGAGAGAGTAGCGACCGGTGGCAAATAGATTTAGGACGCCCTAAGACGTTTAAAGGTTCATCTTGGTCTGCAATCTCGAAGACTGCTTCCACCCAAGAGATTGTAACGCGCATGAGTTGGACGCCTTCGTATGCCCATTCATTCTCCTTTTTATTATCAAGCCTTATTTGTCACTGAAATACGAGGAAAAAAAATCACTGCCATTGAACAAGTGAAGTTCACACAATGAAAGAAAGAATTATTTTACATAGTTGATGAAAGAAATACAACTTGGAAGAAATACAAAATTGAGATGAACACCTTGTGGTCTTGCCAAGCCAATCAGACATTGGCATGACAGCAGGTGCCTGGTGAGTGAGAAAACAGAGATGTTATTCGCTCCCATTTAACTACCATGTGTTGGTCTGTTATTTTTCACTCCGTTTATAGGATCTGATTGCCTGAAGTAATTAAGCAATTTATCAAATAGTGTAGGCGCAGTTTCCTTTGACCTTGATTTGTTTAGTATTTGCTTGTTTTGAAGTCCTTGTTATTCCTGTATCTGTGGCTGATCACGGCAATGGTCGCCACTCATCTTGCAGTCCAAGACGCCACCATTCCGACTCTTTTCACGGGCTTAAATGCAAACCTTCTGCAAAGATTTGTTACTTTAGTTGGACAAACCATGAATACTTGGAAATAAAATAACCAACAGTAGTAAGCCCTTACAATCCATTAACGTTTTAATTACTTAAAGATCACCCCAGATATGACTACCTCCACTTACCTGCTACTGGCCACAATAAGCATGTGGTCCACTGAATTAGGTCTTCTCGGACCTTCCGTCCGGTTTGGGGTTATACCCTAGCGACATTCCGACGACCGATTCGAGTGTCGCCTACAAACGCGATGACTCATTTCTCCGAGATCCGTAGCTAATCGATGAAGATGACTCATCCGCGAGCGACACTCCGCGAAGGAACCACTTGATCCTTGGAGCATTCATCGCTGCCGATCGAGCACGCGGCAATATTGTCACGTGGAATTAGTTTATAAGTCTCCAAGAGAGTCGCCGAGTTAGAAATTTTAACTCATGCATCTTTCATCAATGGTAGCCCAGGATAAACTAATTTACACATCTGCCTAATGAATTTAACATCACCGTATTCTCACGCGAGCCCTCCTACTAATGTGCCGTTCAACCAGAATCCAGATTGGCTGAATCATACGCTTCCCTTTTTGAATAAGTTAACGTTTATAGACTCCGGCCGTTAATTTTTCCCGCTAGTCTCTCCACTGAAGAGTAAACATTTTGGAAAGGCAAAATTACTCGTACTTTTGGAATGATATCATTTCGTAAATGGGACAGAGATTGGTACGATATTCTATGAAGAGAAAGGCAGTGGGGAAATTATTGCGTCTGGATTGTGGGTCAATTCAAAGGAAATAAAATGATCAGGGGCCCTCAAATACGTGCGCGGGGAATGTCGCGCCAAACGCAGGGATTTCCTTCCTCGACGACGCTCTGGACTTTCGCGAAGGAGTGTGTGGGTGTTCCCGGAGGAGAGGAAACAACCCAACGTTCTTCATTCGATTGAAACGGAGACTGGAGTGACTGATTGTGCGTTTCTGGGGAGAGCATTATAAATCATATAAAGACGAGAGTGCCCTGTGGAGAGAGAGAGAGAGAGAGACGGGGGCGGAGAGGGGTGACGGATTTGAAGAAAGGAGAAATCTCAAGTGATTAGCTCAGGGCGTGGCCTCGCCCCCTTGATGCTGGCGCCTCCCACAGGTGGACGGGAAAAAACCAACCCTCCGCGACACTTTCTTCAATCCAATCCCGGCCGAATCCGTCACCCCCGCTTTTTTCCTCTCCCTCCGTTTGTCTCAAACCACATCTCCTCTCTTCCCCGAGTCAAAACTCCCTTCCCTCACGCTATCTTGGAGCCCGTGATTGATGGAGCTCTCGAGATACCGTGTCCAGGGCGTTCCCCTAGGCTCCGGTAATTATTTATTGGCCCTTTCTAAACGGAGAATCTGCTCCTAGTGGACGTACTCGTTCTTCGTATCCTCGAGGGCCCAAAAGAAAACTTCAGCACGGAGTGGTCTCATAAGAACTGGCCGATTATTCCATGTTAGGGACACAGCGGGTGTAAAAAAGAGCTCTAAATAACTTTATGCCCTGAAACCAATGTGTCTCTCCACTAAGTTTTTTTATTCGGTACAAGTAGTTTCGACGCATCGGTGTCATCCAATTGTCAGGACGCCAATGCGTCGAAACTGGTTGTACCGAATAAAAAATTTAGTGGAGAGACACATTTGCTTTTTTACTTCAGTGATATTTCCACAAAGTTAAGCCCGTCTTTTGTTATTGAGTGTAGGCTAATGCCGGCGCAGGGTTTTCTCCATTCTTCCCCCATTCCCTGGTCGGTCTACCTCTTCCAAATTCGCCACCTATTCCTAATTCCGAACGCCTTTCCGAAATAATAAAGATTTGAGCCCCTATTGCCTGGGCAGGATCTTCAACCGTCTTGTCTCTTTGCCTCACCTCTATCCGTCCAAATTTTAGACGCCAAAATTAAGTATTTATTATTACTATTTGTTTGTCGAATTTTTCCTGCAAAAGAATAGTTAATGGTAGTCTTAAGAGATTCGCCCTTGCATTCTACACAAGAAAAATCAAAGGATTTGATCGAATAAAGCGTATGGCTTTGTGTATTTTCAATTGTTAGTGATACTCAGTTTTGAGACGCATTTCTTCATCGATTCATTTTTCATAATTTCGGCATGCATTTATTAAAATAATGCACGCATCACTTTTGGTAGTGTGCTTTTTTTAACAAAGTGTGTATCTTTGAAAAAACATTAGAAAAGGATAAAATGGAAAGCTTTTAAAATAGATAGTATTTTGCTAAATACTTTTAGATGTGCATGTATAATTCTGAGGAGAAAGAAGCGTAGTTAATAGCAGAGAAGTTGTCACGATTAAAAGGTGATTGAAGACGTCAGAGTAAGAATTATGAAGGAATAATTTCACTGTCAGAGCCTGGGATTGATTGAAGGTCAGCTGCAAACCACTCCAAGTGCTGTTAACTTAATGCTATATTTCACGCCTCATTACACACCGCTAAGCTTGACGTAAAAAGCCATACGCAATCCAGTACCAACGAAAAAGATATAAAAACCTCGGGACAGGTTTAAATTTTTTATATTCCCTTTTTGTCGCGATAAATTCTGCGCTGCGAAACGAAATTCAAATTGACGACTATGAATTTCCACTTCGCCGACATTGATATAGTAAGTTGTCGTGTTCCCTGTCGACCTGCATTGACCGTGAAAGCCAAGCTGCGTAGGTGTAGTAGAACCTGCTTACCAAAGCCCTCTCAAGAGAGATCTTATTAGAGGCCCACCTTTAAGAAGCATTAATCAAAGAAAACGAAATATAAAATAAGATATCTCGTTTCGGGGCGTAGCTAGTGGTTCTCGGGCGAGTCATGAATTAACAAATGAAGCAATTATTTGTGGCAGTACGACTGTGGAATTCTGAACGATATTTAGTAATTTCGGTACATCAAATACAATAGAAACAAGCGGATTTTTTATGTTGACGGACAAAGCTCGACCGTAAATTATGGTTCAGCCAGAATAATGAAAATTCGTGGTTTTAATAAATTTCAGACCCATCATTTACCCCCAACCTGAGCATAACTCTGGAAAATTATTCGATTTCTATGAAAGTAGTCTCTCAATGGTTTCATTGCCTGCAGCTTATTCTTTGAAAAGATGATAGTCAATTTCGACAGAGAAATATAGAAGATTTTCCTAGAAGAAGGTGGAAACAGAGATTATGCGAAACGTCAATTGGCATATTTCGCTTGGATAGTAATTGGATTATGAAAAAATCTTTTGGAATGAAGATATCTTCCACCAAATATGACGAAAACATTGCAAATTAATTATCTCTAAAATTTAATGTTTGATCGTTGCATTAGATTGTATTCAAGTACATTTAAGTAACTGGGAATTTCCCTGGAAATACGTCAACGGAAAACAGTTGCAGCCGAGGGAAGTGATCGCAGGAGCGCATTTTTCAGTCCAGGAGCCTTTTCAACCCCCCGCCCCGGTCCCCCCACTCAGCCGCTGGAGGAGTCGCCGAATACCCGGGATGCTGGCGCAAGAGGACCGGCGGATAGAGAACACTTCCGTCCAAAGTGCCCCAACTTCCCCAGGAGAGGAAGAGGACAAATTGTGCTTCCAGTCCAGAGGACGACGCTAAGCGCCAAGTGCCTTCCGCACAACATCCGACGGGAGAGGCCTGAAAATTCCGTCCCTGGCACCCTTTGGTGCCCTTCATCCAGGCAGACAGGGCACAGTGCGGGCATGTGAGTGTGAGTGAGTGAGCTCACGTTATAAGACGTACGCGAGGGAGGAGGGAGGGGGGAAGTATTTCAGGAGTCGCGCCAGGGGGGGGGGGGAATTTCGGAGCGGAGAGGAAAATTCAAGGAATTCGAAGTCATTAGTGTGACCTTTTCTTTCCCCACCCCCTTCCCCTCCCCTTCCCCCCCTTCTCTCTCCCTCTTCTTGGGAGGTTCCTTCGTGAAGGGCCCGTATTTGTGTCCTCTCATTCTTTTATGGAAAAGAAAATCTCCTCCCCCCCCTCCAACCTCCTTCGATGATCTTTTGGGAGGAAAAGATTGTGCGTGGGGTGGATGTGTGTGGGAGGGAGGGTATTGGATGATCAAAGGGGGGATGGGATGGGGAGGAGAATGGTATAAATCGAAAGGGGGGCGAAGGGTGAGGGAGCGTGTCTGGGGGAGAGGCCCTACACATCCCTCCTAGGACTGCTGGCATATCGTTATTCCACGTCCTTCCACTGGCGCCGCCCCTCGGCATTATCCTCATTCCCCGCCCTTCTCGTCCCTCTCCTCCCACGCCTCCTTACCCCCTCCGCCCACCCCCAACCCTTCCCTCTCACCCCCAATGCACCCCTTGACGCAGCGGGGAAAAATTTCTTTCAATTAGGGACGAGGACTTTTTGGTAGGCTGGGACAGATGTTCCTGAACCGTTTCCAGGACATGCTGAGGAAGTGAAAGAGAGAGAGAGGGAGATGTGTGGGGGAGGGAAGGATCGCAAAAGAGTTTCGACGGGAGAAGAACTTCGGGTTGGCCGTCCAGACGGTTTCTGAGGAGAATTCCCAGGGAGATGTTACCCTCACCGACCTTGTCCCTTCCAGTTTATCTCCATGTTGGCGAGCTTGTCAAATCGTTTTATTCCATGCGCTCGTGATAAATTTCCTCCCTCCTCCTCCGGGCCACCGCCGTTCCCTTTTTGGGATCGGCACTCGCAGGCCTCTCACCGGGAGGGATGAACACTCCAAGGGGGTGGGTGGGGGCGCGTCCTCCCTCTCTCTCTCGAGGAGGCGTTGCGATTAATTAGGGATGGATTCCAAATTAATGGTCGGACGAAGGTGGCGGAGGTGGTTGGATCGGCGGGAGGGAGGGTTAAAGATTAGCCTGCAAAACGTCTCCCGCCGCTCGAAACTCGAGCAGTGGAAGACACTTTTGCGGTTCATCCCAATAAAGTTAACAGATGTTTTCCACCACGCCCATTTATACATATCCTGGCAGGATTAATCGAGAGCGCTTTTTTTTTAACGAGTTCCCGGCTGGATTTATTTGGAAGAGGAAATATAGCAATATCAATCTCCGACGTCCCTCCAGAGAACACGTTAGCATTTGAATCTTAATCTGGGGTATCTCTCGCGTCACACCATGAAATCTTGTCCGGAGCTTAAAAACTTCATCAATCCTCCCTGATTTGCAAACCTCTCGGATGTTGCCTTTTTCCCTACCGTCTCTGAATCCGGTTTTGGCTCTGCACACGGAGAGAGAAAGAGAGAGACATTCTACCCGACGCCCATTCTCATATCAATCAAAAAATCAAAACTCACTTGTTCAAATATCCGTGCGTAAATATAGGTTTTCATACCGGAATCAACTGAGTTATCTGTATCAGAATGTGTTTTCATGGGACAGAGTTAATATCAGCTGTGGTTGGCGCCTCTTATTCCTCGAAATGACATCCACAGTCAAGGCGTGTTTCCTTCACCTTAATATACCATCGTGTCTTTGCATTCCTCTCTCTGCCTCCTCTCTTTTGTCGCCGCAGAGATTATTGCTGCTTAGGCTTCTCTGCTGATTTCTGCTGCTACAGGGCAACACCTGACTTTCGTGTAGGTGGATCAGAGTTTGGCTGGAAATACCGACGGAATTCATAATTAAATACTACTTCAGAGCTATAAAAGTGTTTGAACCGCTTTCTCTCTCTTGAAATTCCTGGAATGGTTATATCTGGTAGGACGACGACTATAAAATCGAGTTTATCGCTCTGGGAGAACGTAGAACGAGATAATTTTTTTTTTTTAAGCGGCGAGTATATTATTCTGAAGAGCGCAGATGTAGAGGTCACGAATCACTTGGGTATTCAATGCGGGAAGTGGCTAGATTGCGTCCAGATAGAATTGGAACATAATGCCGAGAGAAATTCCGCTAGCAATGTTTTTCGATACGCAATTGTCATGGTGCTGCTCTTTGTGATGCCGATGTCTCTTCTCACCGTGCGTTAACTCCTCGCGTTCAGGGTGATTAAAATCACTAACTTTCCATTTTCCTTCAGCCTCCCACTCTCCCATTTAGCCGTTTTCCCTGACCACCCAGGAAACGGCCAAAGGGTAGGCGGAGAGGGGGACGGGGTGGTGACCGTGGTGCTTGGTGGTGGTGTGGACGTGGTGTAGGCGTGGACGCGTAGGATTCGTCCCGGTAGTCAGCGATTGTCCCGAAGCAATGAAAACGATGCAGGCGAGTTATTATTAGCTGATGTTGATATTATTGGAAGAGCCAACGTATTTGTGAAGAATGTCCACTAATTCCAGTGATTCGGTCTTCAAATTAACAATTTCTTTTGCCAAGGGAAATGTGTACCATTAAAATACGTTGGCTCTGTAAATAAGGACAGCGAGGATCTAGATTGGTAAAACTTTCGTGTGATAAATTCAGTGGCGCAGTTAGTAAGGGAACTGGGATAGGTGTCAACAAGACCTCTAAATTTTGGCCAAACGTAAATGCATTTCCTTGGAAGATTTTCAATGGGCCATCATAGGTACGATTTTTTACCCATTGAAGCCTTCCAATTAAAATAAATAAACTAAGTTGAATATCACTCTCGGAGCGAATGTTGAATTACAGATTAAATCTCGCTTGCATTGGGAACAGGTCTCTTTTGCAATGACGTTGGAACTGTATTAATCATTCCCGTCATACTTCGGTGGGAGAGATGAAAGGAAGATTAGAGAGGTCAAGGATCAAGCGAACAGATTAAAGATGTAATTCAACTTAAAGAACAATAAAGGATCATAATAAGTTCAAAGGAAAAAAAACATTTTTTAAAAGTATACTAGAATGTTGCGATTGGTTTATCCAACCCATAATTTCTTCATCTTCTTGTTAATTGTGACTCGTCTTGCAATCATTGAGAGGTATTTCAGTCTTAGACCTGAGATCTCGTTGTGAATGTGGCTTAGTGATCATTACCTTCATTTTATGATATATATTCATTGGAAGCTCTAAACAAAGCAACATTTGGTTATGTTTTTCACGCCTGGTGTTATGAGGTGTCAGGCACCCCAGCCCGCTTCCCCTACCACACACGCTGGCGGTTCCATGCAAGGTATATATATATATATATATATATATATATATATATATATATATATATATATATATATAAACAATTTTTATTGCTCTGGGAGCAAAGTCCCTTGGAGCAGAATACAGGTTACATTAGGTTTTGAAACCTATGGAGTGAAACTGGTTCTAAACTAGTGAAACAAGACATAATTTAACATCAGTTGAACGAAACATAAAGTACAATACATACATGAAAATACAAAGAACAATAGTTAAATATTTAGCCTGATAGAACAGTAATAAGGTCATTTTGGTAGTGTGGTAGACAGATATTCAAACATTTTCCTGTTGAATTGGAATGTGTTCCTGGATAAGTTTAAATTATTAGGCAAAGAGTTCCATAGTTTACTGGATGAAATACTGAATGACTTTTCATATACTATATAGCCGTGCGGTATTTGGGAAGATGGAATGTAGTAAGGTACGATGTATTTAGAGTTATGCCCAAGCACGACTGAGTCACGTTAACTTCGAGTCGTGTGCTTAGGCATACATCTAGACCACTTTTGAGAGTTGAACCACCTTTCCTGCACATGACAACTTCCCTTCTGAAGATCTACATCTAGTGACCGATTGGATGGAGTTTAAGAATGTCCGCGCATGCGTATTGGCCTGGGCGTATCTTCTATTGACATCAAGGCAAGGCTGAGCCAGAAAACAGTCGCTTTCCCAACCCCCTTTGGCGACGCTTCTCTCGTCCTGTCAGTTACGAGATGGTAACATTGTCCACCGTCATACGGGACACAATAGGGAGGGGGGCCTTCGTTTTTTCGCCACCCTCTTTGATGGGACGTCCCAGGGGTGGCCTTATTAATTCCCACTCACGCCCCTCAAGGGCCGGCGCCCGCATTGCGTGCCTCCCACTTCACTGCTTGCCGGCGAATTATGAATCCGAGAGCCCTTGGATTGAATACATTCCATTCAACGGACGTGTCGCGACGCCCGCCATCCCGCTCAAAGCTAAATGGATTATCCCGAAACAGTGTCGCAAGCACTTCAATTGCCACCACCTCCCGGTTGATGGCGGCGCCGGCGGCGGCGCTGGCAATTGAAAGGTACAGTTTCCGCTTTGCCTTCGGGGACTGTCCACGAAAGGCTTCCGAAGGTTGAGGGCGGACTTGTCCGGGGAATTGGACGCGGTCGGACATGGGTCGCAGGGAGTCCAAAAGCCTAACATTTGTCCTTTGAGTTGCAAAATTACACATTTATTTCATACGAACGCATACATACCTGTACAACGTAATTCATGATTACACGGACTTTTACGCCATTTATTGCGGTAAGAAAATAATACTCAAACTTATTGTGGAAATTTTGTTTTTATTAATAATTATTTTTTGAATCCGAAACTTTTGCAATAAGAATTTCTCCTCATAACCATAAGCCTTGAAGTGCGGTTGACATTTGAATGGAATTCTGCCCATAAACAACAGGAAATTGCTCTTTGAAGATGAGGTCAGGTGAAAGATTAATAACTTTCGTATTTTAATTTCGATTATCTTGAGCGTTTTAGAATGTAATTTGTCATTTCAAACTAAAATTTCTTCAAAACATCCCCTGTTTTACTTTTGAAAATATTCAATTCATTTGGATAAACATTTATTATTTCAAAAAATACTTGGAGAATATACGATCTGATCTTTGCTGTTTTCTCACTGAGCCACTAATATTTTTAAAGAAAACCCGATCTATCCATATTGCCGCTAAATAGAAAAGAGGGAACATTTTACAAATTCAGCATATGTTTTATGCTGCTAGTAAATGGCATTCTAATGAAGTTAGATCGATTGCCACCTTAGATCGAGTGCGGTGTAGATGAGCAATATATATAAAACGTAATTATGGACCACTTGAGTAGGGTATCCAAAATATTAGAGATTATGTAGATTAGAGCGGCTAGGCCGGGAGCCTCTCACAGAGCGAATGGTAAATTACAGATTTAATCACTTGAATAAAGGGGAAGGATGTATCTTTGATGCTGAGGTGAAAATTCCTATTATTTTTATTGCACTACGTAAGGCGAGATCACGCCGGTAAAATTTGAGGTTGTTAGAGCAGATATATTTAAATTTTCATTTTTCCCACGAAAGATATGGGATCAGAATAACTTTGTCTGACCGCGCCATGGGGGAGAGTATTTTGGGTCAAAGCTAGTCTGGTGCGTAATCACCCCCTGCCACTCGCAGTAGTAGTGGCTTACAGGGTACTATGGAATAAATAAATTATAAAATTTGTAAAGAAGTGGCAGTTTTATCATGTTAAGGTTTTGGGAGCCATTTTCTACATTTTGGGCTTCCGTTTAGGGTAGAATGGTCTTTGAAAGTGGACCAATTTGGAGAAAGGGGGGGGGGGAGGGGGTAAAAGGTAACCGAACTGTAACCGAAGCAGTCATCTCTGGATGGCCCCTTGGCCGGTGCTTTGAGCCGAGAGAGAAGGTGACGTCGTTCCCCCCGGTGCATCGTCCAGTCTCCCCCTCCCACGCTGGGTCCCCTCGCCTTTCCCAATGCGAGTCTGTGTGCTGGCCAACCTCACTCAAAAAATATTTTCCGTATCCCTGAACGTCACATAAAGTTTACTTTGGCAGGTTTAAACCCTACACAAGGCAGAGAGAGATCAGTTATCGGGGATAGAAATTCAGATGAGCACAAAAACCAGAAAGACAAACATAGAGATATCATAATTTATGCAGATATTTTATTTATTTGAAGTCCATCCAACAGAAAAAATACCTATCCGATATTATACAATCACAAAAGTCTTAGGTTGTCAAGGAAAACTTTCCTTTGCGGGAATCGATCCCGCGACCTCTGGAACAGCAGGCTTCACTCGAGGCTGGGAACGGCTCAGAAAAAACAAACAGAAGATAATATAAGATTAATTAAGTCATTTGGATCATTGTTAAAATCGTCGGTATTAATTTTACATGCATACAATAACACTTGTCGTCCACTACCGTAGTCGCTGTCTATTGCATTGATGAGGTCTGATATATACATACAAAGGTGCATGGTAAAGTTATTAATCAAGTCAATATGGGATGATGGGAAATGCCGATCAAACTAATCGATAGTGTTCAATCTATTTTATAGTCTTTAGGAATTCGTTTGTTTCCAATATTTCTTTTAGAATTTTTGTGGTTTTTGTTTATTCAGCAAGGCACTCTGTAATAATATAGCCATTTTTACCGCTTTGATCAATAGTTTTAAAATTAAATTCAGTTCAAAAGCCATAAAAAGTATAAACACAGTAGTCAACCCGAAGGTCGGATTGGTAGGTGATGGTAGAGTTCACCCAGTACCGAGCCCGACGGCGCTGAAATTCACACGTTAGCAGGGTACTAAGGGGGGCCAATTCCTTTTCCTGTGCCGGATATGATTATCCCAGGAAGATCTGGTACCTGAAACAACACATAGCTTGGGTGGAGCTGTAGGTGCCCAAAGACTTGCCCGGGAATCGAACCCGGGACCCTTCGGTCAGGGTCCCAACGCTCAACACCCTGGACTACTGCGACAAACATCAGTAGGTCATTTTATTATTTTGTTGAAAATGTCCTCAGGATATCATCACCAGAAACGTGCTATTGATCTTCATCTATGTTTTCATATTGAAGTGGTCATTAATTATTATAAATCGGTGGTTTAAGATTTTAAAATGGAAACAACTTCTGCGCATCTTAACAGCGTATGGATTTGGTTCAATGAATACATTTATGCATCATATAATATTTGTCCCATAGGTTTTACTATCCTCGAATAAGTCTAAAGGAACACTAACTGTTTGCCGAAGAATTTCTCCGCTTGTGGGAGCTAAGAAGAATTTCAATTCCTTTAATTAGTGTCGCATGCGGTGTGAGCAAGGTGAGGTTGTACTCTGATTCATTCCTCACCCGTCCGAGAATAAACCTCTTACTCTTCGGTGAAACGAAAGCAGCGGTGCCGTGCCACATGAACAAGGCAGTGCAGGGCTGCCAGCACACTCGTGTAATCTAAGAAGTGCCATCCGTCGGTAAATACGTACATGGATGGCATGCATCGCGGACAATGGGAGGTGCCCAAGCGGGCTTCCCGTGGCGTGCGTCGCCCCTCAGTGCGGCCCCCGAAACACTCACGAAATGCACATTTTGACCGAGGGCCGCACGACCCCATCATGCGACCACCCTGCCCACTAGCAGTCCTCGTGAAGCTCGTTGTTGTATAAGGACGGCATCAGAGTCACCTCCAGGTGGGGCATAAATTAAACAAAGTAATATCGTGGATGGGCGAAAAGAGGAGGTGGAATGAACATGCATGCCACGTGAACGCATGGTTCTTGGGGTTGGAGGGAGGGAGAGGGGGGTGGCATCAGATATGTTCCAGAGGAGAGAGGGGAGGAGGACTGAATGGAGGCCATAAGGAAGGGACGCGCTATCTCCACTGGCATCTCTCCTCAAAAGGTCACCTCCATTCTCATTTCGACCCGATCCCTTCTTGTCGTTTCTTTCCGCCCCGAGTCCTTCGCTCCTCTCCCCTTCCCTCTCCTCCTTCCCGCAACTCATTCACTTTTATTCTCTTCCGCGGCCTATACACCTTCTTATATCAAGTGCATGCATATCGAACTAAGAAAAGAAGAGACGAACCCAACCCTTCATTTTCAATCCCTCCTCGGAAACCTTTTCGAAATATAACGAGTCGTGACCTCATGCATTTATTTTCAACATTCCTACCAATTTCTATCGCCGTAATATAAATAGTTATTTGAACTGTTCCAGAGCGAACGATAAAACATCTCCTCCCATCGCCTGGCGATGTCATGAGGTCCTCAATCACCAATATCAATCTTTACACTCCCATTACACGGAGACAATGAATTATGAAGACTGCACTCGACCACAAAGATGCCATGAATTTGAAAGTGTCGAGTGTAAAAATATTTCCTAGAACGGAATTTGCAATCCGGATCTTTTCACTTGCCGGGCAGAGGCTCAAAACTACTTGAGCTATTTAGGAAACGTAATTTACACTGGGATCTGCGATGCTTTATGCAACCAAGTTCCCCGATTTTTTTTGGCCAGGAGATGGCGTTAGGGAGCTGTTTCACCCACCAAATGAGAAATAGACAAGACACAGAGGAAAGGATAGTGTGTGTGTGTGTATATTTCTATATATATATATATATATATATATATATATATATATATATATATATATGTATATAAATATATAAAAACACAGATGTAGATTTTTTAGAATATAGAGACACAAAGAAAGACACAAAATCTTTCTTTGTGTCTCTATATTCTAAAAATCTACATCTGTGTTTTTATATATTTGTGTGTCGCCGAAGAGCGTTCCATTGCGAAGATATGTTATATATATATATATAAATATATACATATATATATATATATATAAATATATACATATATATATATATATATAAATATATACATATATATATATATAAATATATACATACATATATATATATATATATAAATATATACATATATATATGTATGTATATATATATATATATACATACATATATATATATATATATAAATATATACATACATATACATACATAAAATATATATATATGTGTGTGTGTATGTGTGCGTGTGTGTGTGTGATACATATATTTGTAACATACATATCACTACACACAGTTGCAATCGCTTCTGTTTAGCAGGATGACGTCTTTCTCTGAAATGAGGATAAATTATTCCCGAGCACCTTACTTGTAGTCCCTACCTCTTTCCTTACTTGCCTCCCATGCTCCGATTTCCGTTTCCCTCCCCGCCCTTCATTTTATTCTGCTCCTCTTAGCATACCAAAGGGGGTATAGTCGGGGACAGGAGGGCACGCACCCGGCCCGGGTGACCACCGAAATATATCTGCTTTCCCAACCGACCGGCAATCAGACCGGGCGTCACCCGGCGAAACTCCGCCCATTCATCATTTTCACGAAAAAAATCCCCAAGAAGAGGTGGCTGGATGTCGCCGGCTCAGCCTTTTTGGAGGGCCGGGAGGTGGGGCCCCCGTTGTTTAGGTAAGGGGCACTCGGGGGTGATGGGAAGGGATGCGTCAATCCGTGGCGAACGCAGATGGACCGGCACCCAACCCGCTTCTTTTATCGAGAGACGTCCCTTTTGTTTCCCATTCGCCTCTCCTCTCGCTTCCTCAGCGTCCGTGCTCCGAATGACTCCCTCTTCTCCTGTTAGTCTCTCCCACTGCCTTTTCTCCCCCCCCCCGTCAATCCCTCTTCATGGGGGTTTCAGTCATGATTCCTTAGCTCTCGTGAGATGTCAATTATTGTCACCTTCGGGAAAGGACCGTTTCTATTAAAGTCTTTCTCGAGACTAAGAAAAGTCGACCTGACTCTTGAATTTTTTTTTTCCACTCGCCTCGAAAAGCATTTATCATTCACTTGCGAGTTTTCTTGCGAGACCTTTAATTCTCTGCGATTCAAATGAACGAAAAAAAAAGATAATGGTGCGCGTGACTGATTTCATTTTCCATTGCGGATTAAAAAATAAAAGAATCGAGACGAATCTCGTAGAAAAGAGACTCTACGAGAGCGGGGATAATTCCATCGCTTCCATTGTGATTTTTCATAGTTTACAATGGCGATATTTAATTTAAATAAGCAGCCATGACATTAAATAGCAAAGGACATTTAACATATGTTTTTCGTCGGGGGCCGCTTTAATAGGATGAGCAGAATTAGGACCGAAATATCTCGGGAAATAATGTCTGGAAGCAGTTGTAGCTCTTCATTCAATTTCGAATAATACGCCTGTTTTAACAACTCCGAGTTCTTGCATACATATCACTATGGATTTTCATCGTTTTAAGAGAACATTTTATGTATATGTTGGCATTTCACCAAACATTTTCCCTGTGGCGGCGGGTCACCGGTGTCGCCTGCCAACTCAGGGGTCGTGGGTTCAATTCCCACCTCATCAAGTTTTTTATGCAGGGCTTGGGTGTTTATACTTATTTTGCTTTTCAAGTTTAAAAACTCAATGCAAAGGCCAAATATGGCTGTTTTCCGATCAATGATAAATGTATGAATAAATAAATAAATACGTTGTGAAGATGTTATCGTATTGCTAATGGTGAAAATGCAAGTTGTCACAACCACCAAGATAATTTTTTAATTATAGTGAGCATGGACGGAGTCGTACTTTTGAAGGGGTTTAGGAAATTTAAATCAGAGAGGCGTGCATAACAGTATTTGCAATGAGGGTCGAGAGAGGGAATTAAGGGGAAGTTTGAATGCGACGTAGGCAATATGCAATTATTAACGAAAATTACCAGAAATGGGGTCATCCTTGTAGTATCGCATGCAACGTATGGCGTACTGCAGTTGTATTTCTTTCGATAAATAACCGACTGGATATGCAGGTAAAATGACCCAAACAAACTGGGATCCAACTCAATTTAAGTACGACAATTGCTCACTGCAAGGAAATCCGCCGCATAAATATTTGCCTTAAAACGAAAATTCGGAGCTATGAAAAGGAGTTTTGGGTTATCATCCTTTCACGCTAGCTGTACTAACTGGAATTTTTTACTGCAGTTGAATTATGACAAGGTTTTTAGCAACTTTGTTGATCAATCAGGAATTAGGTCTCTATAGCGTACAAAGAAGGCTTAAATAAATAAATTGTTATCCTTATGTACATGTTGTACCAAGCAACTGTACTATTTAATAACCCTTTTGTCTCATAAACTGCGTACTGCCATACTTTAAGTCCTTCTTGAAATTGCAGCGAATACTCACATTGTGCCAAAACATTCTTCAGCGTAATCTCCACATCATTTCCCGCCTTCCAAATTGCCTCCACTTTTCCTCCATCGGCTCCGTTAAAACCAACATTCCCTCCTCTATCACATTCTTCAACGCTCCACCGCCTCTCGCTATCTTCTTTCTATCTAAATATCCTAGATTTTTCGAATTTCTCCCAACAGATTTCCATCTCCCCACGGCATGCCTCCGACATTTTATTTTGTTGTCATTTCACTTCATTTACGTGTGGAATTAGTAAATATTCATTTGACATTTTCAAAGATTTTTCCCCAAATAATAACTTGATGGCAACCTTAATGTCTTACGCGCTAAGGTTATCAGTATTTTGGTCAATACTTTTCCCTCCTGGGTTACCCCGGCAACCCGCAGGTAGACGTAGGTTAATGAAAGCGAATTGCGACATCTACATTTACACAATACCCCGCAAGCCGCCGCAATGGTGTGTGGCGGGGCGTTTAAACTCGTAAACTAGAATAAAACTACTTGCAAAACCAAATCATGTTACCTCTACACGAACATTAGTTTGTTCATGCACATCACAAACCTCAATCACACGAAAGAAAGTACTTGTATGCAGCAATAATAAAAACAGGATGCGTAAATTCCAATCAAGATGTAGAACCATCAAAAAGATGGGTCCATTGAATAAAAAAAATAACATGCAGGAAGAAACATGCTTAATATCGAAAATTATATACACTACCAATTCTAATTATATCCTACGCAATTGCTGTACATGTCTGTTATGGCCTCTAATGGTTCGAGGAGAAAACGACATTTAAAATCTATTCGTTCTACTGTCTATCTCCCTGGTTTTACGTTGGTGATCTGATCTGCCACAGTAGCAAGTGCGGGCCTGCAATATGCCCTCAAGATAAGCAATCTGCCTCAAATGTATGCAATATATTTAACCTGTATATTTAAGCGTACTGACTCCCATCCTAGTTCTTCCAATAGTGACAAATGCGACGCCAGATTTGTTCTCTTTCGATGAGGAGAAATATAAAATCAAGACAAAAGGAAAAGCAGGACGCAGACCATGTCACCCATTGCTTTTCTCGAAGGAAACACGGAGTAGATACACCTTGACAGTCAGTCGCAGAGCTAGCTGGCTGATTCGAGGTTTAATTCCCTTATTCCGCGCTATCTACCGGATGCACGGAAACAATTCATTTGCACGAATCTCCCTTTATCATCCTTACCCCCCCCCCCCAAGTAGCCCCCACCCACTCTCTCCCTCCATTGCCCCAATTTTTACCTCGCAACGCCTAGCGTCTCCAAGTAGCATAATATCCAAACTTCGTTAGGCCGCCCCTGTTTAACGTGTGTTCTAGAGCGCCTTGACTGAGCACTGCGCTGGAAGCACTTCGCTCCCCCACCCACCTCCCATCGCCTTAATTGCTAGCTGCACCTTTTGTTTGCTCGTCTTGCCCCGGCAGGAAAGTATTCCAGAAAGCGTCGCCCGTCTTCCCGCCTCTGTAACTGCTGCGAGATCCAATTATTTTCCTTCCGGAGTAGATATATATTTTTCCGAGTGGAGTTCAACTAAATCACCATGGAAACGGATGCTGCAAGCGGCGCGGGCTGACGGCTGGAGTACAAAGGGAAGATTAGCGGGCGGGGGGGGGGGGGGAAGGATCGGATTCTGTTGGAGTCTGATCGGATTCCTTTTCTCTATCGTCCCTCTAGGTATGCCAGGGACTCTTTTGTTTTTCGACCGAGGGAGGTTTTCTCCGCCTCTCAATCGATCAGGGGGTGCAGACTGCAGCTCCCGCTTATTGGCCCCTCTACCTGCCACTCCGCTCACCTCCTTCCACGATAATCCTCGTGGACCTTGGGAGTGATCTTGAACATGCCTTCCATAAAAATCTCGGGGCGAGGATTTTTTTAATTTCATCCCTAGCGCGGTCGGACAATGCCATTCTGATCCCTTATCGGTCGTGGGAAAAATGACGACTTCAATCTATCTCTTCTACACTTAATCTTTCTCTAATTTTATTGGCATGATCTCCCATACCGTAGTACGATGGGGCTGATAATGCATTTTCAACATCATTGCTTAAAAGACATCCTTACAATTTATGCTAACGATTTAATCTGCAATTTAACCTTCGCTCTGTGAGTGATTTTCAGCATAGTTCCCCTAATAATTTTGATTAGCCATTCAGTTTGTGATAATAACGTTTTACGAATCTAGGTTCTCTACGCTGCACGCTATCCAATTCGGCAATGAAACCAACTCCATTAGCATCCCATACACTGGCGGCATATTCCAGATGAGGCCTAGCTAACGGAAGATAACATTTCTCTTTGAATTTTTCACCACATTTCCCCAGTACTCTTCTAATAATCTTAATATTTTGTTAGCTTGTCCACATATTCCCGGTACTTATTTGTCACCCGGGAGCGGTCGTGAGCGTGTGTAACGCCAAAGTATTCAATTCAGTATACGCTTTTTATTTCGGTATTCACGATGCAGTATACTTTAGGAAGAGTTCTTATTCCAAAAATTAATCGCTATGTACTTCTTGAAGTTTAATTCTAATTGCCAAGTGTCGCGCCAACGTTTCAGTTGCAACGTATAGGAATTAGATCATTTTCTAGAGCTAATTTATCAGAGTTAATAGTAATTAAAAGGAGATGCGACCGGCACCTGAGGTAAATTGCGAATAGGTGGATAATTTGATAGATGAAGGTTTCTCAGGAAATGTGGGAAAGCGTGGAGAAGAACGTGGGTGGCGTTGGCATTATCGCACTCTCTTAACGAGGGCCCCAAGGGGTCAAGCAATGTAATGTCGTGCTGCCCTCATGAAACGCAACCAACCAAGGTTTACCTCTTAAAAAGTCAAGCAAACGCCAGGATTCAAACGCGGAACCTCAGGGTGGAAAGATAATACGCTAGGCACTGCACAAACCCTATCCCTCAAGGGGTTTCGGACGGTCGGCTTAGTAATTTTTCTTCCGTATCCAAAAGGTTTCTTCATCATTTTTTAAAATAATAGCCTTTATGTAGTTGTGCGTGTTTTTTAAGGCAAGCCAGTACAGGTGTTTGTACAGTTTGTTCGCCGCAAACCTTTTTTAATTGCGAAGGTAATTGGATCTTGGTTCCTACTAATTGGTCTCGGCCCCCCACAAATTCTCGAGATATTTGTTTTTAGGTGGTGCGGCGACAAGGTGGTAGGAAGGCAACAAAGGATTTGCTGTTTTAAATTTATATGAAAGTTAAAAATAACATTAATTTTCATTTGCTTTTTCTCTGTCTTCATATAATTTGATTTCATTTCATATAAGACAATGGCAGTCAAGATTAAAGGAACGTTTTTTTCGCAATTTTGTAGACAAAAACTACCCCTTTCCATAAAAAATAAGTTCATTCCATACAAAATTAAATACTCGGACCTGTCGTAAGGTTAGGTATTTTGGAGAAGCAACATACTTAACAGGACATTGGTGAGCGATTTGTGTGTTATATACTTGTATTAGTCTAGTGCACACATGACCGGGGTGATAGTACATTTATTTGAATGGCAATGGATCAGTTTTATTTTTCAATAATCGATTTGAAATTCCAGAATCCTTCCCCTTGGCGTGAACAAATCAATTCCCGTTCGGATAAGTATTGGTTTGATA
The DNA here is from genome assembly GCF_022747635.1 of Hetaerina americana. Taxonomy (NCBI): domain Eukaryota; kingdom Metazoa; phylum Arthropoda; class Insecta; order Odonata; family Calopterygidae; genus Hetaerina; species Hetaerina americana. Next base: position 74,236,537 of record NW_027287538.1, on the reverse strand, counting down.
GCCGAGGGCCAAGCTCACCTCGCTCTAGTAAGCTGCCTCTCGCCCGCGTGAAATTCACTCGTAGCACACGTAAATTCAATGAATGTTTCACACGCTGGTCATGGGGTCCAATTCATTTCGCTATGCAGTGTGCGGTCTCCCACAGAATCCTGGTGCTTCGAAAATCACTTCTCTTAGGTTTATCTGGCAAATCCCAAAGGATTGGGATCCTGATTTGAATCCTGGACCCTCCGTTCAGCAGGAAAACTCTTTCCCACGACGCCTTACGCAAAAGAGTTCTAATAAATTGGTCTCTCGCAAAAACTCCGATTAGTCCATGTACGGAATCCAATGTGCGGGGATTTTGTAACGCTCAGGAGCAGTTTTTCTCTCGAATTTGGCAAAATAGTTTTGAAATGCCAAACACAACATATATTTCACGAGTAGAAGCGCCAGTCCTAATATCACAACCCTTCTCTTCCTACCAAAACCCGTCGTTAGGCAATCGCTTCTCCCCTTGGCCTCGTTCCTGGGGTTTTTTAATGGATATTTTTTCCATTTCCCGAAACATTTAAACATCCTTCCTCTCCCATCATTTCCCTTATCCATCCCACCTAGTGCTTTCACCCCATGCCACACACCTTTTTGGTGGACCGCAGAGTATTTATGTAGATATAGATGTCCTAGATATAGATATCAAGGTCCAGGGGATTGTGCGTAAAACTCGAATTCTATTGCGAATATAGTTTCGCTCTTTTCGGCGCTGATTTCAAAAACCGATTTAAGACACAGAGATAAGCGTCGTGTAGAAGGGCCAGCAGCCGGACCACCTGTCCTCCCATTGTTCACTGCGCTCTCTCCACTGCCGACCAATTTGTCCCCCCCCTCCTTTCCCTCGCCGCGGCGTCCGGCCCCCGTGCGCCCCGGGCAGGCCCCCGCCACGCTCTCTCCTCCTTGGAAAAAATGTTCCAACGAAAGAATGAGTTGAATGATCTCCACCTCCCCCGACTCCCAGCAGGGCAACACTCTTCTCTCTCCGGGGATCCACTTGGAGCGTCCTCCCCCCAAATTTATAGCGCTTTTACAGTGAATACTATTCTGAGCATTCGAGACTAAGCCTAGGGAGTATGAAATACGTAGCAGGCATGGACTTTGGGGAAGAAGAGAAACAATACTTATTTACATTCTCTAGTTTTGGTTACTATTGTTGGGAAATAGGCAAGAAGAAATTTTCTTCGGAACAAAAGAGTCAAATGAGCTTAGGGATCCAGAATGGAGAGGAAGAAGGAAAAGTCAATCCTTTGGGGCCGAGGACATGCAATATAATCCTTGGTATGAGCATCTCGTTCAGGGGAAATGTATTTCACAGCGTTAAATATCGACTACTATCTCAGGCAAAAGTAGTCTTCGAAAACTACAAGGCAAGTAAAAGTTTGATTTCGATTGAAAATAAAATAAATCAATGAAGGTGGAGACAATACACAAGGCAATATATAAGGATATAACTGAAAAAATTTAAGTTCTAAGAAAATAAATCAATTACACGTAGAACTCCTCAAGATAAGTGTACTCGATAGGGAACATACTAAGTAGAAATAGTTTTCTCTACCAATATTTTTGTTATTCGGCCAAAAAATATTTAAAAAGTACTTCATCTTGATAGAAGTTTCAATTTAAACTTTAGTTTTTCATATTACGAAAATACAAGAAATTTCATTCCGTATGGTTACGATGCGCACATAACCACAGAGCTCCCTGGAATATATTTCGTGAAAATGTGTACGCGATAGAATTCCAGGCATCACTGCAACACTAATCGCACGCCTTCAAGGAGAGGGATTATGCCAACTGACCTGAAGTGGAAGATTTTGCAGCTCTGAGCGCATTAAGGAATTCACTATTCCGTATTCCCTTAACTTGAAAAAAATGTACCTTGTTTTACTCAGGTCTGAAGCATTGGTAGGAGAAGAGCAATCTAATTTTCGCTCCTAATGTTTTGCTCATTCATTACATCACACTTTGCAATTTTGAATTTATAATATCCTCTTTCTGCAATTCCTCCTTTTATTCCTCTCTGCTCTTCAACTCCAGTATTTTAAGCAAGAGATCCGAGTTGACACCATGCACCCCAATTGCATTTGCTAGGAGGCGTCTCTCTAAAGAACCCGTTACGCTTGCCCTCCTGCGAATATTCTCGCTGTTTTCATTGGATGGTATCATGAGCTATCGTTTACACTTACCCAATTATCTATACAAAACCATTCGTCTCACTTGTAAACTTTAGTCAAAGCAATTAGTAACCACAAAGAGTATCGTTCGCTTCACACTTTCAGGCATGCTCTTGGCATTTTTTCCCGTTTTTTATTTATTGGCCGAAGTTTCGATTCCCGGCTCGTGCATTGTCCTCAGGGTAGATGACGATGGGAGATGGACGATGTAAGAGTCGCGCATCGAAACTTCGTCCAATATGGAACCCCTGACCCCAGAAAACTTCATCGGGAAAATACGCCGGGAAAGCACCAGATCTTACTAGCATAGTTTAATCGCACTCCAAATTCCAAACTCCCAATCAAAGTCGAGGCACACGTCTTTATTGACCAATTACTTAACAAGCTTATCGATTGAAAATGGGACAGAAATTCGGTAATATTTCGAGTAACTGCCGCTGGAAAAGACCGAGGTCCGTTTCTCCATGAAGTCTCTTTTAGGTATTTAAAAACGCTCTACTATGGTCTTTTTTATTCCCTTGTATCATACGGTATCATAATCTGGGGAAGTGGGTCATCAACTAAGTTAAATAAAATATTTGTTATTTAAAAGAAATTGCTTAGGTCCATGTGCAATAAACCCTATAGATCCCACTACAGACCTCTCTTTCAAAGCCTTGACATCTTAGCAGTCCCTAGTGTTTTTATTTATAATTCGATAATTTTTGTAAAAAAGAACATGCATCTATTCCCATCAAATAATGGCACACACGCCTATGGGACTAGGACAAGAAATCATCTGTGTGTAGTGTCTGCTAGCATGACAATGACGTCCAAGGGACCTCGTTCTCTGTGCATCCAAATATTCAACAGGCTTCCCATTAGTTTAAAAAATGAGAAATCACTCTCTATTTTTAAAAATAAGTTATTTATGTACTTAAATGAAAAATGTTTTAACAGTGTGAACGACTACTTAAATTCTGGGTGATTCTGAATTTTATATTGTGTAAATCCTTAACTATGTGTGTAGGTGTAATTTTATTTTATTTTTCTTTTCTCTGGCTAGTAATCCAGTTACTATACTTCTTGACGTACCCTATACGATTACATAATTGTATGATATTCTGTACCATACTATGTACTTGTCAATTGGGGAAATAAAATTATTATTATTATTAAAATCTGTGCTGACGTCACTACTGAAACTCGGCGTTAGGTCTTTCTCTGATTAGTCCGTTATTACCCGGGTTTACACGATCCAACTTTCGATTTTTGTGCATCCACGGTCGCTTTTACTTTGCCGAAGTCAGGTGTGTACGCTTAAATTTAAGTAAGAATTTATAATTATCACGTCAGATTCCATCCATAGTTCTGCAGACGAAACGGTTATGGCATCAATTACAGTTTTGATAGCCAAACGCATGCATGCCGATAACCAAAAGGAGAAATCAGGGCAGAGAATTAGATTTACAGGAAGACGTTGGAGAATAGTCCTGGAGGTAGTTAAGATGCTTCTGAATAGGGATATCGATGGTTTGGAAATGTCTCCCGAGTTAATTGGAAGATATCCCAATCTTAGTGTGGTATCCAATGGAAATTCTCTTGGAAGATCATGGAGAATGGCTTCCCCCAAACAATAACATGGCTTCCCTCATTCCAACAAATTCATGAAACACCCCCGTGTTCTTCTATGTTCGTTAGTTATGTTCAACATTTTGATTTCAGTAGTGAAAATCGGGATCGACTTATTTGACGAATATCATTCCCCTTTTTGAATGGCACCAATTTAAATACCCTGAATTCAGTGTTACAGTCAGTCCCCGAATAACATTTGTGAGAATCAGCATAGAAGAGAGCTTAATTCTTCGAAGATACTGACTGGATATAGTAGGAATATGGAATTCGTAAAAACAGAAGTCGTAGGCGTCTAGTTTTTCTTGAAGGATTCACCGTCGCTCACCCTTTGCGTCCTCCTTGCCTTCCCTGCTATTTCGCGCCCTAACTCGCCTTTAGCCTCAAGTCACGGGCGTGACGCTACGAAAACGCGAAGTCTCCTCCGACGAGAGTATTGGTACCGCGTGTGCGAGAAGAAGATATCCACCAATCACCATCGCTCTAGCGATCTACCAGATTATAATTTCACAAGAGAACAATTTCAGAGAGTTAAAATCATTCATAATGTTTGCACTCTGAAATTTTTGCATTGTAATGCACACTTGGCGAATGACTCCATTTAAAGTTGCTGTTACGGCATCTCCGCAGTTTCTTGGAATTCACAAGTGAAGATGAAACCGCCGAAGTACGTCATTTCACGTAACTATAATTTAAAGAGTTTCCTGACTCTTAATTCAATTTACTTTGTGATTTGAAACTTACGCAACTATCTTGATGTGCTCTCTCTTAAGTATCATAGACGGACGAATGTAAATATTTCCCATTCAAACTCGACTTTCGTCAGGGAGATGAATTCTCCCATGATTTAATCCCGCTGAGAGTCTTTCGCGGGGGATATTTACGTAAAAGAATGTGTTCTCTCTCATCAAAGCATAAGGTTTAAAGTTTGGATGACTCAAGGCAGCGCACTGCTTACCTCCTTGCCAGTGGTGCAAATCCGGACTGGAATCTTTCGATGGTGTATCCAGCGTGGGATTTTGAGGCTATAAAGTGACTAAACTCCCTGCTCAGAATTTATGAGTTTTAACCGTCGTGTTGGCCACGAGCAAGTAGCTGAGGTCTTTCGAAACTTCTCAAATAAACTTACATCGAGGATGATATTTAAGATGGGTACTCATGTGAATGTCAAAGATTTTTGTCGGTGCAAGTAAAACTGAAATTCTTTCATAAAAATCCAGTTTTTCTTACCCATAGAATTTTAGCTATATTTAATCGTATAACTTAAGCATACCTAATTATTTTCAATTATTTTATCTCTAATACGCTTGATTATTGCAATACAAGCATTTTTTTACTTGGGCAGCATCGGTAAGGAGAGGTTAGGATTGAATGAAACAATTACTCCTAAGCTATTTTATTTTCCACTCTGTCGACTGCTTGTTTGATTAAATAATTCACTTTGTTTGACATTAATCTTGTAGGTCGCGTATTTTAATGCATCAGTAAGATTTGATATTGTGTTTTCGTCGGGTCTAAATCTTTTAATTGAAAACTTTCGGTATGTCATAATTATGTGCCCGGGAATTTTATTCATCTCGATGTATGGGACATTTTCTGTCTGTGTTCAGTATTTATTTACACATTTCATTGACTTTCTCCAAAATTTATTTATACAGTGAAGTATTTCGTTTACCTATTGGGCACCGAAATTTATTTCGAGACTTTTGACCTAAGCTAATACCACAATGCACAAAGCATAGGACATAAATAAGCCAAGGCCGTTTATATACATATATATACACACACATATTTATATATATATATATATATATATATATATATACATATATATATATATAAACCATGCACACAGTAATCAACCCGAAGGCCGGTTTAGTTTTAGAAGTTGATGGTAGAGTTCACCCAGTACTAAGCCCTATACGGCGTGTGAAAATTCACACATCAGGGTAGGGGGGCCAGTTCCTTTCCCTGTGCCGGTTATGGTTTCCCAGGAAGATCTGGTGCCTTAAAATCACATAGCTTGGGTGGAGCTGCAGGTGCCCAGAGTGCCTTGCCCGGGACCCTACGGTCGGCAGTCCAACGCTCTACCCACTGGACTCCCGCGACCCGCACACACACACATACACATATATATATATATATATATATATATATATATATATATATATATGTGTGTGTGTGTGTGTGTGTGTGGGTCGCGGTAGTCCAGGGGGCAGAGCGTTAGACTGCTGACCGGAAGGTCCCGGGTTCGATTCCCGGGCAAGGCACCTGCAGCTCAACCCAAGCTATGTGATTTTTCCGGTACCAGGTCTTCCTGGGAAACCATAACCGGCACAGGGAAAGGAACTGGCCCCCCTACCCTGATGTGTGAATTTTGCTTAGTACTTGGTGATCTCTACCATCACCTACCAAACCGACCTTCGGGTTGATTACTGTGTTTATATATATATATATGTTTATATATATATATAAACATATATATATATATATTATATATATAATATATAATTATATATATGATTATATATATCATTGTATTTTCTGAAGTACCTTATTAATTATCGCAAAGAGTTTGAAAGGGAGTTTAATATTTAGGATGGATAAGCGAATCGAAAATGAGCATCACCTTTACTTAAGAGCAAGTCTAGCCTTCAAGGTGGTTGCATTCCTTGTGTTTACTTTTTCCAATACAATACCTCGTGCATAGTGATTAGCCGTAATGAAACGCATTAAATTACGTAACAGGATCAATTAAGGCCAAGGAAATCGCCAGCAGTTTGCATCTCTAAAACAATTCCACCGCCCACTGTAGCGATGAAATTAAACTCGACAGGGACGGATGTGGGGGAGAGAGGGTGCGACGTGGAATTCATTCAACTCTTCCACCCCACCCTCCCCAACTCACCCCATCAAACACCCCCCCCCCCGTTGCCTGGTGGGGAGAACGGACGTTTCTCAGTGCCGCCGCGTTACGTACGGCGTTTAAAAATTGAGCGTTTCTAAGACGTCACTTAATCCCGCCTCCGGTCTCCCGCTAGGGATGTATCAACCAATTCCGCCCTCCCGTCGCCCTGCTCTGAAGTTAGATCTCCCATTTCTCCGGGACGTGAGCTCCCCCTCCCACCCCCTCCTCAGACTCCTCGAGATCTTCAACAGCACGGAACAGCCACCCCCACCCGCCCACTCACCCATCCAATCCGAGGGCATACCCTCTCCACGTTTCAACCCCGCAACCTCCTCTTCCACCCCCCGATCCGAGGAGCCCTCCCGGCTGCGAAATGGCCTACTCTCCCCAGGGGAACTGTCGCTACAATGGCCAACAATGACTCGGGAAGGTCCGCGCACCGTTAAGTCTTTCGGATAAGGCCTCCCTCCCCCTTCCACGGCAGTGAGGCCTTTTGAAGCGGAGGACGTATGTGCTATCATCTCCGTTTCTTTCTTTTTCGTCGTAGCTCGAGGAGTAGGACTGGAATTGGAAGAAGGGAGAGAAAGAGACAAAGAGAGAGAGAGATTGTGGATAATGAAGAAATGGCGGCGAGATAGAGATGTGCCTGGAACGAAAAGGAAAAGGAGAGATTTCATGAGGGGACTCCGTTCGGAAATTGTTGCGCTTCGAGGTGCAGGGGGAGAAGAAGAAGAAGTAGTGGAGAGAGAGGGAGAGGGAGGGGGGGTCACCCTTTTCCCACTCATATGTGTGCGTCCTTTATTTTCGAGATAAGGCAGAAATGGATGGAAGGGCCGTAACAGGCGACAATGATGGTGATGCGTAGGGACTTACAAATGAGGGATCGCACGGAGATCGGGGGGTGTCGATTGCGAGGTTTTGATTGATGATGTGATTTATTTCTTTCCATTTTATTTTCCCCTTTTTTTCTCCCGTTCTTCCCCTCCCCACCCCATCCTTCTTGCCCTCCTCAACCGAACAAACCGTCTCCCGGATCATTCGAAATTCGTTCCCCCAGACGACGACGTCACGAACGGCCGGAGGGAAGGAGTCGAGAAGACGAGGCTGTCGCCGTTTGTTTTTTTTCCCCTTTTTTTAATTCGGGTTTGACGTTTCCCGAAGCGAATCCTCCACACACACACACACACACACACATCCCTCCCTCCCCTTCCCCATCCCTCCCTCGGGCGCTCGCGTCTTCATTTATGTGCTCGCCCCGAACGATTCGGGGTGACCGAATGTCGTGCCGCGAACACCCTCTTTGGCTCTCTGTGTGCGTGTGTTCGGTGGGCTTTCGGAAGCCCTTCGAGGCGGAAGGAGGGCAAGTTGCCATTCGGGTGCATTCCTAAAAACTGGAGCACCGTCGTCGGCCCAGAGAAGGGATCCCCCGCGTGTGACATCGATTTCGAAGAGAAAGAAGGGTGTTCGGTCGTTTTTCCAAATGATATTAAATTGAGTCACGTGAGTCACGGCCTCGCATTGTCGTGCCCTTGCCCTGTCAAGATCATACTGTTAAATTTCGTCGGTACACTTGAATCTTTCTCGAAATGCAGTGGGTTCCACACCTGTTGTGGATCGAGTGGATGAACCGAACAGGATCCGGTAGGAGGAACGGTTGACAAGGTTTCCAGGATTCCTTGATTGGGGGAAGGGGGAGTGTTTTACGGGAGCGTCGATTTGTGTTAGGAAGCTCGTAATTGGCGCTAAATTCTTACATTCGCATCAAGTCTACGTGAAATTCTTTGTTGACCATTTGAAGATGGGGGTTTGTAATCAGTCTCAAGTTATCATGAGGCCCATGGGCAGCCGAGCAGGTGGAAAATGCGGCTAGGGAAATGAGGTTCTCGGCTTCTATTCAGTTCAGGGAGTCCATCGAAATACAATCTCCAAAGTCCAATTGTGAATCTCTCGCTAACGCATGTTTTAGTGGGACTTATATCCTCTGTCAAGTATCTAAACCGTCGCGTTGTTTATTTCGTTCGAAATTATAATCCTTATTTTGGAAGTAGTTGAAGAAAACGCGCAGCAAGTATTTCCTCAACATATTTTAGCTGATGCAGCTACTACCTTTTACCGTACACAATGATGTTTTACTCCTCACTTATAATCATTAAGTCCTTCCTTATTATTTGACTCTACATTCTTGTTAGCACAATAAGAAACATTGGGGGGTTTTATATGCTCTTAAATGTCTTTCACGTTAGATCTTACGCGTGGTGCCGTTGAAATACGTCAAAAATCCCAGGATGGAGTAAGTATATCACGATTGCGAGACCCTTTGGCGAAGCAGGCGGGCAGTGGAGTTCGGTCTGGATGTCATTTTCACCGCAATGTTGAATGTGGCAAAGGGACTAATGCATATTTCATGCTAAATGGATATTACTCCATCATCATTAATATGAGTAATAAAAAGATATGTATGAATACGCGAGTTTGAGCGAAACTCTGTGATTCGTGCGTACGTGACGTCGTATCGTTTCGTCTCTCCGGACGACCAGTTTAAAGAATTTTTTAATGACTCATTTCACTCGCTAATGGCGCGCCCGTGCAGGGGAAAAATGAAAATGCTCCCCCAATTATGCGCCACGTTGACTGATGACTGTATTTCCGTGTGTTAATATGAAGCGATATTTCAACCTAAACCTTCACTATACTTACGCACTTGCATTCATAATTCACAATAAATTTTATTATGTGTGATGCTTTTATTTTCACACAGAAGCAAAAATGTAATTATGAATGTAAATTCATAAAAATGTCAGGAAATGTAATGTAGAATCTGCAATTTATTGACTCCCGTTTACAAAAAAATGGAATATAAAGGTGTAATAAAATAAATTTAAAAATGTTAACATTTAAATTTTAACTAAACTCCAAAGTAATAAACCAAGTACGTTCAATGTATTTGGTTGAAAACATTCACATCATTCAGCTGCCTTAAAACATATTTCCAAATCTCTTCGAACGCTCATCGGCAACGACACAACTAAATGGAAATATCGATTTTTTAAATTAATTCATGCTCCCTGCAAGTACTCTGCACCGTTAGGGTGTGTGGCAGGGGTTTAAACACAGACAGACACAGACATGACGGCCTTGCCGTCGAAACGTCAAAGCTACGTATGTGAGTGCCCTACCATTGTGTTTCTGTTTAAATATCTTATTCAAGTTGTATATACATACATATTTAAAAAATATATATATATATACAATATAATTATATATATGCGGGTCTCGATAGTCCAGGGGTTAGAGTGTTGGGCTACCGGAGGGTCCCGGGTTCGATTCTCGGGCAAGTCTATATATATATATATATATATATATATATATATATATATATTGGGAGATATTCCTGAATGCGCCATACTCAACATATATGCCGTACAACTACTCAAAAACCTTATCGCATATAAATGATTTCTTTAGTCTCAAATGTTTATCTGCTGTTTATCCCAAGCAAGGAAAGCATTCTATTTAATTTAGAGAAAAATTTTACATTAACCAAATTAACTAACTTTTGATTGACGGGAGGCGAGATATGCACTTTTAAACGTTCAACCATTGACAGCTCTTATCATTCGTATCGAAAAGAACACGGAGAAAAATAAATACTGGCATACCATTTCATTTCGCGCTTAAAAAGTCATTTATTATTATATTTCCACTTTCGTGAAAGTAGAAATAATTCATTTTATTTTATGCAGCTTCCGGTGCCTAAGTAGACTTGATTCTATAAATTCCATTTCTCATGTTTCACTGCACAAAGAGCCCAAACGGGAGACGACGCCCTCTAGGGATACGAATGAGGAACTGAATGTTAAAGCAGCTTCATTTGATGGCCCTCGACTGAATGGAGGCAGGTTTTGGATGGGCCTTGAAAACTATTAGAGCAATTACTAGGTGGTTTTCCGGGGAGCTTAGAAATTCTAAAACTACGCGATCATTAACAACTTTGGCCTTGAATTATTTCATCAGGCAAACACAAGTACTTTTAATTCCCTTGGCGCTAAGTAAAATGTTATATTTTCTCATTTTTTATCCGCTGAATTTCCTCCTTCTCTGATTATTTTTCAAATGACTTTATCTCTTGAAATCTACTTGATCTACTTTCCTGTCGACTCCGAATTTTTGCCAGTAACTCCCGTTTTTCTGCCCAACACTGCTCTCTTTGTCTTTCCTTTTTCTTATAACGCCTTTTGTATTTCGGATGAAAATTCGCCCACTATTTGCACTTTGTTCTTCGTTGGCATTGAATTGTGTGGTGTATGTACAGCGGTGTTCAGTGTCCTTCCGTTTTCCGCCTTTTTTATCGTTTCTCTCTCTACCAAATCTTATTTCATCTCCTCAAATACCCATTGCACGCATTGTCTTTTAACAAAGATATGAATTATTAAACCTTTGAAATTTTTATTTTCATCTTTTATTTTATTATTTTGCGGTCAAGTACTTTTCGCAAAATTTTAGTTTGGAAAGACGAGTGAATTTTGTTTCTTGGTGCGTAAGTAATGTATTTAAAATTTTGAGAAACTTCAGGCTGTGTAATTATTTTCTCATTTGTTTTCCCTTTCAATCGATATCTGAGAAATGAACAATTCATCTGTTTATGAAATCTTACCTACGAAGTCTTTTAGGACCTAATCTAGTATGTCCGTGCGTCATGAATAGATGAACTCTTGGCATAAGTTTTGAAATTGAATATGTGTTTTTTTCTATTTAATTTTCTGGCATGTAAAAACTACATCAATTTATCATTATGGCCGATTAAACGATTCTTATTTCAGTTTTGATACTTATAATCTTATCTATTACAAGAGGAAAGAATGGTTATCGGAAAATGAGTTCAATTTGATTTTTAATACCGACAACGGATTGAGTACGTTCCTTATTTCGTGCTCCATTCTTGGATACAACTACCGAACACAGGTGAGGCGGGGAGCTTCTTGAGATTAACAATTGTTGCGCTGGACACAACCATATTTTTAAATCAACACAGCAGCAAAGAAACAAAAGAGTGTGCGCATGCGCAATGCGAAAGTCTAAAGGCGATTTGAATCGTGTGAAATGGTTCCCCCATTACTTAGCTCCAAGTTCTCATCCAATATATTGAACTGATTTCAGAACTTAAATAAGTGTCGGGTAAAATGGGATTTTTTTATATTTCACTTCACTTTAATCGTATTTTCTTCAATATTGCGCACTTTCTCTCGCACTATGTGATATATCATTTAGAGGAAGCATCAAATAAATGACTTTGACGACATCTCGCGGCTCTTTGGTCGATCCAACTTGAGTGAGGGCCTTCTGCACATTTTACTCTTCCTCCCAAATGACGATCAACGCAATGCTTAGTATGTAAACCGAGCAACTTGTCTTCTTCGCCACAACCGCAGCAAAACACCCGTTGCTGAAAATTTGATTAAAACACCGCGCACCTCTCTAATCATTATGACTGGCTGCATTTCTTCTGCCCGCCGCGGTGGCATTGCCCAATATGTAAGCGATCGCAAATGAGCATTGAGGTCGGTGGGCACTGGAGTTTCAAGTGTTGATGCATTATGCATTCTGGAGGAGCCATGCGGTGGCGGCGACTGAGAGGGAAGGTGAGGGGTGTGGGGGAAGGGAAGGGTTGGAGGACGGGGGGGTGGGGGAGGAGATACGTGGGCCAGGGCGCCTCCCGAAGGGTGGAGGAAGAGGAAGAGATCTAATTATCTCTGGAGTCGCTTTACTTATTCAAACAAGGAAAGCAGAACGCGTTGTCGCCTTTGCAAAGTTCCATCTCGAGGAGTCGGTGGAAGAAAAAGTGAAACTTGAAACGATGGACGGGCGACGGAGGGTGTATATGCAAAAATGAAGGCAAAATTAAACGAAAGGCAGATAAGAACGGAGGACTCGACACAAAAAAAGAAACGCGAAATGTAATTACTGCGTCGGATCATTGCGCGATAAAATGAGTCCCAGGTCTGTCGCAAATTTCCTCCAGGAGAATAATAAATGATTAGAGTAAGTTGCGGTGAAATTTTAGTTCGAATTGGCTTGGGCGCATCACCGCACACGTTCATGTGAGGTGCGAGGCGTGGTGCTGCTTCATTTTGGTTTCCTCTTCTAGGATCTAGGCGTTAAGGTCTTGTCGGTGGCCGCAGAAGGTGCTCGCGAATGAGAATTGCTGATTGCTGAAGTCTCGATGCACTATTTAATGGAGCGGCAGACGGACAGGGGCCTATGGCTCGGTCTTCTTCATTTCCCATTCTCTGCTTCGTTCAAATTATAATTTATTCAATACATACGTTTTGAACTACATTTTCAAGTTTTATTTTCGGCGCCCTTGAACACTCAATTTTTTTCATTTAATTAATTTTATAGTTATATATTGGAACTTTATGATTATTTCGTAAACACAAATTATATTGTGTTAATTTGGTGCGGAGTGGAGCTCTTCAACCGCAGTGCACCAGAGAGAGCTCTTTTGACAGGCGATGCCTTGAACTCAGTTGGTCCTGTTACGCAAGACTGCAGTTTAAGTTAGCCTGTGGGTCCAACAAGAACATCAGTAATTGAGGCTTGCTCTATCGCGGAACAAATAAAATCATGAGAGTTAAACAGTTAAAGGAAAAAAAGACAATGAAATTGTCAAGCACAGGCTGGGCGAGTTTATATGTGAAACATAAAAACAGTGCAATAATGCCTCGATAAAATTCATGTATTTAGGTCGTATTCAAACAAAATTTAAAAAATGGGTAACACAACTCTGTGAAAAGTCATCCTTATTTTCAAATTAAACATGGTTTCTTCCATGCAGAATCAGTTAAAAAATGCATGCATAACTTGTTTTGTGCCCTAAGGCATTTTCATATTAATAAATAACTAAATGAGTATATATAGTATACAGGCTCAGGGTGCGGCAACATTTCTTCCTTTTTTCATGCAAAAATGGAAATTTTGTTGCCGCGCTGAATTATTTATATCCACGCACATATTATTATATATATATATATATATATATATATATATATATATATATATATATATATATATATATATAAAACACACCCCTGTTTACATTTCATGGTCTACTAAACCTATGCCCCTTCCGCCTCCCACCACCCCACCTGACCTGAACTGAGTTACCAATGGTATTAATATTTTATATTTAAATGAATAAGACATTTTAGCCGATGATGCCTTGGAAGATAAATCTAGTTGAAATTAATTGGTTGACAAAAGCAGAAACGAAGCATCTAATATAATAGTTACAATGCATTTAATACGACAATAAGGTTAGTTCAGCATGTGGAATATTATTATTTATTAAAAATCCACATGTACTGATAGTCAGTGAGTGTCAGGTGGCACACAAGTCCCAAATAATCCCAAAGGTAAAATCAGTCATTAAACAAAATTACACTTAAAGGTAACTTCCAAACACAAATCTCTTTCACAAAGCAAGAAAATCCCCATCTCATTAACATCAATCAATCAGCAAGAAAAAAAATGATAAATTAAAAAAAAATTAAGCTGTTACACATAATTTCACACCAAACACCAATCAAATTATTACTTATATTCCTTACATCTATTCTTTAAAGCATGCACTCTGTTAGAAAAGTGCTCGAATAGTTTTGCAGGTAAGGTGTTCCAATTAAAAATTGTTTTATTTAGAATAGAAAATACTTTTTATTCGTTCTTTGTGCCCGGTATTTTACCTTGCATTTATGGTCATATCTCCCTATAAAATTTGGGTTCACCGCCTCTTTCCTTAGATCTGCCTTAGCTTTCTCCCTCTTCAGGATGCGGAACATTCCACAAAGTCTACTTATTTTTCATCTACTTTTTTAAGGTTCCCAGCCCAGCGTATTTAGCATGTCAGACACACTCTCCATCCTCCTATGCTTCCCCAGTACATATCGGGCAGCCTTTCTTTGTACCGATTCTAGTTTTTTGATATGTCCTTCTTCATGAGGGTCCCATACAAGAGATGTGTTCTCTAAAATTGGTCTTACCAGAGTCTGATACGCCTTTTCTTTTGTTGCTCTAACGCTCCCTTTGAGGTTTCTCATCACCCAATGAAGAGTTCTGTAAGCTTTCTTAAAAATGTACTCCACGTTTAGCGCCCACCCTGAATCCTTAGTGAAATCTAAACCTAAGCATTTGCAGCTATCACTTCTAGAAATGACATTTTCAGAGAATTTATAGTCCCCATTGTTTCCATTAACCTTGTTGCTAAAAGGGATGGATTTACATTTGCTAGCATTAATATCCATCCCATTATTTGTCACCCAGTCCGCCATTTTATTAATGTCCCTTTGAAGTATAACGCGGTCACTGTCATTTTCGACTTTCCTGTAGATAATTCAGTCGTCCGCAAAAAGTCTTATCTGAGAATTAATATTTACTGGGAAATCATTTATATAGAGCGGGCCAAGTACGCTTCCTTGTGGGACTCCCGATGTTACCCTTGTTTTTTCAGAATACACTTCTAATTTGACCCTTTGTGTTCGACCTTCCATGAAATTTTTGGCCCAAGATATTACTCTTCCATCTGTGAGCAGTGGCAATTGGCCCAACTTAAGCATTAAGCGATCCTGGTCAACTTTGTTAAAAGCTTTTGACAGGTTGACTATTATAGCATCCACTTCTATTCCCGCATCCATAGAGTCGAGCATTTCTTGGCAGAACCCTAATAGCTGAGTTTCGCAAGAGTGTCTTTTTCTAAAACCGTATTGGCGACCGTACTACCAATTCTCACTCTCCCACAAATCCCAGAGATAATCAGTCATTACCTATTCTACAGGTAATACCTTGCATACAACTGACGTCAAGCTTACCGGTCTATAATTATCAGCTAGTGCCTTATCTCCTCCTTACAAAATTGTCGTAGCATCTGCCACCTTCCAAGCATTTGGCAGGGCATTATTGTTATGTTGAAATTTGTAATTATTGATATGAAATTCATTCGTAAATAAAAAATAAATAAATACTCATTGGAATACTAATGAGTTTTAAGCGTGCAACATTTTGAGATTTCGAGAGCAGGCAAGGGATAGAATCTTTTGGGGATATTGAAGGGATGTGTGAGACGATAGGCCTTAGAAACAATTCTCACGTGTCCGTGAGGTAACTGCTTACCCTCTGTACCCCGATGAGGGTCCCGCTGCCTTTAAGAGCTCCTAGTGAATAAGGAAAGGTCAACCGCGCCACCAGGTATCTTCCTTCCTCGCCTCCCCGTGACTCTCCACCTCGCCCACCGTAGATCCTACGTAGATGACCGAACCCCCCTTGACCCGCCCGCCCCGCCGTCGCCAGCGCAGCACTCCTAGTCGTAGGACAAAGACGGGAATGGATGTATTTCGCCCCCAGTCACCTTTGCAATGAGGGCAGTGGGGCAAGTTTATGGCCACCACTGAGGAAGAGAGTTATGCGGTCAACAGAAATGCATCGATCCTCTTGGCGAAAGTAAGCACGAAGTGTGCGATACGACTTGGGATTGAGGAAACACTCCATTTTGCGTGCGATAGCCAATTATCGGCGCCCACACACACACACGAACGCCGGCGCGTGCAAACTCTTTGCCATTTGCAAAATTGCTTGCCGAGCCATATCCTACGCGGCCGAGTGATACATACGCCCCTGGCTTTGAGTCCTTGCTCCCCCCCCTCTTGTTTTTCCTCCTTGTTATTTACCCCCCCCCGTGACGTTCAAAAGAGCATCGCGTTTTGCCCCTCCATCCATCCCTCTCTCCTTCTGTGTCTTCCCACCATCCCCCGGCCGCCGGTGCCACCCCCCGAGATGGGGCGGAGGGTGGTGAGGTATGTTGGCCTTAGCTGTGGTTCCAGCCGTTCCCCGGGTTATGGCCTCCGTACTCGTAAACGGAGAGAGCGTCCTAGAATGATGGATTCATATTTCCGTTGACTCCTGGCCCTTTTTTCTCCTCTGTTTATCCTTCTCTCTCCCATCATCCCATAACCCTCGTTGCGAAACGGTTTCCTTCTCCCCGGTACAACGAGGAAGAGTCCATGCTTCGGGAACGGACGAATAAGAAATTGGTCGGAAAGGATTTCGAACCTCGACCAGGTGAGCGTTCCGAATGCATTCATCGCATCGCCCGGTGAAACATCAGTATTTAACGAATTGACCGCCGAAACGGCGGAAATTGATGAGCTGCAGTGTTTATTGCAATTAGTCGCCTGCCGAGTTAGGGTAGGTATTTAATAGACGCTGGCACTATACAATACTGCACCCCTGATCACTTATCCTACCATGGCACAAGATTTCCATAAATCCCATGCTAAACATATCAATTCAAGAAATTTTCTCGGGTTTCCCACCGGGTCAGGTTGCAGTACACCGACGTTTCGAAGGCTGACTCTGCCATCGTCTTCAGGGTAAAGGGTCACTTCACCCTGAAGACGATGGCAGAGTCAGCCTTCGGAACGTCGATGTACTGCAACCTGACCCGGTGGGAAACCCGAGAGAACTTCTTGAATACCATACGCCGGGAAAACCTGAGATTCTTCATTAAACATATCAATATTAATCTCTCTTAAGTTATGAATACATTCCACCCCCTTTTATTGCATCCACGATGTCTATTCTTTTCCTGCCTCTGCCTCGCATTCCAAACATTATCCCCTATATTACCGCATTCAGCATATCGCGGCTCGGGAAAATATTTCGGCCGCATGCGTTTTGCTCGACCTGGACCAGAGTCAATCGATTGCGTATAATACATGATGATTAAAGTCCGTTATATGAGGGAAGTAAAATAATTAACTCAGTTTTTTCAATGCCGTGACGAGTTTTCAGCATTATACTAATATTTCCGCATTACTGAATATTTTTAAATCCACGTTGTGGATGGAGACAGCCATTCATGTTCTTCGAGTTTCAAACCAAACAATTAACGGCCTCACCTCAGCCTGTACATACCAATCCATCTATCAGTAAACCACACGCTTAAAGATTACAAATATATCATTAGAGTTTCTTTCCGAATATTAATACACGAATATAGGCATTTTAGAGGGGTTTGTTGGGAAAAATCCTATGGAGGCAGGAAAAGTGGATGAAGGGGGTGTTGACCGGCAGTGGGATGTTGAAGACTGTGATGGAGGGGAGAATGTTGGGCAAAAGAGGAAAGGGAAGGAACAGGATAGGGATGTTGGACGGGATGAAGGGAGGAAGAAAGTACTCAGAGATGAAGAGGGACCTGATATAGAGTAGGATGTTGTGTTTTGTTAGGAGTAATAAAATGTTTGTTTGGTAGTTACGTCCATCCAAAAACCTACCTTAACCGGTATATTACCTTAAAAAAATAGGAATTTTATCTCTATTGCCAAAAAATGTTAATAAATTACTGAGATAGTGCCATATTTGGTTTAATAGAGTGAAACAAGAGTAGTAGTGCCACTGAATTTCATTTCCCATAATGAATTAAATATCTAAATAGGTCGCCTACCATTGAAGACTCCCTTTTTCATCGATGATATCATATTTCGTGGAGGACAATAAATTTAACCGGTTCTCGCAAACAAGTATTCTCACAGTGCTTAGCATAATTAATTCTGGCCTTGATAACCTCAGGGAAAATGCTGTGAGAAGTCCCATGGTTACTATTTCGGCAAATCAGCGTAGTAATTTCAGGGAATTGCTTTAAATTCCACATATTCGCATTTAACCAATAATATTGACATGCGCTTAAGGGTAGTTAGCATTTTTTAAAGTAATGATTATCGTAAAATAATTCACGAAATAATGTTAATAATTTCTCTTCTTGGCACTCACGAAATTTCCCGATTTGAGGGCATAATTTGATCCTTAAAACATATCAGGTAACAACGGTTATTTTTTTTTGATCAGGCTTCCACTTAGATTCCACCTAGTCATATTTTCCGCGAGGATCTATTAACGTTGAATAAATTAATTTTCACGAGATTATGAGGGGCCATAAATTAAACTTGGTAACGATGCTAACTCCGTTCGCCTCTTCCTCTTATGAATTTTTATTCCGCTTAAATTTGGAAATAGTTGGTTATCTCTGTATTTCATGTTTCAAGTCAATTATTTAAAATGCCCATTTACAATTCAGGCATTGATTTACTACTCTTTGGCTTTACTGCGCATATTATACTATTAGAAATATTTTACATAATAGTTGCAAAACTTTCAAAGTTTCGTTCAGAAAAATTAGTTTTCACAACATTTTCGTGTGCATATATTCCCCGAATTTTTTCACCCTGTTCTTATTCATCTTGACCTCATCCTTCAAGGCACAGTTTCAACAATCCTCCTCGTTATTTCCTCCATCATTGCATTATTTTCAAATGATTACGTTTAAGTGCCTGCTTATGGCGACAAATAATCCGATGCAGCCGTGACATTCCATCGTTTATCAGAGAAAATGCCGCATTACTTCTGTGCCTCAGCCTTACAATTACTAAACACTGGAGAGAGATACCACATATTACGCCCCCTCCCATCGCCATTTCTTGGCAACTAACCCCAAAGCAAATGACTCGAGTGCAATTTCCGACCAGGCAGCCGTGCTCTGCAAGAGCGCCACCCAACATCGGTAACGGTCAAATATTTAATGGAACATTTATTCATAAATAAAAAAGAGTCTACGGGCCGTACGGGAAATTGACTGGCTACGTACAGAGCCCCGGGGGTCCGCTCCTCCGCGGATGGGAGTCGGAGCACGTCTTAAGTCTGAGTATACGCTCGACCAATCACGGCGCGGCTTTCGAATGAAAATAAAAAAAAATGAAAGGGGCACGCCGAGCTTCTCTTTCCCGTCGATGTATTTTACGGCGCGCTATTTCACAAATAATAATTGGGGCGAGAGGGCGGTAGCGAGTGTGCATTGGCTTATAGCATTCGCATCGCCGCTGATTCCAACTGCTCCGGGGAAAATACATCGAGGCCCATAAAACGTGAGGGATGGCCCGGAGGCCAGATGCGGCAGCGGGAACATTGTGTGCCGCACCCGCTTTCCAGTCGGAATGCTCCGGACTGCACCCGGAATAGTGCCGGAAGAGCCGTGGCGAATTCCCGGGCGGTGTGGAATGGGGGAGGGGGTAGGGGGCAGTGTGACGTCATCTGTAATAGAAAATGGGGGAACTGTGAGGTTTATGGAGGGCGAAATGCCGATCAAATTGCCGATTACGGTAATGTCCTCGAAACATTTTTTTTTATTTTTCATTTCTTTTTTTTTTATTTAATAGCCGTCCGTCGCGGAGTTGGGTGTGATTTGTTCCACTGGAATACGTGCTTCTAAGTGGCAAGGAATTGGACTCGCATCGGCATGAAAATCTTTGTTGTGCATTATGTTTTTCATTCCGCCGGCCCTGAATCCAGGGGATGGGATCCGCAGGTTCATTTTTTCTCGTGATTTCTACCAGTCAGTGTGAATATGCTGAACAAACTACATTGTTGCTGTAGCCTTTGAGTGATTTTTAACATATAATAGGCTTATACATTAAATTTAATGTCGAAAAAATTTACCACTCACACCGTAACGTAGATAAATGTACGACACGACAGTTGAGGACCCATTAAGTGATGCCCTTCATCCAATCTAAGTGGAGACAGGAGGAGGTCATTGGAATAAGGCCTGATGCTACATGCGACTCCAGTTTTAATATCAAAATTAGCTTTTCTTCTTTGAGGGTGTGTGCATATATTGTCATCATTATTTGGCTATGGTAATAAAATTATTGTAATGTGCATAAGGTAATTTAAGGGAAATTGGGGGTACAAGTTTGACATTATATAAGATTTTTAGTGATTAACTGCATAATCGACTATAAGTAATAACTTAAGATTAATCCATAATAAAAGTTAAAACTTAACTTTTATAATGGAGGAATTAGTTTAGGTAAGGCGTTGCTTAATTTGCAACCATAAACAGACCCTAAGAAGAAGAGTCTCACTGTAAAATGAAAAGTCTTTTTTCACTCTTAGAATCCGAATGGCTTAGCAGTGTCTTCTACGAGAAATGTTATGCTATGAACGGCGAATTAATATTTTATTTTAATGAATATTTTACTAAATTATTGATGTAATAATCGATATAATATTCATATTTCAGCTGAAGATGTCTCGTCGAAGCAACGCTTCCATTCCACTCCACTAAAAATTACAGCGAGTATTACAATTTGGGTCAAAGTAATCTATCTAACACCATAATTCAACTTGGGTTCACCATTTCGTTATTGCTGTTTTTATCGCTGAGATTGTTATCGCAATCTTGAATCTTTACAAGAAAAAACTTTTACACTCAATTTCACTCCGTGTAATTCCATTCGTGAACGCCAAATCCTTGAGAGGAAACTTTTTTTTGCTTGGCATCTTCGCAAGAATTACCTTCGTCCTTGGCGTTATTTTCTTGTGGATGCCCATTTCTTTTCTTCCCTTCCGATTTGCTCGTAAAAAAAGGGTAACTCAAAGGAGGAGAAGGGGTGTGAGAGGGTAGGAGAATAAATCCTGCCCCTAATTACTGCAAACTTCTCCCCAGACTTATAAACTCGTTCAGGTTTTCCGCGCATCGCCTCCGACGCCTCCTCTTCTTCCTCGCCCCCTTCTCTCTCTTTTTCCCCCGTTAATACGTTTCCTTGCTTGCCCCCCGCCGCCAATCGAAGCAGACCCTGGGAGGAAGGCGCCGCGCGATCTCCCCTGGACTAATCCTAAGCTAATGGGCCAGAGCGGCCAAGTTTTCTTACCTCCGCACGTACTCCTGCGGAACAAATGGTCACGGTCTCCTGACCGGATGCGGCGGCTGGCCTTTTCCCTCCCATCCGAGAAATCCCTCTCCTCCCTGCACCCCGCCCTGCCCTCCGGCGCCCACCCACCAGCCGCCATCCCATCCCTCGCCTGGAAAGATCATCCCCTCCGCAATCACAAGGAGTCGGGCTAAATGATCCGGCTCTGCTAAGGCCGGTCGAGCGTAGGGCCGTTGTGATCCGCGGCTGAGGAAAATAATGATAACCTTTTCTCTCCTATTTCTCTCTATTTTCTTTCCCTATTTTTGTGATTGGGAGAAAGGCTCCCTAAGCGAGAGGATTTTGTGTAAGTCGGCACGAGGTACTCCTTTAAAATGAATGTGCGAATTTGTCCTCGCATTCACCGAGAAATATTGTGGACCCCCATGGAAGGCTTTGGAAACTTTCGTTTTTTGCTGAAAAATATTTCGCAATACAAGAAATGTGACGAGTGCCTGATATGGGTAAAATATTGCACTGGGCAAAACATATTAGGATAGTACGTTGAGTGGCGATGCACTGATTGGAATTTGATCGCTTGGAAGAGTTCCTTGCTTAAGAAGGAAGAGAGGCATTGTAAACAGTTCCTAACGAGGGTTTGAAGAAATCCTATGGACTATACGAGTATCACGTATATACACATAAGAATTGATGGTATCATCGTGAAATGAAAAAAATTATGTTGTGTTATCCTAAATGATTACGCATTATCTTGGATTTCACGTAAAAGTTGGTAGTTGAGAAGAAGAAAGGATTTCCAAAACTAGCAGGAAGAGTCAGATGATTGACGAAATGCATAGAAAGGGATCCTTAACATACTTAAAGATTAAACGCAGGACGTAAGCTAATGCATGAATTCAAATACAATGGTTTTAAATTTGACTTTGATGAAATTATGAAATCCTACAATATCAGTAAATTGGAATGCGTGGCCACATTAGATGTAAAAGGAAGTTGAATTTTGTACCAAACTACGTGTAACTACATCAATGTGCTTAATCATGAATTCTACTTGCCAAAAATATAAAACCATCTAGTGAAACATACCTCATGCTGTTCATTTTGTGAGTAACAAAAGCCCAAACTCCAATATTTTAAGTCATGCATTAAAACCTACCCCATTTCATTAATTTCCCCCCCTAAGTACTTGCATGCTTCTTTCAACTCCTCCGCATTCAAACGCTGTTTCTCCTCCCTTGCTTCTACGTAAATGCATTTCATTTGGACGTGATTGTCACCGGTGGGTTTTTTGCCGTTCACCCTTTCCTCTCAAGGTGTTCGCTTCTCTCTCACGACGTGGTGTTTGGTGCTTCGATTCCCTTCCATTGTTTCAGTGTGACCAAACGTGAGAGACTTTCTTCACCTCACCCTATCACCCGTGCATCCAGGCCCCCGCATTCTCATATGAACCAGTCATTCTTCTCACCATTCTATTTGGAGCACAAATTCACCATCCAGCACCCCGTGCACCCACACCATTTCGTTTAAACGTATGCTTGACTTGGCATACCTAAGGCTTGCTTCTTTGCAATTAGGGGAGGAATACACATTTTCAAACTGCCATTTTTATTCTGCTCAAAACAAGCATTCGTTTTGTTCTAGTTGCTGTGTGAGCAAATACAAATTGCCATTCCTATTAATCGTAATTTATGATTATTTTTCCAGTTGTATTCTAATTCCCTTGATCAAATCGTAACAGTCCCAGATGGATAGTAAGGTAATGCGTGGAACCAGTCTAGTGAGGCTGCCAAGGGAACCATTGGTACTATTTAATGCGTGGGTGGATTATCATACAACCATTTATAATCTAGGAAGGGTTGGACGATAAGATGATACAGTAAATATTGTACTCTTTAATCCAATTTCGTAGAAGCCCACATGCACGAATAAAAGGAAGTGGATGGCACTCGATGAAACCCCACCCTATTCTTTTCCACGTGACGCGACACAAAGCCAATGTTAAGTTAATCTCCGCGCGAATGAGTTCCCCCTCCGCGGACGCCAGAACGACAACCCCGCATCTCGGAATCGAGGAAGTGCACGAGCAACAGCCGTCGACCCCCAGTTCGTCTTGGGACGCAATCCGCCGCACACGGACGCATGTATGAGTTGCCTAACCACCTCGCGGTCGTGCGCAGACTGACACTGACCTGACTACTTCCCCGAAAGCATCCATTTCCCTCCCGAGGCTCATGATTTCGAATACTGGGTCAAAGTGGTCGTCTATGTGCATTTCCTAATGTTCCCTACGCTGTGAATGGGGCTGTGGTATTGCCGGATTGCAACACGCACCTTCCCTTGCTTGGCGCTCGTCGATTTTTACGGTATTTCCGACTCTTCTCCTATTTCGCCAGCCTTGGACGTTCATTCGATGCCTTCTATGCGAATCGGTCGAAACGTCAGATGCTTCATAAAAATTGTCTCGCGAGATAACGCGAGGAGAGCGTGCCATTTATCCCCCGTGTTGCGATCAAAAACGCTTTCCGTTCTCTAATTTTCCATCCAATTGTTCTCCAGCACCTGATTTGCTTCCCCAATGACCTTTCCTTCCCTTGGTCCCGCGCGTTCCCCGTCCAACTGCCCGCCTTCGGCTTTCTCGTCTACCGCCGCGAAATACCCTTTGGTGCTCTCTCCTTGCGTGGGAAAGAGCATCGAGTCCAATGCTAAATTACAGCTTCGCCTCTTTCACATCTTTATGGCGCCATTTTTTATTTTCCGTCCCTCCCCCCCACCCTCCCCTTCCGCCCCTCCCACTTCCATTCGCTTTGCCACCCCGCTTCGAGTCTTTTGAATTGCACGCGGTCTTTCTCCGATAGGAGTTGCCAATCCGCACGTGCACCAATATATGATCTCCAAAGAGTCGAAATGTAAAGACAGAACGGTGACCCTCGCTTCTGCCGGGAGGAAGCAGTAAGGAGGGCGGGAGGGGGGGATAGCGATTTGGTGAGGCAATCGGATGTTCTCTCCTCGAGTCTTCTTGCACCACCCCACCCCTTTCTTCGCACCCGAATGGAGAACAGCGATACGATAGGGATGGGATATTACTTTTTCTCATCCCGTCGTATTTATTTTGTTTCACCTGAACCTTCGATGGTGGTGACCTATTCCTTCTTTCTAAGGGGTTCGAGGGAATTGTATGGGGTTGACGAAAATCACCGTTCGCGGAAAAAAATCGAAGATCGAGCGGGGGACAATTGAAAATACCACTTTTCCGCAATCTCGCGCGCAACAACGCCTTTGTACTTCCTTTATATCGCTCGCATCGAGAGTGGGTTGCGGTTGCCTTCTTGCCGCCAACCAATCACTTCCCTCCCCCCCCCCTCCGCCCCCACCCCAGTGTTCCAGACACTCCTTCCGTAATCAAGCATTTTCGAATGGGGGCGCCTCATAGTAGTTTCGTCGGCAACCAACATTCAACCTCCACTTCTCCCCTCCCGCTACAGCGCACGTACTCAATTCTTATTGAACAAGGGAATTTTTTATAGAAAATTCCAAAAAATATAAAAAACAATTATTATTGCTCTCCTCAGTAATATTTGTTTTATTTTTAGTTGGAAATCACATCAAATCTGCCCACCCCAAAGTCGCAATTTCGATATGATTGAAGATATATACTACACGTATGTTGTTAATGTCTGTGATGATATTCCTTCAAAATAAGCGTCGACGTTTTCGACGCTTATTCGTGATATAATATATCGATATATCGTGATATAATAATTCGACGACGTGTCAGAATGATTTTTCACCATCCGCTTTCGTTCTGCTCATTTGTAAAAATGAGTCCGAACGGATACATAATATGCTTCTGGGAATGATAAAATACACGCTAACTTTTAGACTTGATATTTTTGTTGAAGGCGAAAATTAGGTAAAAATTGGGTATCCTTGTCTGGTTTTTCTCAAATATTTCCGCTAATTAAACGGACAAAGCATTCTCCTGTACGACAAGCATTACAGGATTTCTGTAGCCCCTGTCTATGTGATTTCTTACAACTAAATTTACTCTGAGGTAACGGTTATTATGAATACAATCTGGTCTCAACAGAGCATTTAGTCAAATTAATAAATGCCACCTCACCACGGAAAAGACGATAAACCTAGCTTTTATTTGCCAAGAAAAATCAATGAGATTATATTGTAGTGTTTACTCAATTATTGTGTCTCCAATCATCAATCATACAAATGCAATGGGACCTAAGGGTGTATTGTATAAATGCGGCAGGTGAAAGTGCTTGAAGTTACCTTTGTTTGGGTGGAAAGTTATGTTTAAATCAAAGGGCCTATCAAAACCATTCCTGGTTTGGTCAACTCCTTCTATGTCAGGATTATATACGCATTTTAACTAACCGAATAAATGTCAGTGTAGTAACTCTTTATTTGTTTTTGGCAGCGCAATATTAATCCTTTTTAGGTTTTGTGCAACCGTTACGTCCAGGCATCCCTCTTCTCGTGGATTCGTATTTTTCCGGAATGGACTGCTAATGTAGCCGCTTGGAAAAATGCAGATTACCTCTCGGCGGACGCCGCGCTGGTGTTCCCACTCCGCACAATATTCGATGTGTCGGCGCGGGAGTTATTCCGGCGGATGCGACGCGCGCCCTGGCTTCTCTCAGCCGCAGAGCACGGTGGTGTGCCAAGGGGGGCGTGTTGGCTCTGCTTCGCCCGCACCCCCCCCCCCCTCAAATGGTGGCATTCCTTCTCGCGTTGCAAACGGGAAGGGAGGGAGGAAAATACGAGACAACAGGAGGAGGGATGATGAAAGCAAAGTGCTCAAGGGGAGAGGTAAACGTAAGATATTATTATAATGCCCTCCCTCACCCCCCCCACTCCCCATCCCCTGCCGTTTGACCTCCCGCCGCCTGGCGTGCATCCAATGGCGCCAACCCATGCTTGAAGCACGGTGCCCCACAGCAATGAGGCCAATCCGGACATAAATATGACAGCATACGTATGCACGGAACTTTTGCTACCATTACCGTTCGGCGCAGATACGTATGTCCCAACCGACCCCGAGGCATAAAGGCGGGAGGGAGCGGGATGGGGGTCGTCGGTTATGGAATAAGGGATCTGCGTCAGGGACTCACTCTGCCAACAGCATTTGCGTCAGAGGAAGGAATCCTTGATAAAGAGTGAGTATTTAAGGGGATTCCTTCCCAAACAGCAAGCAAAGAACCTTCTTGCTTTAGAAAGAGGTTGGGCGTAGATAACGAGGGAATGGATGCTACCCGATACCACGGGGCCTATCGTCTTTCTCCGTATTGCGTAACATTACGTAATGCGGGAAAATTATTATTTATTCCTCTCCCTCTGTTTGCATACTTGAGGAAAATGGCATTCGTTAGAATGGTGGGCACATCAAAACCATTATTATCATGCGTGGAGGGTTCCAAGGAGGATTAAAATCCTAATGAGGGAGGAACTTTTCTCTCAAATATGCGCTAAATTTAATGCATGATAGGCAACCATTTCAAAAGAAAATATTTCTTTCAAGTTTTATTTGATTCATCAAAGAATTTGACGACTTTTTTTTAGTTCTTTTAAGCCTATTTTTTAAAATTAGTCTCAAAATTTTATATTTATTAATTTAAACAGTTATGAAAAGGAGTCTATGCTAAGCCTTGACATTTTAATTAGCTGAAGCTGTTACAGATAAATAAAAAATGGTGTAAAAATGGCTCGAAACAGTTCAAAGGTGATTGAGTTAAAGTTAAATATAATATATGTATGGAGAAGGCACATAAAAACATAGAGACACACGAAGTAGTGTGAACTGCATGGGCTAAATGGCATAAAAACAGGTGGAGGAAGAGGTATACGGGGTGAGTGCATGGAAGGAAATTTAGAGGGGAGGGATATTATTTATGTTAGGGGTTCGATTTAATAGGGAGCGTTGGGAAATATGTTTTGCTATTAAATTTTATGCAAACAATTTGGTGTTTTATATTCGCAAAAAATATTCATTACTACCACATTATACAGCGTATTATATTTAATTGTCCTATTTAATTCGCTCTACGTAGATTTAGGGACTAGGAAATATTCGGTTTTGTATGTCTCTTTACCCCGCGGTAGTTTGTAAACTTACGTATTCCTAGTTGATCTAGCAAATTCTTAACGGTTGTCCATTAGCTCATTAAAATCTGATGAAGATAAAAACTACAAACATAACCCCGAACAGCAGTGCCTTATTTCTAAATGCTTCTTCCTTCAGAAGATATTAACCGCTTCTTGGGTGGGTCGCCACCAAAACTTGAGGGCATCCAATTTGTCGGCTCCTAACGTGCCGTTCTTATTGCGTTAATCGACCCCGTTCGTGGCAAAATTCGACGCTCAGTTAACTTATCTGATGCGGAATACCGGACAAGGCAAACACGGAGCGGGAGAAACATTTCGACGGGAGTGCCTTCTCTCCAGATCTCGCAAATGCATCCGGCGTTTCTCATCCCCCCCCCCGTGCAACCGCAACCCTGTCGACTCGACTTCCCCTCAGGGTTTAATTCAATTTGGGAGTAAACCGGTCGAAAAAGGGCCAGGCCAGGCTCCGCTCTAATGGAGGTAAGAAAATTAATCCCAAAAATTGGTCAACTTATGCGGCGGGGTCCTGCCGGGCCAGGAAGAGTTGGTGGTGCCGGCCGGTGCACCAATTAAAGTGCCCGTCAGCACTAATCCGTTAATGCAGCGACAACTCATCGGGTTGGATGCAGTTTAGTTCTTGCGCGGGGTGAGGGAAGGGCGCTCCCCCGGGGGTGTGCCCGTTCTTGGGCCGCCTTATCAGCTCCCGAGTAACTTTTGGGGCCCGGACGAAACACCGTCTGGCCATCCAATCCTATCTGGTTTAAAGCACCCCCTAAGTCCGTCCGGGAGGGGGGCTCGCTGGCCGGGAGAGGGAGGAGGCAAAAGCGAGAATTGCATGGGGCGTCATCACTGAGATCCCGCCGGAAGATAGCGTCGTTAAACGCCCTGGAGGGCTGTGCGGGCGGGCGGCCGGCTAAGAAATGTTTGCGCGAGTCGGCTCTCATTTTATGGGTCTGCCTCCGGGCGGGGGGAGGGAGGAAGAGTTAAGAGGAAGGGATGGGGGCGACTCCGGTCCGCGGACTGAATTTTTCGCCACGTAAATTAATGTCCCAAAAGTAGTCCTTTGGAAAAAGCTCAGTTCGACCTTAAATTTCATTTCAGCAGTCTATGAAATTTATCTATTTAGTTTGGAGATTCCCCCTATAAATCATTTACGTTCCAAAGTGGAGCCCGGTGGATTTTTTTTAAATAATTAGTTTTGGAAAAGTTGGTGAAATTTGTGACCGAGAGTATCAGAAAATATGGTATATGAAAAACTAGTTTAAATATCAATCTTTTTTGCCTATTACATTTTCAGTTTAGCGAGTCTGTCATACTTATGCATGTTGTTTCATTCGAGAATAAAATGCGAAAACTTTTGCAGCATAAACAATGAATAAAAAATGATAATTAGAATACATTGTAAGAATAAACTCATTCAAAATGCTATTTTATTTTATCCACCGATGTCATTTGATATCGGAGACATGAGTGTGGATAATAAACTCACCATCTCTTGTGCAATGGGAATGCGCTAAAAAATGCCTTTGCAAATGCGGTAAATTGCAAATTAAATGATTGATCGAGATTTTTGGTATCTCGCCAATCATACATTTACCAGGTTATATAGTTATGGCACGTAAAGAACATTTATCTAAAAACGCTTCCGGTAATGATGTAAAATCTAGTTCAGACACGCACAAATAAATTGTGGTTGGATGAAGAAGGATGTGTCGTGAAGGTATGGTTTCATTTTATCATCAACTAGAATATTCAAATTCATCCCTACTTGCTGGAGCTACTTCTTTTCTTGATCAGCGATCTGAAAATGCGAATGCAAGGAAATAATTTCTTCTCCGCCTATTTTCATTCGCATTGATTTTACGAGTTACTTCTTTTGGAATCTTCGCACCTTTAATCCATGTCAATTATTGCATTTCCTATCCTAGATAACATCGTGCATTAAAATAAATTCTATTTCTAAAACCCAATCCTAGTAGGCATTTCAAGATATGCCGTATTTGGACGTATAGTTCAATAAGTTCTTCGCCCATAGCATTGAAGCCAATCGCACAAATAACCCCGGGATATATGTCCCCAGATTATCATGAGGCATTCGAATTTAAGTCCTTCGAGTTGCATTATGCTATACGACTAGCCGGTTCAATTTTGGTCACGTGCTCCCGCCGTCGGATAATTCCTTCGCTCCATTCCACCATCTTGCTGCTGGGGAAAAGGGCAAAAAAGGAGTTGGTTCTTTATTCGCGTCCCGGCGCGCCCTCGGAAATAAAAGGCGGGACTCTTAAAATACGCCCGGCGGCCATTTCTGCACGCGCCCACAAATTCCCTCGCGGGAGCAGCAAGCGTAAAGTACAGAGTCCGTACTCGCGGCCTCCTGGTGGCATTATGTTTAAACTTCCGCCAGTGCGCATCTGCAGCACTCTCTTTTGTTTCCGTATAACTCGGCGCTCCCTCCCCACCCCCCCCCCGCACATCATTAATCCCCTCCGTGTCCCTCAGACTCTTTCTGTGAGCATTCGCACCAACACCCCCCCACCCTCCATTCCCCTCCCCCCTTCGAGGTAGATGAGGGTCAGTTGACTTGTCAGCTCTCAGGTGGACATCCTCCCGGGCGACCACGAGATCGAATCCCGAGGACTCCTCTGGTGGATCGACGGGGTCGCGCATTCTCCTTTCTCCTCCTCTCACCGAAAATCATTTACCCACCGCTCTCGTGCACGGGGGTTCAAGTTGTGACCTCAATTAGGGTTACAATCCATGTATTTGCAACACTGTATCATTTCCTACCAGCCACCAGATGCGGCTTGTAGAAAGGTCTGGCTGGAACCCGCCGCCATTAATTGTGTCATTTTCAGAGGCAGACTACCATCGATAGATAAGCCTCCAAAAATCACTCAAGGATATTGCGCGTCGCCTCGTGCTTTGGAAGGCTCCCTCTTAATCCTTGTTTCCGTTTTTCCCAATTAATTCTTTCTTCGGCCATTTATTTATACCTTCGCAGCCCTTCATTCCGTTCAGAATAATATTATTCCTCTCTCTTTCTCACCCTTACGTCTGAAATCTCCAACGTTATCAAAGACATCCACACGCTGCTAACTCTCAGTATCACGTGCCTCCAAATTTTCTGCCTTCTTCGAATTTCTTCTTCCTGCTTTCTTTCTTCTCTTACCACGTGTAACACTTCTTCGAAGTTATTCTTCCGTGTCCAACTTATATTTTCTTCCATTCTCTCACACATTTCTAAAGCCTCCAATCCACTCTCATCCTCAGCCCCCGAAGACTTGGCCGTTGATGACGAAACTCTCGATCTGAGCGTCTTGGGCTGGAGCGGACGCCCAATATTTTCCAATTTTGGTGCCTCACGTGAACTCTGGCGAAGGAGCGCTGCAGTAATGGGCTGCAAATGCAAAGCATATCTGCCAAACGAAAATGTATGTCTAAGAAGACCTGGTTTGGAAACCATACAACGCCTATACATAAAACGTGTATTGCTAATATTTTCTTAAGAGCATTGACCATCGTGCGGATTAGCGAAGGCAGCAATAGCATTTGCAAATCGTTCTTTCTCTTGTGCAATTTTCCCCTTCTTTCTTTATTAGCGCGCCAAATTTCGATCACAATGCATGAGATCTGCTATCTGCTGCATTATTTTATTATATATATATACATTATATATATATATATATATATATATATATATATTTTATATATATATATATATATATATATATATATACATGGACTAAATGTGTGTTGTGTTTGAACTTCTTTCAATTTAATTAAAGTTGGTTATAAGAGCACTGGCATTTAAACGATCTAAGAGTTTAACCTATTAATATGTGAGGAAAAAGGAAACAGAATTGTGAAATCTGTTATTTCAGAGAATCATGTCTTCTATTTGATCTGAATGCGTGCCTGATAAATCTTGGATCATCCCTATTTGAAATGAAAATGTCGAAATGAACTTATTGATATCAATATTATATTGCGGTAGTATCCTGTACCTTTGTTAGGAGTCATAGTTGATTTTTTTCCTCTTCTCATTTCGATTGATCTCGATTTTTTATACCATGCCCATTTCAATGCACTTCCTAATCATAACCATCTTTTTACACATTATATTAAATAATATTTGCATTTTATGGAATTCATTAATTAAATCTCTGATGGAACTCAAATGACGAGCGACGAAGGTATTCGCTGCATTCGCAAAGAGGGTTTGATTCAATAATTTCCGTGGCATTTCGTAAAAGCCCCCGCCAAATGCCTTCCCTCACCTTTTGACTTCCTCCTCCCCTCCTATTGCCTCTTCCCCGCCTTTATGATCCGCCTCGCGGAATCCGGGACTCCAACCGGACAGACGCCGTTTCATGTCGCAGCCTCCCGCCAGCCCCGATTCTCCATCCACTCAACCGCGCGGTCTGCATTCACCTTCAATCTCTGGGCACACGTCGCATTTTAAATGAAAGACTTCATATGAATTTGATAAAGCGCATTATTCACCTTAGATTTTGCAGTTTCTTCTCAAAAGGTTGTATATTTCCGACTTTTCTCAGTCTTCAGTGTAGGTTTAAGAAAGGTATTCATATTCTATCGAAATAATTTGGTGTTAGTCGTTTGAGTCTTCCTGTGTTTTTGTCGAAGCCCAACTACGAAGCCTAACCCTCATTAGCACTAGGTACGAGAGTATCTTTCATGCAAATTATTATATTTCCACTTTCTTATCTTTCCCATTTTTTCACACGCTTACCACGACAGCTATTCCTCCGATAAATAACTAATATCATTTTCATAACAATCTTCCATGTCTCAATGCACGTGAAGCAGAAAATAATTATTTTATTTCATTTATAAAAGGTTTACTATATGTTGGGCAATGAACCAGTACGATTGATCGGAAATCGTACTACAACTAAGCGCAGGGCACAACCACCTGAGCAAGTCTTTTTGACTAGATTATGACGATCACTTGTAACTTAAATGCCGTGTCTACCTATATTTAATTCAAGTAATATCATCATGTGAAGAAAGTGCGTTTCTTATAGTTTCAAAAGTATTGTGTGGATTTTTATATTATATTTTCAACGCATTTTGGAACTAAAGATTAAAAATATTTCTCTCTCTGCTTGCGAAAAAAAGAGAACGAAAGAAATTTCATTATTGCCACCATAAAAAGAAATAATCAATACACGATGAATAAATTGAATTTTGAAATGAATGTATTTATGCGTTGAATATTTTGGTTGATTCATTCGTAGTAACTCATGGATTAGCAATATCTCACATAAACCAAAGAATTGTAAGCACTATGTTATCTTGTTCTTGTAATTTATTAACTAAGAGCAGATTTTTTATTCAAGAAAAAATTCTTGCAAAATGACATTTCTCTGTTTTGACATCATTTGGCAGCAAAATTTTCCTGCTTAACATTTTGAAATTAAAAAGGGCTCTTTTAAATTTCATAAGTGTAAACATTTTCTTTGCCATCATCGCCAACAATATCCGTGCAGGTTTTCCTTTCAGGAGTAACCTATTTGAAGAATTTCAAGACGATGGGAAAAACATGTTTATTTTTGTGTGTGTATATATACAGGTTTATTGAGTATATGCGTCCCTTATGTGTATATATAGTATATATATATATATATATATATATATATATATAATACTTATACATATATATATTATACATATACATATATATATATATATAAACACAGATGTAAATATTTAAAACATAGAAACACAAAGAAAGGACACCAGCCCTCGAAATGTCAAAACTACATATGTGAGTTCCAAAGAAACTGCGGGAGATGCCGCAACAGTAACTTTTAACGGAGTCATCCGCTAATGTGCATTTCAATGCAACAATTTCAGAGTGTAAAAATCATTCCCAGTCAAGGCGAATGATTTTTACACTCTGAAATTGTTGCATTGAGATACATATGTGAGTATCCTTTCTTTATGTTTATGTTTTAAAAATCTAAAAATCTGTTTATATATATACATATATACACACATATATATATATATATATATAGATTATTATTATTATAAGGTAATCTACCGGTATTTGGATGGACACAGCTACTAAATAAATATTTTGTGTTTCCTAACAAAATACAAAATCCAGTATCCTACTCTACATCAGGTCCCTCTTCATCTCTGAGTACTTCCTTCCTCCCTTCATCCCGTCCAACATCCCTATCCTATCCTTCCCTTTCCTCGTTTGCCAAACATTCTCCCCTCTATCACAGTCTTCAACATCCCACTGTCGATTAATACGCCCCTCATCCATTTTTCCTGCATCCATAGGATTTCTCCCAACAAACCCCTCTCTTCGCCCACCATACGAAGCACTTCCTCATTGGTTTTCCTTTCGGACCATTTCACCTTCTCAATCCTTTTACACACCTGCCTTTCAAAAGCCTCCAATCTACGTCTATCCTCCTGCTTCAATGACCACGTTTCCGCACCGTACATAGCTACGCTCCATATCAAAGTTTTTACGAGTCTTTTTTATCATACTTACTCAACGTCCCTCTCATCAACTACCTCCTCCTTGTGAAAGCCTCTTTGCCTAGCGCAATCCTTCTCCTTACGTCCCTACTACTTTGACTGTGTTGATCCAAAACCTTTCCGAGATACGTAAACTGTTCTACCTGCTCCAGATTTTGCTCTCCTATTCTGATGCTTAGCTTAGCCTTTTTCTTTCTGGAAAATCGCATCACCTTTATTTTTTAATATTGATTTTCATCCCAAATCTGTCACACTGAATTTCCAATTCACTCAGCAATGCGTGCAACTCCTTGGCTGACTGACAAACTAAACTACTAAAAGGTTTAGGAAAATGTGGGAGGAAGAGGCTATAAGGGATTATTCGTAGTATCTATGAGGAAGGAATCTGGCCGAAATACCCTGTGAGATCAGCGATACTTCTTATTCCAAAAACATTAAAGGCTACATCATGTGAGGACAACAGTACAATAAGTTTGACATGCCTCGCAGCTAAAGTTGTTAATCAACCACAAAAGGTTGGAAAGCAATGCAAATGATTACTTAGGGGATGATCAGTTTGGGTTTAGGAATGGGAGAGGCACGCGTGATGCCATTTCAGTAATGAGATCACTAATCGAGAGAAATATAGGATACAATCAGGACGTGTTTGCCTATTTCGAAAAGAAACATTTGATAGAGTAAACTGGGAAAAATTAAGGTGTATATTGCAGAATATAGGAAAACGTTGGAGGGACAGGGGGGTAATCCGTAACCTGTACAAGTCTAAGACTGCTCAGGTGGGAGTGGGGAACGGAGAGTCCGGATTGGAAGCGTTAGGAAGAGGTTTAACGCAGGGTTGTCCATTATCGCCGGTACCGTTCAACGTAAACATGGAGGAAATGATTAAATCATTAGTTTTTCAGTCAGCCAAGAGGTTACAAGCATTGCTGAGTGAATTGGAAATTCAGTGCGATGGATTTGGGGTGAGAATAAATATGAATAAAACAAAGGTTATGCGATATCCCAGAAAGAAAAAGGCTAAGCTATACTTTGAAAAGGAAGGTAAAAACTAGAGCAGGTAGAACAGTTTACGTATTTAAGAAGTGTTTTGCACCAGCAAGGTCAAAGTAGTAGGGACGTAAGGAGAAGAATTGCGCTAGGCAAAGAGGCATTCACAAGGAGGAGGGAGTTGATGACGGGGACGTTTAGTAAGTGTGATTAAAAAGACTCGTTAGAACTTTGATATGGAGCGTAGCTATGTGCGGCACGGAAACGTGGTCACTGAACAGGATGATAGAAGTATATTGGAGGTTTTTGAAATGTGGACGTGGAGGAGAATGGAGAAGTTGAAATAGACAGAGAAGAAAACAAATGTGGAAGTACTTGGTATGGTGGGCGAAGAGT
Source organism: Hetaerina americana (assembly GCF_022747635.1). Lineage (NCBI taxonomy): Eukaryota > Metazoa > Arthropoda > Insecta > Odonata > Calopterygidae > Hetaerina > Hetaerina americana. Next base: position 74,201,039 of record NW_027287538.1, on the reverse strand, counting down.
GTGGAGGAGAATGGGGAAGGTTAAATGGTCCGAAAGGAAGACTAATGAGGAAGTACTTTGTATGATAGGCGAAGAGAGGGGTTTGTTGGGAGAAATCCTAAGAAGACAAGAAAAATTGATGAAGGGCATTTTCATCGGCAGTGGGGTGTTGAAGACTGTAATAGAGAGACAAACAAGGATAGGACATGAACAGGATAGGGATGTTGGACGGGATGAAGGAAGTACACAGAGATGAAGAGGGAGTAGGTTGCTGGATTGTATTTTGATAGGAGTAACAAATTATTTATTTGGTAGTCGTGTCAATCCATAACCTACCTTGACCTTAAGATTTAAGACTAATAAATACATATATGGGTGCATGTATTATACGAGTAATACTATATGTACCAGGCTATTCTCTCGGACTCGACAAGTTCAAGAAGCCGAATCACAAAATACATATGAGCCGAGTATTAAGGGGGATGTGACTGCGGCCGAAGGGGCGGGGGGTGGAGACGGGGGGGAGCAGTGAAAGAGGGGAGAGGCCATAAGCAATATTGAAAGAGCATCCAGGCTTGACCTAGCTGTCCATCGCCGGAATTGAATGAGCAGGGAGAGGGAGGAAGTGAGGGAGGGTCGCGTTGTCATTTTTCTCAGCGCTGTGGCATTACCGAACAGAAGAGCGTCTTCCGAATAAAAATGTGGAGACCAACCTCTTGTGGCTCAGCGTCTTTCTGCATGTTGCTCCGTGTCGTCCGTCTCTCAGCCTCGCGCACTAAACCTATCACTTTGCACTGTTCCACCGCAGACTTACTGGTTCGGCGTGAAATCCTTTCCTCGCCGGGAATTGCGCCATTCCTCTCTCTCTCTCTCCTGCCCCCGTCTCAGCCCCCTTCCAGCCCTAGGTCGGTGGGAAGTGTCCCTCGGAGAAATCGCCTCTCGTGTCGGTTGCTTCCTTCGTCGGTAGGAGAGGTTTGACCCTGAGGTCGAGTGGGCGCAGTGCCCTCTCGCATCCCTGCCACTCACTCCCCGCACCGTCGCTCGCACACACCTACGCCGGGAGGCGGCTCTATTAATCCGAGGGTGTCCTTCGCGACCCTCCAGGCTAAGTTGCGATAATGCTGGCGCAGCCGTGATTGCCTCTCTCTTCGCATCTTGAGGGCGTCCGTCAGAGAGAGGTGCATTGGTTCGCGAGGATATCCCCCTCTTCGCGTGGGAGGCGCAGACGTGCTCCGGCAGATTAAACGCCTGAGCTGCGCGGAACCAAACTATTCTCGATTAAATTCTTATTTTGGTCATTTTTAGTAACGGACAGCAGAGTGGGAAATTCGCACACCCTTTTGACCTCTCCTGATCGAAATAAATTGCTGTTTTTCATGCTGGTGGTATTTATTTTGATACTGTAGAATAATATATTTTCAATTGTACACTCTGCGTACGAATATATTTGTTTGAACTATTGTTCCTTGTCCAAATAGCAATTAATTCAACTTATAAACTATATTTGAATATTGAGAAAGGATGAATATGGATATGTAATAAACGGTAATAATATAAATGAAATCGTTTCATTGAGGTAATGGAGTCCTTAGCTGAACACGAGAATATATAATGAACTATAAAATCAATTTCCTCGTAGCTCAAAAGCTGGGAAGGCAGTTTTCATTTAAAATGCAGTCCCTCAAACATACCATCTTGTTTATTTAGGATTCCATATTTGTTGATCCCGTTTCCATGGATATAATTGGGAGCAATTACAGCCAAGTATAGAAAAAAGTCATTCAAGGAAAAACAGCTCTTATACGATAAATTAAACAAAGAAAAAGAATCTTTCTGAAGATTTTATGAATTTAATTGGACGTTTCTCGATATTTCGAATTTATAGAATAACGCTTTTTTATGAACTACGCCATTTTGTTTATCTGGACCTCTATAATTGAATAACTCTTGTTGCGCCATCAACTGAGACCTGCCTCCCACCGGCGCCGTTGTAAAAAAAGGCGAGAGAGAGGTTGTCGAGAGGGAGTCGGAACAAAATAGAACTCTATTCCTAGGGACCTTTTCGTCATCCTCTGTCTATGGGTCATTAAAGTCGTGACTAATATATCCAATTCTACGGGAATTTCTGATCTTCTACTCCACAGTATTCGTCCGTACTACATTTTGGATATTACTTAGTGAAGCCAGAGACACAAAGTTGGGAAACAATGCCGTCTGACTTCACACACCAAAAAAATGATCACATATTAACATTATTTTTATGAATATTTAACATTTTTTTACATTTCGCTAGAGTTTATTTCAGTACTCAATTTTGTTGGTGGATTTGTGGAAACATATCGCTATTTAAAATTTATTTATTGTCGCTATTTCGCATGTTGTTATGCAAGCGCAATTATTTTTTCTCTCCGTAAGTATGTGAGTGAATAAAAGAGCATTATATTGGCTCATATGTTTTTTATAAAGAAGCTAAAATTCACCTTTAAATTATAAGATATTGTCACCCGAGGGCAAATCTTTTGCATTGGATTCTGATCAGCCTTTGCATTTCTTATTAAGTACTTTATCTACCATTTTACACTTACTCAAATGCGCATTTAAATTCCTCGAACCCAACGGTAGTAGAATTTTTCCTCGCTCACAATAACAACTGAATTCGGGTCTGCGTATAAGATCCACGACTATTGACTACGTGTATTCTAATTATGGTATTTCATGAATATCTCTCATTTTTTCCCCACTCTAAGGTTTGAATATAATTATTTCCTAAACGATAGTTGCAAATATATTTTTAGTTCTTATTCACTATTTCTATCCCTTCCTGCTGAGTCAAATTTCAGCGTAGGCGTTTCATGCCATCCGCCAAGAGACAAGGGCTCGGGAAATATTCTATTTGCGATCCTCGTTAAAGCCATTGCCATCCATACGACTCGGATTCACTAATGGTCCGATGACACCGCTGATTTCATTCTTTAAATAGCTCCATGGTATTACGGTTATCGAAAACATGAAGCAAAGGACAGTTTTTGTTAACTGTTCCTCGAGGCACTAGGTGACCTCAATATGGCTGACATTTACCGAACGGCGGTAGTTATTTATTTCGTAGGAGCTCTGTTCTCAGACGATTTCTTGGAAGAAGGTCGCGGATCCGTGATAAAGAATATCGGTTAGTCATCCGAAGCGGAGAGACGAATGGGATGAGAGAGAATTGAAGATGCGAGAGAGAGAGAGAGAGAGGGGACGACGACCACAGTGAATTTGTTCCCAAAGGCGCCCCCCTCCGTCTTATCTCCATTGAAATACACATCACAATAGGAGTCGAGTTCCCCTTATCTCTTTCCCGGAAGGGGATCTCTACTCCTTTATATAACACCGAAGTGAAAGAAGGATTCTTCGATACGGGAGGCGGGCTTTTCACCCGGGTGGAATGAAAAGACGTGGGACTTATTTGGATGGTGTGGCCCATCCTACGGATCCCGAACTCATTCGACGGAGAACATCTCCTCCACCTGTGTAGAAGACACTGGAGGCTAAAAAGGAAGGCGCAAAAAAAAACTCGAGTCCATGGGATTTCAAGTTTCGTGGGAATCATAGCGCTGGATCATAAGACTGAGAATACATTGGCATTCATTTAAGATTAACTTCCTTCCTCTAAGACCTAGGTTCCTTCCTTCTCTGAATTGATTCCTTAGTTCCTGCTCCGTCCTTATCTGAACCAAATATTATAATACCCACCCAACTGCTTCCTACTTCTGTGATCTGGCGCTCGACGCGCGAATGCAGGTGAAAACTTTGTTGGGCTCATGTCTATTCCACAACTTCGGCGTGTCCATTAAAAAATAGCATAGATGCATAATCTATAAGTAATTCGTATTCCATCCGGAGGAAGGGAGACTGTAACTGTAATTACCTAAAGAATCTCTTTTTACAACTGCCCCGCACAGAGTGCTAAAGCCAAGGAGGAAGAACATAATTTCTTCCGGCTGGTTTACCTATTTCATTATCTCCGTAGTTTATTGATTTATAAGGAACATCTGGAAAGATAAAAAATACGCCAGTATACGTTTCATCTCGTAATAATTGTAATAATAATAAGTGGACCACACTGAAAACATTCAAAATTTTTCATATCTATGCTAAAATCCGAGGATTTTTTCTTTAGAACCAATATTGATCAAATCACTTCAATTTATGGCAAGAGAGGTGGATGATAAATAAATTCAATTGACCGGGATGTAATATAAAATGAATAATTGTAAAATAAAATATCATGAAAAAATACTGTGAAAAAGAAGCAAAAATAAATAAATAAAATATTGATCACGGGAATGAATCAAATGAGTCAAAAAGCCACTTCGAGTGAACATTCCCATGTCGTTTTTCTCGATATTTCGTTTTTCCATTGTTTCACGGCCGTAGGTACTTTTGCTTTACCTTGACATTCACTTCTCAAGTGTCGGTTTTCAACGAAAAACTCATTTTCCAGCAAAATCAAAACGAGCAATCGTAAAAAAAAGTCATTAATTTCACTCTCTGTGAAAATGATTATACATAACTTGCTCAGGATAATGGTTTTTCAGCCATGACACCCCATCGACTCCATCAAAACAAATATTTTATAAATTTGCCGCTGAAATTGAAGAGGGCCAAGGAACAATTTCCGACTAATCTTTATGCATATATTTTTGAGAGGGGATTATAGTAAAGAAATAATTCAGATAGATTTTGCTGAAAATAAGTTACTCTGAAGAGATGAAGAGCCATGAAAGAAAGTACATGCAGTCGCAACGAAATAAGTTAAAAACACTATGCGTGGCACATACCGCCCACGTTTAAAATAAATGTCCATTGATATTAATATGTATGTCTCGAGTCAGCACTGCTTAAGAAGAAACTTGTTCTTTAATTTTAACCAAGGCAGATTAAGAAATGTTCGTTCGCAGGTTTCCGCGGCGATGAGTAAGTGATTTCCACATTTTTCGGGCTGCGTCCGCGTATGTCGTTTAAATGTACAACAGTTTCGCCAGCTATCCTGCTGGCGTCCTCAGGGCAAGGATGAAAAGAAGCTTGTTGTCCCGTCTTATATAGGAAAATTCCGGCGCCAATACCGGGAAATTTCTTGGCCAATCAGGGAACGTCCTCATATTTGCGCGGAATAATTCTTTTCCACGCACTGTGGAGTGGATATCCATCCTCTCTATTAAAATTTTCTGGCCTTTTAACGATTTCAATGGCCTCTCTGATTATTCTCTGGAAGTATTTTCCTTCTTTCGCTATTATTTTAGCATCGTCGAACAGAATAGAGTGTCCAGGTTCACTCCAGGCGTGCTCAGCGATGGCCGATGCTCTAAACTGTTTGGCCTTGGTTGCCCTCTGGTGTTCACTCATGCGTGTTTTCAGCGCTCTGCATGTTTCACCGATGTACCATTTGCCACAGGAGCATGGCACTTGGTATACGCCTTCTGATATTAACGGTGAAATTTCATCCTTGGGTCCGGGTAGGGTGTCAGCTATCTTGGTGACGCAGTTCTCCACTCCACAGTGCGTGGAAAAGAATTATTCCGCGCAAATATGAGGACGTTCCCTGATTGGCCAAGAAATTTCCCGGTATTGGCGCCGGATTTTTCCTATATAAGACGGGACAACAAGCTTCTTTTCATCCTTGACCTGAGGACGCCAGCAGGATAGCTGGCGAAACTGTTGTACATTTAAACGACATACGCGGACGCAGCCCGAAAAATGTGGAAATCACAGATTAAGAAATATTTGCCAAACTGTAAATCATAATTCATAACATCTGAATGCTCATCTCACGTAGTTTGTTACATTCTAATGAATTTCAGATTCTAAAGTCACGCGAAAGTGTAGCATTTGCAGGCAATAGAATCATGCAACTCGGCAAACTCATTGACTCCTCCGTTATTTTTTTACGCAATGGCCACATTTTAAACGCAATGTCTTCAATACTCCTCCGCGTGTTGATTTATGCTTCCCCTCTGAAAATTCCGAGTCGAGTGGTCTGCTTGAAGGCAGCATTTCGAATTATTTCATAAAACTGGGTGAGATAGATGTCCAGGAGTCTTTACATAACTTTAATCGGGGCTTTAACTTTGGGCGGTGTTTTAAATTGAGAAAACTTACCCCACTTTAAGACTGTGAATCGAAATAAATAGATTGATTTTTGTCTACCTTCGTTTGGCTTGAATTAATGAGCATCTCTTCAATTGATTTAAAAAATGCCAACCAGGGAGCCGGCCGACGACAGGACAACGATCCTGACTCGTGGAGAGGGGAGTGGAAAACAAAAAGATTGGAGGCGGTTCGAGAAGAAAGTAAAATTCAGAGGACTTCGTTTGAGCAATTTATCCTTTGCCTGTTTACATAGTTAAGAAATAACAATAACACAACATTCGAAGTATCAATTGACGAATATGACTAAAGTTTTCCTCATATAAACCACGAAGAAGTTTTGTTGAATCAATCTCATTTAACTAATTCGTATTTTTCTTTAGTTTTTCTTCAGCCTTGCTCTTTGGTGGATAAATCTACAATAAACTACGATAAGTTGTGTGATTAAATTAAACTTACTGATGCAAAAGATAGATATTCCCCGAGGAATATGATTTCCACTAGAAGGATGCGTATCCAATAAAACAAGTGGCTGAGGAGAAAAATCCATCTGATATGACGGAAGAGGGGGTAATAATCGGCCTAGGGTTCACCTATTGGGGTCTCGCCGAGACTTCGCGAGGATGAAGGGTGTTTGATGAGCTCCAGGAGAGCGGGGAGTGGATGGCAGGTGATGCATTGAATTACGCTTGCTTCCGCCCAGGGAGACGGGCGGGCTTCGAAACTTAGGCCTCTGACGCATAAAAGGCCCTCCCTAAAGAACCTATCAACTGACTTAGGTCACGCATGCTCTTTTGACGGTCCCTAATGCAAGTCTAGATTACACTAGCACAAAGTGAGGGAAATTCTTCCATCAATTCTGGTCGCTTTGTGAAAGACCCTTTTAACTCTATATTCCCTTGGTGGCCTCACATCTCTTCAGCCGTCAAACGCAGCCGATGAGCCAGTGAACTGGTGGGTTTTGGTCGCAGGATGCGACTACGTATTAACATCGTGAAACTGTTAAAAGAACACAATTCTTTAACGTCTCGAACTCTATCCTACTTTAAGTACAAAAATATTCGTAAATTTATTGAATATATGATCTTTCAATAGTTATATGCTCTGTCAGGAGAAAAAAATATTGGTTTGGTAGTTGTGTCAATCCAAAACCTACCTTAACTGGTAGATTACTTAGCAATAAAAAAAACAGTTATTGTTACAGTCGGTGCACAATGAAATATGTAAATGTATGATAAGCATGCACTGGATTGAACTGATTCGATCGGTTAGTCGGGAAGTAGCAATTCTACCGTTGATTGATGACACTTCCCGTGCCATCCCACATTTCAGGCGATCAATTAATTATTTTTTTCTACAGTTCACATAGAAGATAGTTATTCTCACGTGTCAATCAATGCTTCGGTCAATTGGATTCGAACAGTTAACCGCAAGAGTCGATGTGTACATCCGCGAGCAAGTGTCTCCTTTGACGTTCCATTTGCACATGACAAGGGAGGGAACAAAATAATTATTTTTTTCCAAGTGCTAGGCAACGCGTGCTAAACACGGTGATTGATTCGCTCAATCCACTTCGATTCCATTGAGAAGAGTTATTCATTCGCTCGTGATAAAAATCTACCCTTGGTCTCGCGCTATGTAAATCTCTTTCCTTTCTCTCCCACCCCCACCCCTCCACGAACCCCCTCCCACGGGACGTCGGCGTCCAGCCTCCCTCGCTGACCACCGGGAGACATCTTTAGGGGCGGCAGCGGATGGAGTCCAATGGAAGGAGCGTCCGGGGCCTCACTTATAATTTATGCGACTCCACATCCGAGGAGGACGGTCACGTGGAGAGCGAGGGGGGTGGGGATGGGGGTTAAAGAAAGAAAGTGCTCCCCCCCCATCCCCGCTCTTCCAGAAACGACGCTCCGAGGCGCCCCCGGGCCCGCAAATGTGTTCGTTTGCAATTTATTCTCTATGCAGCACCCCTATACACCCTTCTCATCCTGCCTCCCCACACGGCCATGCGCACGTACCCTCCCCCCCGCCCACCCACCCCCAACCCCCCCAGACACACACACGCGCGGGCGAGCAAAAATGCCCTCACTTCGGAGGCACAGGTCACGTCTACCCATTTGCCGGGCCAATGGCGGACCCCTCGAAGGTACCGGGATATCGCGCGCACCGGGCCGGCACGTGATTGGACGGCTGCACACCAATAGGGATGCGGCTCACGTACAGATCTCCATGAAACATTGAGAAGGATGGAGGAGGAAGGAGGAGATAGGATGGTGGAGAGAGAGAGAGAGACACGATTGCGTTTATTTTCTAGCTCCCTCCGTCGGCCAGTGTCTCCGCCCCGCCCCTCTCTCCCCGGCCATGAAGAGGGAGGGGGTGGGGTTGAACGGGAGGGTGTTTCGCAGAGGCATCTGGGTTTGCATCCCTCTCCCGGCCTCGGCCCCTCTGCAGAAGGGTGGGGTGGACTGCAGGAGGGGGGTTGTTTCGGTCAGGGACTTAAATCTACATCTATATAATTACCCCACGAACCATCAAAAAGGTGTGTGGCAGGGGTTGGGAGTACCAAGTAGGATGGGTAAGGGAGAAGAAAGGGGGTTGATGGCTTAAGAAATGGGAAAAAAATCTATGATAATCCACAGGCATGCTAACAGCTATTTCCAGACAAGCGTTAATTTCACCCTCTGTGAATGTTCTTTCAGGTCCGTGGGCTTTAATCGAGCACACTGATAGGTTGTGCAGCAGGGTGGGCGTCCCTCGGAGGAAGGTCGTCCCGCTTCCGTTGGGAGGAGTGCTCGTTCAACCTTGGGCGCAAGGGCCTACCGCGGGCGTCTTTCCCCTGCACCCTCGCGGGAAGGATCTGGCAGGAGGCTCAGCCATTTGTGGGGTAGACGATCCCGTGGCACGAATTATGCCGGGGCGGAAGGTGCCTATATTAATATCGCTATTGACAGACGGTGGGCTTCATTGACTTTATGTTGGAGCCACGGATTCCTGAACTCATGGCCATATATTGCCTATTCATTCCGAAACTTCATCGTACCTATTCATTACAGACCTTGATTCCTGTCATATATACCCTTTATTTCATTTATTCTGGGATGTATAATTACGTATTGAGGGCAAGGGGACGTCGAGGATTGAAATTGAGGGGAGAATGCTGAGTAGGGAAGTCTAGAGAGGAAAGCAAAGAAGAGGGAATGGAGGCGATATCAAGGGATGTAGGAGTACCTAGTATGCTGCTCTGAGAAATGTGTTCATGAGATTGCATTTGATTACATTTTGAGCACATAGATCCAAACATAATGCGTATACGTATAATAACATGCATACGTATTTACACACATATATATATATATATATATATATATATATATATATATATATATATTAGCACACATTTACTTTTTTTGGTATTACGATGACTCGCGAGGTGATGGGGACACCCTTCTGCAGATGCGAGTGGTGGTCAGAGGACGAAGCCGAGAATAGAAGGAGAGACATGAGACGGACTGAGAAGCAGTGCAGATCGAATGGACGGATCGGGCGACCCGGTATTAAGATCTGAGAAGCGTAGGCGTCTCGGGAGGCTTTGGAGGAGTCTGGAAATTGAAATGGATAAACCCCTTCGGGCGTATTTTGAGTGTCGGATGTTACCTGAAAACGGCGTTTGATGGCAAATTGAATGTGGAAGTTACGCCAGGTATTTACATAGCATTACTGAAATGTTATCATTTTATAGTAAATAAACCTTTAGATATGTAATTAATTTCTGGTGTTTTGAATGTGTTTCACTTACTGAGTTATGCGAAGATTTCACGCGTGACTTCGCGTTTTGCGCACCTTTGTTTTATGCAGTTTCAGGTCAGAGGGGATTGAAAAAAAATAAATGGATCGGGAAAACTGCATGCAGATAACAAAGGTTTAATCAAATTGGAGTGAATAGATGGGTGGAATTTTTTCCAAGAATTGGTCTTAAACTTGCGAATGCGAATAAGCTCGTGGATAGCTCTTTGGCAGCATACCTCTACTTATTAATGTTTCCCTGGAACAGAAGTGGCTCTCTCTGAAGTTTTGCGTCGTTTATTACGTGGATCTGAATGAGCATTTTGAAGGACTAATATGAGACGGCCCAATGGCTACCAAAATGGAGAGTACTGATTTGCATTACATGAGGGAAAACCATTGTTTTACAGATTTCATGGAGCTCATCCGTAGTTTTGTATCTATCGGCTTCCGCTAACTCGAAAAGAGGCGTAGAATGGCATGGTTGTCTCTGGCCTTTACTATTCGGAGGTCGAGCCGTATAGAATGGCATTCATGGCATTTTCAATTTCGTGGTATTTCCACTGAAGGAGGAAAAACCTCAGAGGAAGGAAAGTTTTATCGAGGATACCAAGGATAATTAATTTACGCAGAATTGCATCCTAGGCGGTCAATACATTTCGTGCTCTGTCAGTACTGCCGGAAACTTTCGAGTGCTCTAAATTAGATTGACTCTTACAATACCTTGATTGCTGACGTCACAATTGCTTGTACGAAACACATGCATAGAACTAATTTTCTCACTCAATCGCACAGTTTCAGGTTCCATTCCGCAGAATTTCTGCGCTATCGAATAAAAAATGAAATTGGCTTCGTAAGTCCCAATCACAAGAATGTTTTCGCCTAAAGCCAAAAAGTACATTTAGCTTTTATTGAAATGAAAGAGATAACTTCGTAATTTCTCAAAAACTTTATTGAAACGTAACCAAGGTTTCGACGTTGGACGCCATTATCAGACAACGTTGAACGTCATCATCATGACCTGATAATGGCGTTCAACTTCTAAACCTTGGTTGTGCTTAAATAAAGTTTGTGAGGAATTACGAAGTTGCTTCTCTGATTTAAATACACTGAGTAAATTCCTTAAAGTTACGCTTGAGACAACACTTCAAGTTTATTCTTCAACAAATTGTATCCATTATCTTAAGAAAGCTTATACATTGCTTATTTTATTTTCATAGGCGTCCCTTTTCTTAGTTTATGTTATGGTAGGCTTCCCTAAGTATTGTCCGAAAAATTCTTCCTTGAAGACCTTCATTAGACACTCGTAAATGAGGTAAGATGTTGACGAATTACTTTATTTTCATTTCAACTAATTAGGCGAATATATTTCTCACCGAGGAAGCTCTGGGTAGATATACAAAGTAAACACTCAAATCTCGTTCCTTTTCGCATTACTTTCTTCCTAATTCAATCCCTTCTATATAAAATGATCACGTGGTTGGTGTGCGCACGTGACTCGCAAGTAGTTGCATAAAATCTTCTTATTACTGTGAACTGAGTGGGCACTGTGAATATTGTAATTTCATCTTGAATACATTTTTTCCTTTTCAGTAAAAATTTTTCGATCTTTCCACTAAATAATATAAGCTAAGAATAATAGCTAAATCCTGATTAAATTATTTTAATATTAATATAAACATGAAACTTTGCTCTATTTATGCAGTAAATGTAGTAAATACATGCACTATCAAGTTTCATTTAATTTTCTTTCCTCGTTAGATGACAATTCGACAATGAAAACTTATGTCTGTCAGTGTAATAGCAAAAAGGAACTCATAACGGTATTATGTAGCTTTTGAACAACTCTCCGTCATCACCGTCGAGAAATGCAAGTTAGCCAGGAGTTCATCTAAGCAGAAGCATCTTGCGAATGGCCTTTTTGGGGAAATATTTTTTCCCGGAAAATTGCACGCAACATTTAGAGAACACTTAACTGCTTCTCGCAAGAAAGCGTTATTGTTGATACACTTGGTAATCTGTTTCGGACGACTCTCCGGAGGAAAGGAGGCTCGATTCGCGTCTCCTCTCTCATATTTTTTTCATCCCATGGGACTCGGAACATACCCTATCTGCTATCATCCACCGTCGCCTCTCCCCTCCCCTCCCCCCCCTATGTCTCCTCCGCCTCCTCCAGCCCCCGCCGACTCTCCCAAACGCCATGCCGCCCTCCAGTTGCCTTTTTTCGTCCCTCCCCCTCCCCCCGGAAGCACCCCCCTCCACCCGCCGTCGTAATCCACAAGCTTTCCCGTCAACTCTTTTTTCGCGCGGTGGCGGATGAGGAAGACCTCTATCTCCTTCCCCGGTCGCTCTCGCATTCTTGAGAGAACACCCTTCCCACAAAAGGGGAGGGGGGTGGGTCCTCTCTCTCTGGAGGGGGGGTGGAGGGGGTGGAGGGGGGTGGAGGGGGGCGGAGGGGGGGGGGAGAATGGATTGCGGGGCATCCGCCGTAGGGTCCATAAAACACGGAGGGTCGGTGGAAGGAAACCCTCCCATGGCTTTTTGCCGCGTCGTACCCCCGCCCCGCGCTCCCTCCAATGTGTGCCCTCGCCGGTGCGTACCCCTCCCTCCTAATGACCAAAGTCCCGCTCTCTTGACCTCCTGCCTCCCGTCGAGTGGGAGGGGGCAGGCCCCTTCACTCCCATTCCGGCCTGTTCACTTTTGCTCTCTCTCCCACAAGTGTGGATAAGTGTCGCGGGTGTCCCTCGGCGGAAAAGTTTAAGGGGTGGCCACCCTCGTCTCCTCGCCTGACTGCCATCTACCTCCGCCTCCTCCTCCCCTGCCCTTCCGAAAGCTTGATATTCCTATGGTTCCCAGTCCTTAGAGACGCGATTTTAAGTTTTCCGTTTTTTACCGAGAGCAGTTTATCGCGAAAGCTTTTTATTCACAGGTTCACCGTTCACAAGGAAATGTATGCGGCGGTTGATGCTTTTTTCCTCAGATGTTTTGGATAGTATGCCGCAATATAAAGTTGGAAGAGAAAAAAGGAAATGTAAAACAGTTTGATAAACGGAAAATCAAATTTGGCTGACATGAAGAGATTGTTTCGACGACGACCCATTTTTGTCTTTAAAATTTACCTGACGGGAATGGATTTTCTGATTGGAGATAATATTTACTTGAGCGAATCATGTTAGTTGACGGGGTTATGATAATTATTGTAGAGCATAATTTTATATTTTGGTCAGTTTTCAATTAAGGAAGTTTCAGTGAGTACAATGGTTGGTACATGGCAGGAGGAGAATTGATTGCCGCATCTGTTTGCATGAGCTGCCCCTGGTGTTGAGGGTGACGTCGGAAAGGAGCGACGCTTGGGGGCTCCATCGCTTAGGCCGCCGCCTCCGGTGATGGGAAGTCGGTCGGTCTGAAGCGCCGCTCTTTCGAAGTACCTCTGACCTCCAATGGAACGCGTCTCCTCCGGTCCCTGCCATGCGCCCCGTCCTCCCTATCATACTTGCTGTTTATCGTCCGTGGTCCCCTGGACATTATGTCTCCGCACCCGTTATCCCTCTGATTTTTTTGTTCTATATCCAAAAATTAATTGCATCATTTTCTCGAAATACTCATATCCACTGCTTTAATTTCACCAGAGACATTTGTATCCGTGATCCACACTTCAGCTCTAGGAATCTGTTTCTGGATTATTACTAAATAAATCCTTCGTTTACTCTTTTTTTAGGGGCTTGGTTGCCCAGAAAAAAGGAAATTAAAGTACCTTGCAACATTTTTTCTTCTTCTATTTCATTATTTATTTCACCTTTCCCACCTTATGTTAATACCTAGATAATTGTGTTCATTGGTAATATTAAATTTTCCATAACCAGTTCCGACGCTTTGTCCCTAATTTCTCATTGTCTTGTGTAGTTTTTACGGCAAAGTTGGCTTCCAAGTACTAATCACTCTGTTTTTTCGGATTATAAAATCAATCATACTTCCTCATTTGTTTTCTGCTCGGTCCATTTCACGTTCTCCATTCTTCTCCACACCCACATTTCAAAAGCCTCCAGTCTATGTCTATCCTCCTGCTTCAATGACCACGTTTCCGCGCCGTACATAGCTACGCTCCATATCAAAGTTTTTACGAGTCTTTTCTTAATCTCCTTACTCAACGTCCCTGTCATCAACTCTCTCCTCCTTGTAAAAGCCCCTTTGCCTAGCGCAATTCTTCTCCTTACGTACCTACCACTTTGACCGTGTTGGTCCAAAACACTTCCGATATACGTAACATTTTCAATCTGCTCCAGTTATTGCTTTCCTATTTTAATGTTTAGCTTAGGCTTTTTCTTTCTAGAAAATCGCATAACCTTTGTTTTATCAATATTGATGCTCATCCCATATATGTCGCACTAAAATGTTGTTTTAAATAAAGGATGTGAAAATATCGTCGTAAAGTTTCTAAATAAATGAAACTTGAGGAATTTATTGTTTTCTTCTCAACTGTACTCTATTTTTCTCCTGCAGTCATTTTTTCAATGGGCTCATTGCCCGCATATAATTCCTCGCACAGAACCTCTCCCGTCGACGCCACCGAAACCCTTTCGGTTTGTCGTCTGAGCGTTCATTTCTGTGGCGCTTCGTCGGACGAAAGGGGCTTCAATGTAATTTTCCTTCGAGCACCTGAGCACCGACTTAGGAGATTACTTCTTACTTCGGAGCACCAAGGCGTCATGATTGCTGAGAAGTTCGACTGATTTTCTCGCAGCCCTGCCCCAGTTTCAAGGTGAACCGCGAGAAATTCGGCTCCACTGCTGAGCGTGCATTATTTGCGCGGGTAATTCCTCCGGGTGCTCGCTTTTCCAGCGGCTACAGCACCACCCCCCGCCTTCCTTCCTCCGGGGAGCTGCCCTCTCACCGACGCAAAAGCTTTGCATGCGAGGGTTTCTCTGCCAGCCACAAACGACCCTGCTCTCTGCAGCAGACGTCTTGACCTTCCCTCGCTAGCGCCCTCTTCACGACCTGGGAAAGCTATTTCGCAGCCCGCTTCTAATCCGCGTTCACGCGGGCTGTGAATTCTTTCATTCCAGATGCCTCCTCCCCCATCACCCGCCCGCAGACACGAGCCGCCGCCGTTCGGTCCTCATCCCTCAATTTACCCTCTTAGTTTTCTAAGGTATTTGTACCAGTGAGGTGGGGGGGAGGAATCTGCATATATTGTCTTAACAATGAGGCTCATCGTTCTCCATCTTGAGATAAATTCAATTCTCGTATCTCATCCGTTCCGAATACAAAGAAATAACTGGGGCGGACGAAGGCTTATTTCAATTGTCTCTTATCCTGATTTGCGCCCTGCGAGATTCAAACCACAAATGAAAAAAACACATCGAATCCATTATTTGCTACCCATTTACTTTGAACGAATAACCAGCTAAATACATCAATCGGAAACCAAAAACCCCCATGTGGGCCTTTTAGTTTCCTGATAAGGTTATGAATTTTCTGTGGAAACACAGTCAACGTAGTTTTTGGTTGGATTTAAAACAAAGAATCACCCGTGCTTCGTGCATATCACGTTTTTTGACTACACCCGAAATGAAATAAATGATCAAATATGTATTCCTTTTAGTGAATGAGTTTGCTTTCATGTATGAATGGGCTGGTGCCCTAACACCCCTCACCGCAGGCCTACGCGACGGCTTGTAATGCACGCATTGTGATAGGGATCAAGAAATAAAAACCCACTTTCCCTGTTTTCTGATACGCACGTCGTGAATGAGGAGAAGGAATAATAATTAAACTCATATGATACCTTAAATGTAAAGGAAATAAGTGCCAAATTTTTAAAATACTGGAACACCTTTACATATCCATAAAATTCCATAAAGACGCGGGCCAAAATCACGCACTCCAATTGCTTGCTCATCTCAATTGCTCCGGGACCCTTTTTATGAAACTTCGAGTGCGATAACGTCAGTTAAATTTTCCTGCACTTTAAGAAAGTGGGCCACCAGGTTTGCCAGAAAAACACAATATTTTGTCCGTAAAAATACTGAGCTCACTTTAAAGTGCTTTCTTCGGCGTCGGCATGTCCTAACTCCACTTGAGTGATAACTGATTGTGGTGCTTACATTCGAGAAGAGGTTAATTCATTGTTCTCAATCCCCGTAAGTTATGTTGAAAACCTCGGCAAAAGAGGGAGGAGTCTGGATTATTATTACTTTATTTATCGCACAAAATAGGAGCTTTTCAATATGGATTCCAAGCAATCGCCTCGGGGGAAGGGGAATAAATCAATCGCCTTGAAAGGTTTAAAGTCCCCCGCCATTTTATCGCCCCATAAAAGCGCCCCCTGCCTTCCCCTCCTCATCTTCCGCGCCTTTCCCTTTCTTTTCTGCCTTTCTCCTCTCCTCCTCACATTCCTCAGCGTATCCTCAACACCAATTCTCGGCAAATGCAACCGCCGTCAGCTGGGCGTGGAAAATTTCTTTCCGATGCAGTTTCCGCAGTGGTTTTAGCAGGATGCTGCTTCAGCCAGTCCCGTGGAAACCGAAAATCCACGGTCATTTTGGCAAACGAGGATGTCGCCGAATCTGAATCATATTAGGACAATTTATGCCCTGCCAACTTCGAAATAGGGGTGAGCTTCGTGTTTGCGTGTGCGGCGACGCGGGATTATGTTAATTAGCGGCACAAGTGAGAATCATTCATTGCAATGAATAAGGGAATAATAGTAATATTTGATTGGCATCAGCTGAAGCATGGAGCAAATTTGAGACTCGATTCCAACGAGCAGATTACTTCCCGTCGTCATGCGGCAAGGGCGTCGGTCTAAGGGAGCCGAAGGGCTTTTAACGAGTACGGGAGAGGGACTACAGCTGTACGTGTTTCGAGTTTCGCAATAAGAAAATACTAAATTCGCCAATTTGATGGTAGCGATGAAGTGATTACCTAATTAGACGAAATACATGTTGTATCAATTGGATCTAGCTAATGTATGTAGGCGCCGTAAAATGGTATCGGAAAAAGATATATTTATTTTAATATTTTCTAAAATGAGTTTAGCGGACGCGAAAAAATAATGTGCAAGCTCGTTACATTAATAATTAAGGGTCCTTTTAATTTGATCCTCTGTGAATTCAATCCATAACCATTACTAGGTGTACATCCTTTATGTTTTCTCAATGCTAAGACACCGAAGGATAAAATACGGTTCTCTTATCCGTGGGGTAGAATAAAGCATTCTCGTAGTCCTACAGCAGTTTATTTTTTTATGAAATTTGTCAATTATTCACAGTTAACAACACTGGGAAGTCTCTTTCACAATGATTTTTTTGCAATCATTTTTCGTAATATTTTCACCTACATGAGTAATGCTAATGCCAAAATGCATATTTATGCTATCATGCCAACATTGTTTTTAATATTGTTCATTGTTGATACCTCGTCGATTTATGCGAGTAATAATAATTTCTACTTATTTATTTAAAAATGCAATTGCACTGAATTATGAGGATCAACTGAATATAGCATTATATGCTCACACACTGTAAATTTGAAAAATTCAAAAAAAAAAAAAATTCGGGATCATCCCGTTCATGGCAAATGATTTCTACACTGAAAGTTCTGCATCGAAAACTAAGTTTTTCTAATGGAAGTTAATGATTTCTACTGCAATATTATTAGGCATGTGCAACATAATAGCATCACCACACGGTGTTTCCTATTAGAGAAACAAATCTGCACTTTTCCTAAATCTGTAGAAAAGTGCAAGTTTGTTTTTCTCGGCGAACTTCCATTACATCTCGCCAGAATCTGTCGAATATAAACTGTGTTGTCGCTTAAGAAGTGCGTATACCGGTAGTATTATTATGAGGAAATTTCAGATCTCCATTGCTAAATTAAACCTATAAAGTTCCCGCATGACTGAAGGCTCCCGTTTAATTTCAACCTCGCATTTGATCGGCAGTGTGCGTACAGGTAGGCGGATTATTACGAAACACTAACCGCGTGGCTCAACAAAATATTAATTACTATGCCTAAAAGCGGGTAATAAAGTAACGGTTGACCCCTAAGCCCTTTCCTACCTTTGCCGTGCAGGATTATTTGAATCCCGCACCCCTGTCCTCAGAAGTAACAGTAAAAAAAAAGACGCAGCATACGAGTGGGCGCCGGGGCAATGAAAACCCTCGTGGCTAATAATTCGGGACCGCGTCATTCTGACGCAAGTGGCCTTAAGTACCCGAACGTTAAACAGCGGAAAGTATCTCCGGCCAAATTACCCACACCATCAACCCCCAACCCTCCCACCCCCTTCCGATGACAGGCCCTTCGCCTCCTCCCAGCGCCCCTCCCCTCCCCCACCATCTCCTCGTTACAACTCCTCTCCCTGACCCCACCCACCCACCTGAGCCCTCCACGCCCATCTCTTCTGCTCCCCCACTCCGCTTTTATCAGCAATTAACTTTTAAGGTCCACTCCACCCCGCTGCATTCTCCTAACCGTCCACTATCCCCCTCTTCCGTTCCTTAATTGACTTCAAGTTTGCAATGAAATATTGTGCACTTGACCATTTGTTCGCTTATTTTTTACTGATCGTGGCCTGGGAAGATATTTCACTCACTCACAGAGAGAGAGAGAGAGTGGCTGAGGCATTGGGAGTGTCTGCCGATGCATCCCTTAGTCTGCCATGTCTTCGGCGGGCAATGAGTGGACGGAGGAGGCGTTGAGAGGATGCTGGCTGACAAGCAACACTGGCGAATCTCAAGTGAGTGAGGGAGAGAGTGGTAGAGAATTGGGTTTTTTACCGTCGGTCACGCTGCTTGAAAATGTGAGGAGCTCTATAAAAATTGACCGTGGGAATAGCAGTTGTTTAGTCTGTAAGAATTAAACGCTATCTTTACAGTCGTTACCGACAGTCTGAAACCTTCCTTGAAATGGTAGTAGACCGGAATTCAACTGTTTTATGCACGAAATATTATCGTGATGCAAGTTTCTTCTATTAGAATTGCGCCCATTTATGAAACTGTTGCATGCCATATGCTACGCCTCGTATGAATCGCAAGGGCCATGCACTGCGAATATTTGTCACCCGAATATTGCGGGCAAACAATTTATCTAGTTTTTTTAAATTTGGCTTTATAATAATACTATGAGACGGATATTTGAGCAATATGGGATTCCACGACCTGATAAGTATCCCAAGTAACATTTCAAGTAGATTTTCTTTACTATAATAAAGAATAATACACACACTGTCTGTTAAGATAATGTCTTCATCTATGGGGGATACTTTTTATGATGAAAAAATATTAAAGCCCCATTTTTTTCATGAAACAAGCGATTATTATTTTGGCGAACTTCATTTATAATTTTATGAATTCGATCGCGGAGAGTAATTTGTTCCTGTATTATATCAAACATTTGTACAATTTTGATTTAAACCAAAGGACCGAAATTCTAAAAAATTCTTTTCCATACCAAAATTTAAAATAATACAATAACCTGGAGCATATTCCAAGAGCTTTTTTCTATGGAACTACGCATTGCTTTGTGAACCGTTTGGATGACTAAGATGCCGGTCACTCGCAAATAGAGAACGAAAACTCATGGCGCTAAATCCTTCGGGCGGGCGAGAGCCAATCTCGCGGATCGGAGGAGGCACTCTACCCGACGCGTCTTGAGGAAGTGGCTGGGCCAGTCCGGGAGACCCTCAAAGGAGCACGAGAGATCCGTCGGGGAGAGTTGTCTAGGCAGGTGGCTACCTCTCCTGTCAAAGGCCGATTTCCAAAGTCGTAATAGAATTGTCCCGGGACATCCCTGGTGGGCTCTCTCGGGGCTTGAGCATCAAGGACACTTTTCGGTGGAATGTTGCATTAAATATTATTGGCGCTGGCACCCTTCCCAAGAAGTTGTCGCACTCACTCACTCAAGTTTATCACTTTCGTTCGCAAGGCCGCCCTTAGGTTCCATTGCGTGTTGCATCCCTTATCTCAACAATGAATCGAAGATTTACCAAATCCTTCTGCAATTATCTACAGTGACCTGAATAATAACGAAGTTTATAATGATACCTAACAATTATATTAGCTTGCGGTGTAGATGTAGAGATGTGGGTATTAATAATATTTCCTCAACATTATTGGCACACGAGGGGGCATTGTAAACTTGTAATGAATACTAAAATATAATGGAGATAGAAATTTAATTTTTATTTGCTTTTCTTAAGATTTCTCTACATGGCTACCATTCAAAGTAGTCGATATCTCCTAGCATTTAAAGCTACTGCAGCCGCAAGTCCTAACTAATTGGCTACAAAATATTCTTTAACTACAAGGTGCACAATATTATGTCTTATTATTTGGGTCTACATACTCCGTGCTTCTATTGCTGTCATCCTCTATGTATTTCTTTCTTCTAACGCTCGTGCTTAGAGACCGCCGTTCTCCTCATCGTTGGCGTGTTCAGCATCCCTCCGACTCCCGGTATCGCCTTCATCCTCCTTTGGATTTCTCCCAAGTGTCCTGTCTCCTCCTCAAACCACGTCGAATACTTCTTCGTTTGCTTTCTTTTCCGTCCATTTTTACTCTTCCACCTTCATCCACATCATATATACAAAGAATGCTCATAGATTATCCTCAAGGAATCATGAAATCTTTCGCTTTATTTGCTACTCGCTTTTCTTCTGATATTTTCTATAAAAAGGGTCAGATCTGCTCTGCACCAAAAACTCCATGGCTGTGACAAGCATCGCCTGCCACTTACATTTATTTACTCCTGCATTAATCTCCGGGACGTCCTCCAAGTCTTCTTCCATGGCACAGGATTGGAGCCTCCGGTCCAGCATCGTCCAGTCTCCATTATGGCAACAACAACTATCCCTTCGCTGGCACTCCCCCCCCCCCATCCTCTTGCCACCAGGGGTGACCACCCGCCCCATTTCTCCTTTCCGGGCCCATTTCACCTCCGTCCCTTCCCCCGCATATCCCTCCCCTCCATTCTATTCCCTCGTCGTCTTACGCCTTAGCTCCCCCCACTCCCTTCGAGAGGGCGCGGGTAGCCTGCGACCCCGATTCATCGTGCCCTCTTTCTCCTATTTACGATTTCCCACCCTTTATAAAGGGGGCGATAAGGGGCCCATAATAGACCCACGCCGGATGAATGGATCACGCGAACATCTCCCCCCCTCCTCCCGCCAAATCCTCCCTCTTCCTCCTTCCCTTTCTTTCATCTCCCTTCCCTCCCACCCCCGTTTCCCGGCTACCGCCTCATCCGCACTTCCCTCCAATCTCTCTCAATCTACTCTCGCCTCGGCGCCCAGCTCAACTGACTCCGTCTCATACGCCCTCGCTTCTTTCATTGGTGCCTCGCGTCTTGACTCCATCGTCTTTACATCCTCAATTAGTTTTATTGGAGTGGCGTTTGGGATTAAATATTATATACGTTTTACAACAATACTTTCTGTGAATAGGAAATACTATATTTATGATAATATGTTTCCCTAATTTGACCATCTTATTCACAATATTTCCCCTTAATTTTCGGCTGAACAACGAAATTTCAGTCATTATGAATTAAACCATAAAAACCAAACCATTAAAACATTAATCAACCCGAAGGTCGGTTTGGTAGGTGATGGCAGAGTTCACCCAGTACTAAGCCTGACGGCGTGTGAAAATTCACACATTAGGGTAGGGGGCATTAGGGTTTGCTTCCCTTTGCCGGTTATGGTTTCCCAGGAAGACCTGGTACCCGAAAAATCACTTTAGCTTGGATGGAGCTGCAGGTGCCCAGAGTGCCGTGCCCGGGAATCGAACCCGAGAACCTCCGGTTCGCAGTCCAACGCTCTACCCACTGGACTACCGCTTAACTAGTATTTATGGCTCATGTGTGGCGTAACTGCAGATTAGAAAAAATTAAATAAAAGTCATTGCCATTGAAAAATTGTTAACTACCCTATTGAGTATTTCAACTCGGTAAGCATTCATTTCGTTTTCATCGTTCATTATTTCATCAATCAATGCATGCATTTCTTTCAAGTAAAAGAATTTATCAGTAGTTGAAGTTCTCAATCGATTTCACTCTTTTAACTTGCACTGGGTTCAATATAAACTGTATAGACATTTAAAAATCACAAGTTTATTTTATAGCCAGTTTATTTTTTGCGTGTAAGTAAATCTTTAAAAAAATTAATACTTTGCGGTGCATAAATCCCAATAAACATAAAAGAACCTCCTCGGCGTTCAATTGTTTTACAGACACAATTGTTAGAGTTAAACGTCGAATTTCCCCCATCAAGAAGTTTCTTGTCGCATTTATGTATATTTCCAATTTTAATTCTCTGAAATTAAATTGCTGCACTGAAATTATTAAATTATTTCCATCAAGTTTTCTTATGCGATGTACCCAGGAGGAAAACCGAGTAAATATTTTTTGTGTCATTTTCTTTCGATCATTCGTCGTGGGACGAAGGAAAGCAACCGGTGCTCTGTGCAGTGCATATATTTAGGAGCCTGATTGAAACATTCGGCGGTCGTCTGATGCGCTTCGGCAGGTCCTTAGGTGGTAGTACGATGTGATAGGTAGTCTTTCATTCCACTCTGCTCGTGGACATCTCCCTCTTTGAAAGACTCTTCCCATAGTATTTGCCTCCCAACTTTGAGATCCTTGGCTAATAGTTGTCGCTCGGTATCATTCGCCACGACAGTAACAGCTATTGATTCCTGCTGAGTGATTCAACATTTACCCTTGCTAAAAAAATATAAACCGGACAATATTGGCATCGAGGAGCAAGTGATGGAGTCGGTTATCGCAATGTCGGTGGCTATGGAGAGGTGTGGAGAACGCGGGAATGACACGGCCAGCAGCGACAGCGAGAAAGCACCCCACCATCCTAGATTGAACGTTCACCCACCATACCGTCAAGATTATCGTAATTAAAATCCCGTCCGTTCACGTTAGTCACGGATATCTTGGGACATATTTATAACAGGTTGAGTAGTACATGACTTACATAAAAAGTATCAGGAAAAGATTCTAAAAATTAATTTATTTCGGATATTGCTAAAATTCATCAAAATTCCTCCTTTGAGTCCATCCCTTGACCGTGGACACTCTTTCTCCAGGATGGTTTTTCCACTTCTCGAAGGCTCCCTGGTAGGCGGAGGATTCCGGAAGGCCCTTAAGGGTACGCGGGCACGCTTCTTTGACGGAACTTCCCATGGTGGTGTCCTTTTAGGGAGTGGGGATTTCACGTTTTGGAATAGGAAACTGTCTGCTGGTGCCAGATCGGGACTGTAAGGGGGTTGGGGAATCGTAGCGATGTCGTTGCGGAAGGTCTTTGCAAGCAGACACTCCACTCTGCTCTTGGTCGTCCGTCAAGACCTCCGGGACGAGTTAAGCGCAGATCTTTCGCATCGCCACATTTTCAGTGATATGATTGGAGGGCACTTCCAATGTGTTATCAATGCTGATTCGACCAGCGATCACGCGCATACTTCCCTACCGACGGTATGAGCTCAGCCCTCGTGCACACGTCAGCGAAAAATTTTTACTGATACTCTTTATAAAAAAAAACTTGTATTTTATACTAGTTGTTGAAATTTAAATTGATTACTTCAAGTTTTTATTTCCCTGTGTATACAATTTTCTAATAAAATACACTTTCGTATTTTACAATGAAAAAAATAATTTGTTAATAATCACGTTCTAATCCATTAAAACTTTCTCAGAATTTGTAAATCCTAATTTGTATTTGATTAATAATTTATCGTGGTAATTTTATTTTACCTTAATTTATGCAACATTTGCTTAATTTAATAAATTATGGCACGCGCCCATTCGCGGTCTCCTGCATTCATTCACTCCTCTCTTTGCACGAGGAATTGCTTTTCCACCATAATCTTGTCACGGCTATGGCAAAATGAGAAACGCAGGCGCAGATATCATGCGAAGTTAGTACCGATGAAGTGGGGTAATTCATTGGCTCTATGGTTCCATATGTATAAGTCATTCATCTTCGCGACGTCCTGAGTCATAGGTATATTTAAAATCTCATTTTACGAAGCACAGGCAGTTATTTCTATTCCGTAGAGGTACATATTTTTATTTGAGCATCAAAGAATAAGTCATCGATTAAAATCTTCGGGATAAAGTCTGTATAGTTGTTTATTTCTAATAGGCAGTCATCCGCTGATTAGGAAATATCTTATTTGCCCCGTTCAATGCACGAACCGAGGCGGAATTGAATGCGCCTTTTCATTTGTTGACACTTTTACGCCCCCCCCCTTCCTCTTTTCCGCGGTCTCCGGAGTGCGCGACCCCCAATCGTCCCTCCTCCTTCCGTTTCAGTGACGGAGATCGGAACGAACGCCCCTCCGAAGAAACAATTTCACCGTATTTAGGCGTCGCTTGACAGCCTCTTTTTTGCAAACGCTCGACGTAATTACTGCTCGACTAATAACAATCCTAGGTCATAGTTCCTTCGAGAGTGATGTAAAGGGCACTCCAAAAGGTTAGAGTATAACGTCTGGGATGTTCAATAAAAAAAATTGCGTTGGATCCAATACAAAAGTGGGAGATAGATTTTAAATGACTTATTTGCAGTCATAGCTGAATCGTATCAAGTAAATGTAGTCCAGAGAACGTATGATGGCACTGCTATGAAAACTCAATATGGATGTACGTTGACAAGCGCGCAGAAGATACGAGACTTCGTATTTTTTCCTCAGGCAGAAAAATTATAATTAACTCCGAAAGCGCTTCATACGGTTGTCCAGATCGAAGTCACCTTTCAGTCCAATCGACTAGAGAAAGAAGTGAGCCAAAAGAAATGCCGCAACTTTCTGACTTGGGGTGTCATGGCGATACCGAAAACAGCGTAGTTGGAACAGGCGGACGGGAAATGAGAAACGCACTAACTGCCTTGCATGTCAATAACCTCCAAAATGCATATTCAACCGTGATAATGTTTCATTTCCTTTCCCTGGGCTGAAGACGTCTTCCATTTGTGTGTATAATATTCTATCATTGCCTCTACCTATTGCTGTATATTTGCATACAGGGTTCGTCCGGAAAATAAGTGTACTGAGCTCAGTAAAAAAAATTTATTACACTTTTACATATCTTAAGCTAATATTCCTCAAAATAGGACCCTTGTGAGTCGATACACTTGTTCCAGCGGCGTTCCCATTCCTGGAACGCTCCCGCGAAGGCATCATCGGGAACCTCTCGAAGACTCATCGTCGACCTCTTCTCTGCCCTCCACGAACATCTTGTGCCACCGAAAGATCATGTTTCTGGACATGGCTGACTCCCCGTAAGCCTGGTTAATCATACCGACAGTTTTGGTAGACGATTTCCCAAGCTTTACCGCAAATTTGATGGAATAACGCTGCTCCAAAAACTTCGGCATCGCGTTCCGTGACGTGGGTCGAGCGTGGAGGTTCGCGTTAACAGAGCTCCTCACTACACCACAGCTCAGAGCCGACTGCCTTTTTCAGCGTCGCTTGCCAACATACCCCCCTCCAATCGCAGCCCGTCAGAGCGGTGCTGGGCGCGCCTGGAGCGGCGGGAAAAAATCAGTAGTCAGTACACTTATTTTCCGGACGAACCCTGTATATCTACCCTTTCACTTTGCCAATGGGTTCTTCGCCTTATTTGATCATCGCTATTGTCCTGCTTTTATGATATTCAAATGATATTGCTCGTTTTCTCTAATCCGTCTTTCAATTGGCGAGCCATTCATTTCCCATGGCCATTCATCGCCCGAAGTTATCATTCTCTCTCCATTGAAACTCCAGTCATCTCTTCTGATCACCTTTTTATTTCCACGATCCTTTGATGTCCGACTCATCAATCCCGTTTACACTTTTTCCAGCTCCAATCTTTCACCGTTGGGATCTCAAATTTCATGTCCTTATCCAATATTTATTCTATCTGACGGATGCGCTACTCCACTACCAAAACCCCTCGATAGGAATCGGCTGAGAGCGTCCAAATATTTCACAGTGAGGAATTACTTCTAGCGCATTCCATTTCTGTCCTGTTTGGGGAATGGCTTCAGTGGTTTTCACTTAGCCTCCCCAAGCGCAGGAGTTTCAGCAGCCCGGCGAACTCTTCCCTGCTGTCTCTGGAACGATTCTTTATTTTTGCCATTGTTTGTAACTTTTCGTGTGGTGCTTTAATTTCTTACTTCCTATTAGGATTCACGATCTTTTTCTCTTGCACTGGGAAATTATTTTTTGTGACAATTTATAATTTTCCACCTTAGGTATGAACCGGGGATATTATTAACTCAGTTGACGTATTCTATAACCCTGGGCTGTCTTTGGGATAAATAAATTAAAAATTATTTTAAAAAGATTTTTTAATGTGATATTAAAATTCTAACAGGATAGTTAAATTTATCTTAGTCATGTCAAAACTAGTTCCTCACTAAGATCTAAGAAAGGTATTGCGCCCTGAGTTGTTGGGAAATCAATTTTACAATCTCACGTTGTATTTTTAATGCTGAAAAATTTTATGTCTCTTAGCATTTTTGATTTAATTCTTATGCAGTCATTTAATTGGAATATTTATCACTTTACTTTCGGGATTAAAATTATGCCGGAGATTTAAAATTCAGAGCGGGTTATTCCTGCGTGCGCTCGTTGTGCCTATATGTCTTACGTTCCTACGGTTTGGGTTAAGTCTTGTTTATAAAAGTGAGGGAATTTTGCCCCAAACTCATGACTTTGGCAAGTTTTAGAGAAAGGAGCTTACCACTCTTAGCGGGGTGTTCGTCGGGTTCACAAAGTCTCACAAAGTTTTTCGAGATTTTATCGCCAAAGTCAAGAACAGAGTCAGAGTGTAATATAAAATTGATGACTTATTGTTCTTCTAGTACATTTACCAGTTCCTTTTGCGGAAAAATAACCTTCTTGGTGATTAGTTTTCTTCCTAAAACCAATTGCGTGATGTGGCAAAAAAAATCACGTGAATTGAGTAAAAACCCTGCTATGTGTGACCATCGCCATCAAGTGAAGGAATCACACTCTAATCTACAGCCACATAGAATTATTGAGATAGTCCAAGTAAAAGAGGCAAAATGGATTAATTAGAAATATAATAGATAGGAAAATCAAAGGAAAAATCCCTGGAGGAAGGCGTAGAGACAAGTGGGTGGGACAAATTAAGCAGAAGGTGAAAGAGAAAGGCTATCAAGGAGCAAGAAGGAATGGCCACTCAATTGAGTATAATGGAGGGCTACAGTAAACCAACCTTATGATTTGAATATTGATGATTATTATTATTACTAATTCAAAAAACGATTCAATGGTTGAAAGAGCGATGTTTTCAAACGACCACTCAAGTCGCGCGGAGATTCCTACAAGATTTCGTCGAGTAGATATTTTAATTTACATATTTGTTGCATAGGGATCAAATATAATATTTGTGGTCTACGTCATGCTATCCAGCCAACCGCCATGAGGGTATGTGGCAGGAAGACGTACGTTGGTTGAGTAATTGGTATTTATTAGTCTTTTGTATAAATTTACTTTAGAGGGCGAGTTGTCCTATTGATGTTGTCTGATGTCGTGGTCGCAATGGAAAAGGGTTCGCACATGTATATGTCTCACTTGTTCCGTTTTTTTGAACTCATCGCAATCTTAAAGTGTTGGGCTTTACTTTCCAAGAATTGACGCGCTTTCAGACTAAGTTCACATTCGGATAATTATGTTGTGATATAATTATGCATGTATTTATGAAGTTTCAATTTGTTTCATCTTCCCTCTTCTCAATGGAGTTTTCACAACAGGGAAAAATATTTAAAGTTAGTAAGCTTGGCCAAGTGTACAATGAATACTGTGTTGAAATAATCTCCATGTTTTTGTGTAAATTTTAAAACTTATTCTATAGAAGTGAAGAACGACGTGGAGCAAATGCTTTACGTATTATATTTCGGTGGCACGTGTCACCGTAAATGTTAGTTTGGACACGATTCGGAAGTGAGCAGCACTCTGTGATTTACATTCTCTTTTCACTCTGAATTATGTTTATATCTTTGAACACGTATCCTTCTCGTTATACGTGCTTTAATTGACATTTGAACCTCATTATCGACTCGTATCAAAAGAGATGGATTTTCCTAGCTGTAAAACATCCAATGGTCATATTTTACGAATAACACGTGCTGAAAATGTATTATCCTACCTAGTTTTCGTCAGTAAATGAGATAACTAGACAATTTGGATGACACTCTGCATTTTCTGTCATTACCCGCATACATACAAGAGTCTAAAAATGCGTTTCGTTGCACTTACTCACTCTACTGCAGAAGAAAAATTGGATTAATCGAGTGTAGCGTTTTTTTTTAACCAGTGAAATATGTTCGCCTTAATTGATACTTTTATCAGATACATCAATTGCGTAACTTAATACATGCCTTACCCACCATTGCGAGTCGATCTGAAAATATTTTTGCTATCACTTACCCTCGCTCCGCTCCCCCTCTCCATCCATTGGCCAATCGAAATGGGATCGCATTCCATTATCAGTCATCGCTTTCACTCATGCCTCTCCTCAATTTTCCTCCCGGATAACCTCTTAAATGTGCCCATTAGGCATTCATGTTTCCTACATCGGCCGCTATTTGTTTCGTGTCCCTCTTCCGGCGTATTTCTCTGTACTCATTCCCATTCACTTATCCTTCCATTTCTGTCTTAGGTGACCTTTCCCGTCCCCTCGAATAATTCCCGAAGATATTATCCACCGCCTTTCCGGTGCTTACGGAGCCTTCTTCATTCGACGACCCTTCGTGCAACTCCGTTAGCCACTGTCCGCGTGGTCTCTGGATCAACTAGAGGAGAGTCACTGGCGTTGCATTGAATTTACACTGCCCTCTCTCTCTCTCGTCTCCTCTGAATCCGTCAGCGTCTCCTCAATTCGCATGGGAGCGTGGAGATTGAATGTAATATAAATTCGCCTCCCTTTCCATCCTTGTTTAATGTGTTGATGGGCCACATTCATCAGAGAGTGCACGAAAATAAATGAAGCACCTTCTTGTGGGACAGATAATGCAATTCTCTGACCGCTTGAAATGTTGACTTTTAAGGCCAAGAGAAACTTTAAATATTCATATTTGATTTTACTTGTAATCGTTCCGTTGATAGATTATTTTAGTGATGATATTTACTATAAATTAAGAATTGAGTAGGTGATGATCGTTTCAGTTAATGCTGCAGGAGGTCTCTCTCTTTCATCACTCTGCGCAGCGGATCTCATTTCCATATATCCATTAACTCCTTTCTTTAAATGCAAATTGATGAATATATTGTTTAACTCGCCCCCCTACCCCCCCCCCCTCCCTCCCTCCCCCCTCAAGGCTCTCTCGAATCACTGACCCTTTTTCCTCCCCCCCTCCCCTCTTCCGCGAGAGGAGGAGGAGAAGGATAAGAAAAGATGTTTGTTTTCCCAGGACAATAAACACCACGGAATATAAACGGCTACATTAACAACTTTTGTTTGTTCACTTATATACGAGAATATAATAAATAACATCAATTACTTCGTTGATTGTTATTACAACTTAATGTTTCCTTTGTGGTATGCTTTATATTTTAATATCAATTTTAATTAGTAACTCGCTATATATCTTTTCTAATGAAATTACTTCTCGAGGGTTTCTTTTCATACATTTTTATGCATACGTTTTATGCACATAAGTTACTCCGCATGATTCAAGGGTGGCACTTGAGATGGTAAAATAAATTCCCGACGAGTGTAAATTCGAGTTCCTCTTTACACCGCATTGAATTGTGCGTGGCGTTTACAAATTGAGAAAGAAAGTAAGAGGGTTGGGCGTCGAGAGCGATTCTCTTTCGTCAACCCGTGGTCCTCTCCGCGAAATGCATTCCTCCCTCGCAATGCACCCGGCTCACGCCCCCCCGATCGGATACCCACACCCCCCCTCGTCCCCGGCCCATGAATTCACTCCCCCCCCTCCATTGCATGCCCCTCCCGCGGCCCCGCACTACGTGACTGCTTTAGCGGTGCAGTCGCCACGTGCACCTATTGCCCTATTGACCTTTAGCCCCACTTGGGATAGGGTAATGGTTGAATAAATCAAATCGACATCATCGGTGGTCATCAATCCTGTCAATGTGTTGACTCTCTTCGGCTAACCACTTCGGGTCTGCCTATATCTTCGTCTCCTTCTGGTGTTTCCTTATGGTGCCCCTCCTTCACACTTCCGCCCGCCCACTTCTCCTCGAAAGAACATCGCGTCTCAATATGCGGACGATTAATGAGCGCCCTCCTCTTTCCCATTTGAATTCTTTCCGCTCCACGTCTCCGAGGAATTCCCTTCGTTGGTCACTCGACTCATTCGTTTGATCTCCATCGATCTCCCGTGGCAACTCATTTCCATTGGCTCCCGTCTTGTTTTCTCTGTTGCCGCCTCTGCCCCGTCCTGAATCTCAGGGAAGCCATTGCCTCTAATTGGATTCAACGGGAAGCGTTTTGTATTTGCAATATTTAACTTCTATATTTTGAGATAATTTTTCTTTTTGGAGAATGTCTTTGTGCTATTTTGCACTGATGCACTTATTTCTTTTCCGTTGATAATTACTCTTTTTCCAGTAACAAGGTAAAAAGTCAATAATCAAAATATTCAATTTTACATACTCATATTTCAGGAAGTCTTCATTTCATCCACACAATCCCCGCAAACCTCCGCAAGGGCGTGTGGCGGGGGGTGTTAGGTCACCAGCCATGCAGGCAAAATCCCAATCATGTCACCTCTACACAAATATTAGTTTAGTCATGCACTAAAAAAATGTAAATCACACGGAAGAAAGGATACAACAATATGTAATTACAGGATACGTATGTTCAAATCATGCTGTAGAACTGATAAAAATATGGGTCTATTAAATATAAAGAGTAGCATGCAGGAAGAAGCATGCTTAATATCGAAAAACGTACACTTCGCCAATTCTAATTATCTCGTACGCGATTGCTGTCATGCCTTTTATGATCTCTAATGGTACGAGGAAAAAATGACATTTCAAATATATCCGTTCTACAGTAAATCTTGCAGATGTTACGTTGGTGATCTGATCTATAGTAGTAAGTGGGGACCTGTAATATGTCTTTAACATCCTCAGATAAGTAATCTGCCTCAAATTTACGCAGTACATTTAACCTGAATTAAGTTGTACTGTCATTTAAGCCTACAGTCAACTAGTTGCTCCCATCCTAATTCTTTCAATAGTGTCGTGAGACTGCTACCTTGTTCATAACAACTTTTAACAAACCTAGCTGCTCTTCGTTGCACTCGATCTATCGCAGTTCCAAAATTAACCCTACTTCGCAATGGATCACATATACTCGCAGCATCCTCAAAGTGGGGCCTGACCTACGTAAAGCTCCATGACCCTCTCACCCTTCTCTCCTCATTCGTAGAGGTGATTTTGCTTCAGTAACTCTTACCCATATTAGAGTCATTCATTGCCCTTTCGCTGGTATTTTCATCTCGGTGACCTTTTCCAAGACGATGAGCTAATCTTTTTCTTCTCACTCAATCGCTCACTCTTTCGACTACCCTCTTTCTTATCCTTCCGCTCTTACACCGATTTTTGGGACTTTGTTTCCTTTCCCTTCCTTTCTCCACGGAAATTTCAATTGGTATTCTGACCTGCGGATCTCTTTGCTAGGGACTCTTTTCAGAATAAGTTAAAGAGAGAGGTATCTTGTCTGGGTGTGCGGGAGCTCATTCTTGGATTCTCTAAGATTACGGATGGCGGCAAGAAGCTTTACTTGAGATTACGAGTCCCTTAACACTTTGATCCGCTACTGATTGCTTCAGATTAAGATCGTGAAAGTTCATATTTAGATTTAACACACTGCCGAGCTCTTTTTAATCCCTTGAGTAATCGTATGCCTTTTTTTTTTGCTGGGTGTATATTATGGAAATGAGAGTGAAATGACATTTAGTTTTGCTCACAAAAGCTCCTTCTTCTGGCAAAAGTCTTCCTTGGTCAATAATTACTTCATGGTTTTGTCTGCCATTGATCTGAATCAGTGCAATAGAATTGAAGTCTTATATGTTATATTTCATATTTCCGACACCAACATTAAAATGGTAGGAATTAATATAATATTTTAATTCAAAACAAAAATTGTATTGACAGTGAATAGATCTAAGGATTGTTGAAAATATTGATTAAAGACTTTAGTTCCTCAGAAGGCTGCATCATTAAGTGGTACTTTCAGAACAATCCAGAACCGTCGGTGATGAGTAGAGTGTACTGCTAACGAAAGCCACCGATTCCCTACGCATTTCGAATGTTATTATATGTACATTCACCATATACAAGATGTGATCGAAAAAAGAGCAAACACCAAAAGATTAAAGAAAGGGTTTCTTAAAACCATCGCAACCGGTGACGAAACCTGGGTTTACGGTTGTGATGTTGAGACAAAGGCCCAGTCTTCTCAGTGGAAAGGTCCTCATTCTCCGCGACCGAAGAAAGCTCGCATGTCCCGGTCCAATGTGAAGGTCATGCTGGCGTGTTTCTTCAATTGGCAAGGCCTGATTCATTACATATACGTCCCTCAAGGTCAAACCATCAACAAAGATTTCTACTCAAAGGTTATGAAGAATCTGAGGGTCACAGTGAGCCAAAAGAGGTCGGACATATTGAGAAACAATGTATGGCGTTTCCACCACGATAACGCGCCGGCTCGCACGGCGCTGATCGTGACGGAGTTTTTCGCCTGAACCGGAACTTCCGTGATCCCGCAGCCACCCTACTCTCCAGAAGTGGCTCCATCAGACTTTTTTTTGTTTCCGAAGTTAAAATCAACCTTGAAAGGGCGCCGATTCGGCTCTATTGCGGGCATTATTAATAATAATTGTACGGCGGATCTGAAGAGGATCCCCAAGGCGGCTTACCAGGCAGAGTTCGAGAGCTGGAAGAAACGTTGGCAAAGGTGTGTCGTCAGCCAAGGCATGCAGTTTGAGGGCGCCAAGTTCCATTAAGCTATATCCGTCGAAATAAACAATTTATAAAATCAATCCTGTCTTTTATTGAGCACATCTTGGATGGTCGTCAAAACATGTGTTACTTTAAAGTGCAAAGTAAGTGGCACAGACACTTTGAAAACGACGTATTCGATGGTCCCTGGGCCAGACCAGTTCTCTGAGGCGCGTATAGATTCTTTAACAACTCCTTTCCGTAACGTGTGACCAATTCTGAGCGTATCCAAGCGTCCAAAGCAATGTATAAGTATATTGTTCAATATCATTTTCGCATCTTTCAATCCATTATCCAGATGAATTCCTTAATTCCGACCCCGTTAAATTATTTTGTAACGCCGACCCAATTAATTTCAAAACGGCTTTCAACACCTGATGGCATAGTGAAGGGACACTATTTTTCTAAATGTTATTTGGTTCACCTTAAACATTAAAAGTTAATGCGGGCAATTTTTTCATGCTACTACTCATTCATGTCCCTTTTTTGTAATTACACCGTGTTTTCTTTTGCCTTTTGTGTGCATTTATTTATAGAAAATACCACCTCCACCACCTTTTATAAAGCGCAATATCATGAAGTATCGTCGAATGTGTAATTACTTACGATGCCTGCAGTTTAGTCGAATTTTTTGAACGGCTACCGATAAGGTTTAACTCGATGCGAACATGTATCCATAAATCGGCACGGGAGTTCTTAATTCTAACGCCGACCACCTCGTGATTAATCTCCTGCGAGAGCTCAACGAAAATTCCTTGAATGCAAATTTTATTTCTCAACCCCTGCCTTGACAGTTTTTCGAGAAAACTTTTTCGGTGTGTTCCATTTGAGGGATTTAAATGTCTTCCTTGATCCCCTCCTCCTCACCGCGTCTACGTGTTGCCATCAATATGAGATGAGCGTGTGTGTGTGTATATATATATATATTTGTGTGTATGTATATCTATACACACACATGTATATATACATATATATTATATATATATATATATATATATATATATATATATATATATATATGTGTGTGTGTGTGTGTCTTTAAATACCGAAAGTGACTCTAGCCTTTATCAATCAGGTTTTCCGACCAAGGGCTTCCCAGCGCCGCCAAACATTTTTCTTGGCCCCTGTATTGCCGTGCGGACAAGGGGAACCGGGCCATCTATCTCCTGGGCATCGAAATCTTTCTTCACCCCTCTCTCTCTCTCACACTCAGCCCTGCCTTTTGTCTCAACCCAATCCTTCCTTCTCCATTCCACTCTCGTACTTACTCCCTTTTCTTTTCCGCCTCCCACCCTTTCCTTCACTCTTGCACGAGGGTCGAAATTGGAAGAACCCAGTTCAATAAAACTGTCAAAGGAGATGAGGCGACCCATCCGTTTCGGTCCCTTAAAAACCAAACCTCTCCCACATCCCCCCCCCCTTTCCATCCCCTTACCCCCTTCCCCCCGGGCCGCGCTTCCCGATCCATGTTGCGGCAAACGTCGCCCGACAGGGGTCAGCCCTCGGGCCGGGGTGACCGCCCAGTCCCCTCCGTCCCGGGGCAATCGGGGGACACTGATTCCTCCCGGACCCTTTAGGTGGCGCTCCCGACAGCCTCAGACAGGCTCTTCTCTCTCCATTCTGATTGTTCTCCTCTCGATCAGGATCCGACCACGTGAATGATGTGCCCACTCTTACGCTGCCTGTTCGACCGCGATTCACGCGTCGACCGGGTGATGATGAAATTGTGGCATAGATCGCACGCGCATGAAACCACCAATTGAATTCCCGGTAAGCGCTTATTAATATCTCGGAGGGGACATCTGTGCCCTCCGAGTTTGGTTTGGCGAAGTTGGCGAAGTTTGGCGAAGGCTGTCAAGCTGCGTCCAGACTCGTCATTTAGGCGCCTAAAACACTCGATTTAGGGTGGACACCATCTTGAAGGGTATCCAAACTCGCTGGGAAGCGATAGGGCGCAAATTTAGGCGCCTATTTAGACCCCCGGATTTAGGATACAAGAGGTTTATCCTAAATACGCCATATTGTAACCTCATAAATCCAAGTGCTATAAGCGAGGCAAATAGCCGAAGAATAATCGCCAAAGATAAAATAAGGTAGAAAGATTCTAGTACAGATAGATACAAATACTCATTCTTTCCCCGTACAATCAGAAATCACAATAGTAAGAAGTCTCTTTAGAAATGTTTAAAATATTGAATTTGCGAGTCGGAAAACATTAGAAATTGAAAGGATATTAGGTGCATTTGTAGGTGCGTGTGTATGTTAGTTGGTAGTTTGATTTTTTGCATGTCTTTGGGGTGAAAGTGTTCTTGCATGAATGTATGCCATGTTTTTTTTGTGGATGGTATAAATTTGTAGTTTTTGCATGCGGTTTTTTTCTTTCTTTTTTACGGGGGTTTCCTAAAACCCCCCGCCACACGCCCTTGCGGCGGCTTGCGGGGAATAAAGTAGGTATAGGTGATGGGAATATGTTATATCCGAGTATCGTATGTATATTTTGCTCACAATAACAATGGTTATTTCTTCGAGGGAGTACACTTTTACTTGTTGAAAAAAAACGAAGGGCTTTATGAGCGCGAGGTGGGAAAATGCGGAGTTTTACAGAAGCAAGAGAAATTTGGCGTCTTCCGAATGAGTGTAGTTTAATTCTTGTAATAACTTTATTTTATCAAGTTATCGGATGCAGACTCGTGGAATATTGAGGTAAGAGTATTTCTTTATTTGGTGCTTCATTCCATGACTAAGAACATCGTATTCGCCATTGTGTTTGTGCCTCGTTTAAGTGCTTTTTAAAATCTTATTTCGGTGCATAAACATTACGAAAAATAATCTTCGAGCGTAATTTTGTGTTTTGAGAGTGTAAGTATTTACTAATGTCCTTTGTGAAAATATAACTGCCTACATGAATGTAATCATAGGTCGTTGGCCAAACCTTTGCAAAAGGAGGCACCGTTTGACTACGTGGACACACGCATTAATAAAACCAGAAAAAACGAAAATGCGCCGACCAAGACTGATTGTAGGATGCATATTAAATTGATACTAAGCTTAACTTAAAAATATGAAACATTTAGCAAGAAAAGTACGTATTAACATAAATGAACTACGCACGAAAAAGATCGTATCTTAAAACAATTACTGCCTAGGATTAAAGGCCGGAAAATTACTCTGGAATAAAATGCCACATAAAAAAGATAAAAAGTTCGAAATTAATGA
Source organism: Hetaerina americana (assembly GCF_022747635.1). NCBI lineage: Eukaryota > Metazoa > Arthropoda > Insecta > Odonata > Calopterygidae > Hetaerina > Hetaerina americana. The sequence continues at coordinate 74,164,941 of NW_027287538.1, read as the reverse complement.
AATTGAATACTATCTGACCTAATAAATAAAGAAAAATATAAAAAAGGGATAATCTATGGAGCTAAATATAGTCCGATGAGAGAAAATGAATTCGAAACAAGTACGAAAAAAACCCAATTTACCAAATGGAAAGAAAGAAATGGGAAACTTTAATAAAAGACGTCCACATGAACTGTAAAGTGAGCTCAGGATTACGCAAAAAAGTAATGCGGTTTTGCGACGACACACAAATATTTGCAGAAGCTATCTCAAATATCAAAATATTTACATTTGGAGATCATCTGTTTAATCCTTGTTCTTAGCTACATAGATGGTAGTACTATGTAGTAGGCGTAGGGTGTCCAAAATCAAGCTACCTTTTCATTAGGCGCGTAACATTTAGGCACCTAAAAGGATCCTCCCTAGTGCCTGATGAGACTGGATGCAGCTTCAGTTTGTCTCTCAAAACAACACTGAAGTGTCAGTCAACTCCCAAATTAAAAGGCACAAGTGCAAGAAAATCCGGGTGCTTGGAAGAGCGGGTGTGAATATGGAAGTATAAAAACATTTTCATGTAGTGAAACCCTTTAGAGAACTTATGTGCATTTACATATATGTATACCCCGCAATCCACCTAAACGGTTAGTGGCAGGAGGTGCGAGCACCAGGTGGGTAGGGTAGGGGATAAGGGAAGGGAGGTCGGTCAATAAGTTAGGAAAAGGAAAAATAACATTCATTAAAAGCCTAAAAAAGTCTTTAAAATCCATATGCATGCTGGCGGATAACCTATTTCCAAAGAAGCTTTAACCGGGTGTAAAAGTCCTTTTACATTCGAAAAATGATGGAACAAGAACGAACCACGGCCGAATTTTGTGCGACAGACTTCCATCATACCAAGATAGGTCCTGCAAAACTGGAAAAAAAATGCTTCGAGCCATGAATTATTTTGAAGTAACAATTCTTGGATGGAAATGTTGTCGTAATTAAACGCAATTTGCATAGATGATCATTTGCAAAGTGCATGCATGGTCCCTCATTAAACTTGTATCTAAGGGTATCAAGTGTATTACTAACGAAACATATTTAGGTTTTTTTTTACATTGCGCAAATACTATAAAACCACTCATTACAAAGGAATAACAACAAAGATGTTAAAAGCATTTACGAGGAAAAATATTGTCTAGTGGGTATGCTGAGAATTTTGACTAATAATAGGAGTGTCCTTTGTCTTCGTCCTTGTGATCCCTATGGAGACGCCAGACTTCACCACAGCTCCCTTAGTGACAACGTTTCGTGTGGAGCCTTAGGCCTTCTAGTGACAGAAATTGACCGCCTTGCCTTAGTGCGTAAATTTCACCCGCCGTAGTTGGAGGTAAGCTCCATCTTCACCCACGCAACTAGCCTTCTTTTGGCAGAAAAACAGCGCTAGCTTACAAATGGTGATTAATTAAGAGGAGCAAACGTATATTAGTGGTGAATATCGCATCGCAGATCGAAAAATGTTTCTGTTTCGCTTTGTGCATGCTAAAATAAATCTAAAAATCTTTTCATGCGTTGTGGACCAGCCTTTCGAAGTGCCCTCCCCCACATCCTAACTGGTTTCCCAAATCTGCTTCGCTCTCAAGTCTTTCCCACGGGAATGATCCCCCCCCCCAAATTCCCCCCACTTCCCTGATTTCCCCTCAAAATCATAGGAGTTGGCCGTTGCCTCGCCGTAGGAGTGCAAGGGCTTCAAAGGGCGACAATATTCAAATAAAGGGAGCGAGCAATCCCTTCCTAGTTGGTAACGCAACAAGTTCTTCAAGAACGTTTCCAATGGATGCGGGAATCTGACAGCCAGGGGAAAATTGACGAGTGAACGGGCGAAAGCAATTGAATCCGAAGCCTCGGTTAACTCTGAACGAGGCAAACATTTGCTGACTTCCCTTGGACTATTATGTCTCATCTATCGTCGGCCCTCTGTCGGTAATGCTTAATTTATTTGGTGTTTCCATTCTCCCCGCACGCCATTCCCTCTAAGGTCGGGTCGATAATTTGGTTTTGCATGCTCAAAATTGATTGCACCCGTGGGCAAACTGCGGCTCGAAACCAGGAAAAACGAAAAAATCCAGTAGTACCGTGTATAAGGATGTGATCACATCAGATTGAAAACTGCCTCAAAAATCATGTATAAACTAGGGACTGGTATACGCATCGGACGACGGAAGCGAGCACCCTCCCATCATTAAACAGGAGGCAGATCTTTATCCCGGCCACTTGCATTGGATACGACGAGGGGAAAGCTCTTGTGAGCCGACATATTAACTGCATAAATATAATAAGCTATTTGAAAAATACAGCATGTCTCCAATGGGAAATATACTTCCTTTATGACTGAAACAAAGTCTCATAAAGTTCAAATGCAAAGTGAACGCGTCGTAAACCAAGATTCGTGCGAGAACAAATTTGCAATTATATTATTATTATTAGGTAATTTACCGGTTAAGGTAGGTTTTTGGATGGACTCAACTACCAATTAAATATTTTGTGACTCCTAGCAAAACAATCCAGCAACCTACTCTCCATCAGGTCCCTCTTCATCTCTAAGTACTTCCTTCCTCCCTTCAACCCGTCCAACATCCCTATCCTGTTCCTACCCTTTCATCGTTTGCCTAAAATTCTCCCCTCTATTACAATCTTCAACTTCCCACTGCCCATCAATATATCCTCTATCCATTTTTCCTGCCACCATAGGATTTCTCCCAACAAACCCCTCTTTTGGCCCACCGCACGAAGTACTTCCTCGTTTGTTTTCTGAAGACAGCTGAATTCCGTCGAAATGATAATAACGTGTGAGTGATCTTTTTATGTGTTCTTATATTGTTTGTTTCTGTCCAAGTTTGTTATTCAACACTTCCATGTTACTTCGATGAAATCACACACACATATATATGTATATATATATATATATATATATATATATATATATATATATATATATATATATATATATATATATATATATATACATATTAGACCCTCTATTTTTGTAATAACATGATTTCGTAAACATTTAGTCTCGTTCGATGCATATGAACCATTTAGCATTTAAGAAAACTTGCCTTTTTAGTCAGCGTTTTGCGAAAATATTTTAACGCAGTGGTTAAGAATCTGCTCGAGCAGCCGTTTCCCTCACCTTCTCCACTTTCATTCGGAGGACTATTATTTATTCCTTCACCCGGAGAGATGTTCTTTCCACCCCCCAACCCCCCCCCCCCCGCAGGAGGGGCAAAAGGGAAGGAAACACCGTCTCTTCCCCGTGGGCCTCCCGCCCAAAACTGAACCCCTACTCACACTTCGCCTCGCGGCCACACCAGGGGGGTTGGTTGAACCCCCCCCCCACCAAACTCCCTCCCACCGAAAACACTCTCTCCTCTCCCTCCGTGTCTTCAAAACAACTCCCTTCACCCACCCCCACCCCCTCTCGGCCTGGCCTGCACGAAATGCCTGGGTCCCAAGGAGGGAGGGTGGAACGGCGACCTCCCCACCCTCTCCCCTGCCCGCTATTCTCCTTCTCTAACTCAAGAGGTCGCACCCACCCCCAAAACTCTCTTCTCAGGAGTTCCGAAAACCTACCCCCCCTCCTCACATACCCACCCCCCTCCCCCTGCGAAACTCTTGGCTTCTTCGCTAACTGCCTCGTTAATCGTCCTTTTCCTCTCCCCTTTGTCCCGGACCGCCCCCGGGGGCCTGTCCACATTCCCCCACCTCTGTCCCTTCCTTGGGACATAGGTCTCCGTCCGTCACCCCGTCGGCCTCTTCCTCATCCTCTCATGTTAGCCGACGTCTCCCTCCACTCAAAGAGCGCCGACGGGCTTGTCTCCCCCCCCCTCTCCCTCCCTCCCCCGCTCCGCACCCCTCGCCGTTCGCGAGAGACCCCGATCCTTCGCTCGGGAGCTGGATGACCGACCGCGCGAGGATTGCACGAACGTGGCTCGCTCGAGGTTCCTCTCCGCGACCTGGAGCGTCACCCCCGCCTCGGGCCGTTCTTAAAGTGGCGGACCGGGTGTGCGTGGTGGTGCCGCGTGTTCGAAGAGGGAGTCCCTCCCATCCATCCTGGTGTCTCAATCGCGACATGATGCCCTTGCCTTGAGGTGGGAACTTCAGTCAGCGTACCTTGCCGAGCGATGAGTTCGCTTGCCTTGCTTCGGTCGCGGAGGGAGAGGCGGGGAGGGGTCGAAGGGCGCGATGTTCACACGAGAGGATCTCGCTCAAGACGCGTGTGCTCACGGAGCGACGTTTCTCGGACTATTCTGAACTAATGACGCGAGATGTGGTTTTTCTCGAAGCTATCATTATTACGGCCCCACAATCTTCCGGTTGATTAGATTATAATAATATAAGGGGAAGAGAGTCCAGTACATATAGATATTAGTATCATTTATTTCCTCGGACGATCAGGAATCTTAATAGTAAGAAATCAAAGCCATTGCAGTAGCAATATAGCCGCTTGTATTACAAGCGAGAGGACAAGATTAAACGCTGACTACAGGGTTCTTCCGGAAAATAAGTGTACTGAGCTCAGGAAAAAAAATTTATTACACTTTTACATATCTTAAGCTAATATTCCTCAAAATAGGACCCTTGTTAGTCGATACACTTGTTCCAGCGGCGTTCCCATTCCTGGAACGCTCCCGCGAAGGCATCATCGGGAACCTCTCGAAGACACGTCGTCACGGCCTCTTTGACGGCGTCCAAAGTCCCGTATCGCGTTCCTTTCAAACTCCTCTTTATCTTCGGGAACAGAAAGAAGTCCGGTGGTGCCAAGTCCGGGCTGTAGGGTGGGTGCGGCAGCGTTGCCACGCCGTGCTTGGCCAAGAAGTCCGACACGACAAGCGCGGTGTGAGACGGCGCATTGTCGTGATGCAGCCGCCAGATGTTTTTGATCGCTGGCCGGACGCGGGTGACTCGTTTTCGAAGCCTGTCTGTGTAGACGTCTAGTGCATTCGTACGCGCATGTGCATGAGCATGTTAGTTTCTAGTACATATACTGTGTATTTGCATGTGTGTAAGTTGAAATGGGTTTAACATGAATGCATTTGATAAACATAACAGTTTCAGGTTTAACTTTGTGGAATTCCTTCATTATGAGGGTAAAAAGAAACTTAATATTCCCACCATAAAGATTTTAATATTTCACACGACCATGGTTTCGATGTTGCGCAATGCCATTATCACCTGATACGTACTATTGGCTGCACGCACGTAGGTGACTGGGACCAACTCGCTGCATAAAAGCCCTGCACTAATTTGTCACGCGTGTTTAGTATTATGGCGAATTAGTCACCGCGAGGAGGATAGTCCACTCGCGAATAAAGGGCAAATCCAACTTCTGGATTCTCATAGCGTTATTTGGAAGTGATTGAAATTCAAAACGTTTCCCAGTCAGCTCCCGATAATACCATCAGGGGAAATTACTCTAACGTGCGTTTTTGAGCGAGTAATTTTCATTTGTAGCGTCACACATTGATTCAAATTTCCGGCCAATGACCAAAAAAGCACGTACTTTTACACCATTTGATGACCACTTTAAAACATCCAGTCCACTCACTATTATTCTCCCATCGCTCAGCATCTGTGGCACAAAATAAAACACCAATAAGAACAGCCGAAAAGAGACGAACCTTTAACTCTCGAAGATCTAAGGGGAGGAAGGGCGGTTTTGGGAACAATTCAAGAAAGGCAGGAAAACTAAATTTAGGTCGCTTACGATTCCAATGGTTTGCTGAAGACCTCTGGGAAGGGCGGAAGGGGGGAGGGTGAATATTTATTGGACGACGAGAAAAGATTTCTAAAATTGAAATATTAACTACTAAAGTAATCAATAGCCATCAGTTTCAATCAACTAATTATTTTCATTGCAATTACGCATTAGTTTCAGTTAATGCAAAAACTATCTAAACGGTTTCCCACGGTACCCTTACCCCATCTCAAGCGTGGGTACACGTTTGTGATTGCCAAACATTCCCACGTCAATATTCCACGCTTTTAACGATACTTAAGTTAATGTAACGAATAATAAATCCATTTATTAGTTAATGGACGTATACATCAATGCCAGTGCATGCATAAGATATTTACTAACGATCCAGCCCTTATACACATTTCTTGAAAAATGATTAGTTCAATGATAATTCTCTTGACTTGACAATGAGTAGGATGGAGGAGAAACCGTTTACCAAATTCTATAGCGTTCGATTTTTCTTTTGACCCCGAGATTTATTCAAACTGCCGAAACATCTGCATATGTGTCAAAAGAGGTAAAAAAAGGAAATAAGATATTTCCTCTCTGATACGTTTTGGCGCTCATTTTTTTAGACGCACATTTAGCGATCGAACCAAGAGCAAAAAACAAACTCACCAACGAGTTTGATAAAATGAACTTTATGTCATCTTCTCTTCGCTGAATGAGTTCATCTTAAGTAAATTCATACCTCACAACAGTTGCATAATATGTATAAGACTAGCATTCCCAAATCTACTCACCCCTTCAGGATCACCTGTTGGAAAAAGTTCCATACATGAGGTTACATCTATATCGTCTACATCTACACAACACCCCGCCAGCCGACTCAAGTGCGTGTGGCGGGGGGTGTTAGGACACAACTCGTAAAACATTAGGCAACATTAGGCATTAAACAAGACATTAGGAGAGCGTCTTGTTTTACATGTTCATATGGTGGTGGAGTTTCGCCTTCTTGCTTGTTGTGTCCTGGTTTGCGTGTTGTTGGATGGCTTTAGTGCTGCATCCTAGGGTGCAGTTGTTTGTTGGTTTGTGGTATATGTGTTTGCATGAGTGTTGGATGAAGGGATTTTTGCTTGAGTATGTCCGCAGCTGTGAGTGTAGTTTTGCATGTTGATAATTTTGCATGAGGTATTGTTCCTTTTTACGGGTGGTGACATAACACCCCCCGCCACACGCCCTTGCGGCGGCTTGCGGTGTATAATGTAGATGTAGAAAACAGAATACAATCAAATGCAAAATTTTAAGCACGTGAATGTACGCCCACAGAGACGTATTTTTAAATCAAAACCCATTTTAACTTACACCCATGCAAATACATATACTAGCGAAAAAACACACACACATTAACCTACGAATGTACCACATGTCTACGCAGAGCTTAATCTTGTCCTGGCTTATAGTTCGAATGTCTTTACTTTCACTTTTATGACTTCTTATTTACTATGATGATTCCTCCCGGTCATGATTCCTGATCGCTTGCGGAAAGAACGAAAACTTGTATTTATCTGTACCGGAGTCCACCTCCCTTATGTCATATTCGTGGTCTAACCTACTCAAAATACATGTAGTTTGTCACCCTAGTCTTCATCTGGTTACAGTTTATGACGTATCAGTTAGTGTTTTTGTACTTAATATAATTATTTCATCAAAGATTTATCCCAAGGATCCAACATACTTCAAGGTGTATTGCTAATGGGGCCTGACTAAAGAGAAACAACCCTTCTCTTTAAATTGTTCATTACATTTTCACCACACGTGCTTGATAAAGAAGAGTGTCTTTACGGAGGACCCGGCACTTTGTCCTGATAGGTGCTCCCCGTGGAAGGAGTGTTGTTACGGCTACCCCTAAATATTTAATTTAATACCGAAATAATCAATGGAGTCAACAATGAACCCTCTATACCAGAGTTACCCAAGGGGTTACCAACTAGAAGTGAACCAGCAACCCGTCAAGGGGACTCTGGTTACCTGGAAGAACCCCACAGATTGGTGTACACGAGGATGAGGATATGCTCCTTTATTATGCTCGTTGATTTTTATTGTTTAAAGAATTTTTAATTGAGGTTATTTTTATCTCTTGCCATCAAGAAAGTTTATCGTGACATAATAATACCAAAAGACCATTAGTTTATCTATAATTTTAATGAAAAATTTGCGTGGAAGAATGGCATACGACGCATTTAAAAATGTTAGAAGCCAAAAACATTGAGAACTAATTATGCATGTTGACGAATATGTATGAGCGATTAGTTTTTTATTGGTTGCCGTTTAACTTAAACCTTTTTAAATCTTACACCATTGACAAAACGTTTCCCTTAACTATTCATCTCTCCTGTGAATCTCAATTACATCTTGTCCTTTGCGTTATTTAATTGGATAATGTTGAGAAAACTGTGATCAATTGCGGCGATGAATTTTCATGCATGACGGCTTTGGGACATCGCAGATGCTTCGGTTCCAACCCGTACAACTTAGAGCGTCCAATAAATGTCACTCATCTTTCACGTGGTCCCGCCCTCTTTGCCAGGGCTTCGACAGAAAATAGAGTGCGCCGTGAATATGCGAGGACTTCTTGGAGCTCATTTGCTTCTACAATGTGCCATTGAGACGTAGTGTTCAACGCAACTAGCAACCTTTCATCAGCTGAGACCAGGCTAATCTTTGCACCACCATCGCCGGTATTGAACGGAGGTGAAATTGTGCAGGGAAGGCCTGGTATTAAAAGGCAGGAAGCCTTTGATGTAATTATAGGAAATATCTTCTGTATGAAGTGTATGGGTCCAATTAAAAAAATAATTAAAAGTATTTTCTTGCATGGAAAGTTTACCAGTTAACCCTGGATGTCATCAGCGGTTGAATCAAAAGACCCCCATTATCGCGTGCGGTGGACTCCGTGGGCCGATTTGTGTAAACTGTATCCTGTAAACAATTATAATTTGATTGCGGCGCTCCCTGAATGGTCCATCGCCTTTGTTCTCGTGCTATTCTAATGGTTCGGGAGGTGTGCACGGGCAAAGTGTTAATTACCTCCCCTCCAAATAATCAACCCGCACTCTCGGACGCGTCACTAAATAATTTTATGAGTCCGTTCCAGGTTCGCTGTTGAGACTATAGTTGAAGGCTCACAGCTTTCTTTACTAGGTATTGTCAGGCCTTTTACCCGATGATGCCATGGCAGTGATGAGCAGGGTTGTGTGCCCATAAACCATGTATTTGCCCCTATTTACGGGAACGGATCATTTAGTTTACCTCAGTCTAGACTTCGATATTTCAAAGATTTTTACTGGTTATAAAAATTGGTTGTTTGAAAATTAAAGACAGAATCTTATTGCCCTGAATATTATTTTAAATACTCGGAAAGATATAATGTTGAAATCCCATGGCAGAATGTTTACCTAAATTATATGCGCTAGTAATTGTTTTTTCAAGAAACACTATTCTTGAAGTCTAAGGATTCCATCCAGTTTCCTTGGAAGAAGCTGAGCAAAATGCTACGAGTATTATTAATAATGTAGTAGTGCATTAGTAATTTCACGGCAAATTACTTTTAATAATATTATTAATAGATGACTATAACAAATGATTTCATTTGAGTAACTACTACATCAATATACATGAATCATGAATTGGATTATGTTTCAGCTATTATAAAAACACGGGTTTATATATATATATATATATATATATATATATATATATATATATATATATATATATATATATATATATATATGCTTAGCAATTCTAAATTCTGTCACCCGGGAAACTTATTTCATCCATTGACACAAGAAGTGCTGATTCTATGGGTATTTTTCTATGTAAAGCATTAACATGCCTCCTGTTTTACACAATAATAAGCGCTTCCTCCATTATTTTTCAATCCACGGAGCTCATCTGGGTCCTTCGCTGGGAATTAAGTTGGTAAAGGTCTTAGGTTCTCCTCTGAAATTTTTCCAATAATAGATAGCCTAGCATAAACTTTGACAAAAATTGTCATGAAGCACTGACTATTATCACTCCTGTCTAATGTCATCATCAAGGATAAACTCATGCACGAGAAACATAAAACCTAAATGCCATTCCGAACAGCCGATGGCACTTGGCTGATGTAACTTTGGGAGCTGTTTAATTATGCGCCGGGGTGGAAAAATAGGGAGTCCCCTCTTCCCTCGACAGGCATTATATTACCATGAATGGGAAGCACATACTGCGGGTCGGATTACATTTGGCTCCTCCGCTCCGATGATTACCCTAATATGTCTTAGGGAAAACGCCTTTCACCTCAGAACCGAAACGCATTAAGTTTTAAAAGAACGGCCCTGGCGACATCGCCTCAGCGCGCCATTCACTCGCCCACCGCGAGGACCCAAGTGGTGCGGGAATCATTTTCCCCGAACACCCGGTTTTTACGGCCGCGCTTCGGCCCACGAGACAAGGACCAGCGAAACCGAACCAGTGATTTACAAGAACAAGCAAGGGGCGGGGGAAGGGCTGATGGGGGGAGGGGGACTCGGTAGGCCGCGGCGGTGGTGGCGAAGCCGACGATAAACCCTCTCGAATTTACAAGGCTACCGAAGAGAGATTTACTCTCACAAACAATTATCGCCGCAGAATTTTTCTTTACTGCCACCCCAACCCTCCAAGAATGGATTTTATTTTTTATTAACGCCTTTAAAAGTCTTCGCCGACACTTGTTCCTCTCCTCTCCCATTCGGGGCGATTCTCTCCGACGAGGAGGCTAGAATGGAGTTGAAGAGGGACTTGGGCGTGTGTGTGTTTGTGTCCTTCTGAGAATTCCATTCTATCGCTCCCCCCCTTATGGGAGACGGAGTCCACCCCAACGCTTTTTTTTTACGGTCCGGATTCCAGAAAAAGCATTTGGGACCGAAACGGGTCCGCCTCTCCTTCCCTCTCGCTGGGGGAAGGGGAAGGAGTGAGAAAAAAACGACTCCGAGGACGGTGGAAATAATCCCCGCTTACCTTTTTACTATCTCCGCTCGTAAAAATAAATGCAAAGGCCCATGTGAAAATTTCTGACAATGGTCCACCAAAAAACGTCTTATATAGATGGCCAGCACCACAAATAATTGGATGGAATCGGCAGTTTAGATAAGGTTTTATCTCGACGGGGATAAGGGGGAGCAACCGTAATAAGAAATCTGCCACCTTCCACTGAATCCCACCGCTGGATGTACAGAATGTTTACATGTGTCTGGCTGATAGTGGGCCGGGGTGTGAAAGACTGGGACTGGTCGGTTCAGTTGGTCCGGAGATTCGAGAGCAAGCCAGGTATTTCTGCGGAGCCGGGTCGATAACGAGCATTTTCCTTGAAGCATTATGCAAAAGTAGTTCGATAAAACGAGGCCCTTTTAAGCTATCGCGTGATCTTTTTACGAAGAAGGTCTCACATTATAATTATTCGTACTAAAAATTACAAATAAACCTTTCTGATACTCTCCACCCCTGTCGTTTTTCATCTGAGGGGTTGAATCTAGTCATTCAGTTTAGTTTTTATGGGTTATTGCCAAGAAATTTCACTTGTATACACACTTGCAAAATTGATTTCCTGCAATGCCGCTCGGAGACTTCAGAATGCTCGTGATAATTGATTTCAAAAATACACCTCACGTTTTTATTTTGCAATTTTTGAAACGCGCATTAATGTTTGATAATAGTTGAGTGCATTGTGCCATTATTACATTGTACATGAACTAAATAATAATCTAAGTCATTGTCGTCAGATGAAGCATGAGATGATGCCGGGGGCATACTATATGTTTCCAGAATTGGAGGAGAGTGATGGACCCTTTCAAATATGATTTTACGATGGGATCTAATATAGCTTATCCGTTTGTTTTTATATTTTGCTTTAATTTATTAGTCCAATTAGTATTTCTTATCAATACTTTTAGACTTATAATTTAATCTTATAATTTATCTTAGTGGGTCGCGGTTGTCCAGGGGGTAGAGCGTTGGACAGCTGACCAGAGGGTCCCGGGTTCGGGCAAGGCACTCTGGACACCTGCAGCTCCACCCAAGCTAAAGTGATTTTTCGGGTACCAGGCCTTCCTGAGAAACCAAGATCGGCACAGGGAAAGGAACTGGCCCCCCTACCCTGATGTGTGAATTTCACACGCCGTATAGGGCTTAGTACTGGGTGAACTCTACCATCACCTACTAAACCGACCTTCGGGTTGATTACTGTGTTTATGGTTTTTATAATTTATCTTATTACACTGTATTTTCCTCCTGGGTAGTTTTTTCGATCAATAAGCCATATTTAAAGATTTCCTTTTTTTCATGCGTACTTTTTTATAATTCACCGAACTTTAGTGTACAAATATATTTTCATATTTTTTAAAGTTTCGCTTAGCTTAGCTTAAATTTACTTTTTATCCTACAATAAGTTTTGTTGCCACTTTTTCATTTTTGTTGGTTTTAATACTTGTTTGGTTGTTCCCCTAGTTGTAAAATGGTGACAAGGTTTGGAAAACGATCTATGGTTACCTTATCGCCTGAATGTAGACATATTCTTTTCCTAAGAGCATTAATAAACGCCTGAACCCCCTTAAACACAACCTTACAATTGATGTTTGCCTTTCGCATTGCTCATAGTATGCCAAAACGAGACTGCTAACCAGCACCCAAGCGAGGCATGGAAACAATCGCAGTGGGAATATATGTGCGAATAGGAGTGAATGCATAACATTTTACAAACACAATGTTCTTTGTCCTGAAATTAAGCACCAACCCAAGAAATATGCATTTACCTCCACATTTCAAGTTCCTGTTTTGAATCACTTGATTAAAACTGCTTCCATCCAGAAGATGCCGCCACATTTCTCTTGCCTGAGAAAAAAAGCCCTGCCTTTGCCCACCTCGCGTTTTTAAAACCCTCCGTTTTTTCAGCGCTCTCTTAATAATAATAATTCTACTGTATCAAAGAAAAAACAATGTTATTGTGACTTAAATTCATAATACTTACCCGCCATAGTAATTATTCTTCTTGTGGTTGGCACGCTTCCTGCACTTGGGGTCGTCTTTTGGATACAGATCATCTATCTTAAATCCAGGGTCCGAAACAGGTGTCTCTAACTTCGCTCCCTCTCGCTGCCTAACGACTTCGCACAACCTTCAAGATGGCCTCCTCCCTAAATTTGAGCGACGTTGGCTCCTGACCGATGAGTTTGGACACAGCTTTGCTGAAAGTTATCGTCCTAGGAGGACTCTTTAAATCACAGAGTTCGCCAGTTATTGTAAATGGAACTCAGTCCAACTTCTCAATGAGAAATTAATTCTCTTCGTCAATTCTCAGATCACTTAAATGAACTAGGTGTTTGGGTATTTATGTGAGTAGATGATGCTCACTTTCTGTTTAAAGGAATCCCAGATGCGTGTTCTGATAGCGGGGTTCTGTCGTCGTGGGTTAGTGGCATGATCGTTCGTCTGCCCAGTCGTAGGGTCGCGGGTTCGAATCCGATTGATGCGTATAGTTACCACCATCTAAACCCAAGCTGTGCGTTTCCGATTTTGGTTAATTTAGTTTGACGGTGCTTGGTGCTTTTGCTCGCGTTGGAAACTAATTGAATCCCGTCGAGGGTCCATGGGTGGCATGGGGAAGAGAGTAGGGGGAGAGGATGTCGGGAGAGGGCTGAGACCCATCATCCGAGGGCCGCCACCGTCTGTGGTATTTGGGAATGACTCACGCCGTCTGAGTTGGGAGATATTGGGCGCTTATGTTCCCGTCATGAATCGATTCCTTGACAGAAAGAGATCAATCAGGTGATGGTCCCAGGCATCCATTAATGTTTCGCCGACCCCGCCACCTGGAGGGACTTGAGGCTGCATTTGCTGGGACGAAACGTCAACCTATGCTTCGGATAAACGGTCCATTTTAAAAGATGATGGTTTTCCCAAGCTTTTTAATTCCGATTTTAAATTCTCTTGTCCCGTTTACTCCATGGGTTTGTGCCATCCCGAAGAACATATATGTTTTGCTGAATTCGCTGAAAATCTTTTCATATCCAAATGATGGCAGTGGGGAATAGGAGTTCATTTGTTGGTCACCATTTTTGATCGAATAACCCTAGCTAGAATAGAACTGGTGTCTTTGCTAGTTAGTACAACAAGAATAATGAACAACTGAAGCACTTTGCATGGAAGCTTTCGGAGTCAAATATTCAAATATTTCGCTCATGGCCTCACTCCCTATAAAATCAAGCTAAAATTATCCTTACAAATAATTTTTCTTGTGTTCATTATTTAAACCCGTTGTTCGAGCTCATATTAAATTATTTTGTGAACAAGTTTACAATTGAACAAGAAAAATTCTCATAATTACTTATTCCCGGACATATGTCTTGCTTGATGAGGTAATTAAGTAAATATAAGGTATAATGTTTTTTTATTTAAAAGGCATAAACACAGTAATCAGCCCGAAGGTCGGCATGGTAGGTGATGGTAGAGTTAACCCAGTGCTAAGCCCTATACGGTGTGTGACATTCACTCATTAGCAGGGTTATAAATGGGGCCAGTTCCTTTCCCTGTGCCATTTATGGTTACCCAGGAAGACCTGGTACCCGAAAAATCATATAGCTTGGGTGGAGCTTCAGGTGCACAGAGTGCCTAGCCCGGGAATCGAACCCGTGACCCTCCGGTCAGCAGTCCACCGCTCTACCCCCTGGACTACCTAGAGTCCTTTTAGCATTAACGGTTCCAATAGTGTCTTCTGCGGCTTTAGACAACCCTTTCTTGATACTTTCCCATTTTTCTTCAATAGTACTTAGCTCTTTACCATCCTCCATGATTCCCTCTACCGCCTGTTTGTATTCCTTCATTTTCAACCGATTTAATGCTTCTACATTCCATTTTCTAACTCGCCGCCCCTGCCTTATCTTTTTGAAACGGACGCTACATTTCATAACAACTAAATTGTGGTCAGAGTCCGCATCCGCTCCCGGGAAGCTGTGCGAATTTATCACACTGTTCCTAAACCTGTGTCTAACCAGAATATAATCTAGCTGATACCTCCCTGAGTCACCCGGCATTTTCCATGTATACCTGCGTCTTTTGTTGTGTCGAAACCAAGTGATCATTCCAGGAGATGGATTCCAGGACAGATAGGTACAAATACTCATTCTTTCCCCGAACAATCAGAAATCATAGTAGTAAGAAACAATAATCAGTTTGGAAATATTAAAAACATTGAATTTACAAGTCGGAGCAAAGTTAAACACTGCAAAGCTGTTAGGTATACTTTCAGGTACATGTGTATGTAAGATGTAGTTTGAGTGTTTGCATGTGTGGGGTGTAAGTGTTCTTGCATGAATGTATGCCATATTTTTTTGTGGATGTATGAATTTGTGGTTCTAGCATGTGGTTTTTTTTTCTTTTCTAAATTACGGGTGGTGTCCTAGCACCCCCCGCCACACGCCCTTGCGGTGGCATGCGGGGTATTAAGTAGATGTAGAAGTGTCGGTGATGGCTAACCCCGGTCTCCTGAAGAACTCAACTGCTTTCTCCCCGCGGTCATTCCTCGTGCCTAAACCAGGCGAAGTCCCCCACCTCATCACCATCTCTTCCTTCGCCTACCGTCGCATTCCAATCCCCCATCACTATCAAATGTTTTCCTGCGGGAAAACACGCGATTATGTCCTCTAACTGATCGTATAACCTATCGACCTCTTCTTCCTTATGTTTGCTTGGTGGCTTGTATACTAGAATAATAACCAAGTTCGTCGGCTCTGCTTTTATCTCTACTAGTAATAATCTATCCGTTACCTGCTCTATGGTGACTACGCTTCTTCCTACCTCTCCATTTAATACTATGGCAACCCCTCGTTGGCTCTTGTCCCCGCCGCTGTATATTATTCTATCATTATCACTCCAGTAATCCCCGCTATCCTTCCGTCTCACCTCGCATAGACCTAAAATATCTATATTTCCCCTTTCCATCTATCGCTTAATATCCTCCAATTTCCCTGTACTCATCATTGTCCTAACATTCCGCGTTCCTATTCTAACTAATTTGGTCTTCTTTCCCTGCGTCTTCTGGCTTGCTGCTGCTGGTTTCCCCTTGCCAGGGTTTCGTGGGATGACGACCGCGGGAGCCTTGCCTCCCCCGCTGCAGGGCACGACACACGGCCGATTGGGCCGAGTCCCGTAATTGCCAGGACTAAAAATCTCTGCATTGTCCATCATTTAAATCTTGGGAAGGATAATTGAGGTGGTTTCCCGTTGCCTTCCTCAATAGTGTTTTTAACGTGACTCCATTACTTATATATATATATACATATATATATATATATATATATATATATATATCTATTTATATATACATATATATATAATCTACATCTGTGTTTTTATATATACATATATATACACATACTATATATAGCCATTTTTAGAGTAAAAATATGAAAGGTGTATTCAACATGCACTTTCAGGCTTTACGATGTGCTTCTGATATTTAATTGCAAACTACCCAAAATAATAATGTGGAACTTAATGGTACGCAGCTAGATAACTAATGATAGGAATTCTGACTGCAAGTATTTACCTAGAATTCCCGCTTATTGAAATTAGTGAATATTTCATACCTTTCAGTTCATTTAGTTTTAGAAAATACTTGTCGTTTTTTGTCTTTATCATTACATACTGGTCCATCGCGTGGTCTTATTAACATCACCTTTCCAAATCACAGTTTATTTACAAATAAAACAATTAAAATTCTTTTTACCGTACATAATCTAACGTCTACTTGTTACCATGGAGACTCCGTGAAAAATTTAGCCCATAATCGGCCTTGAGCCACCAAAGCAAAGCAGAGGCGACGAGCGGCATTGATCGCGAATTACAACATACTACGTGCGAGTGTAAAGAGAATCCATCTCGAACTAACGGGTCTGTGTGCTGAATGCAGTTTATATTCTACTTTTTGTTTTTGCATCATTAACGTGTGTCGATCAATGAAAAATTTTGGATGTCTTCGTGGGTCGAAGGGTTCTAATAAACAAGGGTCCGTCTCGGGCGAGACTAACATCTGTGGAATATCTCCATCAAGAAAGAAAAGATAAGAGATTTTTTAAATTTCTCTCAAGAATTTTTGCAACAAAAATTGATCAGTGTCATTCACTGAGTTTTTGTTTATTCTTCCTTGATATTACAAGGATTCCACGGATGACCCGGTCACAGTGGTTATTGTAAGAATATCTCAGGGGTATATTTGATGTCAAAGAAAGCTTTAGATTTGCATGAACTTCCACGCAGTTGGACCTAAAACCGTCGCATTCTTTGGACTTGCGTTTAATGGTGGACTCATGTTCACCCCGTGAATCTCTACAAAGGTGGGAGGAGGGATTCATCTATTGGGATTTAATAACGAACTTCACCTTAGAATGGGAACTCTTACCGCCTTGGACTTTATGTGGGGTACGTGACGCGTGTAACTTGCTGAGTAATTTCCATCGTATAGTTAATCACGAGAGGGTGATTAATGATGGATTTCGGTGCCCTTTAAGAGTACACTTTGTGATTGCCACATTATTTAATGCACTGACACTTGCGACGTTGGATCCCGAAGATTGAAACAACTCAGAGGTAGAGAGTTCGATCGCTTGAAGCAATTTCGTTCGTTTTTCCAAATAATTGACTTAATTCGCGATTTTCCGATTTCGTGGGAGCGGAGTGCGTTTTAAAGTTCGTGAGTACGATTGGTGGAACAATGGAGATAGTCCCAGTCATAACTCCAAAACCCACGCGCCACACTTTGCATATAAATGAATTTTTGCACTGAGCGAGCAAGTTTCGAATTGGATTTAGTGCATCATGACGAGAAATTTTAAATTTTTTATCAAACGATCAAGGTCACGCCTTTTTCTTCCAAGATTTCTAACTACCGTTGTAAAATTCCTTGAACAATTTACCGTTTGATCATAAGACAAATTATTAGATTGAATAAGAAATCAAGATAGAAGAGCATAATTAAATTTGCGGATTTTCATGACAGAATGTATGTAAAAGTGAGTGGAAACTACGAATGGAATGAGTGATACCAGACCATCGAATCTATTTAGAAAAATTATAGCCCAGAGGAAAGAGACAGGTTGGCAAACTCGCGTGAGGATGGGAAGAAACCCCGTGAAGTCGACGGAGAAAACTTGCACTTTGCCGGAGAGAAAAGATCTTACGGTTGATCATTGACTGATTTCCCACTCGGTTGTGTGGTATACATGGAGTGCTGTCCAGAAAGTAATCTCCGTTTTCGTGTAGCATTAAAATCAGCGGAATAGGGAGCCGAATGGTCGCTGTATTGACGCGCACAGTGGGTCAGGACACCTCGATCTGCAGCGGTTAGAAGGTTACGCCGCTTTCCTTTTGTTTACAACAGTGAGTCAAAATGAACAATGCAATTGAAATTCACGCCAGATTTGAAGTTCGTTCAGTGATAAGGTTTTTTACTGATCAAAACTTCAAAGCTGCCGACATTCATCGGGAAGTTGTTGCTCTGTACGGGCCAATTGTGATGATTGGCAAGAGTTGTGTGCGTCAGTGTTGTCGTTCGTTGAACGGGCAAATGTCCACGATGACGACAGAACTGGCCGCCCTTCTGTGGTGAGCAATGAACTGCTATACCTGAATACTGATCAAAACGTTCGTGAAAATCGACGTTTTACGATACCTGAAATCTTTAGAAAGTTTTCTACAGATTTCTACGACACTGTTGCATGGAAAAACAATAGTAAAGTTAGGCTACTACATGTTTTGGGCTGGTCTCTGGTCGAGGATCTCCAAGATGTCGTCATCGGTTGGCTGCTATCTCAAGCGGCAGAATTTTATGCTGAAGGAATCCGTAAAATATTTCAGAGATGCGACAAACGTTTAAATCTGTTCGGAGAATGTGTGTAAAATAATAGGGATACGTCATTTAGAGATGAAAATAATAAATATTCTGTATCTATTCTTGTTTTTATAGCAAAACGGAGGTTACTTTGTGGACAACCCTCGTTGACCACCTTCGACCAACGTTCTGAAATTTACAGTTAGCTCGCAAGAATTTACGTGATACAATGTCTCCACTGGCCATTCCCCTCGAACGATGATTAAATTTCACATTTTTAAGGTGATCTCTAAGACTGTGAAGCTGCAAGAGGCTCTCAGAGCGGCGGGAAAAAGCGACGCGAGGGTCGGGGAAGTCCGCTCTCGTCCTAATGGTCTCATTCCCCCCCCTGGCATTTCCAAATGGTCCGATTGATTGTGATTTTCCTCGTCTGCTTCCCCTCTGGCCCCGCTCCTCTCAATCCTTTCATCGCCGAGGTGATTCCTAGGGTCCACCGGAAACAACCGACACGAAACACAGCCTCCGATCGCGGAGGAAGAATATCCGGGACACATGTTCAGCTTTTTTTATGCGACTGTTTTAAATCATGCATCTCTCTCCGGCGCCCATCTGTCCCGCCATCCATATTTCTGTTGATCGGGAGCATTTCCATATTTCGCTACACGCAATGTCAGCTTCTGCTCGCTGCGGTGGAATTCCTCGACCATGTTCGTCTTATCACTCTTCGGAACCCTTATTAAAGGAAAAAGAATCCCCGTGCCCTTCACCTCTAAAAAGGGGTGTTGCGAGTCACAAGGGTAACGGGAAGGCGGTGTGGTCGGAAAAACATTAACGAGAGAGGTTCGTTCCGTCGCATTCCCGATATATATGCGCTGTCAAACCTTCGTGATGCATAGCGACGGCGCGTGGAGATATTATCTGTTCGGGAAGGGCGAGGGTGGTGGTTTGAGGGGGGGAGGGGGGGAGGGGGGGAGGGGGGAGGGGGGGGGGTTGAGCAGGAGACGGAACCCTCGCTCCCTTCCCACGCATGATCCCGACCCTCCCTCGCCCGAGACGCCGGGCGGGCGAGGGAGGAAAACACAGCGCCCCCTTCGATTCCTTGCATCCATGCATCCCTTGAGAGCGAGCGGAAGGCTGGACCTCTCCCACTCCGCATAATTGTGGTTGGCGGGCAAGCCTACGCACGTTAGAAAGTTACAGAATATCCCATATCTCCCGTGACATCGGGGGAATTATTATGGCACCAGGTTTCGACGGCTGATCCGTCCGCCAAGATGTAATAAGGGAAGAATGGACACCGCCCCTAGCAAATCAACTACCCGTTCCTCTCTGGTAGGACACGATCATTACAAAATCGAACCCAAGCACCCGAATGTATTCATTTTGAAAGCAAACTGTTATTATTAAGTCAGATATGTGCATCCATCATTTCATCATGCATTAGTTTAGGCGCGGTTGCATCCGTGCCTGAGAAAATGTATATTCACATCATGTACGGAACCCTATTTGCGCACGTACGGCTGTTGCACTGACACGGTCGTCACGCGCCCTAGCTGCGGCTTGCGGGGTAGAGTGTAAATGTGTAGAAGATGTAGATCAACTCAGCGAGAGGCACGCTTGCGTATATAAGCAGTGTCGTACTCTGTGGGCGAGGTTCGTTTCCATGGTTACGGAGGTGATCTCCGTGTGCGACCGCATGTGGTCTCGGTGTGTCAAGGGAGGGAGGGAGGCGGTGTTCATTTATCACGGCGAGGCACCCCTAACCTCCCACAACTTCTGCCACCCCCTCCCCCTCTGCCCCGACGGGGTCCCTTCCTTCTGGGGGGCGGAGGGGGACCCTGCCATGCCTTCCGGGGCATCACCTTCATCTTCAAAATGTGTCTCTTCCCCGCCCCCTCGTCCACCCTTCCCTCCTCCCACGCCTACCCAGACGAACTTCCTCTCGGCCCGTTCCACACACCCCCTCTCCCCCCACCCTCCCCTCCACGACACCAATCCCGAAAAACACGATTTTCCATTTCGGCGCAACTCTCCCCCCTGCCCATGGCCCGAGCGCCGAGTCCCCCAAGAGTCAGTCCCGAGGAGAGGTCGAATTGCGAACATTCGAATGCCCTCTCTCACCTCATCACGCTTGTTCCCCGCGCTTACGGATTAAAGTTAGTCCAGGTAAGATGGGTTGACCTCCGATGAAAACTTTAATTTATCTATCTCCTCTTCCCCCGAGTTAACCACATTGTCAATTTCCATTACTTTTTTGCGTCAATATTTAAACATCTCCGCGGTTCGTCAATCCGCGGTGATGATCGGAGGTTGCTCCCCAGTAGTATTCTACTCCCAGTCAGTCTCTTCATTCCCTCCCTCACTGATCCTTGCATCGACATTTCCCGTTTCTCGCTTCTCATGGCTCTTCCTTCGCTCTTCTCAATAGTCCCTCCCTCTCTGCGTCAATTTTGGTTTTAAGTGACCCGTCGTGCTTCGGGATGTGCCACGTTTGCATTCCCCGTCTTCTTCGGAGTTTCCTCCATACACTTCTCTCTCCCCTACTCTATTCTGAGTTCTACTTCATTTGCTAATGTATAATCTCTATATTTTAATTTCCCCTTTCTTCAATAGCACCTCATTTCCTTTGCCTCCAACTTTCTCGTCTCGTATCGTCGACGTCTCACATTCGCAGAAAATGGCATTTCATGCACGCATTAAATGAATCGCATCGCACCATTCACCGTTACCAGTTGTTTATTCTGATGAACTTCTTCGCCATTTCTAGTCTGCTCAATAATATATCCGTCTTCCTTTTTCCATGGTTAGCGACCTTTCTGCCTAAATTGAAAAAAAGCAAAAATAATTCCAGCGAGACTTGCATGCATTACCAGCTTCTTTACTTCAATGTACAACCTTAACTTTAACTTCAGTTTTGGTATGACATCTTGGCAATAGCTTAATTTTCATTCGACTTAAGGTTAGTCATCCTATCGAATCCTGCGAATGGCATTCCTTTCATTAGGAACATAATTAAATGTATATTTAATCTTGGAGATCAAAATTGGCTTCCGCTCTCCTAAATAAAATAATCTTGATGAATTAAAATAAACTGAAGCTATTTCTGCGAGTCTCGTGATTAGTGAATGCTATAGTTTGTTCTGCAGGCTTACATTGATTGAGCAAAAAACCAATAGGAAAGAAATACAAGGTACTTGTACCATGGTAGAGTTAGATTGGGATGTACATCCTGAACTTGAATACATTTCGCGGGTAAAGTAAAAGGGAAAAATTATATCATATCATCCCAATTAGGAAAGTTTCATGGGTCCATTCATATAGGTTGCCACTTGCCTGCTCTGAAATAACAATATTACAGATTTCAACAGATTAGGTGCTCCAGTGACAGTATCATCTTCAAGAGAAATCATTTTAAACCTAGTAAGGCGAGGAATTCCCTCCGAGAGCAACTCAACCAGGGACATAATTTTTACTGGCGAGGAATCGGTCTAAGACGGACAATTACATGAATTGCATATCCAGAGGTGGAGGAAGTCTTGGCCGGAAGGCGAGTCAACATTAGTCCGCTTTAAAAAGGCCCAGCACTTCCATATTCACCCTTCGCCATTTGATGAAAATTCCCATCTGCACATGGGAATGGTTCGTGCTTGAGACTACGGCATGCGTGAAAGCAACGCGTAATCCGATTTTCTTAATATGCAATACATAATTAACTTTTCCTTCCATGAAGTTACTCATAGAATATTAAAAGAAAGTAGCTCCGAACTAAATTTCAGCGCTCACGTTGGATCACTTCGATTCCCCAATTTCCAAATTAAAAGGGACGGAGGTATTTTATTTGTATTGATTGATTTATGTGGAAGGTATTGATGGGGCTTTGACCGTGAAGAGGGAGGAGGAATTGTGAGGCTGGCACTCTTCACATGTTCTTTTATATCCAGATATACTGTCAATGTCAATAAAGCATCCCCACACCATATTCAATCAATATGAGTAATTAAAATGTCCTTCACGGGATATTTTTGCATAATATATTTTTTACATGTCTTCCTTAAATTTGACCGATTTAACGTTGGCTCTTATGAGCCATTCTCTACTGACACTCAAAAGAAACGTTTATTTGAATGAGATATTATATTCGCATTCTAAAAGATTTATTTAGTTAAATTATTGATTTTTCAGAATCATATTAATGAAATAATATTAATTTCAAATGGAGCCATTATTTCGGTCGTTGAATTTTGAAAAATTGAAATTTTTATAATACGTGATTCTATGCGTGCTGAAAAAGGAGCCATATGCCACCTGAACGTTTAAAGGAGGGTGGACAGCTTAAAGTATCTAAAATAAGGCCAAGTTTACATCGCAGAATACTCAATGCAATAATAAAAAAAAACATCAAGACTAATATTAATGAAATAATACGATGGAGATTTTTTTCGAATAAACGAAATATTCCTCTGGTGGAACTGATGTGAAGCTACACCCTTCTGCATCTACATATACACAGGACCCGGCTATCCGCAGCAAGGGGGCGTGTGGTGGGGTGTTAAGATCACGGAATGCATTCACAGGCAAAACGAACAAATTCTTGCCAATTCACACCCACACGGACGAATATATATTCATGCCAAACCACTTATAACTTGCACGCAAGCAAATACATTCACTAGCAACTAACATGCACCTAAGAATGCCATGGGGGGAGTAATCTTGTCCTCGCTTGTAATTCTAATTTTCTTACTTTTACTATTATGAATTTGAGTTATTACTGGTATGATTCCTGTTTGTCGAGGAAAGAACGAGTATTTGTCTTCATCTGCATTGGAGCCTGCCTCCCTAATCTTATTTTTGTGGTCCCTAACTACCCATACAGATTGCGGCCATAATAATTTCCTTTGTGTCGTCATCAACTTATGTGTTCCGAACCTTGCTGGAAGTCTGGCTTGCTTGCTCTCTTCGCCTCTCAAGCGGCTCCCTCGCTAATTCCTCTAGAGGGCCTGTTTTCTTATCATAGGAAATTTTGGCCGATCTACCGGAGAACTCCGCTATTATATAATGCTCCGATTCGGTCGGATCTTATATTATCGCTATCATAAATTGATGTCCACCGTCATCTACCACCGATTCGGGAGTTTAACACCATTTCTACATGTTGGCACATGATATGTATCGAAAACATTTTTCTCACTTATTTAGGAAGCGAACATAAATGGCTGGCGAATTCCCGCAGTCCACCCTGGGCTGCTACTACCCTTAAGACGCCGAAACCCTCGCCCACCCTAGACGTACCCGATTCGGAAGCGTGGAAGATTATGTGAAATGTGCTCAAGTGGGTCCTAAACGTGGAGGAGGGAAGGAAACTCGTCCAATCTCTTTCGTCCGTGGTCGTGGAGAGGTCGCTCCCTCGTCTGGGTCGCATGATTCCCTTCGGTCCCCTCCGCCTTCGCTCCGCCCCCCCTCCCACACCCCAACCACACCCCCGGCCCTTGCTCGTTATCCCCTGTGCCTCACCCGCTCCATTTCAGCGGGCATTTCTCACTCACGGCTTCCGCCTTCCCTTCTGTTTCGTGGGGAACGTCCCACCCCATCGGTTCGGAGCTTGGTCCAAAAAAATGTTTCACCTACGGGCCCTTCCGGAAAGACATTCCGGCAATGCTAAACTGAAATACATTCTCGAGCCGTGATTCGTATTTCTTAGTGCGTTTTTCATTTTCAATCGATTACCAAGACGACTCGCCTGTGTAGCAATTTTATTTTTTTAGAAGTTATTTTTTGAAATTCAAAAAGCCTGCTCGTTAAGATATTATGAATGAACGTGAAAAGAAAATATTATTATTTTAAAATCTACATGTGTGTGCGTCGTAAAAGTCGCGAGTAGTAAAAAAAGCGAGTTTCAAAATAGAGTGAGGAAATGTGGTAGTAACTTTTTTTTATCAAATGATAAATATGATCTATCTCTTCATAAATGATTGTAATATGTTAAGTAGAGCAATTGTTGCATTAGGAGAGGACTTAACTTACTAATAAATAGTTATTTCATGCAAGTGACCACTTATTCAGAAACTAATTGATATAAAATATGATATATTCCAATTCTCAAAAAATAATTTTATGATTTTTTCAAAAGGCTACTTGAATGCACCGACATTTTAAACTCGAAGCTGACATTATATGCCAGGGGAAACAATCCATATAATTTTGATGCTGATAGGCTGGATTTAAAAAAATATATAATTTGCGAATTACTAAATTTTCGAATCTAGAATAAATCAAATGCTAGTAAGAAAATAGACCAGCGTAAATGCCATAAATTGTGGAAATGAACTCTTTGATGCATATGAATAGTTCGTGCTCTGATTCTCTTTTGATATTGTCGAACATCCCATATTCTTTTTTGACCAAATTTGCAAGCAAGCATGAATACCATTATCGATACGATATGCGCAAATATCGACCACCCTTCGTGTTTTGAGTGCGTCTACCTTCGAAACTAAGGGCAGCAATCATTCACCGCCGTTGAAGGATGCCGGTCTCAAATTTCTGTGGCTTCTATTGCGGATAATAGCAATGTTTAATGTATCGTAATGCTAAATATATCTTACCTCACACAATTTTTATTAACTAGTAGTGCTATAAGTACCATAGCGTATAATGTAAGAAACTTATAATTGTTTAAGCTTCCATTATGCTTCCGGTTTAAGCCTTTTCCTCTGACGCAATTGTAAGGTTTTTTCAACTTGCCAATATGGCGCCGTCCGAGTTTGGTTTTCAAAGAGAGAGCAATGCTTAGAGTAGCACGAAAGGAGTCCATACATTCGAGAAGACCCTATTTTTATCCGCGGAGGATTTCTGTAATTACTTCAAGGCTTTGTCCCGCTTATTTTATTACCAATTCCTAGCGAAAACTATATCTAACAAATAAAGTAAAGCATGAACGCCGCAAATTTCTCCTGATGCCATGGGGAGTAAATTGAATTTCTATGTGCTTGGCCATTGCAGTAGATATGAGCCATGTGCATTTTAATTGAAGATAAGCCGGAATTGCAAGTTTGAACTGGATTGGTATACCTATCTCATGCATTTTTTTCATTTATTATATTACGTATAGTTTATTATAAGATATTGCATGTAATATTTTGTCATTTTACTTAAAATATGCATGAATATTCTCACCTTAAAATACTTAAGTATAATGAGTGTATCTTCGAGAACACTTCATCCTGCCCGCCGTGGGGCGATTGGATTTCCAGCGCAGAGAGAATTTATTGCAATCGGTGCGTACCTTATAACGTGGTAACATCGGCGTCCCATCGGGAAGTTTCAGTATTCTGTTTCTCGTTGAAATGCTCGAAATGAATGATTTTGGGGACGTTTTGATATTTTGTCGATTTTAACAACCGTCCCATAGTCTTTCTTGTGTTAAGATTTTTACCAATTTTTTTATCCCTTTTTGGGTGCACTTTGTGTATGGGTGTGTGTGTATATGTAACTGCCGGCCTTTAACTCATCGCCGCAGCACTTCGCGTACCGTGCATAGATTTGTGCGTATGCACCACTCCCTGCCACACACAACATACTGGTATTTAATACGGGGATTGATGCACATATATTGCATTGGAATTATGCAATTCGGTGATAGGAATGGTGTAGCTACGCATGCCGCCAGTGATGCCATTGGGGACCGTTAGAAGTAGGTAGCTGTGGAAACTGCGGTTCAGGTTCACTGGAGCGGTTTGGAATTGCATGCAGAGCCCTCTGACTGCATTATGCGCACTGAAGATGGAGATGGCTTGGTCCATTGGCGTCTTCTTCCGCCTCGCCCCTCTTCAACATCTTACCCCCCCCCAATAACCATCACCCCCTCATTTGGTAAACCATCCCTCCCAATAACTTCTGTCCCCTGCGGGGGTGGTTGTTGCATTCATATATTCCACATCCTCCGCCCCCTCGCGTCCGGGGGCCGCCTCCCTCCCCCGCACGGCTGACTGGTAGCCCTACCCCCCTCCCATCCACACCTCACGGCCAACCCCTAACCAATGACCCCCTCCCCTCCCCCCCGTTCTCCGCTCCCTCCTCCGTTTCCGAGGGCCACAACCCTGCTGCAGTCACGCTCCTTTCTCTCTGTGTGCGTTACGCCTCGCAAAATATATTCGTCCGTCATTTTTTTTCCACACAGTCTGCAGGGGCGTGGTGGGTTTTTCGGGTGGTGGGGGGAGGTGGAAACTTCCCCCTGGAAGGAGCTCGTCTTTCTCCGCCCCCCCCCCGCACGCTCTCTCCCACCCCCCTTCCTGCAACCGCTTTTGTGGGACAGGAGGCGTCCGGTCCCTTCGGAGGGATGCGGAGATCTGTGAAAATCTAGATCTTTCCAGGAAGTCACCTAATTATCGCCCGCAGGCCCCTTCGCTCTTCTGCTTTCGAGACTCCATCCAAACTGCCTCGTTAGCAGTTTGGATGGAGTCGCATTCTCGCCTAAACGACTTATTGAGGATCAATTCTTACCCCGTTTCCCCTCTCCCTCCAGCCCCCGTCTTTTCTTTCCGTCCCTTCCCCCCCCCCCCTTCGTCCGTCCGTCGACCGCATTGCCAGCCGGCACTAGTGTTTCTTGCCTTTCCAATTTATCGAGAGACTTCCTGTTTATCGCGGAGGAAAGAGCGGCTGGCTCCGCTTTGAATTCCAGATGAAGGCACTGCCAACAAACAGAGCGCCTCTCCCTGCCCAACCGATCTCGAGGGGAAGCACGCGTGAGGGTTGAGGACAGAAGTGCAATGCATTCCTCCGGGGTCCAGACAACATGAATAAACACTGATCCTCATGGTAACAATTTCTCTCAGAACATTTGTACAAAATGATGAAAACATTAAATTTTGTTCATTTTTATGTGGAGGAGATATATTAAAGATAAGAAAAGTAATTTTTATGTTTCAAGTGAAGACTCCAGTCCATTCCATCTTCGGGTGTCAATAGATACGATCCATGCATTCCCGATCAACTTTGCGAGTCTCTTCACCATTAGAGAAATCGGGCTGGACACGCAAATAATTACTGTCACGGCACAAACATTCATACCTGTAACTACCTGCTATCTAAATGCTCCCAAACGCAGTATTTTTTCTGGGAATGCCTTGTAAAATCAATTTGAAGTGTTTTTAATTTATTGAAATGACTCGAAAAAAGGAGTCTTCTTCAAACATTCGGCTTTGCAAAACTGACTCCATAGTAAACAACCAGCCAGTGTGTTGGAACGTATCTTGAAAGAGTCGTAAGTGACCAGTTCCTCAAAAATACAAGTCCTCTAAAAACAGTTTAAAATGTAATGGTAGCTATTCAAAATCATATCGTGAGGCGTCTGCCCGATATGCATACTGATTTTATATCATTGTGAGGTTTGCTGCGACCTGTTCAAACGTTTATTCAAAGTGTAATGAGTTCGATCGGTGAATGGGAATACGAAAAATTTCCTTAATGCTACCTACAGTTTTTCGTCTAGCAAAGAAGCTTTCACAAGAAGGAGGGAGTTAATGGCGGGGGCTTTGAGTGAGGATGTTAAGAAAAGGCTTGTCAAAAACGTGATATGGAGCGTATTTTTGTATGGCGCGGAAATATGGCCACTGAAGCAGAATAATAGGCGTCGATTGGAGGCTTTTGAAATGTGGGTTTGGAGAAGAATGGAGAAGGTGAAGTGGACAGAAAGAAAAACAAACGAGGAGGTGTTAGGTATGGTGGCGGAGGAGAGGATATTGTTGGGAGAAATCATAAGGAGGAAGAAAAGATGGATGCAGAATGTTCTCATTGAAAATAGGACGTTAACGACTGTGATATAGGGGAGATTGTTAGGCAAACGAGGAAGGGGCAGAAATAGGATAGGGATGTTGGACGGAATGAAGGGAGGAAGGAATTACTCAGAGATGAAGAGGGACTTAATGTAATGCCACGATTTCCGATTTCAGGTTGTGCTTTTTGTTAGGATAGGTAGGTGAATGCATATTTGTTTTGTGAGTGTATTTTGGTGTACTCTTTGTCCATCCAAAACCTACCCTAACCGGTAGAATGTCAACAGTAAGTCTACTCTTTACCCCGCAAGCTTTTGCGTAGGGCATGTGGCAGGGGGTTTTAAGTCACCAGCCGTTTAATTAATTATTGATGGATTTGCCGTAGAGTTTGATCCCTACTGCGGTGGTCTCAAATCGAGCCAAAGGGAAAAATGATCCCTCGGGGCGATCGCTTGTGCAGGGTCAATTTCCCTCTAAAGGCCTCAGTGTGAAACATGGGATGATGTCAGGAAAAATAGGAAAGAATAGAATAGGGATGTTGGACAGAATGAAGGAAGCATGCAGAATTGAAGAGGGACTTATTGTGGAATAGTATGTTGGGTTGTATTTGTTGGGAGGGACAAGGGAGTTGTCGCTGTTCCGTTTGGTTGCTAGTGTCCATCCAAAACCCATCTTAACTGTTAGATCACCGATTGTAGTAACCTGCGGATAGCGATATGAAATTAATGTGAGATCAGCACTTTAATATCCAAGGAATGAAGATACGGCTTCATTCCGAATAAATACAATTAAGTCTAATGACAAGTGACCTAAAAGCATACGAAGACGGCGAATGCCGAGGATTAAGAGGGACAGAAATCTGGTAGCGTGACTGAAAAAATTATCGCATTGGAAACAGGAATATAAAAATGAAATAATGCTCTTTAATAATTATGTGGTTGTCATCTAAAATGTATGACATCGCCAAGAAAGGGAATGAAGTACGTCAATAAAATGGATTAAAAAGAAAAGATTTAATTAACCGTTTTCCTCCAATTTGTTATTATGGCATGAAGGTCCATTCCACATTGAAGGTCGACTCAATTGTTGCAAAGAGAGGTATACATTTGATGGAGTTATACATCCGTGCATTGGAACCTCGCCTAGAAACGCGAAACCTCCAGGAAACTCGTGCACATAGCTTTGATCAAGGGGCGTGAACGATACCTTGACATCAAATCCTTCGAAGCATACATTATTAAATATATCCGCAATATGTATAAGTAATTATTCATACATGAAACATAAATTACAACACAACGGTAAAATTCCCAAAATAAGAATGCAATTCTTAAAGCCTTCGTCTTCTTTTTTTGCCAAAACGTTCCCTCTTGACGCTTGGCTTGCAGCTGCCCGATGATTTAATCATTCAGCTGCTGTGTTTGCGGCTTCTTAGCCCGTCGATGAAGGAAGGTCCAATCAACTCCTTTTCCTTTTCAATGGTGGTTGGTCGTCGTCCCGTCCCGTTGCTGCTCTTGGGCGTTTGTGCCTTTCCCAGGAGACAGGTTTTAAGCCGCCGATCGACCGCAAGTGCTCTTCTTTTTTGCCTTCAAGCTCCTCGTAAAAGGCCGTCGCGCGAGTCTTGATGACATCTCCAATGGGCGCAGTTTCAGTTAAGGCGTGGAGAATTTCTGCGGCATAGTTCCAGCCAAGCCCAAGTACACTGTTGAGTGCCCCTCTTTCCGTTACCTCCAAGTGGTGGAAGGCCGTCTGAGTCATTCTGCCACTCCATGCCGGTGAAGCGTACATCAAGATTGGGCGAATTGCCGCCACGTACAGATACGTCTTTGTCTTGATAGAGAGGGACGGTGAACGCAGCAGCGGCGAGAGTTGTAGTCGTCTTCCTCTTGCCTTCCTGGTGGCAGCGAGGGCGTGACTTTTGAATGTCAGTCTTTTATCCAGTATCACGCCTAGATAGGTCACCTCTTCCTTCCATGGCGCCTCCTCGGTGCCCACGAGGATTTCTCCTGGTTCTCGCAGTCCTCCAGGTGAAAAAAGAATCGTCTGTGTCTTTGCGCTGTTGACGCTGATTCGCCACAGGGCGTACCACTCCAGCAGTTTGTCTACTGCTCGCTGTAGGTATGTTGCCGCCATGTGTGCTCTCCGCGAAGTGGTCACTATTGCTGCGTCATCCGCATACAGGGCAACCATGGTATGTCGTCCAAGGTCTACCGGGAGGTCCGCCGTATATAGATTAAAAAGTATCGGTCCGAGCACCGATCCTTGCGGCACGCCTGCGTGGACCTGTTTCGGCTGTGACAGCGCGCGTCCCCAGGCGACACGGAAAGTCCTTCCTGTCAGGTATGATGTTAGCAAGCGGCGCTGCCAATTTGGAAACCGCTGTATTGCAAGTTTTCGCCTGAGACCAGCGTGCCATACCCGGTCGAAGGCTTTCCTGATGTCAAAGAACGCCGCCGTTGAGCAGCATCGCCGATTGAATCCGGCCGTCACCTGTTCCACGAGACGGACGAGCTGGTGTGTGGTGGAGTGTTCCTCTCGAAAACCGTACTGTGATGCCGGCAAGATTGAGTAGGCCGCGATGTGCTTCAGGAGATGTGGCAGCAGTACCCTCTCAAGCAGCTTTCCCAGGGTCGCTAGCAGGGCGATCGGGCGGTAGTTCTCTACGTTCCTAGCGGACTTCGGCGGCTTCGGCAATAGGATGACTTTTGCCGATTTCCAGATGGCCGGAAAATGTCCCATGGAGAAGCAGGCCGTAAAGAGCGTAATCAGGTGAGTTGCGAGCGAAACAGGCATCTGTCGAAGGGCCTCGTTCGGGATGTTGTCCTCTCCTGGTGCTTTCTTGCAGCGTAGTCGTCCAAGGGCTGCTCTCAGGTCGTTTTCGGTAACCTTCGTTACCGTCATGGTGCCCTCCTCCGTTGTTTCATCCTCTTCAGGAAAGTCGCTAGGATCATCCGGTACCAGTGGATCCGGAGTCGACGTGAAAGTGGCCTCCAGCGTAGTTGCTGCAAATTCAGCCTTTTCGTCTTCCGTGATAAGAGGGCCACCAGGTGAGTCGATCGGTGGGTCGATCCGAATGCTGTGGCGAAGAGAAGCTGCCATTCTCCAGATGCTCCCATCTTCGGTTCGGAGGGAAGCAACCTTCCTTTCCCACGTCGTCTGCCTGTGGTCCTGGATGAGCTGCCTCACTTCGGCTCGTTTTCTTCTAAACCGTGCCCCATCCGCGGGACATTTGGTTCTTTGAAATCGTCGTCGAAGCCGATTTCTTTCGCGGATGCGGCGAAGGATGGAATGAGGCAGCGTCAGATGTCCAGAAGGGCGGATCAGTTTTATTGGCACGGTGTTCTGTAATGCTTGGTCCACGCCAGCTGTTATGACAGAAGCATATTCGTTCAGCATAGCTTGTGACGTCAGTGATGGCGGCTGTTCCGGTAAAATGTCGGACAGGATCTGCCTGTACCCTGTCCAGTCTGTTTTGTCCAGGCATCGCACCGGCCGTGGGGGAAGTAACGTTGGGCAGCATCCCAGATAGGCGCAGACTGGGTAGTGGTCGCTGTCCAACGTCGGTGTCGCCACGAGAGAAAGCGAACTCGTGAGCCTACGGTGCAGCGCAATATCTAAGACGTCTTCGCTCCTGCCGTGATGCTGATGCGTTGGCCCATGTGGACCCGCGACGCGTACTCCGTTGTTCTGAGCCCATGTGAGCAGCGCTTCACCCCGAGGGTTCGGTGTAATTGAATGCCATGCAGCATTCTTTGCATTTAGATCCCCGAGAAAAAGCGACGGCCGTGACCCGGAGAAGATGACTTCGAAATCCTGTGTGGCTAGAGGTCGTTTTGGGGGGAGATAGAGTGACCCCACTGTGAGAGAGCCGATCGAAGTATCTACTTCAATGGCTGTCGCCTCTAGATGCAGTCGAGCTGGTAGGTCAATTTTTCTCGCAGCCAGGTCAAGCGAAACGAGGACCGCCGTGCCCCCTCCTCTTGTTTGCCGGTCATCCCGGTAAACTGCATAGCCTGGAACGCCGTATGAAGTTCCAGGACGGAGATGAGTCTCTTGCAGACAGACGATTGAGATTCTTGCCTTCCGTAGAAAGGCAAGCAATTCAGGGGTCTTTCGCTTCAATGCGCCGCCGACATTCCATGTGGCTAGGATGATAGATTTATTTAATTCTCGCCTATGGTCCATTTTGGTTTGGGAAAATAGTGGTAAGGGCGACAGTTAAAGCTTGCAGCTGTTGTTGCAATAGCGCAGCAGAGGACGTCAATGCTTCCAGGATGGAAGAGAGGGATGTAGCCAAAGTTGGAGTCGGCATCTGCGAGTCTGCAGCCCGCCTCTTCTGGAGAAGAGGAATTTTTATTTCTTCTGCTGTCTCCCTGGCGACCGGAGCCGGCGTCGAGAGTGGAGGAAAGTCAAGATGCTTGCACATGGTCAGACGTTGGGTTGCGTTGGTTGGGTCTCCCGGCTTCGACGCGTTGAAGGTACCAAGCGTCTTCTGTTGAGGAGAAGGCAGCTCTGTTTCAGCGGCGGTGTTCTTCGCCCCCTGGGTTGGTGCGCCTTTCCTCCGGAGGCTAGCCATCTTCATCTCCTTCTGTTTGGCGTAGACAGGGCAGGTCCTGAAAAATGCAGGATGGTTTCCTCCGCAGTTACAGTAACAAGTCTTCTTCCTTTCCGTATCCGGACATTGGATGCCTTCATGTGCACCAGCACACTTGTAGCATCGCGGGGCTGCCGTGCAGTTGGAAGATGCGTGTCCGAATCGGGTGCACCGGTAACACATTTGTGGCTCCCTGTGCTGATATTTTGCCACCCTGACACGGGAATTGCCGATGTATCTTATGGCAAGCATTTCTTTTGTTTGCCATTCAGGGTTTTCCTTGACAACGACAAGGAAGAAGGTTCCCTGCCGCACCAGATGCACTCGTTCCACCGGAATCCCCATGGCGTCCATATCTTCTTTCAGTAGCTCAACTGGGTAGGTGCACGGAAGTCCACGAACCGCGTAGAAATTGGCTCGTAGGGATTTCGGGCCCCAGGTCGAGAATTGTGCATTTGACTGCACCAACAGCTGCTTTATGGCCGCATAATCAGCCGCAGTCTTTAGTTGAAGTCTCGTCGAGTCGGTTGTATGGATTGCAGTAAAGGACTTGTCCGTTGCCTTGGATCGGACAAGTTTCAGCAAGGCCGCGTGGTCTACTACATCGTATATGATGAGTGCCGGGGGGCGTGGTTCCTTTTTTCGGCTTGCCGGGGATCCAGATGGTGCAGATGAATTTTCAGCCTCCATCGCCACGGGAGCAGAAGAGTTGTCCGTGTCCGGATCCGTGACGAGCGGTGAGAATTTATTACTCGTACTTACCGGGCGCTTATTAGTTGCTTCTTCAATGGAAAGGAATGGTGCGCTACGCTTCCCGGCTCCTCTGGGATCCTTGACGTGTCGCCAGTCGTCGTTGAATTTCGCGGCAGGGGCAGACGGCCCGTTCTGATGCATGGAAACGTCCATATTTAGAGCGCCGGCAGTATGAACAGGGTTTGAAGAAGTATTTTCCAGCTGCTGGTCGAGAGGAGTCCTTATAGTGTCCGCTGACAGCGGCACGATGTCCATATTGGGCGCCACCGGCGCCTTGCTTCGCTGTCCCTCGATTATTTAATGATGTCAGCAACCAGGGTTAGAAGTATCCAGTAGAATATTCCAAGGGAGGCGTACGTCGAAATTTCTGTAGGTATATCCAGGTCTGATGGTCTATCCTCCGTCTCCAACGTTCCGAATCCAGGTGATCAGGTCTCCCAATTCTCCCTCCAACCTCCAACAGGTCAGGTCAGGTCAGGTCAGGTCCCCAGGTATCTTAAAGCCACTGCCAATTGAGCGCTTTGCCACTCTTGAGTGCAACATTCTGTACCTTGAGCATTAAATATTTTGTCATTATGTATTCTTATTCAAGCATGGATTACGTAAGAAGTTTCTTGCTTACCATTGGCAATACTGACTAATCTCCATTCAGGTCAGTTAACTTCTCATGTTAATTTTGTAAAAAATTTAAACATTTTTAGCATTCTCCTGGCTCAGTTAAAATGTTAAAAAATCAAAATACCGAATAGATACATATTTTTATCCCGACTCCGGTGTCACACATCTGCACGCTCCCTTTCTTCGAGTTCCGGTCATGAATTTCCGGCTCTGGAGCTGAATTAGACGCCATCTGGTACGAGCGATCCCTCCTAGACCGTCATCTGCACATCCCTGTTCCATGAAGCCCTCTCTCTCTCTCTCTCTTCATGGGTATTTTAGCGGGGCATGGTTTGAATGAAGAGTGAAAATAAACATTGATATTGTTTGTTGGATCGAAATACGTAAGAATTAAATGCTCATTAACTCTGTTTTGGGGAAAAATATTCAAAGGGCTTATATAATCAAGTGTCATGTGCCGGCGGAGGACAGTCAAGGTTGCTTCTTGATTTTAAACCTGCTTATTAGTCAAAAAATGTTGCGTAATGGAAGAATATTGGCAGATCAAAGTTCATTTAGAGAAGACAGTTTATGCTTTCAAGTGGTGGTATTAATACGCAGTGGCTAACTTCAATGCAAGTAACACAGATTCTTAAAAAAAAGTGCAATACCCTACGGTCATTGCGGTCAACTACGTTCAGAGCGTATTTCCAATATGTGAATACTATGAATTGAATGATGGAGTGGGCATGTGGAAATGACAGAGCATATTGGAATGCTCATCCATATTCTTTATCTTTGAATTAATTTAACTCGGGTGTAACTTATTCATATTTTGGGAAATATTCATCGCCTTTGTTATTTATTTTAATTGAATTTCTATTCGTTCCCGATATCATCTGTCAGTTCAAGTAATAATTTCATTTGGTTGGATTACCGAATCATTTAACTTCATGAAAAACGAGAAAAAATAATCGAGGAGTAATCATTATCAATTGCTTTGGATCAGGCATTCTGTGCTCGGGACGATCATTTCTCCGTCACGCTTCCATCCAAGTAACCAACATGTTATGAAGAACGTAGAAAAATCTGGTATAAAATACACACTTGCCTTTCACGTAGGAAATGGTATACTATATGTTACTGCGTAACTGGCGATCGTGCAAAGTTAAAAATGCAAATTAAAGTAAATATTCGAATGAAATACCAGCTCGAGTGACCATTAATAATAATAATAATTATGGTTAAACATGGTATATATATATATATATATATATATATATATATATATATATATATATATTCGCACACACTTTTATTTATGGGCCCAATTGACATGTATTTCAAAACATAATCAAGAGATAATTTTGTCTTTAAATAATGAACGAGGACTGGTAGATAAATATTTTCCCTCGTGTGTGTGAATTCAGTTCTCAGAGTAAAAGGTCGCAGTTTCTAAACGCGTGCAAGTGGTAATTGCAAAAGTTATCAAAACAGGAAGTTTTAATTTAATAACGCGCAAAAGCCTGTTTATTCCTTTGAACCCTCTAAATTGTTTTCATGAAATTATTAATCGTGAAACACGGCTATTAACACTAAATAACCGTAAACGTTTCGGGGGAAATACAAAATAGCTCTGCATGAGGCCATGCCTCGTTTAATTTTGGGTGAGTGCAAATATATATATATATATATATATATATATATATATATATATATATATATATATATATATATATATATATATATGTGTGTGTGTGTGTGTGTGTGTGTGTATGTACATGAGAGCAATTTTGTTTTCGGAGCCGTGACTCATGTCGTCATTTGATCCCTGACCCAATTTGCGAGTTCTCCCGGAACGCCCAAATGATTTCAAATTTAAAGCACGACTGGACGCGCAGGGTTTCAAGGGCACGGAAGTGATCGTTTGCTTAGCTAATGTGAAACCGACGAATAATCCCTTTGACGATGGGCATAAAATGAGAGGGCTTTGATGTTTCGGAGCTTAGCGCAAATTAACCTTGACGCATACTTCGCAAAAGCTTCGTCTTAATTGATTATGGGTTAGGCGAGGGGTTTATCAAGGCGTGCGCCCGAATTTCCTCACTCGTGCCCCGCCCCCGTCCAATCCCAAGGAGGTAGGGCACAGCCAGGACGCAGATAAATTCTGAAATGATACACTCTTTTCGAAAAGAGTTTAGTCGGCCGGCTCAGACGAGTCCGTTATACTAAGTACGTCGGTTGACTTCAACTGTGAAGTAATAATTGAGCTGAATTCTTCAACAACATAGCAATTATTGAAGCAAAGTCACAATGATGCATCTACATAAATACCCAGCGATAGGCCAAAAAGATGTGTGGCACGGAGTGTAAGCAACGGGTCGAATGGGTAGGGGATTAGGGGAGGGAAGACTCTGTAGGTGGTTAGAAAAAGTGAAGAAACATTCCCTCAAAATCCCAAAATAACGTGCAAATCCATATAAAAACTAGCGGAAAACTTAGTTCTGCACCAGTGTTGATTTCACCCACTAAAGACTTTCTTCGGTAAACTGAAAAGGAGGGCATGAAATCTTCAATCTCACACATTCCCCTTGACTTTATTAACAGATAGCATCTTGGTATACCGTTGGCGAGGGTTCATCGAGCCCAAAATTTGCCCGACTAATTATCTTTGCACCGCACGCGTTTATCCAGCGTGCTCGGGAGCTCCAATTAGTCCCTGCGCTTCCGGTTCTCCCATTTCCCGTGGATCGCAAAAATCTCAAATGCACTAGAAGGGAAGAGAATAGGCGAGAATTAAACGTTTAGCAAGGGTCATAATGTACGACCTGAACCATGATGCAAAGGGAATTATTATCGCCTCACACTAATTGGGTATGCTAGGTCACAAATGTAAATAGGATAGGGGAGTCAAGAACAGATATGTGTAAATATTTGTTCTTTCCTCGGACAATCAGGAATCATAATAGTAAGGAATGGAAGTCATAATAAAAAGGCAGTTGAATTACAAGCGAGGACAAGATTAAACGTGTGTAGGATAGAATAAGTTTTGCATGAGCATATACACCTGTTTGGGCTTGCATTAGCATGCTATTTATTTCTTTTGCATGTAGATGTATTCTATTTTACGTGTAGTGTCCCCGCCACATGCCTTTGCATCGGCTTGCAGCGTATCGTGTGGATGTAGAAAGCAACAAGTGAGAATATTTTCATGTGTAATTTACGTCAAATTGGCGCAGTTATAATGCACATACCGCGTATACTTTTCTGAGAAGTCGTACTTCCACATGCCTTATTCCCATACCTTAGAGTTGATAGGATGCGCCTCTTTAGACATGACAAATCTTTGGACAGTAGACCTCGTTGTCCAATGTTTAAATTTAATACGATAATTCATTAGAGCATTACAAAATGCTTTTTCTCGCTTTCGCATTCTGCCACACACCTTAAGGTTCGTCGCTAGTCCCTTGCTAGGATCAAAAGAATTAAGATTGTGATTCGAGTTCAGATGAGTGAATTTATTTCCCAGGATCTATGAATCACATTGGAAACTTAAACAGATCGAAGATGTTTCAGTTCCTGGGAAGAATGCATTTATGTTCTTTTTTGTGGAATTCGAGGCCAATCCATTTAACTTGCGTCCACGATTCTTGAAATAAATTATATTTACAACATTGTGATGGGGGAGGAAATCAGGAGGCAGTGAAGTATATGAAACTGATGAGTAGCTTATTTAGTTGCTATGGTTTTTATGTCCTTTAAAGTGAAGGGAGGGAAGTATTCTCAGTCCTATCACATACACGGCCTTTCTGCTACTTCACTCATCACTCTCATCAAAAGTCTTGCCTTTATCCGCTGGCAACAATTTCAGAGTGTAAAAATCATTCGCCTTGACTGGGATTCGAACCCAGATCCCTCAATATCCGGTCGAGTGCTTTAGCCACTTAAGCTACCGAGGCGTCCTCTTAAACTCTGAAATTCTGTATCCTCTGAAACTCTGAATTTCAGAGTTTAAGAGGACGCCTCGGTAGCTTAAGTGGCTAAAGCACTCGACCGGATATTGAGGGATTTGGGTTCGAATCCCAGTCAAGGCGAATGATTTTTACACTCTGAAATTGTTGCATTGAAATGCACATTAGCGGATGACTCCGTTAAAAGTTACTGTTGCGGCATCTCCCGCAGTTTCTTTGGAATTTATCCGCTGGGCTAATAATAAATAGTCTTCGCGAATCTTCGAAGAAGTCAGGAGTCGATAATGCAGCTGGGGTTTAAGCCGGGAATCAATTTCATTCCTCGATACCCGTCTTCAACTGCCGTGCGCTGATAGCAACAGTGCGGTCTCCTCTCGTCTTTTTTTTCTCAAAGGGTATGATCGGAGCAGTCGCTATTATTGCGCGAAGGATGACGTCAATGGACTGCCAGCAGTGCGCGACCCCTGTTTGAGTCCGTGGAATGGGAATATCGGCGGGCGGTGTAGGTGCCCTTCTTGTATTGCTTTCCGCGATTGTCTCCGGATTATAAACAAGCAGTATTTACCGAGTGCTCGCTGCTTTAATACTACTGCAGTCGAGGTGGATTGGAACAGGAGAGCGCCTTTCGATTTCGGAACGAGCAGATTCCACTCCGGAGACCCGCTTTGCTCCATTCCGCCCTCCATGTCTACATTCAAGATTTGCCCCCCCCCTGCCCCCGTCCCCCCTCTCTCTTTCTCTCTTTCTTTCTTTTCGCTTGAAAAATACGTCATGAGTGTAATGCAAGAAGAGAAGGACATATCAGCTCAACATATACCGTATTATTTCGGGCGTGGCATACTTGAGCCATTTCCCGCGATCTAGATTTACTTTCATTTTTTTATAGTTTAGCCAAATAATTGGAGTAATACACAGAATTTTCACACGCGCACAGGAATGGGACATACTTTGTGTCGTTGTAGTGTTTCATTCACTCCGATAATGGTAACGTTCTCAAAACTTCTGCTGGCCTCTTTCTTGCCAGCCATGAGAATCGCCTAATCGGGAAATGTCTATTCCGATTCCTTTTGCTTTGATGCGATTCACTCGTTGCGAAGTAGAATGTACACTACATGCAACGTACATTTAGAAATGCATCCTATTTGAAATATGTAAGGTAAATAGATTATAAATTGCAACAAACGTGTTGAAGCAACCTATAATGATAAAATGGCATGTATGTTATAATATTAAAAACGCTACTGAAATTTTGCACCTGGATACATAGTAGTGCCGAATGAAGAAATTTAAGAATTGTAGGAGTACAGAGTTTGTGTCCATCAAAATTGTACCTTAAACATGTAGGCTGCCAAATACATCAAATTCTTTATTTTAGTCACTAATAAAATCTAATTTATGCTTTTCATTTTCGTTATGAAACCAATATTACGGTGGAGCATCCATTTCAAATCGCCGTAGTAATGTAAACTTTCCC
This sequence comes from Hetaerina americana, assembly GCF_022747635.1. Classification (NCBI taxonomy): domain Eukaryota; kingdom Metazoa; phylum Arthropoda; class Insecta; order Odonata; family Calopterygidae; genus Hetaerina; species Hetaerina americana. The sequence goes on along the minus strand of NW_027287538.1, from coordinate 74,125,174 downwards.
TTTGAGTTCTTAAGTTGGCTATACTTGCATTAATTTACACAGCACATGTATAAGAACATTTAAAATATTGCAATGAGTACATGATGCAACAATGCACAGTATATGCGCGCCATTCTGGTTTTACATCATTTTATACAATGAATAAGAACAATTATAATATCAAAATAAGTACGTAATATAATGACGCACTTAGAGATTACATGCGCACCAACTCCATGCAGAAAAATGGCCAGCGCTCTTCTTTTCGCAGTCTTCGTGTTCCCTCTATTCCTTCGTGTTATTTCATTCCTTGAATAATACCTGAGTAACCTTATCAGTGTAGTCTTCATAGCAAAGGTCCTAATGTTTCACTTTGAAATATCTTTTAAATTCTGTCTTCTTTCGGTTAAACACGCTACAATTATTTCTGTTTTACAATGTTAACTTCCCCAGTTCCTTCCCGATAGTGGAGTTCCTAAACCATTCCCATGTGATTACTTCGATGCTCGTAGTTTTGGATTCCATATTATGTCAGATGTTATATCGTTGTCCCACGAATTTCAGGCCGGTCTGCATTCTGTGTGTGATCGTGTCTTCCAAGTCCTAAGTTTCACATTTTTTCTGCGAGCGATTTGCCAATTTTCTTAAGGTATGATTGAAAAACCCCATGCCCAGTTAATATCTGAGTTAGTTTTTTATTGTAGTTTACCATGATGTTGTGTCTGTCTAATATACATAGGATAATCCGGAAAGTGTACCTTCCATTAGGACAGGATTTCCAATCTCTTTGCTAGTTTTTAATGGTCTCCTATTTCAGTTCTCTTTGTTCATCCTTTTCTCTTAGATTAGTGTGTTCCGCGATTACCTTATCGTTGTGTTAAGGATGAAGCCCTTTGCGATAATTAATGATGACAACTCTCTCCCCTATGATGATCTACTGAAGCGGAGGTAATCCTGTAATTACGCACGGCGCATCTGTACTTACAGTGGACTAACTTCTTGTAATAGGGATGAGACAAGCCTTTTGAATTTCCCTTAATGTCCTTAAGATCCTGGAGTGCTTGATCCTGTGGCCCCGGATTTCACACCCGTAGGTTAGGAGTGGGATCGAAACTCCAATAATCGCTCTAATGTAGACAAATAAGGAATAGAATTTACATATCACTGTACTTAGTATTAAGAGGTTCTCAGTTTCATTGCTGCGGCCGTAAAATCTACACTTTTCTACACCGAGTTAAAATTTACATAATTTTCATATTTGCAAAATGTATTTCGATGATATGATTTCTGCCCAGAGTTAATTTTTTTCCATGGAACTATAGTTCAAATATGAAGTATTTATTTTTTTTAATCATAGTATCGAAAATGTATAAAAATTTGAACGATAATATCTTATTGCTTCAGTATTGCGGATATTTTTTGTTGGAATAAATGCATCTGCGCGCCATTTATTATGAAAAATTCACTTCGACGTTTCCCATTCAATTTTTGCAAAAAGTATGGTTAAACATTTAATTTGTTAACACGTTTGTTCACTAGTCTTTGTAAATAAGTTATCAATCAGGTAACTTCATTTCAACTCATCGCAATTAGAACCTTTAATCGCATTAACTATAAAATTCTCGTAAATTTATTCAAGAAAAATTCTCCCTTTTACTAAATTAGACAGTTTTCGTAAAACGGACATAACTCGTAAATATCCACGATTATTTTCCTTTGCAATTGAATTCTGCTATGGTAAAATATAGTTACAACAATTTCGTGGTTAACCCAATAGCTAATTAATATTACTTTAAACTCCAGGAAGAATTATTCTCACCACTCCCTTTCCTAATTTTATCCAGAACTAACTCCACCTTGGGCACCAACCGTCCATCCCGTCCCCGCCGGGGTTCAATGTCGGCGGTCCAATCGCGTACTTTCGCGAGCATATGCCTCCTCATCTTGAGCCACACCGTGCCCATTTAATGACATCGCCCCGACTTTGGGGGTAACCAGGAGCCCAGGAAACTTCCCCACGCTGGGTCTGCCTTCACTCTCCCACCTGACGATATGTCGAAGAAGTAGAACTTTAATTGATGGAACTTCTTACTTTCCAGTTCCGCTCGACCCGTCTTGGAATAGTGGTCTATCGAATAAATGCTTGTGGTTCATTTTCATACCCGTCGAGTCCGTATGCGAAAGAACTTCTGTTGCGAGTGAAATTAACACTTGTGTCGGAATTAGGTTTACCGTTAGCATGTTTATGGATTGCGCGTCCTTTCGGTTTTCTTATGGGATATTTTTTTCCCTTTCCCTAACCATGTAAACATCTTTCCTCTCCCTTCTCTTTCACCGATTCCAAATGGTGATTGCACCCACTGCCACACATATTTTTAGTGGATTACGGAGTATTTATGTGGATGCAAGGAGGAGGGCGAAGCAAATCTACCTGGAAAGTGGATGAGATTGCCATTCTCGGCATAAGTAGCACATGGATGGGGCAATCGGACGTTTATCTCTGTCGCACATCAGATCGAATCCATCTTCCTTACAAGCCTCTTCCCTCTTCGCATAGTGCAGGGAACTAAATATGAAAAAAGGCAGAAGAAGTCTCCGTTGTTCCTCCATATATATATATCATTACTTCTATATCTTCAGAGGAAGACGGATTGTTTCCGTCGAAATATCAAGAAATAACGTGTGAGTGTTCTTCTTTTTTTGTGTTTCTATATTGTGTGTTACTGTGTATTGTACTATTCGGCACTTCTGTGTTACGTCTACGAAAGCATATATATATATATATATATATATATATATATATATATATATATATATATATATATATATATATATATATATATATATATATTATATGAAAGTCTCACGGATGTAAATAATAATGTATATCAAGTTAGCACTAGCGAACAAAAACACAGAAACACAAAAAAGAAAAGAAACTCACATTTTTCGAATTTTCGGTGGCCAAGCCACCTTTCTGTGCCTTCGAACTAGAATTCCTTCTTTCTCTCTCTTGAGAAAGGTGGCTTGACCACCGAAAATGCGAAAACATGTAAGTTTCTTGTCTTTTTGGTGTGCTTCTGTGTTTTTTGCTCACTAGTGCTTATGATTGGGAACCATAACCGGCACAGGGAAAGGAACTGGCCTCCCTAACCTAATGTGTGAATTTTACACGCCGCCGGGCTTATTACTGGGTGAACTCTGCCATCACCTACCAAACCGACCTTCAGGTTGATTACTGTGTTTATGGTTTCTGTATTATTATTTTTATTATTGTAAGATAATCTACCGGTTAAGGTAGGTTTTTTGGATGGACAAAACTACCTAATAAATATTTTGTGACTCATGCTAAACAAAACTCAATCCAGCAACCTATTCTACATCAGGTCCCTCTTCATCTCTGAGTATTTCCTTCCTCCCTTCATGCCGTCCAACATCCCTATCCTGTTCCTGCCCTTTCCTCGTTTGCCTAGCATTCTCCCCTATATTACAGTTTTCCGCATCCCACTACGAGTCAATACGCCCTTCATCCATTTTTCTTGCCTCCATTGGATTTATCCCAACGAACCCCTCTCTTTGCCCACCACACGAAGTACTTCCTCATTTCTTTTCCTTTCGGTCCATTTAACCTTTTCCATTCTTCTCCACACCCACCTTTCAAAAGGCTTTATATATATATATATATATATATATATATATATATATATATATATATATATATATATATATATATATATATATATATAAACAGAGGGCGGTTGGGGGTATCCGGAAAGGCGGCATGTAGATCCGGATAGCCTCCCATCCAGATACCTCAGGGCGAAGGCGGCGGGAGAGGGCGTGGGAGGTCACCTCCTCGTTTGTGGAGGAGTGAACAGGTACTATGAGGGAGGTGTTCCAGGTCGTGGTGCGTATCAGATGGCGGGCGGCCTCCTACCTCCATCCACGCTCTCGACATCATTAATTCTTTTTCCGGCCAAAATGACTTTCGCCCGCCATCCGCACTTCCACGGGATCCCCGCGCTCGTCGGAGTCATTCTTTCTCCGAGTCTTCTCCCTCGACTTCGCATTCCCGAAATTTCGTTGACACTGTCGCGACAATGATCGGGCGCCCGATGATTTTTTTGTGTTTTTTTCCTTGGTGCGTGTAGTTCTCCGAGTGAGAATCGAGTTCAAAGAGCCTCGCTGGCAATTATGGTATGCGCTCGAGTTTCAGCATCATCACCCTATGGGTTTCAGTAGGATTCCTTTCGACTAGGGAAAAGTTTCAAAATCTCGCAACTCGCGGAAAAAATACCCAGTTTCCGGTATTCTTAACACTACCGTTAAGTGATCAAAAACTCCATCATTATGGTGTTGGTTTTGATGCTGAAATGCTTATTTAAATCGAGGAAGGACGCGTTAATTTATTGACTGTTTTATATGCATACTCGTCACTTAAATGTTAAAGTTCTTGATCGGTTCCCGGAGTTTTTAAGATTTGTCAACAATATAGACAACCGAAAAAGAACGTTTTCTCCATGCACTAAGTAATACACATCCCGACGAACATATAGTAGATGACAAATTGAGATGAATAATACTATCATTATATTCACTTTTAGAAGCACGTTAATGGTGGCGTCGTCTGTCTCTTAACCATAGCTCCTTTACAGGCTTCAAATTCAGTGAAATACGAATACTGTCCAGGAAGTAACTTACGTTTTGAAATAAAATATGAACCCAGCGATAAGACTAAGTTTTATCGTATAAATTTGAAATGCACATTCTTAAACTATTTTTCTTTAGTGTTGCCATTCGAATTGAGGAATTCATCATTACGATACACAAGGTTTTTACGATTCCGTCTTTGGAGAAATCTGCCGCCTTACTATTAAACCACTTGTTTTTGCATCTAGTCGTAAGTGTCGCAGAAGTTCCAGTCTGCGTCCGTTCCATTCTGCGCTGTGTTGAAAGCCACGGCTAGTAACTCGTAAGCGGAAATCGGCTCTCCTCACGATTTTCCCGTCGATTTTCATCGTCAGTTCATCTATCACAAAGCTCTGCCGACCGTTGAGGTCCTTGTCGTGAACATTGGTGCGGTGGTCATTTTCAAAGTGAATGTACCACTGCCTCACTCCGCCTTCACTCATTATTCCGTCTCCGCACACCTCACAAAGACTTCCTACTATCACAGCAGAATGAGTAGTAATAAGTGTAGGGACGTTTGGACACCAAGATGGTGGTGGCACCAACCCTACGCACCGCCACGCTAGGCCGAAGCGTAAGTTACTTTTTGGTCAGTTCTCGTGTTATACGTACTTTTATGACTCGGTAGTTGGTTGTTGAAGTTTCAACTCTACGTACATTTCACATTTCAACGGAAGATGAATTTCTTTAATACCTCACGCTATGGGCAAGTACTTAGTTGCCAAAATGTGCAAGTTTTTCCTTCACCATGTTTACTCACGCTCTTTTTTGACGAAAATCTCGTTTGCATTTTCCACAGATATTTTGGATTTGATTGGGGGCATTATTTACAAATGACTTGAAAATGACTCTACCATATGCGTCAAAAGTCGTCGTTAAATATATGTATAGTTGGAAAATTTGAAAAAGTACTTATCAATATGTAAACACGTCACTCACCCATTACTGACACCTTTTCTCTTAAATGAGCTGAGAGGATAAAATCATCGAGATTTTTTAAAAATGCACCTGCATGAATAATTCAATTAAACCATAAAACAGTTGACCATGTTACTTTGGGACGATTAATAAGAATCACAGGTTTCGGTCTGAAATATTTTTCTGAACCAACTGGTAAAGAATCTTCAGAAGCTTAGCCCTTCCTCCTCCATGGAGATTTTTTTTCAATTCACTTGGAGTTAAATCGCATGGACCGCTGCTCAAAGGACATCGCTCGGAAACGTGCATTTCAAGTCCTTTCAAGAAGAGAAAGCATTCTCAATTTTCTCCCTGCTGCTGCGTTGCTTCGATACTCTCTCGTAACCATATTATGGACCAGAAGGGGCGGTGAATAGAGAGCAAACTGCAATCCCTGGTTTTCAATTACTTCTTTTATTTTATTTCAAAACATCATTTCCATCCGCTCGCCGTAGCGCCGAGCTTTTAAAACCAACACATGGAAAAAAGATGTTCCCTCCTTCTGCAGTTCAAGGCGTGTTATAAAATGTCGAGTCCAAGTCTCCATCCTCCCCCGTTCCTTCTTTGTTTTCACATTTTATTGAATGTACGCCTGCCTTCGATTGCGCTTGTGCGGTGCACGCTTCCCAAGCACCGCGCTTAAAAAGTAAAGAAATTGAAGCTCGGCGTCGAACATTTTCAGCGAAAATCTCGAGCTCGCGCATATTGCATAAAAAATAAATAAAATTTAAATATGAATCCTCCACTGAATACATGCCGTTTTATCGACCGCGCGCAGCTATATTTTTTATTCCACGAAGAGAAATCAATGGAATCGACAGCGGGAAGGACGCGGGGGTGTATTTTTTTTATTCGTCGGGGATTTTTTTTATTCGTCTTCCCTCTTCCCTCTCCTTTCCCCCCTCCCCCCGCAGTTCACTCACAATCGAAATTAGATATTGAATTCATTTTTCTGTAGCCCATTAGGTTGCCAATCTAGTAAGCATATGAATGAACATCGTTGTGGGGAAGGGACACTATTTCGCACATATTTATGTGCATCTGTTTTGGAAGGAGTGAACACAGTTCCAAAACTAATCCACCATTACAAAGTTTCAAAGTTAACAGTTAATTTTGCCGATCATGAAACGTTATTTTGCCAGTCAGCAGGAGGATTGCGTTCGCTACATAGCACATTACAGAATAATTGCGATACTTGTGGTTATGCAATGAAATTATCCTTAATAAAACGAAGGAAATGTAATTACCGATTAATAGTAAGGCTAGGGTAAGCATTTAAGTTGTGAGATATAAACTAGAGCATGTTGAACATTTTGTCTATATAGGAAAAGGTTTTAGAAGTAGACTGAAAAAGTATGTTGAATGAATGTAAAACTCCAATAGCCGTAAACAGTTTACCTTTCTAAACAAAGTACAAATGAAATTAGTTGGCTAGCGCCACAAGTCAAAAAGGGGTAAAAGGTAAAAAAGGAGAGGATAAGAAAGGTGAATACGAATACGCGTATTTCGGCCACAAAGTAGCCCTCTTCAGCGTACTGAAGGGTAATCGTCACGACAACACAAGTCGAAGTGAGAAAGGGTAAGGGCAATCCGAAGAATATATAGTGTTACATGTGTGGGGGAGGGGGGGTTGGTGAAAAAGACAAGAGCCAATGGACGAGGCTGATAGTGGAGGAGTTTGAAACGATAGGTTATGAAGTGAGGGGGAGGGGGAATTACACGGTCAAGGAAATGACCGTTGCAAAAAGGGGGAAAAGTGAAGGGGAAGCTTAGCAAAGTAGGAGTAGGAAAAACGTTACAGAGGATGAAGGGAATACCTCAAGAACGGAGAAATGACAGCTAGGGAAGGGAAAGGATAAAGGACTTTGTTTAGAAAGATAAACTGTTTACGGCTATTGGAGTTTTACATTCATTCAATATTACTAGCCGTAAGAGCTCATTTCTTATCAATATGAAAAAGTATGGCTATGGGTAAAATCATGCCTTAGCTTTCGGAAACGGATAAATGGATTTGGGTGCTGAAAAAAAGAGAAGAAAATAAAATGGAGGGAAAGAAAAACAAACGATTAAGTTGTCTGTAGGGTAAAGGAAGAGAGACGGCTGGCTGTTGGGGGAAACTCGAAGAAGGCGGGACAAGAGTTGCTGAGAAGCAAAAGAAATTGAAAACGGTACAAGGGAATGCCGGGAAAGTTAGGTTGGGGGAGGGAATGAATTTGGAAGGTATTCAGGGAGGTGTGATGTAATTCACTGTAGGGCTGAAGGATATTTTGTGTAATGTTATTACCTGATTTTGAAACGCAGTACTTTTATAATGTGGTGTTCCATCGATAATCTTAACTAATTCGGTGGAGCACTACGTAAGCATTGTTTCACACGTCATCAATCCTATTGACGACATTTTCGACTTGCTTTCTCCATTCATTCCGTACACGAATAAAAAATTCACCGGAAAATGGAAAAAAATATTCCTTCGCCTGTCCTCCTCTCTCGCTCCATCCTGCGTTTCTCAGTTGTTCCGCTGTCCTCTTCGGGCGCGGCTCGTGGTCCACTGTTGACCGATGCATTCAAGTGAGCCCCCGGTCACCTTCCATGCAATTCCCTCCGCCGCATCGGATCACGTTTCGACCCTCCCACCATTCCCCCCCCTCCCCCGCCCAGGGGGACGGTGGTGGTGTTTGGGTTGAGAGGTGGGGGGGGGGGTCGGAGGCGACAGCCGGAAGCAACCCTTTTGTCTGGCCGTGTCGGTTCCGATCCCTCCCCCTCGCCCAGAGGGGGCGATGCCGGAGGAAGAGAGGGTGGACAGGTCTTGATTAGCCTTTTGTGAGAAATACGCAATTTTTCTCACTTATTATTCATTCACTTTTGGTAATGTGTGCTCGCGTGTGTTTTGTGAGGTTATTTCTTTTTGTTTTACGAAGCGTGTGTTTCGTCGTTTGACATTTCTCCCCCTCCCCCCGTCTCATTTCTCCCCCCTCCCCCACCGCGTCCCCAACTGGGACTCGACGCGGGAGTTTGTTTTGTTTCCAACAGCAGCCCTGTTCTTTTCAGGGGCGGCCCTGGGCCCTCGAAGGGTTGGAATCAAAGAGGCGGTGAGAGCGTCAAGGAGCGAGCTTCCTTTTAGATTTAACTGAGGGAACATTCAAATCGTGACCAGGGAGGAACTTGTGAAAATAGCTTATCAATAGGTGGCTCGAAAAGTAGCTAATTAGTTGAAATAGAGACTTCTTGCAAAAGCAAGAGTCACGTTGGAGATAAATATAACAAGCGATGATGAATATTATTCTTTTTATTTTTTTGTCAATCTACCGTTCAAGGTGGGCACCGATGGTTAGCGAAAGTCTTTGATTCTTATGACTAAATACACTATAGCATAGGATATGAACACAAACCCCTCTTCAGTTCCATACAACATCCATACTCTTTTCCTCTCTTTCCTAATTTCAAACCATCTTTTAACAGCCCTAAGCCTTATACTGCCAATCAAAACATTTTGGGTCAACTTTTCCAACCCTCATGGATCTCACTCTCTCTCTCTCTCTTCCCCCATCATGCCTAGCACCACATCGTTGGTTTTCCTTTCTTCATTTCCGCATTTTCCATTCTTATCGATGCCTACATCACAAAATCTCCAACCTGTGCTCCTGGCAGCAATGTATCCGTGCCATGCTAAACCACACTCCATAAAATAAAGTCCCAACTAAAGTCTATCTTAACGCTGTCCCTGTCATCGATTCCCTACTACTTGTGAAAGCTTTCTTGCCCAGCGCAATTCTTCTTCTTAAGTCCCTACCCCTTTCACCATTTTAGTCCAATATAATGCGGCCAAGGTGGGCAAACTGCTCCATCTATCTAAATTTCATACCCTTTTAGCTCAAAATTTAACTTACTTATTTCTTTCACGGAAATCGTATAACCTTCGTTTTATTTACATTTATTCTGATCCCATACTTGAAGCAATGACTTTCCAATGTACTGGTACAACTATGTGAATGAATATGTCACCATTTGGTGACTATACGTGTTTCTATGGGTTCGAACGGATATTTTAAGGCAGCATGTTAGCATTCAAATGTGTATTTGAGAAATAAATAGTCACATGCAATAAGTCATACCCGCATGAATGGTTGGTGCCCCTGAACGCCCCTCTATCCACCCCCAGCGGCACCTTTCGAGGTATTGTGTAGTCGAGGTATTGTAGATATACATTGTAATCGTAATTTTTGCGCCAGAATGACGAATTGACTCAAACTGCAATTAATGCAATTGGGACACAAGCTTTCAAGTGGTTATCAATTAGCAATTTCAAAGATCACGAGTAAAAATCTTGCTCTGCTCATCGTGCGGTATTTCCCAGAAGATATTTGCACGTCGTAAAAGTTTATGAATCATATCCGAATTAGCCTTAGGGAAACAAACGCGATATGCTTTTAGTTTCACGGTTTCAGAGGAAGTAGCGGCCTTCTATAATGGTGGATAGGAAATGAGCGATTGAGCATTTACGATTTTGGGGGGAGTGTTATACGTTCATGAAAGCGCTGTTCTTTTCGAACCAATTGGATCGAAACGAAATAGAGGTCGTCGTTCCTTAGAAATTTGAAGGTGGTCCCCATAAATATTTATTCAGACACCCCCTCAAAACACCAATTGTTTTCAGTCGTTAAAAAATTAATCGGCACCACTCGCTGAATCAATGCTATTGATACCAAACCTATGCTTACTTCCTCTGTGTATCGACATTCACTCACCGCGGGTCTTTCAGCTCCCTTGGGCTGAGCGGTTCCCCGTCCTCACCTCTCATATCTGATCCCTTTTTGCCTGATGATTCAGCATCGCCTTTCTTCTCGTGCAATAACTCTTAAACGTTCGTGGTGAATCCTTGGGTAGACGATAAGGCAACCGTTGGAGCCTTTTTCTGCGCCTATTTGTACAGGGTCCATACAATAAGTATTGTGGCTGGTTCGCTGTAGCCTCAACGGAGCGGTGGATGGGGGTCCGACCGGTCGGCTCGGTGGAGGGGTACCCCACCACTCAGGCGCACTTTAGTTCAGTGGCCTCCGGGCATGTGTTGAGACAGGAGGTCGATTTTAGTGACGTGTGATTGTTTGTGGTGTCGTCGCGCCAGCATGGAGCGCACCTTCGAGCAACGCTACGCTGAAACGTTTTGCTTTAAACTCGGGTAATCCGCATCAGAGACCCTTGAACTCATTAAACATGTGGTTGGAGATGATGTCTTAAACCACACAAGAGTTTTTGAGTGGCCCAAAATGTTCAAGGAAGGCCGGGAGCACCGCGTCGAACGCCCGATGACCGCCCGAACCGATGCTCAGGTGAAGATGCCGAAGTGAAAAACGTTTTGGGCTTTGACAGGCGTTTAACCATCGCCCTTATCAGTGAGGAGACCGGCCTTTCAGTCGGAACCGCGCACACCAATGTAACAGATGATCTTGCGATGAGGAAAGGGTGCGCGAAGCTGGTGCCGAAAGTCTTGAGTGAGGAACAAAAGCTGTCGCGGGTGGAAATTTCGCAAGAAATTTTGGACTGCATCCAGGAAGATGAAGATTTTATCGACAACGTTATTGCCTCAAAGGTTATGTCAAAAGGATCTCAAAGGATATCGGTTCGACTCCATTGAGGCGGTTCAAGCGGCGACGACAAAGGCTCTCAACAATATTCCGGAAACCGACTTCCAGCGGGCTTTTGACGAGTGGCAGACGCGCCGAACTAAGTGTATCGATGCAGGGGGAATGCATTTTGAAGATTATTAAGTAATTGTAATGATAACTGCAATAAGTTTTGATTTTTGGAATCACTCCCGATACGTATTGTGCGAACCCTGTATGTCTCCTCTAAGATAATCGAAGATTGATGCTAAGACTTAGAAAGGTCAAGGAAATCTGAATTTAATAGCGGTACCGAGAGAATTATTAGGGAGTTGATAGTTGAACAAACTTTTGGGTCGCGATAGTAATAGTTGTCAACAGCAAATGAGGGCGTTTATTCAGGGATCATGCGCTACCATTGCTATGAAAATTGATTAAAATTTGTTTGCTCAAATCGAGGTACCCTCAATTGAGGATACGCGGGCCTCAATGTTCCCAAATTGAGGTATCATCTCCACATCATCTCCCTTGAATGTCACCACTCCAGAATTCAAATTTCGTCCGCCGTTGGACAATAAATGGATAAGTCAGGAACAGTATTTTTTTGGCTCCGCCCTCGCTCCAATTAACTACACATGGTTATGGCTATGCACGGAACTCGTAACATGAATTACCCTGTGCACTCCAGTTCGATTTCACGCAAACCTTGAAATGCGTGATTAAGAATTTATGAATAGCATTAGGTGTGCATTATACGTGCCGTTAAACATTTTTTCAAGGCGTCGACGTAGTGCAAAGCTAACTATTCTCCATTATTTGCCCTCATCCTTCTGTGTCACGTAAAGCGTGTAATATCTCCTGAAAGGTCATATGCGTAATACTGCGAGTTTCGTTTAAAAATACGCACTGCGATATCATGCAACACCCATAACTTAATTTTGGGGCAATCTTTGTTCGCTGTTTAGGATTTGGAGGATTGTGGGAGAGGGGGGGGGGTCGGAAGATTGGTTGAGTCTAGCAGCACGGGAGGCCGGTCTTTGGCGATAGCGGAGGGGGGGGGGTCACTAAAGCCCCCCCCCCCGGCTGTCGCCCGTGCGGCCAAGGGACGCAGTTACGTCCCGATTTTTATTCATGGGGCCAGAATCGTAATCGCACGCTGAATTCCGGTCCCGACGCTCGAATTTCATTCCGCGAATCGCTTCCCATATCAGACAAATAGCGCAGGGGTCTTTTACCTTAAATCTCATTTTTATCATCCGTTGGGAGAAGAAGAGCGCGCGCCATCATGTGTTTCAAATCCCGAGCGGAGACACTTTCACTCGTGGTATGCCAATTTATGAGTTTTCGCGGCACTCATCAATTTAAGAATTACGGGAATGAATTTTTGAAAAAGGTTCTCATTGCGAATATTTTCAGAGTATTCAACATAGATTGATTACTAGTGAATGAGTGCAAATCATGAAATCGGCTCAGAACCTAAGGATTATATTGAAATTATGAGGTAGATGAAAAGCCATTGCATTAATCAAGAGTTTTTCCCCCGATAAAAATATATTATTGATGCATCTAATACTTAATTTCTGTTGCATTTGTAAGCCACAACTAACGCGGCAATAAATAAACAGTAATCTTAAATCCACATTAAAATGCAAATCCATTCCACATGCTCTCTGCCTCCCATGCCTAAATGCCAATTCGTTTCTCTGGCTCCTGCACGCTCTAGCCCTCATTCAGCCCCCAGGCTCCGCCAGTCTATTACCACTCCATTGCCACGTTTCCCTCTTTCCCTTGAATTTCCCCCCTCCCCCACCCTGCCTCAAATGCCTTTGGTTGTTTCTCTTATCGTCCGCTTCACTTCCTACATCCGATTTCACACCCAAATCTGAAAAGTGCCCAATCTGCACTTAATCCTCTTGCCTCAACATCCGAGTTTCCCCACTGCAGAACGTCCAGTATGAAAATGTTCGCCAGTGAGAACATTAGCAGGGTACGTGGTGTTGTACAGTTTGGAATTTTGATTCCAGTTTAGAAGGAATATCGTTTGGAAAATTAGATCTATGTAATGGAATAAGACATAGTCCTCGAATGATATTGTAAAAAGCAATAATGCTTTATATGCGTAATTGCCGGCTATTCAATACTCTCCAGATGTTTCTCCTCACCCGTGCCTTCGGTTGGATTTCATATCCTAGTAATTCGCGTATTTGTTTAGCTTTGGTATATCAGCATCACAGTTTGGCAATTCGAGGATTGATTCATAGCTGCTCTCCAATATATAACCTCGCCACTGCCAATATCTTCTCTCCTTTGTATCCTGCTATACTGACATTTCCCATTGCCTATTTCGTTCTTTATTAATTACCTAGTTCGTTCTAGGCCCCCCGCTCTTGTTATTACCCCCGATATTTCCCCTCTTCATTTTTTCTTCTCCCTAATAGTGTCCTCAGCGGGCTCTTCATAAAACCTACTTTTCGAAGTACTCCCTCATTCGATACTACGCATTTATTTCATTTTCATATATATCTACATCTACATATTACCCCGCAAGCCACCGCAGGGACGTGTGGCGGGGGGTGCTACGTCGCCACCCGTAAAAAAGAACAATACCACATGCAAAAACAACAACATGGAAAATTACACCCACAGCGGCGCACGCACTCGTGCAAAAATCCCTTCGTCCAACACTCATGCAAACACATTTACCGCAAATCAACAAAAAAACTGCACCCCGGGATGCAGCACGAAAGCCATCCAAACACACGCAAGCCAGGACACAATAAACATCCATCACCACATGAACATGAAACACAATATTTTCAGTATTCTTCTCATGTAGCATTGAATTTCTTTCGCGTTGAATGCAATATCTTGTATCGTAAGGTATAGTAAGAAGCAATAAAACATTGCTTAATATATTTATAGACTTTCTTATAGGTAAGGAGATATTTTTTCATTTGAAATTCTGCTGTCAACCAAAAAACATTTATGGTGCACATGAGTATGATTTTTTTGCAAATTGACGTTGCACTGCGAGTCAGGGAGTCGTCCTCTCGCGTTTACGCGTAATTCCGATTCGGCTAAAACTAAAATATCCCGTGAGCATTTTTACTTGAAAATTTGTTATGCAGAATGGCTCATAAGTCCTCGAATGCATTCCGGAGAGAAAACTTTTGTTGGGCATTGCTCTCACCTGTATCGAGCGACTAAGTCAAACGTCGTCCGAAAACACTTCCCCCGGGGCATCAAATCGGCGGCGGGAACGATGGAGGGAGCCTCGCGGCGTTGTGCCCTCCCTCCGCCAAACGACCCTCGCCGCCGCGGTCACCTCACACGCGCACTGTTGGGTCTTTTATTTCGCATGGGACTGTCGCGGGCGATTAACCGCTTATAAACCTCAAAGCCCAAAGAGGGCCCCTCCCCTCCACTCGCTCGCCCGGGAAATATTTCATCCCATCACCCGGCGGCCACACGAAACATCCCGCCGACTAAACTTAACTAAAAAGGAATAAATAAACCGACTCCCAAAGACCCTTAAACTATTGTCTGGGAGGGCCGAAGGTTTCCCTTGCACCTTTTTCGAGAGGATGCGATGCGAACTTTCGATATTTTTCCCATTTGTTCCCATCCTCGGAGAGGGACGCTTTACTCTTCCCACCGATGCGAGCACCCACTCTTTTTTATTCGTCCCCGTTGTCCCGGAGGGGTTGTTTATGTGAAAGGGGAGGGGGGAGCGTGGGACCCGGGAGGGTGGCGTGGTGGGGGCTGAGGTGACAGGCGGAGATTGGGTCCTCAGGGGTACCGAAAGTAAGTGCTCGAGGGCCGCACGGGACGGAGAGTGGGCAGGTGCCGAAAGGGAGGAAGTCGGGGTGTCGGAGGACCTCCTCTCGGATAGTTTGTCCGTGGGGCGGTCCCGGTGGGGGGTAGGGGAAGGGAGGGTTAGAAGGGGGGGGGGGGCGCACGCCGTGATTCGATCGATCACCTGTCCGACGAAGCGGATGTGGACGGTGCAAGACGGCCCGAGAGGTCGAGGGGAGGAAGGGGCTGCATACCTCGAGTCACACGGACCGCGAGCGGCGTCCCGCTGGCATCGCACCACCATCGGGATGAACGGACCCGTTGGCTCCCTCTGAACGGGATCTCGATGATTGCTGGACCTTAGCTTGATCCGGATTGTTTTTCGGAGTGTTGTGAGGGCCTGTGATCGGAGCCCACTCGTGTTAATATCGGCAGCACTCGCCCGGGAGGCGCGGAATCTTTGGGCTATGATTAGAGCAACCGCTTTCAAATTAGCCTGACCACCTATCTCTGTGAAAGTGCCAGATATGTACTTTACTATTTTTTTTAAATAGGCCTTAGTCATATTTTGCTTTTTATGAAAAGCAATCGGTGAGCGAGAGAACAGGGAGACTTTTTATTGGAAATTGACCGCGCAGAAACGGCCGTACGCAAAAGCTTGCAGGGTAAAATTAAATTTATCATTATTGGTATTCTACCGGTGAAACAGGAAACAAATTTCGACATGCAATGAATTAGTAACCACTTCGGACGACATCGGACTAAAGAAGAAAACATGCTACTACCAGCAATTATAGTAAAATCATACGACAAGAGTGACATGTTTGTTGCTAACTATAGCCCCGACTACTTTAAATATATGTACGCATGCGTACCTTCACAAAGTCACACACACAAACACATGCAAACATGTTCATTCATAATTGCTTTCCCTACTATCCTTTCCTCTTTTCGTTGTCCATTTCCCCTTTGGTGGGCGAAACAGCTCCCAAACGCCATCTCCTGGCCAAAGAATTGGAGCACTTGGGTGCATAAACCCCCCGCAGATATCATTGTATATTTTGTTTCCTCGCCAGTCTTTTCCTTAAGTGGTTAAAGCATCGACCCGGCAAGTTGAAAGATCCGTGGTTCAAGTCCCGGTCAAGGAAATATATTTGCGCTTGTGATCTGCTTCCCCACCACCGCCTTCCCCAATTCTGCTGCGTTTGTCCTTTATACGTATACAGGATGTATCTTCCTATCCCTTTTCCTAATATCTATGTATATCTATGTGATTGAATATACATAAATTATATAATTATATTGTGTATATACGAGTATGTTCGTGTATATGCTACAGTGTATCTCTCTAATCCTGAATGAATGATCATGTCTTCCAAAGTAATTTGGGATGTTAAATATGTGCCGAACGTCTTAGGATAACTCATCGAATTTTCTAAAGAAATTCAGTCTAAAAATTAATCTTCGTTTTTCGAGTGGGTCTCACCTAAAATCTTTGAACAATTTTTCCACACTGCTATGTCACAAACTCCATTGACAAATCTTGCTCCCCTACAAGCCGAGGCAAGGGTGTGTGGCAGTGGTTGTTAGGACACCCCCCATTAAACGGAACGTAACTACATTCTAAACAAACGAAAGCATGCCAATTTACACACACACACACGCATGAACATGTTAATGCAAAACCCGTGTCAACTTACACGCATGAAAATACATAAACTAGCAACTAAAACGCCCCCGCACATGAAACTACGAATACACCAGATCTCTTCGGAGCATTCACTCTTGTTCTCGCTTGTAATTCGAATATCTTCACTACTTCTATGCATTATTTCTTTGATTTCTTACTATTATGATTCCTCATTGTCCGAGGAAAGAACGAATATTGGTGTCTATCAGTATATGGAGACAGATATCTCTTTTGTCTTACACTTGTGGCCTGACCTACCTAAATAGTGTGGGGCCATTATAATTCCTTTTGTCTCTCGTGCGTTCTCAATCTAACCAGCTTAAAGTCCTTACGCGAGAGTACACCTTGGGACGCGAAAAGAATAAGTCTCTCAGCCTTATTCCTGGAAAACATTATTAGTTGACGATGTTCCGAGAGTGTTCCGTGCGCAACGAACCTCGAACGGTCCCGTCGAAGACGGATTCTGCAAAAGGCGGAAAACTGTCTAGGTTGATTTAATTGGAATCTATTGGTTGATATTATAGGACATTTAATGCGCATTCATCGTGTTACTTCAATTAATGCTCCCTTGGGAAGACGAAACTTTAGTGACAAGTGCTGTTGTGCTGCATTTGAATTTTTTAGCGTTCAAGCACCACTTTTAATCAAAAACTCGTTTCCCTTTATCATACTTGCTTCGTTTTCTTAGCTGATATTTTCGGAAGTAATACGATTTCATTTCAATGAGCTTATATCAACATAAGCATACCTTAAATAAAAAATAAAAATGTTTCACTGGTGTAAGTCGTTTATTTCAATTTCATTACGAGAGTTTTGCTAATTACACTCGCATTCCGAGAATTTCTTTTTAATTACCCTGTTATTCCTAGTGCTCCCGCTCGATTTTGCCAACACACGACAAATTTTGACCGTTGTAAAGGCTATTGAAAAGGCTGAACGTGCACTCTTTTTTGGAGATTTTGCGCTATTAATGGTGTAATATGTGAGTAGCAAAAGTCCTGACTTCGCTTCATGGTGGTCAAATGGCACTTACAAGGTGGAGTTGTCCTCCCTCGAGGCCCTCCCACTCACGTCACTTGGCTTTGTAGCTGGGAGGGCGGAGGGGAATACGGCCACCGAATCCGTCAGTCGCAAGACGTCAGGCATAATACATGGATCAGTTTTAATAGTGGACAATTGGTGAATACACTCGCCATCATGATGTTGCTCGCAATCCATTTAGTTGGGTCTTCAATACTTTTCTTTTCGTAATTCGCATTTTTCGTCGAAATTCGGCATAACCCAAATCCATTCTGTTTAATGGTTAGACTGATATCCTATGGAAAATATCTCCATCGTCACGAATGATTTCACAAGTGACTTAAGTACTTAAGGATATTCCTGTGTATAATACTCTTAATTCCAAAGACAATAAAAAGACTAGTTTGATATGCACTTAAAATGTGTTTTAAAGGAATTGGATTGATGAGAATGAAAACTAACGAGGATTATATTATTTTTCATTCTTTGAGTCTTACCCGAAAAGGATATAAATGTAATGAGCTGAAGGTGGGGCAGTGAGGCGAAGCAGTAAAAAAATTCTATTTAAAAAATTAAATAAGCCTGATCTAGAGATGATGGTAATTGACAAATTCCAAAGAAACTGCGGGAGATGCCGCAACAGTAACTTTTAACATAGTCATCCGCTAATGTTTCAGAGTGTAAAAATCATTCGCCTTGACTGGGACTCGAACCCAGATCCCTCAATATCCGGTCGAGTGCTTTAGCCACTTAAGCTACCGAGGCGTCCTCTTAAACTCTAAAATTTTGGGGCTTTTAAAGGAACTAGATGTTGTGACGAAATACCGTACATACAATGTCAAAATTTCAGAGTTTAAGAGGACGCCTCGGTAGCTTAAGTGGCTAAAGCACTCGACCGGATATCGAGGGATCTGGGTTCGAGTCCCAGTCAAGGCGAATGATTTTTACACTCTGAAATTGTTGCATTGAAATGATGGTAATTGTTCGAAAAATATTACTGTAATAGTAAGCATGCAATCTATAAAGTATGTGTTTCAAGTTTGAAGACGCTACTTTCTTTAGTATTTGTTTGGCAGCCATCAATAGTGACCGCTTTCAGTGAATTTGTGAAAATGGAGAAAACGTTTGAACGAGGCCGTACGAGCTGTCAAGACGAGCATCGCATTTGTCGACCAAACTGAGTGACGAGTCCAGAAACGGTGAAGAAAACCCATAAAGTGATACTTTATGATCGTCGACTGAAAGTGCGCGAGCTAGCAGGCACTGTAGGCATTTCACAAAGTGCGGTACGTCGCATATCAGCTGAAACTTTGGGCATGAGAAAGTTGTGCGCAAGATGGGTGCCGCAAAACCAGTGTCGTGAAGATATGTCAATTGAATGTTTAGCATGATTCACAGCAACAAAGCAGAATTTTTTTGGAAAAGAATGGTTCAACGCATTCTTCCGCATTATGGCATTGCGAATCAAAATGCCAGAACACGCCTGATGTGGCCTTAATTCATTTATTGGCTATTAATATGCATTCCTGACATAGCTACGGAATGTATTGATCTAAATTTACCGATTGATGTAAATCACCCGGGTGATTGAGTGATTGCGCGGTTACGTAATTCCTTTCTTTTTCGTTTTGTTATTTCTCTATGATTGACAGGTCATCGGCATAGGAGAAATCCTTGTAAACCCCGTAAGTGTGATTACGTGTAACTCACAAAGGTCCCTGTTTCTGAACACACCCGAGTGATTGAGTGAATGAGCGCGAACTTGTTTCCATTCGTTTTATTTGTTTTTGTTCGATAGACGGGTCCCTGGAATAGTAGGAATCCTTGTAAACCCTGAACGAGTGAGTACTTGTGATTCACAAAGGGCCCTGTATCCGAACACACCCGAGTGATTGAGTGAATGAGCAAAAACGTGCGTACGCGTATTTTATAATGTTGTATTCATCTGTGACATTGATTCTTGCAAGCCCTGAGTGTGAGTGTTTGAATGCGATTCACGAGAGTGACGTGAGTTATTCCTTAACGCACCCTAGTGATCGAGTGGTGGTAAGTTTGTTCCCTAATTTATTTGTTTTGCATTGTTCGGGTGTGATTGAGGTACACTTGGGACACTGTTTCGCAAACACGCCCAAGTGACCGAGTGTGTGTTCCCTACCTTTCCACTTACTTTGTTTTTACCTCCCTCCCCCCCTCCTTTATGCAAACCTAGTGCCAATCAAGTTTACGGTCTCGGCTATTTCGTTTTTCAATGCAATGATGCCCCCAAATACGAGTCGTTGTTTGCTAGGAGTGATCCGATTTCATCCATCTCATGAGAGAGATGGAGAGCACGCTTCTTCCAATGCCATCGCTGCGCTTTCCGGGCCAGGGGGGGGGGGCAGCGGCGGGGAGTGGAGGCTCGTGAGGGCGGATGGATAGTCCCGATCCATCGGGAGGGAGACGGTTGGAGAGTCTGGAGCGCACTCTCGTCATCATTGAGCGACGTGGAGTGTGTGGTGCTCCGGGGGCGAATGAATGAATGCACTCCGCGTCGCCCCACATGCCCCCGACGACAATTAACTCGGCGCGCACGCGTACTCGCGGGTATTTGCTCGGCTCGGTAATTTATTCAAAGGCGGCGAGCCCGGGTGGTTGGTACTCAATGGTGGCGATGCGCACTCGGTCTCTCGTGGGACTCGAGCGAGTGAGCGGAGGCCAGTGAGAAAGGAGGAGGCGGCAAGAAAGTCAAACGGAAGGGGGAGTAGGGGACTACTGTTGTCGACTGCGGCGGTCTCTTTCTTGCGAATGCATCGGGAAGGATTCCCGCTATTCCTCCTCTTCCCGTCACGGCAATTTCGATTCCCTTGCAGGACTTCACGTCCTTCGGAAGACCCTTCTTTTGATAGAGCGCAATTGTCCTCGTGTAAACTTCAAAAACGAGCGGGACACGCATAAAAAGTGGTATCGGCTAGGTAACCGATCCAAGCGTGACGCCTTCGTAATGCGTATTTACATAACAGCGTTATTATTAACCGCATTCAAATCGATTATGGTATGTTTTCGATAGCTCCAGGTAATAATACACATACTCCTCCACTCCTAACCCCTGGTTAATACAACACAAAAAATCCTTAAATCCCCTACTATACGAGGGCTGTCCAGAGAGTAGCCTCCGTTTGCGTGAGAATTAGTGGAAGTAAGTGATTAGTGTATGGATGCACACAGTATGTCAGTATACGCCTCGATTTGCAGTGGCTAGACGGTTGCGCCGTTTTTTCTTTGTTTACAGTAGCGAGTCAAAATGAAAAATACAATTGAAATTCACGCCAAATGTGAATTTCGTTTAGCGATTAGGTTTCTTATTGATAAAAAAACTTCAAATCTGCTGACATCAATCATCGGGAATTAAGTGCTATGCCAATGAGATGATTGACAAGAGTTGTGTGCGTCAGTGTTGTCGTTCGTTGAACGGGCAAATGTCCACGATGACGACAGAACTGGCCGCCCTTCTGTGGTGAGCAATGAACTGCTATACCTGAATACTGATCAAAACGTTCGTGAAAATTGACGTTTTACGATATCTGAAATATTTAGAAAGCTTTCTACAGATTTCTACGACACTGTTGCATGGAAAAACAACTGGGAAGTTAGGCTGCTACATGTTTTGGGCTGGTCTCTGGTCGAGGATCTCCAAGATGCCGTCATCGGTTGGCTGCGATCTCAAGCGGCAGAATTTTATGCTGAAGGAATCCGTAAAATATTTCAAAGATGTGACAAATGTTAAAATCTATTTGGAGAATGTGTATAAAAATAGTAGGCACACGTAGTTTTGAGATTAAAATAATAAATTTTCTGCATCTATTCCAGGGTATTTTACTAGTTAGAGTGTTTGCATGTGTGTGGGGTGTAAATGTTCTTGCATGAATGTTTGGCATGTTTTTTTGGGGATGCATGAATTTTTGGTTTTTGCATGCGATTATTTTTTCTTTTCTAAATAACGGGTGGTGTCCTAACACCCCCCGCCACACGCCCTAGCGGCGGCTTGCGGGGTCTTAAATAGATGTAGATGTATTTTTGATAGCATGACGGATTTTACTTTCTGGACTCTGGCTCTCTGATTTTACAATGGTTTTTTCATCAGTGCTGCGTGCCTTCTAAATCCAAAATTGCATGAGCAATACCCATTTTTCTCATCCGCCCTCGTCGCTTTCCCCTTCTTCATCTCCGTCGCAGTATCTCCATCTATATCACCATCTCCAGCATCCGGTTGCCTAACAGTCTCTTCTACGTCCAATCCCTCTCGCCTTCTTCGATCATTTCCTGGCAATCGTCTCCGTTTCCATATAATGCCTAGAGCTCCATTGGTTCATCTCTCCTTCTAAATATTTATTATTACATTTTTCTCTACGTCCACTTCTCAAAAGCATAACAATGTTATCGGAACCCCAACGCCACATGATACATTTTTTAATTTATCAAAAGTGAGGTCCTTTTTCGAAATTGGAAGATATTAATGTCCCACATTCCTGTCCCTATAAATTTTTCTCCCGCTACTTGTTTCTTCATCAGCGATTGCAGAAAAATAGTGTCGCAATATCATGCACGAGTCGGCGATGCACGAGTCGGGCCTCGAAACATCGGCCAACATGGAACCCCTAACCCGGTGGAAGACCCGAAAGAACTTCATAAAGCAAATACGCCGGGAAAGCACCAGATCATTATATTAAAATGTTCCATTTATATTTACATCCACGTAACTTGATGCCAGGGAAATAAATATAGTAAAAATAATCTAAAAAGAAAAACTCGCGCGAGTGGAAGTCGGTGGAAATAGTTCTCAGCTCAATGAACCATTTACGTCTGCTACAATGGGGGACGGACTGCGGGAAGGGGTGGGGGGCTCGGTCTCTCGGATTTCCTGGGCCTTCACGAGTTAGTGCTCAGCTTTAAATCAGCATCTCTTCAATTGCGACCAGCAAGAGTAACCTTAAAAGTATTTCGAATTTTTGCATTAGATCAATTATATTTTCGCAAAATATAACGTCGCGGTGGACGCGCGGTGAATGAATTCGTGGGTTTCATACAATTGAGGCAAGTCTATTGGATTGGATCATAATCTCACTAATCACCAGCGAACGGTTGTTTGTCGAAAGTTCAAAAATAAAGCTTTCCGATAGTGTTATGGTCAATTCATATCGAGATGATCCAGCCATAGGGTGTGCAAAAATTGTTTCAATGAGATTGAAATTTTTTTCCCTCCCTCGGCGAATTCTTTTTTTGAGTGGTATAAATCCATTTCATGGATAATTATCGCTCTCCATCCGCGAGTTGCCCGGCCGACCGGCAACAATGAGTGCATTTTGAGCGTTGGCTCTCCTCATTGTTGTCCTTAAATAAAGGATTCCCTTCTGCCCTAAACCCTTCTACCCCCACTCCCAGTGTCCTCTGGCCAGCTCATAGATGCATGCGCGGATGTGCTCTCCGCAATCCGATCTCTCATTGTTCCCCTCCCCAAAAACAACTCGAGCAAAGAATGGGTCATTTTATTTTCGTCCCCCACTCAAACATTCGCAAAAATGCACGCTGGGAAACGAGGGTGGGGGGGAGCAGAGGGAACAAATGGGAGGGGGGGGTGTGTGACTCTCCCTGGCCGTGGATGGCTTTGGGGTGCAGAAACAAAACTGGGGCGAGATTTTCCAGCAGGCTAGGGTGGAAATAAATCATGCACCCAAATACATTTTTTTTCGATGCAGCGCCTTTTTTTTTCCTCGCCTGAAAATTCAGTTAGCTTGTGTGGGACTTGGGCGTGCATGCGCTGGTGCTGCCCTCTGGCTGCCCTGGGTCTCTTTCAGCCGAGGGCCGCCATCATTTCCAACCACTCGATGAAGTACCCGAAGAATAACTTGTATTGTCGATGGCCCTTTTCACAAAATCCCTCTCCCCTCCGACCCTCCAAGGGTTCTCCCCATCGCCTGCCACACGCAAAACACATACGACACACGCTCCGTGATTCTTCTCCCGGGCACAGTGGCGCTGCATTCTGCATCCCTTTCACACGATCATATGAACACAGGTACTCCTCGGCCCCCCATCCGTCGATGACCTCCCACCATTCTACACCCTTAACCCTAACCACACCCCCTTTCACTCTTCCACAGAGCTGCGCTAACCCTTTTTTTTGTAAAAATAAAACCATGACACAATTCTCTTCATCCTCTTATGTTTAACTAACTCCTCTCGCCCCCTGGAGGTCCATACCGGCAGCCCACGCACGCACCGCTCCTCCCCCCTCACTTACTCACGCATTTCGGTCGGTTGGAAGTTGTGCGCCCTTCGGCCGGGAGGACCCCACGTGCTCATTTCATCGCGGAGGTGTGTGCACGATTCGGTGTCAAGTTTGAAGGGCGGGTGGGGTTGGTACTGGAGAGGAGACCGCGATTCCCGACGCCGTTTTTCGCCCGCGCGGCGGACGGGCGATGGGGCGGGCCGAGTCGCGTGGTGCCTTGATCGCCGAGGCGAGGGCGGGCGAGATATTGGTTGCCCTGAGCCAAAATACTTGACTTATGTCTTATTTTATATTGTGCTCCGAGGGGTGTCCTCGTTGAAAGGCCATGCCGAGCTGGGACAACACTGCTTTTCATCGCACGCAGCAGTAAATTGCGTGTTATTTGAAATATGTATTATGTATGCAGTGTGATGAAGTCAGATGCGACGGTTTAATGGTACAGGCATTGTCAGTCATATGCATTTCTTTCGACGTTATTGCCTAATAAGTAAAGTGGTGACCTATATTACATCGTTTAGTACTAGTTTAGGCACTGTATAACAGACGCTAATAAGTTTGTAAGTCCCTGTAAAAATTATCTTTATATTAGGATTGGTAAAAATCGTTTTCACATCACAAATACGTGCATTCCATCCTAGTGATTTTGCTCCATTTAACAGTTTACGAAATATTTTACTTTCTTCAATCTTATTCAAAATTCTTGTATTTCTTTCGCTCTCTGTCATGCTATCTGGGAATTTTTCACAAAAACCTACGGCCTTCCGCCATGTTTGACGCCTCCAGGTGGCAAAACCTTCCTTTATAAAATAAGAGGGGGGGGGGAAGAAACTCCAATGGCCGTAATACTAAGGCCATTAATATATTACGGCCATTGGAGTTTCTTCTTCCCCCCCCCTTATTTTAACTGAGAGGCCGTAGAGCTCATTATTTCTTGCCACCTTCCTTTATGTTTATTTAAGTACTTCCATAATTGCTATTGAATTAATGAGCATCATGCATGTGTAATTAAGGCTATAATTACACAGCCTTGTGCGCGCGCAATTGAAAAATCAGTTGTTAGCTCTTTGTATTCAGCTCCAAGCAATTATATTGTGTATTAATAATGTATATTTTTTCGGCCAAGTTGCAGCCACATTATAAAGTATTTACACCTATTCAACTATTCAAAACATCAAGCTTACGCAAGGACTGCGTATTTCACGGAAATGCATGTCACGCACAGCTGGTGTCTAGTTCTAGTGCAGCTTGCAATTTTTATGAAAACATACAAACGCTACTCAACACAGAATCAGTAAAAAATGCGTAACACAATTCAATTAAATTAAATAAAATCTGACTGTAGCACAGGCTAAGGTTCCTAGCAAATTTCCTTACCTTGGAGAAGTGAAAATGGATGGATATCGCGACAATTGGGTCGCGGTAGTCCAGGGGGTAGAGCGTTGGACTACTGACCGGAGGGGCCCGGATTCAATTCCCGGGTAAGGCACTCTAGGTACCTGTGGCTCCACCCAAGCTCGGTGATTTTTCAGGTACCAGATCTTCCTGGAAAACCATAACCGGCACAGGGAAAGGCAATGCCCCCCCCCCTTTATTACCTTGATGCATGAATTTCGCACGCCGTCGGGCTCAGTAGTGGTTGAACTCTACCATCACCAACCAAACCGACCTTCGGGTTGATTACTGTGTTTATGGTTTTTATGGTGACCATTTTTGGTATTCTACCATTCATAGTAGGTAATGGAAGGGCACACACTTAACTATGAAAAATGTCTTTGTCTTTCTTAAAAAACACAAAAAGACACCCGACATTTTATTTAACGATTCCTCCATTATGCATACTTCCTCCCTCCCATCGTCCCGTCTAACATCCCTATCCTATTCCTGCCCCTTCCTCGTCTACATCGCAAGTAATGGCTCGCCTCGCAAACATCCTCCCCTCCATCACAGCCTTCAACAACCCATCGCCAATCGGAATGCTCTCAATTCCACCTTTCCTGCCTCCTTTGCATTTATCCCAACAATCACCTCTCCTCTCCTACCCTATCTAGTACTTCTTCGTTTGTTTTCCTTTCTCTCCGCTTCACCTTTTCCATCCTTCTCTACGACCACATCAGTCACCAATTAGGGTTACATCTTGCTTCAACGACCGTGTCTCCGTACAAAACTGAACTCCACATCAAACTTTGATGAATCTTCATCTATCTTTCCCTTGATCAACGTCCCAGTTATTAATACCCTCCTCTTCGTGAAAGCTTCTTTGTCTTCCGCAATTCTTCTTCCTACGTATGTCCCAACTACTTGACCCATCTCCGCCATGAAATTTCCCAGGAAAGATAACCTGCACCACCCGCTGGTTTCGTTACCTGCTATTTGAGCGCTTATCTCCGTCTTCCTCCACCACCTCGAAATGCTCATAGCCTTTAAAACTCGTGGGGTCAGGCTTCACTTCGTGATAGTTTTCTATATCCATCAAATTAAATAATGAACGTATTTCTCCAAACAATTTATTTGGTCTGGTACAGCGCGTTACACCGCAATAGGGCATCATCCGATTCGCGCGAAACACGTTTTACTCCCACCTGACGGTGCCGTCTACAATGATGCGGAAACGTGTTGTGCCAGGCCAAATAAATTCTGTGGAATAATACGTTCTCTCTTTCATTTGATGGATACTCATAGCCTTTGTTTTGCAATCCTTTATTTCAAACCTTTGACTGACTGACTAGCTGAAACTTGATCTTTCGCAACCTTACTGTTTCTGGCAATTCCTATCTCCTGTTCTTCCCATGCCATATTATAGCATTTCCTCCTCGTACAATTCGAGAAGCACGGGTGATAATGAACACCCAATGTCGCCCAAACACTGTCCATTCCAACTCCACTACTCAGACCTGAGCAGTCTGAGACATTTACACGTTGTGGATATGTCGCCGATTCATCCAATAAACTCCTATTTTCTCCAATAGTTTCATCAATGTCATCCGATTCAGTCTATCGAACGGCTTCTCGAAATTTACAATACAAACAAATACATCCTGACAAATTCCAAAGAAACTGCGGGAGATGCCGCAACAGTAACTTTTATTTACACTCTGAAATTGTTGCATTGAAATACATCCTGATTTTACTCTGCGATTCCCTCTTTTAATTTTCACATTACTACATCTACTTTCCCCTTTCTGAACGCAAACTCACCCCTTTATGATTTCATGAACTCCCCAGCGATGTTCATTCCTGTCTTCGGCACTTCCTATTCTTTCTTCGTCTCTCCAACCGTGAATCTGTGGTTGGAAATCTTCGGGTGATGATGGGAGCCCCGGTTTCCCCGCCTTTTTACATCGCACACGTGCAGAAACTGAGAGGAAGGTTGGTGGTTAGATCGAAATAGTTTTCCACAGCATTTGGTTGGAGTAATCGAGCGCATCAATGGACTAGTGTTTGCCTTATACGCAAATTACTCCCTCAGTGTTACTCTAAATGATCATATGAAGGCAATGCGTCGATTATTCAAAGGGGCACTCCTAAAGGCATATTCCTCCTCGTTTATCGCAGTTGACAGTTTCTATGATGGAGAAAGAACGTCGATCGATTTCTCCGAGATCAGATCGAAGGCCATTTGTTTCAGCTGATCCACCTGAGAATGATTAATACTTTTTTAAACCATTCCAATTCCTTCACTCTTCTCCGCTACCAGCTCCCTCACGCGAATGAAATATTCGAAAGGACGTTAAGGAGTGTCGGGCAGGAGTGACCTTTCATTTCTTAGAGCCAATGGCGCAACACAACGATGCTATCTATCTTTGACGGATGGAAACCTTCATGTCTCCATTCAATTAATAAATTCACGGTCCACCTTTTTTTATTTTTTCACTTGTTCACCCGTGCGTAAAATATTTTCTTGAAAAAACTAATTTTCATACTTTCGAGGATCAGTTGACGAATAATTTTAAAGTCAAATATTGACACGTTTGACGTTTTATTGGAAATTTATTTAACGGCATTTTATAAAAGAAGCGAGTGAGTTGGGACCATCGCGTCACTCGATCTTCTATAAAAGCCTTCCCCCAGTCATTTCACTATTAGCCGTTGCTTTCGTTGTCCATGAGATTCTAAGCTAAGGTATTACTATTTCCTCAACATATTCACATTCTGCGTCTTTTAAATGTTCATCTACATGTACATAATCCCCCGCAAGACGCCATAAGGGCGCCTGGCGTGCGGTGTTTTTGGTGTATCGCAATTTGGTGGGTAACCACAATCACGGCTCCTGAATCATAATCATATATCAGTTTGATAATGCGCTCGGAAAGAGAAAATCACGCGGAAGAAGGTTTGCACTTAATGCAAGAATATTCAATAACAGAATATATTCAAATTATGCGGTAACCATGTTATAAATTTTAGACTAATTAATATGCATGCAGGATATCGGCAAAATACAAGTGCTCTGTTAATACTAATCATCACCTTCGCGTCTACGTTCTGTTTAATACCATTATTAAAATTTACATGCGAAGATAGACAGTGAGTGTCAGGTGGCACATAAGTCCCAAGTAATCACAAAAGATAATAGATAAAATCAGTAAGTAAAACAAAAGTACACTTAAAGGAAACTTCCAAACACAAAAATCTCTTTCACAAAACAAGGAAATCCTCATCTCATTAACATAAATCAATCAGCAAGAAAAACAAAGATAAATTTGAAAAATAAGCTGTTACACATAATTTTACACCAAACACCAATCAAATTATTTCTTATATTCCTTATATCTTTTCTTCAAAGTATGCACTCTGTTAGGAAAGGGCTCGAATAGTTTTGCAGTTATAGTGTTCCAATCAACAATTGTTTTATTTATAATAGAAAATACTTTTTATTCGTTCTTTGTGCCCGGTATTTTACCTTACATTTATGGTCATATCTCCCTATAAAATTTGGGTTCCCCGCCTCTTTCCTAAGACCTGCCCAAGCTTTCTCCCCCTTCAGAATGTGGAACATTCCACAAAGTCTACTTATTTTTCATCTACTTTTTTAAGGTTCCCAGCCCAGCGTATTTAGCATGTCAGACACACTCTCCATCCTCCTATACTTCCCCAGTACACATCGGGCAGCCTTTCTTTGTACCTTTTCCAGCTTTCCAGCTTTATTTTGATCTTTAATGGTACGAGGAAAAAAGGACATTTTAAATCTTCCCGTTCTACCATATATCTCCCTGATTTTACGTTGGTGATCTCATCTACCATAGAAAGCCGAGGCCTGTAATATGTCTTTGATATCCTCGGATAAATGGCCAGGCGCAAATTTACAGCGTAAATCCAACCTGTATTTCAACCAACGGTCAACTGGTCGCGCCCATCCTAATTTTTCCGATACTTTCGAGACAATGCTACCTTGTTCATAGCAACGTTTTACGAACGTTGCACTCGATCTAGTTTCAAAACTAAACCTTCCTCGTTTATCCCAAACACTTGCAGCGTACTCAAGGTGGGGCCTAACTAACGTGAAATAACAACGCCCCAAAGCAGCGTTCTCGGTGATTTAGAGAAGCTTTAAAATGTGAGCGTATTCAATCGCTCATCCATCAATACGGGTTTTCAATCCAAAAACTTCCTTGTTGATGCTCTCCAAGCTGTCTTGTTTCCTGTCATTATTTTAATTTCTTCAAATTTTTTCGTTCCATCATATTCTGCCTCTTACTTCTTGAAATACATTCTCCGTTGACCATCTTCTGTGATTTTCCCTCTCCGCAACTCTGCTTTCACTTTTGGCTCAAACTATCGTGCTTTAGAATGATAATTTACGTCTCTTTCTTTATCCTCACGAAGCTCGCTCTTCATCTACAACTCGAAGTACTGTTATATTTATTATATTTTCCATCTTTATTTATTTTCATATTTCTTCGATGTCACCACAATCCTATCACTCTTAAATGACATAGCTCCTGGCTTAACATGGTGGAAATCTTTCATGATGCAAGAAGACAGTTTGCTTTTCCAAATAGAATTTTTTTGTTACGACCCAGGTTTCGTTACAGCGCAACATCTTCAGGTTCTGATCAGGTCATACGTGAAGATACTATAACGATTTAAGAGTTAAGACCTGTAACAAAACCTAGGTCGAAAGGAAAAAATTTCTACGTGGCAAAGTGAATTGTCTTCTTTCATCACTGTCTCTTCGTCTATTGCGAGTGTTCTTGCTATCTAACTAACCAAATATCCTTTCATTAATTTCAGTGTTGTCTTTCCCCTGGATTCTTAAATATTCTTTGTTCCTGCTACACACTAACACATCTTTGTTGCATATCGGTTTATATTGAGGTTGTTTTTGCTCATCCGCCTCTCACACCATCTAGTATCATTTTCAGATCTCTTTCCGTCCCTGCGAATCCTGTCCACATTTACATTGTCGTACGAAAATCGTAGCATGCGAGTCCTTTCTCCC
Source organism: Hetaerina americana (assembly GCF_022747635.1). Classification (NCBI taxonomy): domain Eukaryota; kingdom Metazoa; phylum Arthropoda; class Insecta; order Odonata; family Calopterygidae; genus Hetaerina; species Hetaerina americana. Next base: position 74,094,740 of record NW_027287538.1, on the reverse strand, counting down.
CGTGCGTTCGTGTGTCGCCGCTTTTCGTATTTCCTCGTTAAAGGCCTTCTCATTAATCAATTGGAATATCAGGGACCATAACGAGCGACTCTGCCTAACGCCTTTCTTTATTTAAGAGTGCTCCTTGCTTCTAGAGCATCACATCAAAACCGACTATTTTCGTCCTATACATCGATCGTTTATCATATTCCTGTCATACATGTCGGTATGCCAATTCGTGGCCGACAATTTTACTTAAGTCTACACAATTTACCTTTAGGAATCTTTGGAATTAATATTCTCCTGATTAGATACTCTGCCATCAACCCTCCAAGGATAAATTCGACCGAAAAAAGAAATATCCTAAATGCATAAACACCAATACGAAACTTCCAGATTTTAATTGTATTTCAATGCAACAATTTCAGAGTGTAAAAATCATTCGCCTTGACTGGGACTCAACCCAGATCCCTCAATATCCGGTCGAGTGCTTTAGCCACTTAAGCTACCGAGGCGTCCTCTTAAACTCTGAAAATTTGGGGCTTTAAAAGGAACTAGATGTTGTGACGAAATACCGTACATACAATGTCACAGGCATTCGTAGTCGTGCGCGACGCGCCACTGTCCACGAGGTTAAAGCCAACTTTAAACACTTATGGTGTTTATACTTTGACAAATTCCAAAGAAACTGCGGGAGATTCCGTTAGCGGATGACTCCGTTAAAAGTTACTGTTGCGGCATCTCCCGCAGTTTCTTTGGAATTTAATATTATTGATGACATGGTCAGTAGTAATCCGTGTTAAATATTTAACAGCAATATTTTATGAATGATGTTTCCACCTAGCAGTCATTACACTCACTTTCGATTACCTAGCGCATGGGGGGTGTGGCCTCGCCCTCCACTCAATTTCCTATTGCCCAGTTAGTCTCCCTCTCGCTTTCGCGTCGCCATTATTCCCAATGTGATCTCACGTCTTTCTCTTAAGAACTTCGCGCTTAATTGTTCCTCATTGACGATTATTCCGAGTATTCAACCTGTTCATTTAGCTGACGTCATTCCCCCACAGCACACCACGTTGATTGGCGCCTTCTCTTATTGCATTCGTACGCACTGCTATTGCGGTTAGGTGGAAGAAGAGAGATCTACGCTCAGTTTCGACCAAATAAAGGCGCTTCATTGTTATTATTATTTTAATCAGCTGTTTTAACAGCTGCTAGGGTGAAGCATGCTCCGGATACAATCCGCAATGATTTATCCGATAATTCAAGGTTTATGTTTGTTTTTCATATGTCATTATGGACGTAATTATTCCATTCAACTATTTCAGACAGACCACCTGCTGTTAATCTCTTATCATTGAATGCAATACTTTTACCAGACCTTATCTTGATCTTAACCCTCTGTTAAAATTTTACCATTCCTTGATTTTTAGGCATACACCATCTGGAATGGCTATGATTTCTTCAAGAACATTTTGGGTTGGTAGTTAATATTTATTTAGGCCATGCAAAAAACATTAAAGAAACCTGAAGTTTAAAACTAATTGTTCGGAAGAAACTGACACAAATTGAAACAGAATAAAGGCGGTTTATTCGAAACTTGCACTGGTAGAATTTTTTTGGAACCCGAAACAGCACAAGCCAAAGTTCTCTCCATCCCCCCCCTCTCCCCCCCTATTCCCCCTCCCCCTCTCCCCCCCCCCGGGATGGTCGTGGGCCAAGAGCCATTGGAGTCACAAAAAAGCCTTTGCTGCACACGTTCCCACAACGAGCCGTCGGACCGACCGCAGACACCTTCTTCCTTTCTCAAATTTCCTCCCTCCGGCCACTCCTTTTCCAGTGGGCCTAGAAATCGGTCAAGGACCCAGAAGTGTCGCATTGGCTCTTTTGAGCCGAGCTGTCAACCCCGTGGACCGTTCTAATCACATGAGACAGCCCTGGAAGCTGACTTGGCCGGAGTTTTTCGGGATTGACGTGTGAGAGTCTTCATACTTAATCCTCCGAAAGGAATAATGTAGCTTTTTTACGCAATCCTTTTTTTTGATAATGCCCTTTATATATATATATATATATATATATATATATATATATATATATATATATATATATATCCCGGCGGTGTTGAATATTTTTCAAAGGTATCTCGATCCCTACTTGAGGTGCTTTGTGGAGGGCACTTTGAGTGAGTACGCCGTCCGTCGGATGGGACGTTAAACTGCGGACCCCTTGGCGCCTTTCGTAAAGAGTAGGCTAATGCCGACGCCGGGTTTCTCTCCACCCTTCATCCTTTCCTGTCCATCCCCTATGGCGCAAATGACCTTAGCTGTCGGTCGCCTCCCCTAAAAACTACTACTACTATATATATATATATATATATATATATATATATATATATATATATATATATATATATATATATACATTATATATATTAATGCACACACACACCCATACACTCACACCAACATACACACATGCAGTGGTGTGTGTGTGTATATGTGTATGTACAAGCCGCATTCATAATGAATTCTGGAAGCACAATGAACGGAATATTTCTGATCCGATCGAAGAGAGTCGCTCGGTCGACCCTTTTTTTATCCTTTTTCTTGCTTCTTGCTCCCAGCATACATAACCCATGGTTTCCCTTTCCATTGTGGCGCAACCTACCGATCTTCATCCTTTTCCTTAACTCTGTTTATTTTTTCCTTTCATTAGGGAGGGGTACATCTCCTCCGAGAGGTTGTGGCTGTCACGTTTCTCTTTCCTGTCATCGTTTGGGCCCCAAGAGTACGGCCCGTGGGAGAATTCCTCGCGAGATCTCGCCGAAGATTTGCTAAAGAGCCCTTTTCTTACCTCCGCCTCCCCCCTTTCCCTACTCCCTCCCTCTCGCCCCCCCCTTTCCCTTTTTCTAAGCCTCCTCGCAGTGCAGTGACGAGATATTTCATCAATCTTCGTGCTGATGTGGAATTACTTCATCAGATTATTAATACTACGTGCTCCATGCTTTTACCTCACTTTCGGATAATCCGTTCACCTCCCCCATCGTTACTTCCAAAAGCATTCCTCCCAGGATAAGGGTACGCGAGTCAGTCTCTTCATCGGACTGTTGGCACTCTGGAATTCGGCACATTTGCAGATAAGAGGAAATATATGGTAATGTAGTACACTTGTTTAGGCAGGTAGGGGGCTCACTGCTAATTCTGCATCAACTTACAAAAAGTGTTCAAGAAATATTGACAATTGTTTTTTTGTTCTCATGATTAATGGAACAAAAATATAATGCTATGCTCTTTTGTTATCTTAATGCTAAATTTACCTCACCATGGATTACAACCTTGACGTGGTGGCATATGCGTTCTGATGCCTCCTAGAGCTGTGCTGCTGGGAGATATGATATTTGCGAATAAAATGCAAATGCTATCATCATTCTCCAATGAATATTGCCATAATTTCGAATGCGGTCGGTTAAAAAATTTTGTATGCCTTATGCTATGAAGAAACTTGAATTATTTTAGCTTTTTAGCTTTTGATATTTTAAATAACTACATGAATTCCTCGCGGTTTGTGGCATGGAATGATATCGTACCAAAATTGTGTGCGATTGCAATGCATATATCTTTATAAACAAAGAAATGGCGAAAGGGAGCAAGAAATAGTCGAGTGTCTAGTCTTGGGTTTGTTGTCATCGTAGCGTGAAGAAAAGAGTGTCTAAATTTGTCGGTACTATAGTCTTTTGATATTTTATCCGGCAAACCTAATCCACCGAAATGACGTGGGGCCCTAATTACTAATTCCCCGGGAGTCATATTGCGAACTGGAGTGTCCTGAACATACCAAAACATATCTTAGCCTGCAATGGTGGATGGCGTAACTTGGTGGAACTCATTCATGAACTGTAGAAGAGGAAATGCTCTGCTATTCCACAGCAGATTTAAATTTACTGCGACCGGTTTCCATACAGCGTGCATCATCTGGCTGTAGCCAAACCGGTCACAGCTAAGTTATATTTTGTGGAATAACAGAGTTTTTCCTTTTCTACGCATACCTTGGTCTACAATTTTCGCACCATTCCTCGTTCTTTCTTCCTGTCAAAAATTTGGGTAGCATGGTCACTGAAGTAGGCGGATAGACGTAGATTGGAGGGATTTGAAATGTGGGTTTGTAGAAGGATGGAGAAGGTAAAATGGACTGAAAGGAAAACAAACGGGGAAGTGCTTAGGCATGGTGGGGGAGGAGGATAGGGGATTGTTGGGAGAAATCATGAAGAGGCAGGAATGTTGGGTGCAGAGCACATGGATTAGTAATGGGGCGTTGAAGACTGTGATCTACATCTACATCTACATCAATACCCTGCAAGCCACCAAAAAGGTGTAGAGGGGAGGAAGTTAGGCAAACGAAGAATGGACAGGGATAGGATAGGGATACTGGGTATGGAATGAAGGGAGGAAGTATGTGGAATCGAAATGAGTGGCTGAAATGGTGGGTGTTAGGTTGTGTTTTTGTAGGATAGGAATGTGTCGTGCTACCGTTATAGAGGCTGCGTCCATCCAAAGCCCCATCCTAACCGGTGGAGTACAGTAACTACCTAATTTTCTCTTCTGCCATCGACTATATTTGCAGCCTATTTTCAAAATGGCCTCATTCCAATGCCAAATGACATCTGTTGTTCATACTTTGTGCATTATTTAAAGGTATTCTATCTAATGTGTAAAAGGAGTAGTTTTTGTGGCTATTTTCTTCCCCATTACGCGAGAATTTGCTTTTGTCCACGCTGGATTATTTTCTTTTTCATTTTTTCGTAACCACTGCATTCATTCTTGCTCCTTACAAATCCTATTCTCCCACTTCCTGTGCCTCTCCTAACCAGGCTTATTCCTTTCATATAGGCCGTTTTCATAGTGTTTTCCTATAATTAAGTCTTATTCCAGAGGGATCTAAGATCGTCTTCTGGATATTAGGACGCTAAAGTTAAAACTTAAGTGCTTAACTATTTCTAATTTTCTGTCAGTTTAATTAAATCCAGTTCACAATTTATAATGTCTTATTTCCCGTTTCAAATATTCCAAATTATTTTTTTACTATCCATTCCGTAGGTAAATATACGAAAAGGGAGCTTCATTCCGGGCTGCGACCGAATATACAGAAGTGACTTGTGAGACTCGACTGTGGACCTCCGGAGTCAGACCTTGGGCCATCGTCAGCGAGAAAGGAAGAGCAAAATCAAAATTCAATGGCAATGTATCATTCGAGCATGCATTAATCCTACTTTGGTATCTATATTTTATTGGCATTGAAGATCTAATAGTATCGCAAATAAAGTAATTTAGCGCTACCAAAGAAGAATATGATTTTGGAATTCCTCCTTTTGAATTAAATTGCATCAACACATTTGACAAAGGACGAGCGGTAAAAATGTTGCATTTTCAATTTTTCCGTCCAAAAAAATTGAATATTTTTTTTATTTCTAGTGCAAATAGAACTTTTTGTTGCGATTAATAACTAATAGGCATGTATTAATGATGCTATTGCTTTGAAGAAGTTCTAATTTCAATTTTTCCTAATTAAGAAAATATAGTAACAATTTTCCACACGATAAGTTAATGAGCACGACCGGGTTTCGATGAACAGGTTGCATACATCATCTCCAGGTCGCTAAACATCAAAACCCAGTCGTGCTCTTAATCTTAATACTATCTTTTCTTCCTTGCGCTCGATTTCCACCGCATCACCCTGAAACTACTCAATGTTTTCAATTTTTCCCAATGGGCAGTCAATCTTTGGACGATAATTACCCATTTATTATAGGCATCATATTTGATATTCGTTAATTGATATTCATTTGAGAGAAATCACTCACTCAGCACTTGTTTCCACCCTCTAAGGCCACACTGTCTCAGGATAATTAATTTCCAATGAAAAGCATTTGGGACAATTCCATTGCGTTTGAAAAGTTGGAACGGCTGAAACGGAATGGCTTTCCTCGGACGCGGGATGTCGACCGACGTGTCTCCCCGACAGTCAGTTACTTGGTCAGGAGCGTCGCATTGGAAATCAAGAGAAACGCAATTGTGAGCCGGGAGCGATGGCATGGCGATGGGGAACGCATATTTGGCGACGCTCCCGCCTGTAAACGCACGCCCTCTATCCCCTTGGCTCTCATTGCGCCCACTTCGGCGTCTCTCGTCTGTCGCTCGGATGGACGTCTCGGCGAGTGAGGAATAGAGACGGTAACGAGACAGGGGCGGCGGTGGGGGCCGGCGGCTTCATGAAGGGGATCGGGTGAGCGAGGGAGGGTGTTGAGGGAGGGGGGTTCCATGGGGGTGGGGGAGCGGACGCGGTTAATACGGGCGCGTGCTGGGGTGGGGTAGGAGAAGGGGCCCGGGATCAGGGAATAAAGAAGGGATAAAAAGTAGGCAATGGGCAGAGGTCACGCAAAAGGAAGTCGGGGGGGGGGAGAATGCGGTCGATTGGGGGGGGGGGGTAACGAATAAGAAGGCGGAGGTCGAGGGGGCGGGTGGGGGGGGAGAGGGGGATAAATCCTAATTTATGCACGTGTGGGTGGCGGCTGGTGGTGGGTACTGTATACAGACAGGGTGGGAATTAGATACGGAATAGAGTGAAATGAGAGCGGTCGGCCGGAGGGGAGGCGGCATCATTGTCCCGGACAGGAGCAGCGCCCCCTCCGGAGTGCCTCTCCCCACCCCTCACTCCTTCCCACAGCGACTCCAGGGAAAGGGACTCGCGTATGTTCGGAAGCCACAACAACCGGTCACGGAAATGGGGTGTCCCACAAATCCCGTTCCGACTCCTTTTTCCTTACGCGCTTCTCCTTCGAAAAAAATACGGGGAGCGGCAAACCCTCATTAATATCCCCTCCGATCCTTCGAGGGCGCCCTTTTATTTCTCTCCCTTGAGGTCACTTCATCCCCCTTCGCTCGCTTCCTCCGAGGGCAAAAGGTTCCCTCGTCCCAGCCATCCTCCGGCCCGCGCTCTCCCACAAAGTATCCGCGCCGCCGAGGGCCTCCGTTCCTAAAATAAAAGAGGACGCGATGTTTATCGCCCCTTTACCGCCGCCGCCGCGGCCCTGGGTCAGCCCCGCCGGAGGGGCGACGCGATCCCCCCTGAGATGGGCGCACTAATGAATAGGACGTGGTCGAAGAGGATGACATTTTTCCGGAGCCATTCTCCGTCAATCTTTCTCGGGGGGTCGATGAAAATCAAAAGGGCACTTCCCTCTCTCCCTCCTCCCGGCTCCCAGGAATGCCTCACTCCCGCTCGTCTTACTACCCGTTCCCCGACACGCCACGACTTGAGCACGCAGAGTAATTATGGTCATTGGTTCAGCTATTACTTGAAGCACGTATGCTAATTCAAAGGCTTTGTGCATTTGCATGACTCCTACAGCCTACTGTTTGCTCAGACACGGTGTCATGCATCCATCTGCCGCTCTCTCTCGCTATAGTCGACATCTCACCTTCAACAACTCACTCTGCAGCACTTTCCGCGTCTTCAGTGGAGAAGAAACTTCAACAAAGCACTACATTTCCTCAAGACTCGATGAGTATCCAATCACTCATTCCAAAGAAAACCCATCTCCGAATATGCGCCGGAGGCATTATGGCCGCATGAGCTTTGATTATTGTCTTGATGATAGCTAATAATAAATTAATTGAACACTTGAAACTCCCTTTTTAAATGAATATATCATGGGTTTTCGCTCTTGAAGGGCCATCGGATATTTAGTTTCAGTGCGTAAGGAAAACATGATTTCATTTTACCCTGGCCTGTTTATTTCTTTCGTCCCTTATAATCCGATTGTTTGAAATGCGATGGAAGAATCCTTTCCGTCGCTGATTTTCTTCGTAACGCTGTATTTTTTTGCCCATGACTTCAATCTATCGGCCGAAGACTAAATAAGAGAAGGCGAAATTGCAAATTGAAGAAAACCTTATCCCTAGAAAAGTTATCTCTAATTGATCTTGTTATAATATACTCTTTCCCTCGTACTTATGCATATGCGTGCGTGTAAAATGAAAGGATTTTTGGATGAATATATACGTCTCTGTGGGTTTAGGTCTACATGGATCTGTTGATTTTGCATGTGGTTCGGTTCCCTTTTACGGGTGGCGACCTAACACCCCCCGCCAAACGCCCTAATGGCGGCTTACGGGGTATTATGTAAATGTAGATATACTCATAACTATTACAACTGTGTAAGACAAGGTGCTTATTTTTCACACGTGACAAGGTGCTTTGGAATAATGAGGCACTAAATTGATGATTATAGGATCATAATTTATTCAACTGAAGATCGTTAATGCATATTTAATTTATTGGCACGTATTTACATTAGGCCAATACTAAACATTATGAGATATAGAGATTTCGCTTGTACATTTTTATGAGGTTCTAATTGCTCTCATAATTTCACAATTATAGTATCACAATAAATTTTGTGGCGGTGGGTTAGCGTCCTCAACAGTCAACGCAGAGGTCGCGGGTTCCAGCCTAGGTAGGCTCCATCTAGGGCTTGGACATTTGTAATTTTTTCTCTTGTATTATATATCACCGTTAAAAATCCTATGTAAAGGCCAAAGAAATCTTTTCGGATTGATACAAAATGAATGAAAAAATAAGTAATGTGACTACGTACTTAACTGTGTATCCCTTCAATGGTTTTCCCCTTGCAAGTGTTACTCATGAATTTGCCTTGATCACTTATTATTTCTTTCCTCCATTTGCTGTAATATTTTCAATATTACAGTAAATGGAGAAAAACAGAGGTTTGACGTAGATAAAAAATCAGATGAAACCACGGGTGGTGTCCTAATACCCCTCGTAACACGCCCTTGCGGCAACTTGCGGTGTATTGTGTAGATGTATATGTAGAAATGCAATGGCAACAGTCTCTTCTTTCAGAAGATTGGAGAATATATCAACTAGGGAAGCTAGGCCCTAATTCTAGGGAAAATGAAAGACACATAACCCCAGTCCTGAGTTAAACTCTCCGGGCTGCCGAACAGCGAAGATTTTTCTGTCCCTTGGACCGTCAAGTGACTGCGCGCTGCACCAATAGGAGACCTCTTTGGGAAGGATAAGAAAAAAAAGCTGAAATCAGAGACGACTTTCGTGTTTGGATAACGCATTGATTCCCACCTTAAAAAAATAGATCCCCTTAATGGTATTCATACGGACACATCCATTCCCACAATCCAGTCAACTTACTTTTAGATTTGCGCAAAAAAAATGGGCCTGGAAACGGGAAGGAGGGCCTGGTTAATTGCTGCTTCCTCCCTTTTCCTCGGCCTTGTTTACGCGCTAATATTTGTTGAGGCCGATAATCAAACCGGGGCCGTTTAAACAGTGTTGCGGCGGAAGGGAAGCTCGTAAAAAGTCGAAGGTGGGTTTCCTCCGGCGTCACTTTCTTGCCGATTCCCTCTCCATTTCTTTTAATCCTCCTCCCGGGCGCTGTATTTTCTTTTTCACGTCCGACGGCCGTCCTCTGCGACCAGGGGGGAGGGGAGCATTAGGTGGACACCCTCTCGTTGGGTGGGCCGCAGCAATGAGGACCCTCGCCTCATTCGGTTCGCCCAAAAAGAACGCGAGCCTCGGGAATCGTTGGGGGCTCAACTTCGTTAGCAGAGCGGTAAGGGAAATTCATTCGACTCCTCTCCTTATATACGGTCATTGTTAGCGCTCATTTGAAGTGACACTGTTGGCCGTGGCTGGGGGGGACGCCAACCTCAGCCCGCCCCCCCAAACCCACCTCCCCCCTCTCCCTCATTCCCCGTCCCACACCCTCCACGGCCCGGCCCGCCAGCACCGCCCCCCCTCCGTTTTGGGGTCATGGTGGATGGAGTCTGCGGGCGCGGCGTCACGGCAAGGAGGAATCGCCTCTTTTATTCCTCTCGTCTTCCACCCAATCATTTTGCTTTTGAGGGCTACGACTCACCAACTCCGCCAATAGCATTCATCCTCCCTCCTTTTGCTTCGCAGTGCTTATCCCTATCTCAGGGATCTACATCGATCTGCACAGTACCCAGCATGTCGCCGCAAGGGTGTGTGGCGGGGGATGTGTTAGGACACCACCCTCAAAACAGACTGCAAGCATATGCAAAACAAACAAAAGCATGTGATTCACACCCAAACAGACGAATGGTAATTCATGAAAAACCTATATATAGTAGCATCTTACATGCACAAGCACCTACAAGTACACCTTATGTCCACGCAGTATTTAATATTGTTCTCACTTGGGAATCGAATATATTTCCCATTTCTATAGTTACTTTGATTTCTTACAATATACCTGATTGACTGAGCAAAGAACGAACTTTAGAATCTATCTGCACTGGAATGTATCTCCCTTATCTTATCTTTGTGGTCAGACCGACTATAATAGAGTGGGGCCATAACAATTCCCTTTGTGTCAGCGTTAAACCCATTTTAATTAAAAATAGCAATTTTCCACAAAAATAAAGTTTAATGCGACCGGTTTCAATGTTACTACATCATCATCAGGTGACAGTTAAACCTCAGAGTCCAGTATATATATGGTTAAAGGCAAGTAAGGGGATGGTGGAGGAAAAGAGGGGAAGAGGGGGAAGGTGGAAGGCAGCATGGGTGACTATGTGAGTGGGGGGGGAAAGGGTTGGGGAAGACAAGGTGCAAAGACCCTAGGAGCCACGACGCGCTCTCCGGACTCCGGTTTAACTGTCACCTGATGATGATGTAGTAACATTGAAACCGGTCGCATTAAACTTTATTTTTGTGGAATATTGCTATTTTAATTAATCATGATATTCCACCATATCACGCCTGAAACGTCTCTTTTTGAACCTATTTGTTCTGAACCTTTCTAAAAGTCTCGCTTGTTCTCTTCGTATCTCAAGCAGCTCCCAGCCTAATTCCCCTTAACTGCCTGTGGCACTCGTCTTCTTATCGTCACAATTTTTGACGAATCTGGCGGATTTTCTCTAGACTTATCTAATTCATTTTGCCAAATTTTCTCCCAAGGATCCCAAATACTTGCCGCATATTCCAAATGAGGTATAACTAGAGTTAAATAACACCTCTCTTCTACTTTCTCATCACATTTCCCCACCACCCGTTTGATAAAGCTGAGTTTCTTTAAAGCGAATCCGCATCTTGTCCGGACATGTGCTCCCCATGAAAGACGTGGCGTTAGAACTATCCCCAAATATTTACCTCGATCTGCCGTAGTTAACACTGAACCCTCTATTTTGCAGTTACCCCAGAGGTTACCGCCTGAAGAGAACCAACCATCCGTTAAGGGGACTTTCAGGTTATCCGGAGGAACACACAGATTGGTGACCTAAAGGGTGAAGGTAATTTTCTTTTTGATTCACGTTTATTTAACGTATTCTACCGAAATATGTTTGGGCCATAATAATTCCACTTGTTTCATATTTAAACTTAAATGGTAAGATCACTTACCTGTCACGTAAAATGAGACAGTTCCAGGGAAGATTGAGTGAGATTGAAATATCATTAAATAGTACATTAATCCGCCCGAATGTTTTTAGTTTATCGAGAATAGAGCTGACCTAATATGAGTACTGAGCACTTTACAACGTGTGAAATACATATGTTATGGTAGAAAGGGGTCAGGTCTTTTCCTTTGCCGCCTTTGGTTAACCAGGATGTTCTGGTACCCGAAAAACCCCACAGTTCCAAGACTTATCTCGAATAATTTGTTTCAGGGTTTCCTGAAAATCTAAGATGGTAGTTCGTTGAAACATTAGAGAGAGATGTTTAAAACGAATATTGCTAGAATAGTTATTTTTAAATTAAATTCTAAATCTTAAATTATAAAGGAAAAAACATTTCCTTCTGACTACTTAGCTATTAATATATGTTGTGTATTGGGGAAAAGGCTTCCTTGGATACATTCTATATTGGGCTGGTCAAATGAGATAAAAAATTAAATGTGATAGCGATTCCTCCCTGAATTAATCATCGGCTTTGCCTTCTGGAAAGAAAGAAACTCTTCCTGATGCAGTGGTTATGAGAACAATAGTAGAAATGAAATCCAACTGAAGGTGTCTCTTTTAAGGTCTTACATTCCATGGTATTTCAGAGAAGAGTGTGTAAATAAAATGAAAGTATATGAGAGAAAATGTCTATTGGAGGGGCAGGGAAATTTCCATCATTCTCTCCAAGTCTATGCATTAATGAAGTTGGCTTTATTGGTGACACGGAATAGAGCATACTTAAGGAGTCGTTAGAATTTTAGGCGTGCCGAGGGATTCACCATAGTCATCCTGTTTTTCGAATTAGACCCAGAAGAAACGCTGAAGTACTTCTGGTATTTATATATGTTGGACGTAGAAATGAAAGTTGGCGTTTAAGTCTTTCGACTCAAATTTATGGACGTTTTAGGAATCAGTCACGGATAGCGACCGTTTAGGCATCAGTATGATAACTGTTGAATGAAGATTTTTCGTAAGAACTCATCAATTGTGTCAATCTTCTCCTTGAGAATAGTAGAGATAGTCTCAAGGAGAAGGTTGACGCAACTCAAGTGGAGAGACATATTAGAAAATGCGAATAAAATACACAGCGTCGTATATTGGATGACATTTTCCGAGTAGTGAATGCGTTGGAAGAATGAAGGAGAAATAATTCGTGGCCAAGGTGAAGAAGTGAACAACTGATTTCCTAGCAGAAATAGATGATGGATGATAGAGATTTTGGCGAGATCTTTGGTGCGATTTTAGAAACCAGGACCTCGAGGGAAGATGAGAATAAACTGGAGGACGGACGCTCTGTAGGCGGGGTGGTTGGAGAGGTGGATTGGGATGACGAGGTCGGTGGAGAGAAATCAAGGGGAGGGGCTGAGAGGTAGGGTTACAAGAAGGGAGGGAGGGGTCGATGTGGGAATTGTAGCGAAGGCAGATAACGTTTATGCATGATATCTACCTTCACATGATAACCCGCAAGCCGCCGTAAGGGCGAGTGGCGGGAGGTGTTGGGTCACTACACATAACCCTCATACACTGAGCATAGTCCATCATACATGTGCACTGAGTAGCAGTGGTGTGTTTAGGTTGTGATAGAAGAAAGCATGATAGAGGACCGTGGGTGAGCGAAGAGAGAATAGGTGTTTCGCAAGTGTATCAGAGGGCGAAATTGTTTGGGCAAAAGTTTTTATATTCTACATTACACTTTCTTAAATCCGGAAAAAACTTTGGTTATTTTTAGTAACCATAAAAAACCCACTTTTACCATGCCCTTGAGGGCACGAAACTTCGGAACAGTGTCATTTAAGCTAAATACAAGTATTGCGAATTTCCTTCCAAGAACATTTCGCCAAATATATGCTTGCTTCGTAAATATTTTTCCAAGTTTTCAACTGTTCAGCTTCTGCTTTGAGACGGCGGTCGGACGTACGTATCCACCCACACTTCACGTGACATCATATTACGAGAGGGGGGAGAGGCGGAGGGAAGAGAGTCAACCCCAAATCGCTTATTGGTCTCGCATTCTTCGTCTCGCCAGAGGGAAAGGGCCGGAGGGAGAGGACGAAGGAGCGGTGGCATTCGGTCCACCTTCCCTCCAATAGACGACGGACGCCCCCTCACCGCAACCCCTTCTCTCGCGTCCATTTGAAATTCTGATGTCGTCCCCACACTCAGAGAGGCGAGGAACGAGTTTTAAGTCCCTTTCCTGAACCTCCTCCCCAAGTGGGCATTCTGTCGCCTACACCTCACACGCCCACCAAATATTTGTACGTCCTTTCGCCAAAAAGGGTTGAAGAGGGATGCGGAGGTGTGAGGCCGACTCAAACCACTCTCCCCACTCCCACCCTCTCTCCCGCTCCCAAGCCAAGATGCCAAGCCCTGCCCTCTCCGTAACCATGGTTACACAGCGAAAACTCTCCCCACCCGGCCACTCCTCTTACCTTGCCTGGCCTCACGCCCCCCCCCCCACTCCCTTCCCTTTTTGGAGTCTCCAAGAGGAGGCCGGAGGACAAATAGACTCCTCCAGTGTCTCTCCTTCATTCTCCTCGGGAATGAATGCTCCGCCCTTTCCCTCTTTTCCTGTGTTGATGAGGAGCCCGCGAGGGTGGACGTCCAGACTGGCGTGATGAAGGCGGATCGGTTCCCTGGGGAACTGTTTGCGTCGGTGGCTGCGTGGAGGGCCATTGGCCGCATCCCCCTTTTGAATGCCTCTCCGAATATGAATTTCGGTTTAAAAATGAGGGTATATCCAAATTATGGGCTGAGAATTTTCGAGCTTTGAGCACATATGCGGTCCTTCGTCAAAGAGGGCTTTTGGGCGAGTTTTGTTAATATAATTAAAGGTTTAAACCTTCTTCTCTCTTATGATAAGCAATGAATTATTTTCACTTGATCTTTCCGCTGAAATTCTTTGAAAAACCATGTTTGCTGCTCGGCAGCCAGGTCAACAAATTTACGAGCACGCTCGTTGTGCTCCTGACCTATCGATGTCGTTTGCTGATTCGTAACTATATGTGGTCATCAAATATAAATGAGAAGTTATTTTTTGATAATGGATATTCATAATTTCCAAAAAGTTGCGCTTGGTGCTATGAATTTTACCCGAGGATGGTAGTTCTGGTAGAGCTGGTCAAACCCCCGGAATTCTGTGCGTACTCTAACTCTTGGGATGATTGATTGTTTCGGTTTACCTTTTAGAGTGTGCGGAAGAGTGTGATGCATGGAGGGGAGAACGCTGGAAAGACGAGGCAGAAGGAGGGGGGGGGGAAGAATAGGCCTTTTGGATGGAATCAATGGGGACAGAAAGCTTTGCTTTCAGAATTAAAAAAAAAACTATCTATTATAGCATGTAGCACGGGGATCCTGGATATTTCGTGCCGTAATGATTATGACTCAAGATTACACTATTAGCGCGGTGCTTGAATTCACCTTTGATAATAAATGGATGAGAAATCAATATTTTCCAAGCCACTCTTTTCTCAATGAGCACAGTGTGGTAAATATCTACCTCCTTAGAACACGTACCGTCTGGAGAGTTGGTGACAGATTGATGAATATTATATGGTACAGATCATTTCGGCCAAATTTTCTTTGGAAAAAAAGGATACAGAGGTAAAGTGTAGTCAATCATTTCAGGAATAACTACGAGGGAATCACCTTTAAGGCACAAAACGAGATTTGAAACTAAATTGAGATGTCTTTTGATCCCTAAATAAGAATGCGCTTCAAAAAGAAACCTGAAGTGATCTTCGCGTAGAACACAACTCTCATGCGCACATATATCTTGCAGTATATTTTTTGGAATATCCTTTCTTAAAAAACGGCAGTGACGAAAAATATTAAATTAAATTACTCAAATTGCTACGGAAAATGCCGCAGCAGTTCTTTTTGCGAAGTCACACTCTCTGAGAATACATGACTTTCACAGTTCAAAATCATTCGCTGGTCAAACCGGGCAAACTCACAATATTTTGGGTGTGAAATTTTCGATTTTTGAATGATGTTATTATTTAATAATAATATGAACAACCTTGAGTAAAATTTTAGGAACCATGGAATCAACATTATTACATTCAAAATAAGAATGGTGAAGTAATTGAAGACGGTAGGATTTGGATTCCCTCTCATCCTTAGGCACGAGTAACAATTTAAAGAAAATCTCCCATGGCCGTAATAAAATAGCGCCACTCGTCCTAAAAGGAAAACTAAAATTTGATGCGATAGTTTGTGGAAGAAGAAAATCCACGACAGACACCAACCACAACCTCTCAACCAGAATACCGTCATGTAGTGGTTTGCGGGAATGTTACTTCCTCGCTTGTGACCGACTACAGACTCACACGCTCAACCCAAAATGGGATCCTTCACAGGGTTAAAGGGACTCCGCTAAGGAATATTAGATTATAACCACATATACGCTTTCATTGAATGATTACGGGAATTAATTCCGCGCCTGGTGCAAACACTAAGCAGACACACTCGTAAGTATTCAGAAAAGCACTCACTCGTACATTCCAAGAAGGCCTAAGTATTAGGAGAATATCACTTAAATTGATTCAAGCCAAGGTATACTAAAAAACGGAAAGACAAAGGCGTGCGTCCGATACGCATATCTTGGCCACAAGGTGACCCTCTTCAGCGAACTGAAGGAAATGAGCCCTTGCAACTGAAGGTTGTGGGCGAGTTTGCTAGGTTTTAGGCACGAGGTTTGCGAAAGCACTGCCGGACGAAACAAAGTAATTAACTTGAAGGCCACTTTGGTAGGTGATGGTAGAGTTCACTCAGTACTTAGCCCGACAGGGTGTGAAATTCATATATCAGGGTTTCTTTCCCTGGCTATGGTGTCCCAGGAAGAATCTGGTACCCGAAAATTACCCAGCTCGGGTGAAGCTGAGAGTTCCCAGAGACCGGGTACGATTTGTCCTGGACTTCATCTACAAAATATCCCGCAATTCACCACGAGGGCGGGTGGCGGGGGGTGTTAGGTCACCGCCCGTGAAAGAGAACAAAACCACATGTAAATCAACACATTTATGCAAACCTACACCCACAGTGGCGTCTACATTCATGCAAAAACACTGTCAACTTACGCCAATGCCAATACATATACTATCAACTAACAAACAATTACACCTTGGGATACAATAAAAAACTACAGTATTAGGGGGAGTACCGTGTCCCCCGAATACTTTAAAAATGCACCGGAATTTGGTGAATTTCAGTTTGTCATAATTTTGATGAAACGGAGTACGCTGTCCTTCTAACGGTTGTAAACAATTTTCCTTCATTACTTTCGAGAATTTGAAAGTTACGGCCGCTTTTCACTGAATTTTCAACGGTGGGTATTCTGCGACCTTCGGGCGATGCCCACGGACTTCGACGCAAGCAACTGTGGAGGTATCGTCGCGGTCGGAGACCCCGAAGACGCCACTGGATCGACTCAAAAGGGCCGTTGGAGGGTGGCGGGGGGTTCTTTCGCAATCCCACGGGGTAATTAGAAACCCCACGTCATTATGCGCCAAGTATAACTAAGCCAATGGCCCAGGAGGTCCTCATCTTTCCCCCTCGCCAAGCCAATGGCTGTAACTCATTGTTGCGTCGAAGGCGAAACTTTAATGAACTTAATCTCCACTTTCTTGGCGGTGGGAGGGAATTGGCGTCCGGCGGGATGGACGGCCATCTTGTCCATTGCGCGCGAAGAATGATTGCGCCCTCTGGGGTAAAATATGGGACGATTGTTTTTTTTTAATTAAAATTGACTCCCCATGTTGATGAACTCCCTGACCAATTCTGACCAGCGGGAGGGTTGAATAGAGTTCTCACAGACCTAATTAACTCTCACTTAATTAGCAGTGATTCACGATTTATGTTCACGGCACTCGTGGTCTCCTCCCATCCCGAGTACTGCTCCCTTCCAGCCTCCCTTAATTCCCCTTTCTCCACCCCCGACGTCCTCCCGTTTGGAATCTATGGCCCTCCTCTTCTCTTCCAGCATCTCGCCCCAATCTTTAACTCCCTTCCTTCCTCCCCTGCTCCTACCCATTCTAATTCCAAGCAGGATGCGTAACTTAACCGGTTAGTCATTCACCAACGTCTGGCGGAACACCTGCTTCGACTGCTGGACCCACTCGCTCGCTTCTCTCGTTCTTCATCTTCCGTGTCCCGGTGGGAAACTTATTTGATGCCTAATCTGACATTGTTTGCATGAAGCGAGCGCGATAATTCACGTTTCAATCGCAACCATTTCCACGGCAACAGTGAGTTGCGGGGTTTCTTAAGATAGCCAGGATTCGGTGAATTTTTAATGCCTCACCCATCCACAACAAACCGTCTAATACGTTGGGAATTGGAAAGAGTTTTGTTACCAGTGGGTGGGCACATGAATTTATTCGAAATACACCGAAACAACTTCAATTGCAGTCAATTGCAGCGCTTTGTTCATGATTCCCTTGGTCCATATCTATCTTACACAATTCATCAATTTCATTCCATTTATGTAATTTTTTTAATGGAATGTTAAAACGTATTAATTAGCAACCTCTCACTCTGACATCGGAATAAATGTTTTATTTATTTTTACTCAAGATACATGTATGTATAACTATCTAAAAATTTGATAATTAATTCAAAATATGATATATTCTCTTCGTGATATCAAACTTCGTTTGATTCAGGAAAATATTTGTTTAATTTCATTAACTTTGTAAATACGCATCATAAAGAATTATGATGCGTATTTCAAGATTTTTGCACCATGCAATGCCCTCATTGTTAGTTCCAAAAATTGGGCCAAGTTGATGCCGCAAGTATTTACAGTTACGGGATGAAAATTTGTCTATTATTCGGTATTCTGCTCGTTTAAGGAATTGGATGGCCAACTTCATTTCTTACGTAACCTAACAAGGTACACACTGAGACCCCGAAGTACATTAAACTGCTATTCAAGTAAGCATACGTCTCCATTCCCCCTTTAATTCCATCCGACATGCTTCTCCCCCTCCTTCCCCTCCCTCGCTTGCCTATCGTTCTTTCCTCGATCAGACTTCAACATTCCATCGCCTTTGAAATTCGATCTGCTCTAACTTTTCCTTCCTCCTTTGGATTTCCTCCAATAAACCTCCCTCGCCATACCTTGTACTCCTTCGCTTGTTTTCCAATCCGTCCAGTTTATATCTACATCTACATAATACCCCGCAAGCCGCCGCAAGGGCGTGTGGCGGGGGGTGTTAGGTCACCTACCGTAAAAAGGAACAATACCACATGCAAAAGAACAACACGGAAAATTACACCCACAGCAGCGCACACACTCATGCAAAAATCCCTTCATCCAACACTCATGCAAACACATATACCGCAAAACAACTAAAAACTGCACCCCAGGATGCAGCACGAAAGCCATCCTACAACACGCAAGCCAGGACACAACAAGCAAGAATGTGAAACATCACTACCACATGGACATGCAACACTCTACCCCCCGAAGATACTGTAAAAGGCAGGGAATGCGACCCAACGTTGCAGGTAGCAGGAATTTCCCCCCGCGGAGAGGGACGGGAGACTTAAAAACAGATGAACAGAACGCGAATGAGGTCATTCGGAAAGAATGGGTTATTATTATTTATATACATTTTTCATACTTCTCCACATCCACATCTCAAAAGCCACCAATCTATTCCTATCATCTTTAGTCAACGACCAAGTTTCGGAGACGTATAATACCATGTTCCATTTCAAGGTTTTTACAAATCGTCTCGTAGGATCCTTACTTTACTTTCCAATCATCAATTTCCTCCTCCTCGTGAAGGCTTTGCCAAATGTAGCTATTCATCTGATGTCCCTAGTACTACAACTAGGTCCAAAACGATTGCTAGATGACTATACTGTTCCAAACGCTCTCATTTTTACCCTCCCATTTTAAAGTTTTAATTCTTTTTCCTTAAAAAATTCACAAATTTTCTTTTGATTGTATTCATAACAGTTTAGAGGTCTAAAATTAAATCACCGAGCTAATGTATCACAGCGAATTAGTACATAGGCTGAAAAGAGGGATCTTTTCTCTTTCAGTTACGATTCAATACTTCCAAATACTTTAACTGTCCAATGTCAACTAAATGAAATGTTGCTGCACGATCAGTGTGCCCTAGTGCATTTACGTAACACTTTCTAATAATTAAATAGATAGCCATATGACCCGAATTGCCAAGTAATGCTCATCGAGTGATTGCGCAAGAAAACTACTCACATTCTTCACGGACTAATCACGAGATATAAATGGAGAAAGTCTCTTGCATCCTAAATAAAGAAACGTCCAAATATGATCGATTGATATTACGTTTCAGGGGACTCTTATGCGAATTTGCGAAACGATAATTTGTTTTCCGAGCATACGTTTGATGGGAAGAAAGTATCTAAAAGGCATAAATTCGCTAATCACTGTATAATTATTTATCTGAGCCACTGATGGCGTCAGACAATTCCATTGGTGTTGACCCTATTGCTCATTTAGTGAGACTCTGAGCTGAGCCCAACTTAATGGCTTCTCTGATGCTGTGAAGCATGCCCTCCCATTTCCATTTTCTGATCGGCAATCTAGATCGACGCCGCAATGAATCACTCACCGACTGAAAAATGCAATCAACGGTACAGAGGGATTTTTTTTATTTTGATATTTCGTCATTACTATTTTAATTCAACTGCCAGCGCCTACATTAATTAAATTTTAATTCAATAACTATTATGTATCGTGGTACTCTCTAGACTTTAGGCTTCCATTAAACCGTTGGTCTTTGCTGATGAAAGGTGAAGGTTTTTGCATCTCATCCACGTAATATACATCTACATAATACCCTGCAAGCCACCGGGAAGATGCGTGGCAGTCAGAAAATATGAATCGCTTCTAGCATAGATGTGCATTTCCAATGCTTCATAGGAATTCTCTTATCATTCGAACAGTGATAAAGTGCTCTCCGCCATAAATTTAGCCACAGTAATTTTTTAAAAGTAGTTCGTGTGATCTTTCATGTACCCACATTCCACAGGCGGGGCAAACTAAGAGTGATAGAACACTTTCAGAATCAAGACTTCCTTCGCACAACACAGTCATCATGGAATAAGTCGAAGTGGTTATATCTTTAACGATAGACATACGCCCTCCGACTTTCTAATTTCAAACAAAAATTCGAACTTATAACTTATTCTAAACTTGGTATTTTTTCACACAAAAACATTCTAATGCTACCGGTTTCGACGGATAGGTGACATCATCAGTGATCTTTTAAAAACCGGTGGTATTATAAAGCTTTCGTATGAAATAAATACCAAGTTTATTGATTCAGTGATCGTGAATTTTCACAAAACAGAGCCACAAATCATCAAATTCATTAAAAGTTATTCAATTTAATCCCATTGCATGGTGTAGGTAGGCTTTAATGAGTATGGAAGTGTATGTTTTTATGCCTGAGAAAAATTTATAATCTATAATTCAACGTTCATAGATGACTTCTGGTGTTCCATCGCACCTTACAACGCTTTTGCTGCGTCTTGCAAAGTAGTGCGTGGATTTAGATGTAGAGATAAGAACAAGGTATTACTGTCGCGCTTATAGCTTTACTTTCATCCTATTCCAGAATTGAATTCCATGCTTGAGTTCCAAATGAGAAGGTTGTCACTCCACGTGAAATTAACTGTTTTGGTTATTAGATTGGCTAGTCGTTTATTGAGAGAGATTTCTCTGAAGCAGCATTCATCGTCCCACATTCCCATGGGCACTCCGGCACGGGGTTATAAGCATGCGTCCTTTGTTTGGTCGGCGGTCCTTCGGTGGCTACGCTTTGAGGATCCTTGAAGGCCGTTTAAAAATCAAACGCTGCAGGGAACCCTCGTTTGTTTTTCTCCCAGGATGCGTCGTCACCTACCCGCCCGTTTCACTCCACCCCCCAACCCCAAACCCATGGGAGACCCCTCCTCCGCCCTTTTTCCTTCGTCGCCCCTCTCCACTTTAATCTCACGCCCTTGCCCTGCGCCAGCACTTCTTATCTCCATGTTCCCCACCCCACGCGACCCCGCTCCCTCCCTCCCATCATTACCTACGGCGTCCTTTAACTTCCGAGCTTGGTCCGCAAAGAGCCAACAAACCCTCCTGCCTCCCCTTCCCCCCGCTCGCCTGCATAAACCCTCATTATATGCCCCTGCGACCCCCTCCGCCCCCGAATCCTCCTCCACGGTGGGCGTGTACAAGCCCCCAACCACCCTTTCCCCCTAACCTCTCAAAAAAAACCCTTAAAATTGTCGGACCCACCCCATCCCACCCTTTCTTTCGGAAATGAGACAAAGGTAAAGGGGGTTGACATCGCTCCTAAGGTCAGATGGGATGCAGATAGGCCCCGGCTCTAGCTGGTGTGGTCCCCATTCCACTTTGTGATGGAGAAGGGTTTTTGGGAGCTTGGGGAGTAGGGTGTGGGAACGAGAAGGAGTGTGGTGAAGGAAGGGCGCGACGTGGTGCAGGGTGCCCTCTCGTCTGGCTCCACCCGGAAGTCCACCCCTCAGGTGGAGCGGAATCGGCGTCGGGAGAGGAAAGTATGTGTACATGCGTCGACCGCAGAGGAGTCACCAGGTATAAACCCCGGCGGAGGGTGGCTCCGATTTTATCCCCCGCCCAGCGCCCTCGCCGAAAAAATAGATCCGGTCGAGGAGCCTTTGGCTGGAGGGGGCACGAGGGAGGGGGGGCGGGAGAGGCCTTCCTTACCTCCATTGTGTCCCGAGATTGGTGGACGGACGTCTTCTGCGGCGTGAGTGGGCTTCGGACCGGCGTGGGAGTCCACGAGTCCCCCCCCTCGACTCGCGCGCGTGTATATTGGGGCGGGGCGATGCATTCACAGGGGACGTCAAAACCTTTTTTTCACGGGTCCCCCACCCTGCTCTATCGCCCTTTTTATGACGTCTCGAGGATCCTTGCACATCTCAATGAGGACGGAGCGCCCTTCAGAGAAAAAACTCTCTATTCACTTATTGCGTGCGTGTGTGTGCGTCCGCGCTTTAAGGGCGGGGGGGGGGGGATGTGGTTGCGTAGGGAGTATGAGAGGGAGCGGTGATGGGGGGGGAGGGGGAAAGGTCGTAGGGAAAGGCACGCACGCTACAGATTGGGATTTCTCGCAGGATTGGGTTCTTTTCCTCTGCAGTCGGAGAAAATCTAATATCGCCTCCCGCCGGAGCGCGAGCGGTTTTTCTCCGGAATTAAATTCTGTGAGATTTGGATTGGGTTTTGTGTGAATGTGGATTTGATTACTTCTCATGAGTTTGCTCTATTTTTCGAGGGGAGGGAAAGTTGGGAACGAAAATTCGTGTTCTCCTCCCCGTCACCAAGGGGTAATGTATTATTTTATTGGCAAAAGCATGTTATATTTTCCATCCTTTCCGCCTGAGTAAGAAGGGAGCTGTAAGTAGATCCTTCCCATATGATTTTGAATAGATGTTATTTTATGGTACTCGTGGCATCCGAAAGTATTCCAGAGACATGGCAATACACGAAGATTATTTAAGACGATGGAAATGTCGAGATTCAACGCGTCTTCGTGCTAAAGTAAAATCTATAGAGGAATGAGAGAAACTCGGGATATTTTAGTGTCAGCGATAAAGAATAATGAAGTTTTATTTCGTCTGAGTTAGACAATACAAATTTGGAGATTCATTAGAACAAATAAATTTTTAAATGGTACTAAATAGATTTTATTCTGATTAAACGCCACTTGCCGATCTTCTTATCATACCCTTTACTCTTTCGCTTTCTTTAGCCTCGGCGAATTAATTATAATTAGAAGAAATTTCTGAATAAGTAGACTGCAGTTACCGACACATTCAAGCTATTCAAGCCCATTACCACAAAAGGAGAGGAAAGGGCTTGTTCTAGTTCACTTTAAAATCCATATAAAACCGTAGGTAGGCGCGGCAGATTTTGTAATAGGATTGCGAAGCATTTGACATCCAATAGCCCTACTATGGTTGCATCAAGTTTGAAACTCGAGGGAAAGTTTTTTAAAGACTTTAATATGTGATTCGCAGTGCTTAACAGACGTCAGATCTGGCTTTTAAGGCGGGGAGATGAGTTTAAATTGGGGGTTCGAGAGATGTGGGTGTGGCGGCGAGGAGAGGAAATGAGTCGGACGGAGAGGAAGAGTAGCGCTGAGGTTTCCATGGGGATGGCGGGTGCAAGGAAGATGTTGCGGGTGGGGGGGGGGGGGGGCGAAGAGAGAGGATGGGGGAAATAGCGAGGGGCGGCGTGGGTTATCGAAGGCCGCGATAGAAGGGAGAGCGTCGGGCAAGTGGTGGAGAAGAAGAAGGAAGAGAATTGGGTCCTTAGGCTGCACAAAGGCAGGCAGAAGTTACCAAGAAATAAAGAAAGAAATAAATTAGGAAGAAGAAAGAGAAAGTTCTCTCAAAACATCAAAGTGCATCAAACGGGCGTTAGGGATCCCAAAAACTAACCCTTACGTTGGTAGATTTCCTTGAATGAGTCCTACGGTTTCATTTTCAAATTCGAATTAGATGAATTGACGAGCAGATATGAGGTGAACTAAAGGGAAGCTTATAATATGAACTACTTGATGTTAGTGAATTGCAGCTGTTAGCTTGCATTATTTCGAACTGAATTCTCCGTTAGCATGTCTTTGGATTTGCATGGTTTTACGGGATGTTTATTGAATGTGTCTTTTCCCTTTCCCTAACCATTTAAACACCCTACCCCTCCCTTACCCGTCCCACCATGTGCTTGCACCCCTTGCCACACGGGGATCGAGATGGTGCGGGGGCTAACGTACTGGCTTCCCACCCAGAGGGCGCGGGTTCAAATTCCGGCGGTGTTGAAAATTTTTCAGAGGTATCTCGATCCCTACTTGAGGTGCTTTGTGGAGGGCACTTTGAGTTAGTACGCCGTCCGTCCGATGGGACGTTAAACTGCGGACCCCTTGGCGCCTTTCGTAAAGAGTAGGCTAATGCCGACGCCGGGTTTCTCTCCACCATTCATCCTTTCCTGTCCATCCCCTATGGCGCAAATGACCTCAGCTGTCACTCGCATCCCCTAAATACTACTACTACCCCCTTGCCACACACCTTTTTGGTGGATTGTGTGGTATTTATGTAGATGTAGATGTACAGTACATGAAAGTTAATTACTTTTCAAACAGTTTTTGAAAAATATTGAGCAATTTGAAACCTTAGTTTTAACCGACGAGGAGAATTCAGAATGAATTTTTGAGCGGAAGTGAGTTATTTCATGCAAATTTACGCCCGATAAACCGATCAGGGGGCCGTCGGGGGTCCTTTCATGTCTTATTCACGGAATTGTCTTTTTCAAAAGAAATATTTAACCAACGAATCGGAGTAACGACGATCGCATCACGAACCACTTTGCGTGACAAGCGTGCAGGGTTCCATGTCCAACGGGGCGCACTAAGCTCCTTTTCTGGCATGTCCTCCATTCGTTGCGAGCACACCGTGATTGGATTGGATTCACGTGCCTGCAGTGATACCGCTCGACCCCTTTCCCTCGCGCCGCCACTCCCGAGTTTCAATCGAAGCACACGGCGAAGAGTGCCACTCATTGCCACTCGTGCAGAATCCATGGGAGGCACTCCGCGGCGAGGATACGCCGACCCTTCGCAAACAAACAAGACCTTCGGCGAGCATCGATCAAAAGCACAAAAGGCGGCGGCTCGGGAGAGAGGCGGAGGGAGATAAGATCGCCGTAGATGACAAGGCAGGGGGAGAGTGGGGGCAATGCACAGCTGCGGCGCACATGCAAAGCCCTCGGCGGCCCACGTGGATTTAATCCCTTCGGCGCAAATTAAAACCCTAACGATTTGCAGGAGCGGAAATCCAAGGACTCCACAAGAGGAAGGCGATCGTGCCCCCCCTCCTCCTTGCCCCTGCCGACCATTGGGGAGTCCGAGGCTCCCGTTGTATCGGCCCGCCACGAGATGGTCCTGTCACTCGGGTTTGCCATGGCAGTGTATCTCCAAATTTCGTATTTGGGGCAAGTAAGGGCCAAGTGGGAGTAGTATTTTTCCACTATTTCCCTCTTCCACTCATGACTCGTTGAGGATAAGACTTTTATGTATATATATATATATATATATATATATATATATACATATATATATATATGTATATATATATATTATTATCAGGTAATCTACCGGTTAAGGTAGGTTTTTGGATGAACATAACTACTAATTAAATAATTTGTGACTCCTAGCAAAACACAACATCCTACTCTACATCAGGCCCCTCTTCAGCTCTGGGTACTTTCTTCCTCCCTTCATCCTGTCCAATACCCCTATCCTATTCCTTCCCTTTCCTCGTTTGCCTAACATTCTCCCCTCAATTACAGTCTTCAATATCCCACTGCCGGATAATACCCCCTTTACCCACTTTTCCTGCCTCCATAGGATTTCTCCCAACAAACCCCTCTCTTCGCCCACCATACCAAGTACTTCCTCATTTGTTTCCTTCTCTGTCCATTTCACCTTCTCCATTCTTCTCCAAACCCACATTTCAAAAGCCTCCAGTCTACGTCTATCCTCCTGCTTCAATGACCACGTTTCCACGCCGTACATAGCTACGCTCCATATCAAAGTTTTTACAAGTCTTTTCTTAACATCCTTACTGAACGTCCCTCTAATCAACTCCCTCCCCCCTGTGAAAGCCTCTTTGCCTAGCGCAATTCTTCTCCTTACGTCCCTACTACTTTGACCGTGTTGGTCCAAAACACTACCGAGATACGTAAACTGTTCTACTTGCTCTAGTTTTTGCCTTCCGATTTTAATATTTCGCTTAGGCTTTTTCTTTATAGAGAATCGCATTACCTTTGTTTTATTAATGTTGATTTTCATCCCATACCTTTCGCACTGAATTTCCAATTCACTCAGCAATGCTTGCAACCCCTTGGCTGACTGACAAACTAAAGCTTGGTCATCAGCAAACCTAACTGATTTTACGAATTCCCCGCCCACTTTCATTCCTACCTCCAGTTCTTCCCATGCCTCTTTAATCATTTCCTCTGCATACAGGTTGAACAGCAACGGTGATAATGGGCAACCCTGCCTTACACCTCTTCCTTACACTGTCCATCCGGACTCCCCGTTCCCCACCCGCACCTGAGCAGTCTGAGACATGTACAGGTTGCGGATTAGCCTCCTTTCCCTCCGATCTATTCCTATTTTCTGCAATATACTCATTAGTTTTTCCCAATTCACTCTATCAAACGCTTTTTCGAAATCTATGAAACAGGCAAATACCTCCTCGTTGTGTTCTATATTCCTCTCGATTAATAATCTCATTACCGCAATGGCATCACGCGTACGTCTCCCCTTCCTAAACCCAAACTGATCATCCCCTAAGTAATCATTTGCCCTACTCTCTTTCCATTTGTTTATGATCCTGAGAACAACTTTAGCTGCGTGGGATATCAAACGTTTCATCCTGTAGTCTTCACATGATGTAGCCCTTACCTTTTTCGGAATAGGAACTAAACTGATTTCACAAAGTCTTCCGGTCAGATTCCTTCCTCATAGATACTACTTATATTCATATATATATTCATATATATATATATATATATATATATATATATATATATATATATATATATATATATATATATATATTCATATGGGTCGCGGTAGTCCAGTGGGTAGAGCGTTAGACTGCTGACCAGGGGGTCCCGGGTTCGATTCCCGGACAAGGCACTCTGGGCACCTGCAGCTCCACCCAAACTAAAGTGATTTTTCGGGTACCAGGTCTTCCTGGGAAACCATAACCGGCACAGGGAAAGGAACTGGCCCCCCTACCCTGATGTGTGAATTTTCACACGCCGTATAGGGCTTAGTACTGGGTGATCTCTACCATCACCTACTAAACCGACCTTCGGGTTGATTACTGTGTTTATGGTTTTTTATATTCATACATATATATCCCTCCCCCAACTACAACCTTGACGTGATGGAAGGGCTTGTGCGTTCCGATGACCCCTAGAGCTGTGTTGGCGGGAGTAATAATAATTGCTCCTGGTAGGGTCACCCATACCAGAAAGGTTGAAGGATAGGAGCCAGGCGAAAGGTAGTCCAGGCGGCGTCTGTTCTTCAGTGAGGCGGCTGCAACGGCGTCTGACCCCGGTGGGGCGGCCAGTAAGTGATGGTGTCACTTTAAAAACACAATTGAGGAAAGCAACGGGAAACCACATCAATTATCATTCCCAAGATAAATATGGTGGTCACTAAAGAGATTTGGAGTCCTGGCAACGACGTGGCAGGGCCCAATCAGCCCTGTGTCGTGCCCGGCAGCGGGGGAGTCAAGGCTTCCGCGGTCGTCATCCCACGAAACCCTTGCAAGGGAGAACCAGCAGCAGCAGGACAGAAGACGCATGAGAAGAAGACCAAATTAGTTAGAATAGGAACGTGGAACGTTAGGAGAATGATGAGGATAGGGAAACTGGAGAATATTAAGCGAGAAATGAAAAGGGGAAAAATGGATATTTTAGGTCTATGCAAGGAGAGACGGAGGGATAGCGGGGATTACTGGAGTGATAATTATAGAATAATATACAGCGGCGGGGACGAGAGCCAACGAGGGGCTGCCATAGTATTAAATAAAGTCGTAGGAAGAAGGGTAGTCAACATAGAGCAGGTAACGGATAGATTATTACTAATAGAGATAAAAGCAGAACCGACGACCTTTGTTATTATTCAGGTATACATGCCACCGAGCAACCATCAGGAAGAAGAGGTCGATAGGATATACGATCAGTTAGAAGACATAATCGCGTGTGTTCCTGCAGGGGCACATTTTATAGTGATGGGGGATTGGAATGCGACGGTAGGCGAAGGAAGAGATGTTGAAGAGGTCGGGGTCTACGGTTTAGGCACGAGGAATGACCGCGGGGAGAAAGCAGTTGAGTTCTGCAGGAGACAGGGGTTAGTCATCACCAACACTTAGTTTAGACACCACAAAAGACGCAGGTATACATGGAAAATGCCAGGTGAGTCAGAAAGGTATCGGCTAGATTATATCCTGGTTAGACACAGGTTTAGGAACAGTGTGATAAATTCCCACAGCTTCCCGGGAGTGGATGCGGACTCTGACCAAAATTTAGTTGTTATGAAATGTAGCGTCCGTTTCAAAAAGATAATAAAAACAAATGAGGCAGTACTTGGTATGGTGGGCGAGGAGAGAAGTTTATAGGTTGAAGTCATTAGAAGGTAGGAAAAATGGATGAAGGGCGTGTTGATCAACAGTGGGATTTTAAGACTGTGATAAAGGGGAGAATATTAGGCAAAGGAGGAAAGGGCAGGAAGAGGATAGGGATGTTGGACGGGATGAAGGGAGGAAGAAAGTACTCAGAGACAAAGAGGGACTTGTCGTGGAGTAGGTTGCTGGATTGTATTTTTTTAGGAGTCACAAAGTATTTATTTGGCAGTTGGGTCCATCCAAAACCTACCTTAACTGGTAGATTACCTAATAAATAAAAATTCAGAAGTAGACAACCATAACACTGAGGTACTAAAGCATCCAAATATTATTCATATAAAGAACGAACGTATTTATTAATTGCAATGTAATTTGTCAATCAGCCAGATGGCAAAGTACAGTTTAGCCATCAAATAACGACCAATCAGGGTACAGTTAAAA
Organism: Hetaerina americana; assembly: GCF_022747635.1. Lineage (NCBI taxonomy): Eukaryota > Metazoa > Arthropoda > Insecta > Odonata > Calopterygidae > Hetaerina > Hetaerina americana. The sequence goes on along the minus strand of NW_027287538.1, from coordinate 74,065,599 downwards.
TAATCAATATTACCTTTACACCAAAAAGTAAAATTTACTGTAACATTTTCTGAGGAATTTACTGCTTATTTAAATATTAAAATTACAATTATAACAATAAAATAAAATTAACTGATACTAAAAGTACAGTAAAACCAATCAATAGAAGTAGGTTAGTTAATAGCCAGATCAAAGCATGGGAAAGTTCTCATTCAAAAAGAATGATTTTTACCCTCTGGAATTGTTGCATTGTAATGAGGAAGTAATATAGTCCATTACGCCCATAATTGCGTGATGTGTTTAGGCGTTTATGCGCGTACGCATTCGTGTGCTTATGAGCAAACGTGTGTTCCAATGTATGCACCAGTGAGCAAATATTGGTGCATGGATGGCAGGTGCCATCTCATTGTCTCGCACGATATCATTTAGATGAATACGCATAGTCATTTGTGTGTAACTGTGCACACATGCGTCCTGTACATGAGCAATTGTACGCATATTCACATTTGTGACCAAGTGCACATCTATGCATGAATGGGTGGTGTCCACACACACCCTGCCAGACGCCCTCCGGAGGGCTCCGGGGTATTGCGCTGGTGAACACGAAAACTTTGTGGTTTCTCTCGAGCCTTGACAATCATCGATTTTAATGTTTTTCCATATAATTCGGACGACCACTCAGTGCTCCTCCAACGCAAACAACGAGAGGAAAGGAGGGGGGGGGTGGTATCTCCCCCGCAAGACGAGCGGAGCGCCCTGGAGCCCGTGACCTCGCTCGTGCGCCAAAAGCGTGAATTACGGCGCCGTTAGCTTACCCCGTAAATAAAGAGATTTCCGTGTTAGCCGGAGGGGGGTCGAGTGCCCACTTTTAATGACGGTGCAAACACACGCGTCCTCCGTCGATCGACTCCCCGTCCCCTAATCCGCGGGGCCACCCTGACCCCGCACCCTCCAAACCCTCTTGTGTGAGCGTGTGTACGAAGGGCGAGCTGTCAAAAAAGGGTCCGCTTTTAATTCTCGCCCTTAATTGATGACTCATTATGACGTCACCTCGCGTGGGTATTTTTTTTCCTTTAACGAACGGCGGGAAGCCGTTAATCAATTGCTCTTTTTCCACTTTCACCCGCTCCCTGGCCACCCCCGCAGGAGGGGATGTGGTTGTGCGGGGGCGAGGGAAGAGAGAGAGAGAGGGGAGTGGAGGATATAGTCGGAGGGGTCCTGGAGGTGGGTGGGGGCGTTTTAATGTGCTCAGGGTCGCGGTGGCCACCCTAACTCTTCATTTATCCGGGGCGATACAGCGACGGGGTCGACGGCGAGGGTTGGTTTTCCCGCGGGGATGCAATTCTCCCGCCCCGCCCGCCTTCCAGAGACGCCGTCTGCCGGGAGGGCCCTCTTCCCCCAACGGAGGCTGGCTCCCTTTCCATGTGTGGGAGGGCCCCCTTGTCCTCCCTCCCCTGCACCACGATGCACCGCTCCGCCCCTTAAAGGCCGGCCGGGGGAAGAAATGGGAGTTCCGGTCGGCTGTTTTATCGTAGCTGGAGGATCTTTATGTCTTCATAGCATGAGTTTCGAAAAACTTGATTAAAACATCATCATCGCCGAAATATTGCCGCTGCTGTCTGCTGCCGACTGCCATGCGGGACGCCACCATTTCAGTGCGGCCCGCAACCGTCGTCATGCCGTGACTCGGGTTACTATCTACGGGAGAGGAGTGGATATGGTGCGGGAGGGGCGGGGTTTCCGGTTTCCGTGTTTTTTTCCGCCGAGTTGTGTGCCCTCCGTGGTTTTTTCTCCGGCGGGGCGACTTGTGCGGAGTCATCCCTCTTCATTAGCGCCCTTTCCGATGATTGCCAATCTGTCATCGTTCGCCGGAGCGCCCGAACCGAGTGCCGAAGTAAAAAAATGGAACGGGGAAATATTAGGGCGGGAGTTTGGAGGGCGGAGGGATTCGGGGGCGTAATTTTGGTCCATGGATGGCGTTCTGAGGACGTGTTCGTTATCAAATTGCGGACTGATTCTCCGATACATCCGGGTCTGCGGGAAAAAGAGGCGATGTTTTTTTGTTCCTCGTCGACCATCCCCCATTCGCGTTGTCTTTCCGTTTCCGCGCGGAATCTTGTCACGCGAGGAGAGAGAGCACTCGACGCAATCTGTGCTAAAAGGGCAATCGTCCATCCCCTAATCCCTCCTCATTTCCCAATCACCTCTCTCTCTCTCTCTCTCTCTCTCTTTCGCCACGTACGGGTTCTCGAATTTATTTTCGGCTCCGGTCGAATTTTTCATTCTACCAGCCCGGCAATTTCCCGGCCGTGAATAACGGCGAATCGGTCACACGAACCATTTACTCCTTCGCGGGAGTGCGCATTTTCGTGAACTTGGGAGTACTTTTGCGGGAAAATGTCTCTCCCAAACAAACTTCATCTGTCGAGGGAAGCGATGGGCGCTTCTGTGGACCTTGAAGCATTAAGCCCGTCGACAGAAACTTTTGTGATGGGTATTCTTTCATTATTTCCCAACATCATATCTGAATGTTCATCTTGAAACACTTACCAAGCTGTTCGTTGATTTCTTGGATTGTTACTTTTGGATCTTATACCGCAATCAAATCCCGAAAGTCGTCTAAAGACACCGTTTTCCAGTACCACTCGTTCTGATTTTGATGCTCTTAGATCAACGTCCTCCGAACTGAGTATCAAATGCAATATATTAATGAACCTTTCCATGTATTATATCATGGAAAGGTTCATTATTATATTGCATAATGATCATATTTTCATTGCATGATTAACATGCTAATTAATGCTTTTTTTCATGGATTAGCCCAAGCTATTTGATTTGAATATCCTAAAGCGATTGCATTTGCAAAGAATCTTCTTACCAGTTCAAATGCGGGACTAAGGTACGATCGCGGGGGTTATTTTACAAGGTGGCAGGATTACCTCTCACGATCCTCTTAAGTCGCTTGAGTGGGGAAATGGCTACACAAAGCATTAACATCAATGAAGCCAGCTATTTACGTTCAATTTCGTAGATCCATTATAAGTCAAGATTTCCTCATTTGTACCCCCGTTCGGAGGCTTGGCTAAAGCGAAAAATGTTTTAACCGACAAATGCGTAGGTCCATTCCCCGTGCCTCCTTCAATCCATCTCCCCGCTTCCCTCCTCGACAACGCGCTGCGAGCCTAAATACGAGAAATCAACGTGGGGCTCTCAAGTATTCTTCCCTTCGAGAGTGCGTTCGCGTTTAAACATCGATACAGGAGACAACAGAATAAATATTGGAGCCACCCCCTCTATTCAGCCGTAAAATATCAAATCCTCCAGATACCCCATTGTGAAGAGAGACTTCCAAACTTTGCACCCCTGACGAAGGGACGAAAAATACGCACGAGTGTAACTCAATTCCTCGCCATGCAGCGGAGAAGTAACCTAATTACTTCAAAAGGCTGGAATGAAGTTATCAAAAAATAGAGTTAAGGGAGGGGAGGGGGGGAGGGTTTTGTTATTCCTTCTCTCTTTGTCACTCCTTGGGCGGGGAGAGGGGGACACTCGTCGGCGGGGGGACATGACTGCATTGGGGCGGAGGCGGGTGTGGGTGGGGGGAGAGGAGCCGCCGGGTGGGGAACCTGTCGTGTCTTCGGTGCACGTGACGTGGAGAGCACGCATTGAGATGGCGATTGGGCACCAAAATCAATTTAATGAATGCATTTCTGAGATTTCGATTCATCCACTGGCGCCAACAGGCGTAGTCTGTCGAATCATCACTGTATCTCGGGAATAAAAGGCATAAATCGTTTACAAAATCATCAAAGGCACTGTTGTGTAAAAATTGAGTGCCTAATCATCATGCATGCAGTCGTCCAATATTCCAATTGTCCTCTCGTTACCAGCGCCGGAGCAATCAAGCAGGCAGCTGTTTTATTTAATCACGTTTGGTATCACCTTGTGGAACCCTACGGCGTAGCGTGTGAAATTCACCACATGCTCTCTATTCACCGTGAAATCTTGCAAACATTTAGACTGGGAGTGATCTCTATTAATATTTATTCGTCAGAGATAATTAATGGTAAAAATTCCACCCAGTTGTTCTCTTACTGTAGTCCCCGCAAACCACCGTCGGGATTTCTGGCCGGCGAAGAATGCCGACCCATTACGCAAGAAGGTGCGGGGTGCCCACGCGGAGGGCATCTATCTGCATAGTGTTCCTTAAGGCACATTCATCAGTCGCATGTGAAAATACTGATTCTCAGATGTTTTTCGAGGCAGCGGGCCTCCTGCTACTCTCTCTTCAGGTGGCTTGGAAACCGAGGCCCTCCCCGTTCTGATCAACGCGCTCTCTTCCAGGGCTTCCTGCCACGGTGTTCTTTCTTCACGCCCCTCTAGTACGTGCATATGTACAGTGCAACAACCCACCCTATCGTAGCCCTACTACGATCTATCCCCGAGTGTCCATTTCCCCAAGGTAATGTCTGATGGAGAAGGCGCTTCTTTTACCCGTTGCAACACCTCATTTTCTAATCCCACTTATCTGCGGCATACAATAATTGGTTTGTAAAGTTTTGAATTTTGTTTCATTCGTTTAGATAGTACGAGGGGAAAACTTAATTTAACGAAGGGAGGCATTCCTTTGGGACGAGATCGGGACAATAATGCGGACGCGGCAACTTTTCCAAAGCCCCACATCGCTTGGATTCCTCAACCGCACCTCGAGGTGGGTGAGCGGGTGCGTCGTCGGATGCCTTCGGTGGTCATGCCGCGTCCTTATTTTCTGGAGTTTCGCGGAATTTGCTCAGCAGTGGTAGGCAACAGCGATGGCCTGTTCCTTCTCCAGGCAAACCGATAAGATGACTCCACGACAGTTCCAAAAAACATCACAGCATTACCTTCCCTGCAGACCTTAGCAACTTTTTGGTACTTTATTTCTTTGGGGGAAGTTGAGCCTCTGCACTTCTACTCCTTGATCATCTCTTTGGTCTCATATTGATAGATCCAAAATTCATCCTTTGTTACCGGGCGAACAAGAATCGCACCAGTAAGCGCGAGTCATAAGCTCGCGTTGATTACGTCCCTGCCCTTTGTACACACCGCCCGTCGCTACTACCGATTGAATGATTTAGTGAGGCCTTCGGACTGGTGCGCGGCGCTCGCCGCCTCAACACCGGTGGCGCCGATGTTGCTGGAAAGATGGCCAAACTTGATCATTTAGAGGAAGTAAAAGTCGTAACAAGGTTTCCGTAGGTGAACCTGCGGAAGGATCATTACAGCTTTCGATTATAAAATCGTAGCTTTGGAACGAATTGGTGAAGAGAAAAAGGGACAAAGAAGGCGAGCAGTCGGGTGCCCGGCGATCAAAAGCCGGCTTTAAAAGACACACGCCCAACTCGCTCGCGAAGAAGGGAAAAAATTCCCAGTTTGTATGTTTCCATGAAACTACTTAGGTAGATCAGACCACAAAGACAAACTAAGGGAGATAGATTCCAAGACAGATAGGTACAAATACTCATTCTTTCCCCGAACAATCAGAAATCATAATAGCAAGAAACCGAAGTCACTTTAGAAATATTAAAAACGTTGAATTTACAAGTCGGAACAAAATTAAACACTATAGAGATGTTAGGTATACTTTCAGGTGCATGTGTATGTAAGATGTAGATTGAGTGTTTGCATGTGTGTGGGGTGTAAGTGTTCATGCATGAATGTATGCCATGTTTTTTTTTATATATGAGTTTGTGGTTATTGCATGCGGTTTTTTTTCTTTTTCTTTTCTAAATTACGGGTGGTGTCCTAGCACCCCCCGCCACACGCCCTTGCGGCGGCTTGCGGGGTATTAAGTAGATGTAGATGTAGAATGACCTCTTCGTCTTGCTCCGAAAGATCCATCATCTTCCTTGACAGGTCGCGCCGTGTTTGATTAGCCGTGGAACCCAGCGTGCTGACACCTTTGACCTGTGCAGTTGCCCGTGAATAAGTTTCCACAAACCGTCAACGAATTGAGAGTATTCTCAATTCATGATCATTTGGATGGTTGCTCTTCGGTCTAATGCGCACGTTGGATGAAGTCCTCTTCACTTTCTTCACTGTGGCAGCATCGTCCGTGAGTGATGGCCTCCCACTTCTTGGATTATCGTCTGTGGATATGGACATGTGGTCAGTGTGAAATTTCCTTTTCCACCTCACAACTGTTTTATATGACGACGGGCTATCATTTCCATTAACATCCATCATTTCGTCGATTTTGGATTTTCCAGGCTCTATAACCTTTCAAATTAAGGAACTTAATTGCACTTAATCTTCTCCGTACTGCGAGTTACTTCAAGCTACGGTTTCCTGACACAAAACAAATCAACGTTAATTTCTATAATTTACTGCATTATTGTACATAATGATCAATTGATATGCAGAAAAAATTTTATCCAGATATCTCGGTTATTTCTCAATATCAATTACTTAAAAACGATTCCCCCCTCGTTCCGATATTGTACCGTTATTCGAAACTGCTGTCTTTCTCTCTCTCTCTCTCTCTCTCTCCCTCTCTCTCTCTTATTTTTCCTGGTGGTTCAATATGCCAGTTTTACGAGTATCCAAAATAAAATCTCACGTGCCGCCAGTGAACTTGGCGTCGTTTTCCGAGTCTTCGGGACTCCCATCCTACTTCCTTAGCATTCCCAGAATCCCCTCCGTCGCGCTCACTCTCCTCTTGCACCAATCGTTAACAAGCGTGTCGGGTTTTTTCTGATTTTTTTTAATTCATCTTTTTCGGCATGAATCCCAAGTACTTGCTTTGTACTCTAGTTCGGCATCCGGAGAAACCACCGCATCTACAGCTAATTGAAACTTCTCCTCTCCACTGTCCCTACGGAAGTAAAACGCTCCAAACAAAAAAAACATTTCCTCAAGTCCTCTCTAACGTTGGACGAAACGAGACTTTTTTATTCTTTTAAAAGCCTACCTTACTTTGATTAAATCCATGTTATACGTATTTCACTCGATGCAAGGATTTCAACAAGGGAAACGAAATGGGAACCCATGCCACGACCTCATGCCAGACAACATGGACGACTCACCCTTGAATTGAAAAAGAAACTCTTCACAGATTTGTTTTTCCCTTCACTCTCAATTCACGACCAAAGCATAAGAAGACAACACTCACGACTTGGAACATGTAATCTCTTTACCCGCCAGTATTTCCTCTCGACGTTCGAACACCCTCTTCCAAACGCGGCCGACGGTTCGATCAACGGGCACATCGTGCGCTAGTAGGTCGAACCCGGGTCCTCCGAAGCGAAATCCACGTGGGAACGAGCGCAGCACGCAGCCGTGTCTGGGGCCGTGGGCGGGGCAGCGAGGGCGACGGCCAGTTGAGGGGTGGTGCGTGCGTGCGGCCAGGGGTGTGCTGCAGATGGGGGAAGTGGGAGGAGATAAGCCGATGGGAAACGGGGCTAGGTGGGGGATTGGCAGTGGCGGAGCGGGAATGAAAGAGGGTGGTGAGTGCACGGGGGTGGTTTCGGGAGGGGTAGGAGGTGGCAAGAAGAAAGGAAGATGTGGAGGGGGAGATAGTGCTGTGTGTGTGTGGGGCAGGGGTCAATGAGGGCGGGGATGGGAGACGTAGTGAGGGGTGAGGCTTTCGGGGGTGCAAAGGGTGGGAAACGGACGGGTGGCAGGGCAGGGGAGGGGGGCGATATTAAAGAGGGAACGGAGGGGGATGGGATTTCTTGCGTGGGAGGGAGGCGAGGGATGCAGCGTCACATAATGAAAGCGACGGAAGACGGACAGGGGGGGCGGACTATCAAAAGGTTGGGTATTAAGATTAAGACGTGAAAGACGAGGCATTAAGGGGACTCCATGGATGATAAAAAGCAGGTGTACGGCAAGTTTATCTATTGCCGAGGGTGGACTGGGATTGGGGACTGAAAGGCCGTCCTTATGAGGCGAAATGGGACTCCGGGTGTGAGCGAAGCTGCGCCACCAGTTGGATCTCTTCTCCGCTGGTGTACATAGATACGTGCGGACGTAGCGGTTCAAACAAATAACAACTACCACAATGGCTGCAATGCAGTTGGGTCCTCGTCTGGGGTTGATGGATTAGAATTGGGTCTCCTTGCTATTCTTGTTGACCGATACAGCACCATTACCCAAATTGCTGACTCACGTATTTAGAATATGATTGGGAATTCCCAAACCATTCCCTGTGACACGCTTAGTAAGCAGCGTAGATTTAAAAACGACGCTGTTGCGAGAGGTTGATATACTGCGCCCGGACTTCCGAGTCGGAGGCGAATGTACCTCGGAAGGGAGCAAGCATTACTGGGTCTGGCTGGGATAGACTTGATGTCGCTTGATAATATTAGGGTTCGTCTGACGACCGAAGAGTCCTGAGTTTGTTTCCAGAATTCTCTAAATAGCTTGTTATAAACTCCTTCGTCCAGGTCCAAGAACGTACATCAAAAATACGTATTCCAAGAAACTGTGGGAGATGCCGCAACAGTAAATTCTAACGGAGTCATCCGCTAATATGAATTTCAATTCAACAATTTCAGAGGGTAAAAAAATTATTCGATTTGACCGGGATTCGAACCCGGATCTCTCGATATCTCTCGGACATGGAGAGATCTGGGTTCGAATCCCGGTAAAGGCGAATGATTTCTCCACTCTGAAATTGTTGCATTCAAATGTACGTACTTTGTTGTGTATAAATACCTACACAGAAGCCACATATAATTATTATTTACATTTCGCTGCAATTAGGCAAATGGCCCGGTGGAAATGGTCCAGTGATGCTCCAGTCTAATGCACTGGAGAACATATACTTATGTCACTTATAGTCTTTTGTTGCAAGTTCTTTTTTCCTTCAGTTCGCTGAGGAGGGCTATATTGTAGCCGAAATACGCGTATCCGACGCACAATCTCGTCTTTCTCATTTGTTTTGTTAACTTTACTCAATTTGAGCAAAGTTAACCCAAGTAACTACTGGGAGCTATCCTCCAAGTAGTGAGGCCCTTTTTGAATGTGTGAAGGAGTGTCTTCCTGAGTGCTCGCGTGAGTGTGTCAGCTCTGTGTTTGTCCCTGACGAGGAATTTATTCCCGTAAACAGTCACGAAGTATGTGTTCATAAACCCAATGCCAACGATCCCAATTGGGTTTGAGTGTGTGTGTGTGTGTGTTTGTGTCTGTAGTTGGTCACTAGCGAGGAAGTAACATTCCCGCAAACTAACTGCAGAGGGGTGCTCTGGTTGAGAGATTGCGGTTGGTCACTGCCGTGGAATCTCTTTTCCCACAAATCATCACAACTAAATTTTGTTTTTATTAAGGGACGAGTGGTGCTAACTCATTACGGCTGTAGGAGTTTTCATTTTATTTTATCAACTAAATGCACTTCAAATAACAATTGCACTTGAAGATTTTCGAATGTCCCAACCATACCTGTACCATCCCATTATGGCCCAGCTTCACACCATACAAGGCAACATCTCACTAAATATATAGTTACGAAATATCGTACAAATATCCGCCCGGGCGCAAGGTAGTTTGTGATAATTATGCACTACTTCGAACTTGAACCTATGACTACCTATATGCTATCGAATTAATCGAAAACACGACTATTTGTGTGCGTAATCATACATGTACACAAATAGGCGCACCATTAGGGTAATTCAATAATGATTGCGTTCAATGAAATCTTTAAATTTTGTTCTTCCAATTAAAAACATAAAGGTTCTTGGGTTTAATTTTGTATCAAGGATAATAGCCAGCTTAAGGCAAGTGACCTACCGTCTCATCATGAATGAATGGATTTCACGCGCCACAGAGCTTTCTGCGAGGTAAGACGTGTGTATGTATGTCTGTAAGATAATAATCAACCTTCTTGCACCGATATAATTCGCGCAAAAAATTATCATCTTGACATATCCCTTGCTTGTTTCTTTTTTCATATTTTAATCACCATTAAATAATGAATTGAAAGTACGTTTAATTCATGGATTATTCAAACTCGTACAAATTGCACATTATTTAGACTCTGGCGAGCTTATTTGCGTAAGGGGTAAGTGAAAGAAATAGGAGGTGAGCCCCTTGATTTTAAAAAAAGAGTGCTGTCAGGTCTAAAACTACTAGAAAGGCGTATGCGCATGCGTAGAGCATCCGACTCTCTTTGTGACACCAAGGCGTTGTTCTGGCCCTGAATTATATGCACGTATCGGTAGTTTAGCCATCGGGATGAAATGCACGACAGGGAGGCATAAAGGGTCACTGACTGGTTCAAATACTCCTTCTTCGTTCACGAGATATATTTGCGAAACGAATCAAACTCAAGAACGCCAAACATTATGCACTCATATAGCAAGGAGCAAGCCGCCGCAAGGGCGTGTGGCGGGGGGTGTTAGGCCATAAGCCGTACATGCACAACCAGTATCATTTATATCTAAACATATATTAGTTCGAACACGGCATCGAACAAAGTTGCAGGCAAAAATTTTCATTATGTACATTGACATGTATGAATGTTTGCGTAGGTTTATTTACGTGTATGTGTTAAGGTGCATTCAAATGTATGAGGTCATATTTGCGTGGAGTCGTCTAGCACCCAAACAACACCCGCCCGCCGAATGCCCTTCAGGCGTCTCATTCACTCGCATTTATGAGTGGGCTCATATTTTTGCAAGATTTGCTGGAACCTGAACGTACATGATCACACTGTGGTTGCAAATCGTGGGCGTGGTGTTGCAAAGACGTAGATCTAATGCCGGCATGGCGGGGCCTTTTTCTCATAGAATGCTGAGAGGAAACCGTAAAAAGCATGAATTTTGAACTTACAAACTGAATGCCTGGCCAGAAAAATGGAATTTCACTCACAAGGCCCAATGATGCGATGAAAAGCGGAGAGAGAGAGAGAGAGCGGGCAGCGTGGCGATTCCTCGGGAGTAGCGGCGGCTGGCTGCACAATATCGGTCGCCACTCCCTGAAGTTAACGTATAAATCAGGGTGTGTACCGGAAATGGAGATGGAGAAAAGTACACCCACCAAGTCACACAGCTCGATGGAGAAATTTATCGATATAAACTATCCGTCGGAGTTGGCTTTCATTTTGTGGACGTGGGAGGGTTGGAGGGGGAGGCGGGAGAAGATGAGGCGGGGGAGGAAAATAGGAAAAGCGGCGAGGGAAGGTGAGGAAAACTGTCATCTCTGTTGGTCCAGGGGAATGGGCGGGCGGAGGAAGACGTGACGTCGGGGAGGGTGGGCGATAGGGTGTGAGCTCGCTCGGGATCGGCGACGGAGGGAAGGAAGGGGAAATAATTGGGCGGGGGAAGGGCGGTGGGTTGTCACAGTTCCTAAAAACCCCTCCTCGCCTTCCGACTCCCGAAGCAGACCAACTGTGGCGGACGTGTGTCTCCGGCTGTCTCTCCCCCGTCCCCTTCACCGTTCCCGCCCCACTCGCCCCGGCCTCTCCCTTCGCTCCTGTGCGTGTGTGGAGGGGCGGGAGGAGGGGTGGATGGCGTGCTGGGGAGGCGACCGACGGTGTGCCAACATCTGCCGGGAGGAGGCGGACCGGGGGGGGGGAGGGGTTTCGGATGGTGAAGGGGCAACGCCGGGGGCTTGGAGGCCCTCTAGGCGAGGGCCCCCCGATGCAAACCCCTTTCGCGTCCGACACTACATATACTCCTCATCCCTCTCCCTCGGACACATTTTCAATGCCCTCGGAGCCCTCTTGATTAAGTGTCTCCACTCCAAAATCTTCTACCTTCGTTTTTTTTCCCTCCCCCTGCTTGAATCAATACGCCGCTCCCGTTCGCCATATCCTTCCCATCCACGAGCTCTCGAAAAGGCACGAGTTGAAAAGTTAGTTGTTTTTTTCCCGTACATACGACCATTTTTTTCCCCTCCGTCTGTGGCAGCGTGTGTGCGCGCTCGCAGGGCCAGCCCCAACGCCGGGCCGGCGGGGCGTTTTGTTTGGCAGGGCCGCCTCGCGGCCCGTCGCTGCGCCCGGAGACGTGGGGGGAGCGAGTGGGCTATGAAATGGGAGCGGAGCATTTTCGACATTGGTCCGGGGGTGGTCGATCTCTCCTCCCGGAGGCCTCCGGACCACTCACTCCACGTCCCCTCCCGCTCTCTTGCCCACGCGAGGGTTTCTTTTTTTACCGCAGAGACTGCGGCGCAATCGGGGGCGCCGATTTCGTCCGTGCCCCTTTGAGAGTTTCATTTGCCCCAAGTACACTGGTACGCGCCCTCTCTGGTTAAGTCAATAATAGTTTTCTGGCATCTGCGTTTCACCGTCTCATCTTTTGGTATCATAGAGATTTCCCGCTAAAGGACGGCAACCAATCGTGCAAAGGCATTGGTGAAATCAGGGGAGCACCAAGGGAGTCCCGCTCCCCACTCGAAACACTTTCCATCTTATGACATTTATTTATTTGATCACAATAAATTGCTAAAAATTAACCAGCATCGGACGAATGAATAAATTTGATTTCTCGTATAGTGATTATGGTTCAAGGCTATTGCAGTTTTTCTTTATCAACAATTCGCTAAAGAAATTACATTCGAAATCTTCAACCGTCTCTATCTATAGTGACTAGTATGCAAACAAAATTCGACTTGAAGGCACTGAATTTTTTCGCGGCTTGGGCTATCTTCCACTAGTTTTTCCAGCAGTGAAATCGGGGATCGAGATGGTGCGGGGGCTAACGTACTGGCTTCCCACCCAGAGAGCCCGGGTTCAAATCCCGGCGGTGTTGTATATTTTTCAGAGGTATCTCGATCCCTACTTGAGGTGCTTTGTGGAGGGCACTTTGAGTGAGTACGCCGTCCGTCGGATGGGACGTTAAGCTGCGGACCCCTTGGCGCCTTTCGTAAAAAGTAGGCTAATGCCGAAGCCGGGTTTTTCTCCACCCTCCATCCTTTCCTGTCCATCCCCTATGGCGCAAATGGCCTTAGCTGTCGGTCGCCTCCCCTCAAAACTACTACTACTAGCAGTGAAATCCTTCTTCACATAATAGCGAGAGTGTCAGGAATTTCGGATGGCGAGCAGATTCGCTGTTCAAATCACAGCCAGCAATCGCACGATCGTTTTGAATGGAGATTTAGCATGGAACGTGTAGTAGAATGTATGGCAGATCTAATGAAAGACTCTCAAGGAGAAAACACTGAGAAAAACACATTTTAGTCCTCTTGATGCAGTGTCCACGTTTCAAGATAAATTTCTCCTCTTTGCTCTTCCGTTTGAGCGCCGTGTTCTTCCTCGTTGGTCTAATTGTAATTGCTGCCTTTATATTTACACACGTAAATCGAAAGGTGGATATAGTACGCCATTTAATTTTCCAAGGTCTCATAATCTGCTCGAAAACTTATATTCCTCATGTATATTTTTCATTATGCACGTAAACACAAAACCCTTCATCTGTAACATCATTAATATGATACCCTACAAGGCAAGTGGCAGGGGGTGCTTACTCATGGGATGCATACACAGTGCACGAAGAGTTTAGGTCACCTGCCGTACTCGAAGGACAGGCAGTTATGAAAAACTTGTATCATATTGAACAATTAAAAAAATCCTTATATTCAATACTGAAAGCGACAGTTTCATCTCCTTGTATTCGAGTATTATCGTGAAATAGTATTAACAATAATTAAGAACTCACTGGATTATTTCCGAATAAATATCGGTAGTACCTAACTAGCTGCCCGAATGTACTTAATACTCTGCAAATTTAACTTTAATGTGTAAGGTTTTCAGGAACGATGTGTAGTTTAACTTTTAAATGCCCTAAAATTGCCGATGTGGGGGTACTCCGGCATTCTGTCGTAATCAATCCTCTGAGATACTCTTCGGTTTTACTCCTAAAGCTCTCGGAAAGAATGGGCACGTCATCCCCATAGAGGACTATCCTCATTGCTGACTAATGCTTGGAGAAGTCGCGGGTGTTTTCTCTTAAAAAGCACTCAAGACAGTCTTTTCGTGACACTAATGTGTCGCCGCTGCCATGGAATTATGAGCGACGTCCCCTGTAGCTCAGGGCAACTAGCACACGGAGGTATTCGGTACTTCGGCCGTTGTTTTTGTGAAGATAGATCCTCCCGTTCCCTACACCCCTTCGACTGGCCAAATTTCTCCTTCTCTCTGCCTCTCCCTCCGGGGGCGTGACGGAGGGCAATAGTCAACTGGTGGCGCTGCCTCGCACGCCGCCGTCCTCAGCGGCGTCCGACCCGATTATCGGCGTATCGACCCGAGGGAGGGGGGGGGGACAAAAGACCCCGCTCCCACACCTTGTCACCACCCGGTGATAACCGCGGAGAATTGTGATTGATCTGCTAATAACGACCCGCGCTGACTTACGATTAACGGGTGCTGGACGGGAGGAGGAGGGAGGGAGGAAAAGTCAGCTTATTGGGCCTTTCTCTGTTGTTGTTCGCTAATGTTGCACCAATTTGCCTCGCGGCAGAGGTGTGACCCCTTAAAGCCGTTAAGCCTCTTCATTTCATCCCTGTGACGAACTAACGGGAGGGTGAACGAACGAACAGGCCGTACGCAGCTGGGAAATAAATCTGAAGAATCTTCTTTTTTTCATACTTTGCCCTTGATGACTGTAGGGCGCGTATGGAATGTGTCATCGAAAAGGTGCCCAATATAGAACTCACCTTGGAATATTATGACGAAAATAATGCGACCAGTTACGCTACATTTGGCGGCAGTAACTCGTGGTCCCGAATCCCATCTTGGTAGGCTTTACCCCAAATAGAAAATGGCTGTGTGCATTCGTCGTATTTACTATACTGGGTGTATTCACAGCGTTTGACTTTAATGTGTTACTTTTATAGAATGAAATATTACTGTTTTGCATTTTTCCTTAAATATTTTCCATGACGCTTAGTGGAAGAGTTTGAATATATCCTATTTACATCGTTTTCGTTTCGAAACTGGAATACCATTAAAATTGAGACCAGTTCCTCAATAATTAGCGCTCATTCGCGTAGATAAGCCTTATAAATGATAACCTTCGTCATGTGATTTCTGCATTTTTTGCAAAAGTTTTACTATTTTCACTGAAAATAAAATTTCGATGAATTGATGTTTGACGCTTTTAAGGTGGGATGAAGCGTTTACTCAAATACTTGTCATATGGCCTAAGACTCTTTTGTTTCAAT
This sequence comes from Hetaerina americana, assembly GCF_022747635.1. NCBI lineage: Eukaryota > Metazoa > Arthropoda > Insecta > Odonata > Calopterygidae > Hetaerina > Hetaerina americana. Next base: position 74,050,479 of record NW_027287538.1, on the reverse strand, counting down.
TGAAGAAAAATATGAGAGTAAATCATATTGAATTATTACGAGTATTAGTGGCCACAAGAAGGTACGTTTCATTCCGGTCTCGATAGTGCCAAGACACCAAAGGTACCATGGTAAAATAGTTAAAAATAGGTTTTCACAACCAAAACCAAACAGGTAGGGCACAATTGGAGGTTTCGGTCAATTTTTCGCAAAATTGAAAACCGGCTCAGACCTCCACCCGTAAGTGTATTTGGGACATTCCGTGAGGCTTTCGTTGTAACTCTTCTTTTGCAACCGAGTGAGTTACGATGGACGAGCACGTATTAGTTTAGGGTTTGTAATGAGTGAAGAGAGACAGAAGCGAAATTAGTACTTGTCATTACGCAACCGGTAGCGAAAGGCATCAATGAGGGGGGCATAGTCTTAAGTCTCATCCAGCCGTTGAAATTCTAACTAAAGTAAGTTAATGTTCTCTTGTCGTGACACGAAAGTGGGGATTGGAACAATTAATAATCTGTCACTGCCGAGATTTAAAATTGGGGCGGTCGTCTTGGAGAGCAGCGGCAACCGTCTCCACTCCAGGGGGAGAAGCATTCAGGCACTCGTTAATTCACATTCTTTCGGGGATCGAACAATGCACCATCTGAATAAATGATACCCGGGACAGTAATCCCTCCAGGGTAGATGCATTCATGGGGTCTCGCATCGTGCATGCCTTTCCTTTTAGGGCGAGCACTGTGAAAATTAATTGCAATTTACAATTTTGGGTCTACTTGAAAATATGCATGTATATATATACCTGTAGGTTGAAAGATCTAGTCCTTCCCAAGCGTATCTGTTGAATGAAATCCTCTCGGGTTTTCCACGGGGGTTAGTGTCTCCATTGCCGTCGACGTTTCGATAACCGGCACGGTCATTATTCACGGAATTCAGAGGATTCTAATTCAGAAGCTCAGAAACCGTGCACGAAAGACTAGTATGTAGGTGAAAACGGCAGGAGGATTCTGTGAACGAATGCAGGGAGCTGCGAGGGGTTATCCGATTTCACTATCGATTGAGATCCTTTTAATTGGAGTTGGAATTGGAGAAGAAGGACATGAAAACCTCAAAAATGAAGCCTAAGAAATGACGCCACCGCGCGGGCGATACGTCTGTCGTAGAGGGCCATGGGGAGGAAAAACTGATTGTCTTTCTGCAGCATCTAAACTGCCCGTACGACTTCATAAAGTTCACCAAGGTGAAGGGCACCAAAGTCCTTTCCTGACCGTTCTATTGTCCAAGGGCCACTCCGTTTATCGGAAGATGACCAAGTCGGACTTCGTTGACCTCAATGCCATCTGTCCTCACCACCCGCAGCGGAAGAGTTCGGTCATATACCTGACCAACCTAAAACACATATAATAACCATGTATTACCCTATAATATAAAATACCAGCCTAAGAAACAGGACTCGAGTCATCTCGGACAAGTAATTGCTGCCTGAGGAGAAGGAACACCTTCTAGCCGCCCTAGGAACTAATGGAAATGCAAATCAGATGGTCTTACGGAGAACCTTTCGAATGGACATCCGGATCATAGTACGTGAGGGTCCAGAGCCAGTCGCTCGTGCCTTTATCCCTTTCGCGGGTGATATCTGGCGTCCTCGCAATGCATAACTTCCACGCCACATTTTGATGCACGTGGGCGTGCGCAGTTGTGGAAAGTCCTGTGCAGGGCAGACCATGAAAACTGTGCGGTGCAGGATTAAAAGAGGAGGAGACGTATGGATGCTCTATCAAGAATGAGCAAGTTCGCACGAGGACTGAGAATCGTAAAGAAGAGGGATCGGTCATCGCGGAGCACGGCTTTGTGGAGCCAAATCAGAATTTAAGGAGCCCAAAATAGGAAGGGAAAAGAAAAGCGCTATTATCCGGAATGCAGCGGAGAAACCGGAGCAATAATAATAGAAGACCCAACAGTATGAACAGCAATTACGGATTCAAAAACATAAAGAGAATGAAGCACTTCGAAGGGTGGGTGCCTATGGAGGGCACTTACAAGAAAAAGAGGAAAACTAATGGAGCAAATCTTGAGGCAAGACGATAGCTCAGCAAGAAGAAATTAACATCATAGAGCAGTGAAATGCATAGGAAAGCCAAGGGTGAGCTATCAGCAGCAGGTAATGGAATATACGTATGCCAGTCCAAGGAGGGAATGAAGAGATTGGCAGGGAACAGGATATAGAGTGGAGAGATGCTAAGTATTTAGATCGTCGGATTGAAAACTCGCGATGAAGATGAAAACAGCGTAGAAAAATAAAAAATGCCGACGCCCTTCTAAAACGGGTATTCCTGTGTTTCTACGGATGGTAGAAAACAAAAATATAGGTGTTCTCTACTATCCGTGGATGCACAGGAAAGGAAGAAATGAAATCTCAATGGCAACCTATTAAGCCTAGTCTACCTAATAATGCTATTTATTCTCTAGTAGATGTAGATCGTAGCTGTCTTTCATGATTGGGCGTGACTTAGCCTGTATTATGATTAAAAATCGGATTTCCTAAAGTAGAAATTCAATTTTTGAATGACTTCGAATGTAGTACCGTATCATTTTCGGGGAAATTTACATTCTCAACTGGACAGTTCTTCGGATTATCTCTCTGATCTCACGTCACATCTCCTGGCATGGAGTAATGGGATTAGTAGGCAGTACATTTTCGAACCGTCATAAAGGAGACTTGCCTCGAATTTACTTTAGAGATATGATCTGCAATTTAATCTGGGGTCTTTGAGTGATTACCTGCCGAGTTCCTCATACGGTCTAGAGCCTAATAATACGGGCATTGTCCTCCTCGCCAGCGATAGCAATTGGATGCTCGCAGCTGCCCCTCAAAGAGTGAACGAAATGCACCATCGGGGATTTCATTTACACCCGTCCTACATTCTTAGTGGATCAAGCAAATTGCGAATCCTAAAAGGATTCCGCCCCCTATTCTTTAGTCGTCAATGACCCGCCCGCTTCCGATTGTTGCCGTCGTCGTGGCCACCCACGCGATGGACCGGCCCGCTGTAAGGGGGTGGGGGGAGAGCGGGGGCAGTTGGGGCTGGCCCAGGGAGAGCGTTTGCGGCGGTGGTGTCGCATATGTCTCCCTCTGTGCCATTCCCTCCCTGACCGCACCCCCAATATCCCTCGAACAGCCTCACGGTCCCACGATCCTCGAGGACAGGGCTCAGGAACGAGCGAGGGAACAGCGGCGTCGTAAACAAAGGGACTCCCGAATGAGGCACAAGACTCCGCTTGTGGAGAAGCGAATGCACGGATTTAGTCGGGGGTGATTTTGGAATGACTCTCCATAAAGAGAACACCTCCCTCCCCTCTTATTCCATCCACACCTCTTACTGAGAAGCGCAATTCTTAAAAATAGGGCTATCGATAGGCTAACACTGCTTTTTCACCATGCCACAATGTTGGAGTTGGTTGTTTTGATGGCTTCATTAATTATGATTTTTTATCAAATACTGAAAAAATGAATCGGTTGCTCAAGAGAAGAAATAAATTGCAATATTTGAGTTTGACTAAAATTCAACATTAATTACCAGAGCACCCAGTGGTTAACAAACCACTCTGGGTCACATTCAGATATTGGCGGTTATTGAGTAATTTATTAAATAGCATCTTAAGATTACGCATCGAGACCCCTTTCAGGAATTGGAATTATTATCCCGAATCCGATGCTAGCTGGAGGCTATCTGCTTTATCCTTTAACTACGAGGGTCATCCGGAAAGTAGTACCCGTTCGTGAAATAAAGACACAAAAGTAAATATTAACAAACATAAAAAATTTTATTTGAAAGAGGATACTTTAAACTACTTCTCAACATAATCTCCAAGCAAATTAAGGCATTTGTCATAACGTGTGACAAGTTTCTGTATTCCTGCTGCATAGTACGCTGCTTACCACGCCTTTCATGGGGAGCACATATCAGGACAATATGCGGATCAGCTTTAAAGAAACTTGGCTTCATAAAACGGGTGGTGGGGAAATGTAATGAAAAAGTTAAAGAGAGGTGTTATTTTGCTCTAGTTAGACCTCATTTGGAATATGCCGCAAGTATTTGGGATCCGTGGGAGAAAATTTGGCAAAAAGAATTAGATAAAGTCCAGAGAAAATCCGCTAGATTTGTTAAAAATTGTTATGATAAAAACACAAGTGTGACAGGTCTCTTAGGGGATTTAGGCTGGGAACCACTTGAAGTGCGGAGAGAACAAGCGAGGCTTAGACTTTTAGAAAGGTTCAGAACAAACGAGTTTAAATATGACACTGAAGGAATTATAATGGCCCCACACTACTTAGGTAGATCAGACCACAAAGATAAACTAAGGGAGATAGATTCCAAGACAGATAGGTACAAATACTCATTCTTTCCCCGAACAATCAGTAATCATAATAGCAAGAAACCGAAGTCACTTTAGAAATATTAAAAACTTTGAATTTACAAGTCGGAACAAAATTAAACACTATAGAGATGTTAGGTATACTTTCAGGTGCATGTGTATGTTAGTTGGTAGTTTGAGTGTTTGCATGTGTGTTGGGTGTAAGTGTTCATGCATGAATGTATGCCATGTTTTTTTTTATATATGATTTTGTCGTTATTGCATGCGATTTTTTTTTTTATTATTTTTCTTTTCTAAATTATGGGTGGTGTCCTAGCACCCCCCGCCACACGCCCTTGCGGCAGCTTGCGGGGTATTGAGTAGATGTAGATGTAGATGTAGACATAGTCCTTCGCCGCCAGCTCATTGAGATACGCGAGGGACCCATCTTGCACAAATTTTTGCATAATGCAGATGGTGTTTAACAATTTCATGAACAATTGTTCGAGAAACATTGGGAAAATGCTCACAGATGTCATCAATTGTGACGCGCCGATCGTTCCTCACGAATTCGTCAACTGAGCTCACCAGTTGGTCTGTAATGACAGACGGTCTCCCCGAACGCTCATCGTCGTGTGTGTTCCCCCTCCCCATGTTGAAGTTGCGACACCACCGCCGAACAGACGACTCGTCCATTACATTGTCTCCATACACCTCCTTTAATTGGCGATGAACATCACATGGGCGAACGTTTCTTGCATTGAGGAATTTAATCACTGCCCTCACTTCACAACTGGCGGCGTTCTCAATTTTTTTAAACATTGTAAACAATCACAGAAACAACACAGGCAATGCTAGCGTCACGCAACTTGGCTCAGAGAAGGCAGACAAGCCACTGAAGCTATCTGACCTCGTCCAGCGGCTACTCGCGTCGTCAGCACTTCATGCGGCACGAACGGGTACTACTTTCCGGATGACCCTCGTATAAAGAATTTTGGCCATTGAGTTTGTTCTGCCTTTGAATATTTTTTTCAGATACTCTGAGTATTGCAATATAATATCTCCGACGCACGTTTAATCAATTGAATTGGTTAAAAGTGGGCTTCCAGAAGTACTTTCCATCAAATTTTATATTCCTAAAGTTGGCTTTTTTCAATGGCATCTTATGAACCGGTCACTAATGCCACCGCACATTAAAAACGTTGTACGTAACCACAATGTCCAGTGAAATAGGAAAATATATTCCACAAGTTAGAAAAAATGACTGTTGAATAATTTGATTTTCTTGATTATATTAATACAATAAAATGAGAACCAACCGCTTCGCAGGTATTGCGTTTTGAGGAATTGGACTTTTTGAATTTTTTTTCGTCAGCTGAAAATGGCACCATAGTTACCTGCAAGTTTTATAAGAGTAGAAAAATCAAAATAAAATAATAATAATAATATAAGGAAAATTTTAATGGTATTACTATGAAATTTCATCCTTTAAAAATAAATTATGACGCCGGTGTTAATATTTATAATTTTATAATGTCGATTTCTTTCGGAGAAACGAAATACAGAAATACCTGTGCGTACATCATCACGCACGTGGCATCCTCGAGGAGACTTCCACAACCTTACGCATATCGTCTTATGACGAATGTAATTTATACCCATCTTAGTGTAGCACATGGTTAATATGATAATATTTCTTTATTGTAAGACCTAATACATAACTAGTACATCGATTTAATTGTAGTATTTAGAAGGAGAACGGAAACAGTTGGCAGGGTCGACTATTCGGGCCAGAACCAACTCACGTGGTTGGATGAGAGATACCCCCCTCCCCCCATCTTTGCCCAAGTCCATTTACGTACCTCGCGGGTCACAGTCAATATTTCTAACTCTCCATCCATCGCGTTGGAAGGGCCTCAGGTGCCGATAAGAGGCAATCCGGGAGGGTCGGTGTAGGCCGACGGTTTGGTGCCGAGTGGAAGGCATTAACCAAGGAGAGACCTCTGCGGGAGGGAGAGAGCGATGTTCTCGGACCTCAGGCCAGTGCTCGACTCTTGTCGAGCGCCCCTTAATCGCTGGAGTGTGAATTACACACAATATGCATCGCAGGGCGTAGGATACTGCTGTCGCCGACAAACTAGGCGAGAGTTTGGCTAGGCGGTGGATGAGAGAATGGCTCGAGTTCTGGGGTGACCAACAAAAGCAGGGTCTTATCAGGATATCCAAGGAGGACGTACGTATCTACTCCCGGTCATCGTCGTCATCAGAGGTTATCAATCCAAGGATTGGTTCGTAGCGGCTCCCAAAACTAAATACCGTTCCCTGTCAATCTCTTCTTTCCCGCACAGCTCCTGGTACCGACATTTTCCATGTAATACCTCTCAGAATTTATCCATGGCTTTCCTCTAAGCATCATCCTCTCAATTTTCCCTTTAGTAATTGTCCTCAGTGCGTTCACCTGCATCGGGATGTGTCCCATTAGTTTCCTTCTTCTTCTTGTGAATGTCTCCATAGACCCATGTGCATTTTCATCCTCTCTTGAAAGCACTTCTTCATTTGTTACTCCGTCTTATTTTACCTGTAGTATATATCCAGGCGGAAAACATAGTTTCAAACAAGCCTACCGTCTTTGTCCAAGAAGTTTCTAATCAATTTAGTCGTTTAGAAGTTCACTGCGTATTCCCTTCCCTCGATATCAGGTTATCATGAAGAAAGAGACTCAATTGTGTTCCTCGCGATCTCTTTTACCAAGCCCGTGCTTGTTAGGGTAGAGCGTGTTTTCCTCAATATAAACCCCATTATAATGCTTCCGGTGATATTTTAAAAGATTGCAAGATAATATCGATGCTAAAGAAATCAGTCGTTACGTAATTACTGGCGTCCTCCTTATCACCGTCTTTGTCGTATTTTAGAGGGAAATTATGTGAGCTAGCTTCCAGTGGCGAGGGATTGAACCTTTCTCTATAGACTTATAAAATTCGGTGCTAAAATTTGTGGTAATTTCTTCCACAAGTTCCTTCGGTATTCTAGCGAGAATTTTTTCCTTATCCCGGGCTTAATTTTTTATGTATTTTGGCGCTATTTTCTATTCCTCCGTAAGAACAATACTTTATCGCTCATTAGCTTTTCAGATGTTCAGGGAATTACATTTTAGCATGAAGTTTATTTTGGCTGTAGACGATTTGAAAGAAATTATTTAGGATATTGTTTTTATTTACGCTCTCTGTAATGATTACTTCAAAATCTGTTTTCAAATAGCGCCCATTAGTTCGTTGCCAAGTATTTCCTTGACGTTAAACCAAAATAGTTGCCCGTATACCTCTAAATCTTCACATCGTGCTTTTTTATCTGATGCATCATAAAACTTTTCCCATAGTATTTTTAATTTTGCTCAGCGTTGTACTTGGTTCCTTTTCTGAAGTCTTAATTGGAATTTTTCCTTCGTCTCTATAGCGCCGCTTCGTCCTCCCTGTTGTACCACCGCTATTTCTTACTATCGCTTTGGAGTTAGCAATAAAAAAAAACTTTCCTATCCCGTCACTCATTGTATTTAAAAACATTTTCTAAGAATATTTTGTGTCAGCGCTTCGAGTTTTAAACCTGAATGATTGCAAATTGTGTTTTAGTTTCTTCCGAAAAGTATTTAAGTTCCCTGTATTTAAGAGTTAAACTACGTTTTTCCTTTATCACTTCCGCGAACTATTAATCCGCGTACACAGATAAAGATTTGTGGTCGCTGATTCCCTCACTTCTGTCATCTTTTGTGATAACCTCTGGCGTATTTGTCGCGCACTTATCACGAATATGTCAATTATGCTTTTACCCTCGCATTGGAGATTAAATCACTTGTCCAATGAGAATTGGAAACTTTTCTTATAGGTTTTTACGTAAATCATGTTTTTTCCGGTTTTCCCGCACAATAGTTGTCTCAATGTAATGTTGATAGATTAAAGTCGGCGGTGAGTACAAATGCGTCTACCTTAGCTGCTGCTTACCATGTCGATTCCACGTGCATTTCTAAACTCTACCGATTGCAACTTTTTTTTTAATTTGCTAAAACTTGAAGTACTAGTGCTACTCTTCAAATATAAATTCATCAGGACCCCCTTAATGCCTTCAAACATGCATTTTCTTTTCCTGACTCCTACTACCTCTTCTACCCAACATTCTACCTTCTACCACCATTTCCAGCTGTCCATTGCCACTCATCGTGCCCAGCATCCATTTTCCCCACCTTCTTTTGAACTCCTGCTGATTGAACCCTCTCTCGTCCCTCACCGTACCTAGAACCATTTCGATTGTTTTCCCTTTTCGCCTATTTCGTCCATTTCCCCTTTTCCATTATTTTCCACACGGCTCTCGAAAACCTGCGTTTAGAATAAATAGCAAATGTTTAAGTTTCAATGAATAAAATGCCAATTAAAGATTCGGAAAAAGTTAAGAGAAACTCTGCTTAGATTTATTAAAAATTCCTACGATGGAAGGCTAAATGTGACTGGTGCACCACAAATAGAGCAGGCGAGACTTTAAGAAAGGCACCATGATACGTCCGAGTTTGGTGGCGGCACAAAGTCCTCCCTCACATTGAATTGGCAGGTTGGAGCATCGGGATTAGATAAGAGAAGCACAACCACTGCCAGGCTGGAACACTCATTCCTCCCTCCCACGGTACACAGTCGCGACAAAACCTCACGACTCTATTCTTACAATATATCTTCAAAAAATGTATTCAGAAAAAATCCTGGTTCGCGACGGATTTCGGATATTATGTACATTTAAATGAATGAGCAATACACACGGGTCGAATTCGATCAGAAAATAATCATTGCAATAAATTAGCGCGGCATTGAAAATAAGATATTTGTTATGGTTGTCATTTAAAAATTACTAATGCAGGTTCTACCGTTGTAGAATTTGCGACGTTGAGTGAGAGGAGATGTAGATCAGCCGAGAATTTCAGGAGCTACAAAGGAAAGGGTTCAGATCCCCGCATATTATAAAACACTCTAATTTACTTATTTGCACTGGATCCAGGCATTTTTAAAACAGAAATGTCTTTCTTCACACCTTAATTCAGCTATGCAATTGCCGTGAAGTGGACGGGTGAAATGATGGATATGGGCATTCGAGCTGAATTGTATTCGATGAACGGTATTTCTACGCATGCTTTCGTTTCACCAGGGATTTAATTTAGAACATACATTATAACGCGTACTTGTCCTGAGAGAGTTCTAAACTTACCGATGCCTCAAGCCACCGATTTCGTGTGTAGTAAGGGGTAATGCCGAGCATTCGACACCAAAGTTAGATTCTGCAAAGTATTAATTGATAATATTAAACGATTATATAAATAGATGTGCTTCTAAAATTACCTTTATGCACTAACGTGATATCTTAAATTTGTCAGTTCCAATTTCGACCTCTATAATCGTTTATACAGGGTCGCACCCAAAAGTGGTAGGACTGATTTTTTTACAAGAATTGTATTGACGATATACTTACATCGACTTAATAATCTTCAAAGTATGCTCTTTGAGCTGCTACACACTTAGTATAACGTTGCTCCCGTTCCCCGTACGCCCGCTGGAAATTTTCTTTGGGGATGCCGTTGATGACCCTCGTCGAAGCCTCTTGAACGGCCTTTATCGAGTCAAAACGTCGTCCCTTGAGCTGTCTTTTCATCAGGGGGAAGAAGAAGAAGTCCGGTGGTGCCAGATCGGGAGAATAGGGCGGGTGCGGCAACGTGGCAACGCCGTATTTGCCCAGGAGCTGTCTGACGACGAGCGCGCCATGGCAGAATTTTCGGCACCATCTTGGCGCACACCTTGCGCATGGCCAAATCCTGTGAAATAATGCGTTGGACGTTGGATGCAGACAGACCCAACTGGTCTGCAATTTCTTCACTGGTTAAGCGTCGGTCTGTGTTCAGCAGTGTCCTCACTCTGTCCACATTCGTGTCGGTTCTTGCCGTCGACGACCGTCCGGAGCGATCGCCGTATTCAACGAGCTCCCTACCCTCTTTAAACAACTTGTGCCACTCAAATACTGTGGAACGGCTTAAGGCAGTGTCCCCATAAGCCTGCTTGATCATATCGAGGGTCTCAGTTCCCGTCTTCCCGAGTTTCGCACAAAACTTCACGGAATAAGGTTGCTCTAAATTCAGATTTATTTTGTTTTTCGACGCGGACAAACAACTTGCTTCACTAAAAACGGTGTCTTAACTCAACGACAGCCCGCAGGCGACTGAGGTTGGTGTTGGTCTGTTGCTAAGAGCCCCCTCCACCTTACCCTGCCAGGCAGACCCCCCTCCACCGCTCCGTTCGCGCCAGAGAAAATCAGTCCTACCACTTTTGGATGCGACCCTGTATGTGTAAAGACTAGATTGGCTGCTTTTGGATCGGTTGTGAAATGATAAAATAAAATATCTGCTCCTCTGGGAGTGCCTGCATAAAACTCCCGCAGTGAATATTGTGCATAACGAAGAGCCTTCAGGCAGAAGACAAGGAAGGAGTTGCTAAAATAATTGCGATTTCATGTTATTATTTGTAACCAGCAATTAAGCAATACGTCATTTTATTCCCTCGTTTTTTGTGTGCGCTAGAATTTTTAAATTGGGTGAAATCAACACTCATTTCGAACTAAGTTTTCCGCCGATACATATGCATGGATTTTCACATGTTATCATGGATTTGTAGTCACTGTTTTCCCTCTTTTAGTAACCATTTCAACACCCTTCCTCCTCTCCCTCATCCCTTGCCAATCCCAACTGGTGATTGCATCCCCAGCCACACACCGTTTTCGGTGGATCTCGAGATATTTACATGAATGTAGATGTGCCATGTAAGTGCAGTCAGGCGTCGATGTGAAGGAACGGCGTTCACATTCCCTCTTCTGCCCTTACTCTTGCATCCGCCAAAGCACCAAGCAAGTGGACAGCGCTCCTCCCATCCGCCATCCGCATCGCCCACTGGGCGGATCCCCGCGGCCCCGCTGAGCCCTCCTTGCTCTCGGTGGAATCAATTTGCGATCAGTAGCGTTGCGTTTCAAGGGCCTATGGGAAATGGAGAACTCTGACGCGCCGTGGAAGCCCGTCACGGGGAACTGCCATCGTTTCGAACAGGCTTAATGTCGTGCCGACGGCCTCCGCTCGCATCTGCTTAGGATTCTTTCATTTTCTTTTTTTAACATCCTCCTTCCACGGGTCGCCCGTTGAGCAATTTATGTTGTCGTCTGCCTTAAACGTGTCCCCACCAGGCGATTCGGAGCAGATGTCGAAAGCTTAATTGGAAGTTTAGGAAGTCGTATCAGCCTCGATATCCGGAACTGTGGAACCCCTTTCATTCATTGCGAGTGGGCATTAATTTGAATTGTAATCAATATTGAATGGATATCCGCGAAATCAATGTTGCCGCTAATAATTTTTTGTTAACTATTGGTTCAGTAACCAACTGCTACTATTTGTATTGTGATCTAAATAGTCTTCTGACAAAGATGTACAGGATCTGTAGGTCTTATAATTACTCAAGAGAAGCCATGGCATGATGAATTTTTATCTTAAGTCAATGTAGCCATGAGAAATTATTAGTTGTAAATGTATAACTGTAATGTGGGTAATCGGAAATGCATACATAATCCTTGCCATTGCTCTTCTATTTTATTTTTTTTTTGAAAAACATTAAAATCTGCATGGTTCCCTGCAAGTACCCACTAGGGTGTATGGCAGGAAGTGAAATAAATACATCAACACTTGGCTGAATCTAGCATTAAAAGTTTATTAATGTGAAAAATATTATGAAATACGTTATTATTTAAAGCAGTACCGAAGTACTGAAGTAATGGATGAACTGCCTCTAATACCCTACGAGAAACGTCGAATGAAAGAAACGCTGACTCCTGATACCATCGAATGTTTTACTTTCAAGACTATAAAGGTGATCTGGTTTGTTCTGATTTTTCGTGGCGATGGAATCCCACATCAGACAATCACTCCCCTCATGTTGTTTAGTATAAGGGCGGAGAAGATACGAGTATGAAATTGTATTAATTTGTTCCCTTCCGTATTGCGGAAATAAAGACATTCTCCTCCTGCTTTGAAGTTATGAAGTAGAAGTACAGGGTAATTTGATGACCCACTGCCTTTAACATTCCCATTTTACTTTGCCGCCATCAACAGTGTAACACTATAACGTTGGTATGAAGTGAAATTCCCATTAAATTAATGGAGTAGCATTCGACTGGGTGGGCTCACTTGTACGGCTATCCCTCGATGAAGCGCCAAGGCTTGGTTACAGACAACATTTAGGAAGCATAAAAAACAACAGTGCGAGTTATGCCACACATATCCTCTTGTGCGCGTGTCCGGCTTACATTTCCCCCCGATGGGATCAAGGGTAAGGAAGGAATACTTCAGCGGCGATGTTATACGGCTCGCGATATCCACCCGATACATCTCTCTCTAATCGCATCACATTATGCAGGTTTTTTTTCCGGGGGGATAAAGATGTACCACCGCACATGAAGCCACCACGTCAAAGCTTAAAATGCCATTCGAGCGACGTGTGGGGAGCAAAGCGGACTCTCGATGCAAACCCCTCCGCCAGGTTTAAGAGGCGGAGGGCAGCCACTGTTATATGGAGGACGAAACCAACTCATAAATGTTTCTATTTTCAATGTTACCCCCTTTTTGCATTCGGCTCCGATTCCATCCCTCCTCCGAGTTCCACCCGACCCCCTTTCCCACCATGCCCCGGTACCCCCCCCCCCCGCCCCTCGCCAGCCCCCCCACCCTCGCCGCCCCGACCATTATCATAATGGCCCAGGGCCGCTTTAGACGACAGGGTGGCCTTAGACGGCAACCCCTCGGACGCTGCTGGGGTGGACGGCGCGTCACGCAGCGGCGGGCCGCAAGAGTGGGGGGGGGGACAACACCGACAATGAGCCCCGGATCCACCCCCCTGCACCCGCCATCGGTAATCGCCAGACAACGACTGTCATTTACGCATCCCCCCCTCCCCCGAACGCCTCCTCTTTCTCCCGGTTCACAGTGTCCACCCCATCACCTCCCCACGCAGCCTTACCCCGTGCACCATAACCGCCATTACGTCATAGCCCCGTTTTTTACCCCCCCCCCGGCCACCTTGCCCTGCTCCCCACACACACAACCCCACTGCGAGCCCTTTATTGCGTTTAATGACAGTTTTGTACGAAAGTGTTCCCTCCGTGACGTTTGGGAGGACGAGTAGATCAGAGAGTGCATCGTTTTTTTTGTATCCGTTAATGTGACGCCGAGAGAAGCCCTCTTGCGCGTGTGCTCGTTCTTTTTTTTCGTAGAGCGGAGATGTACCCCAGCCACGCGATCCTCCCAATTGCCCACTAAGTTTCATTCTATAATTTAATTTCGCGTGCGCGTTTCGGTATGACTCGAACCTCTAATCCTTTGTCATCCCTCGATGGGATAATGCCTTTTAATGATGTTTTCCGTGGGAAATGTAGGATAATTGTATTAAAATTAAATATCCGGCAATGCCACGTCTTGGTCTTCTGACTGAGGGTCGTAATTGAATCCAAAATTACCCGCATCTCAACTTACACATAAACATCCAAGTTAATGGATCGAAATGACTCATGCCTTACAGTTCGGAAAGTTAATTTCGAGCATTCCTGAAATAATTGATATGAGGACTCGTAATCGTGCGATATCCTTTCTCTCTGACCGGTTTGTAATGCACTGAGATCCATCCAGCAGCTTAACACGATTTTATTGATCATAGACAGTGTAGTGCGGATGTGAACTATTTATAAGAAACTAATGCGTGCCTCGATGTCTTCATATTTTTACTTTAAGTGTTCATTTGGCATTTTATAGCTCTATTGAAGGATAGTTTAATTTTGACTGCAATCATGTCGAAAGATTGAATGTTCGTCACTTCCCACTCCACTCTATCCTCAGCTTGCCCCCTCCTTCCATGCCCTGTGCTCACATCTCCCATTTTTAACACAGTTAATTCAGTCTCTTCGAGGAACTTCGAATTTTATCGCTGCCTGAACCATATCTCTGGACAATACTCCGTAACTTAGTCTTGTCCGATACATTTTGTCCCAATTCGACTCGCCTTTTTCGTTCCACAGCACATCTCAATTGCAGAATCGCTTCAAATGTTCAACCCTAGGCATCTTTTGTGCCATTTTCATGTCCATCGCTGCGAGTCTTCGCTTCTCCTCCGCTTTTACTTCCAATGTATCAATGCTGTGTACTGGGGATGTCCATGCATCTGGTATAGCAAATACGCGAGTCCTTGATTCCAGGGTCGTGTGACGTTAGATGGCATTTCATTCGGTGAAGTGAGCTCATTGCATGAGTTATTCGCATTAATCTATTTTGGTTATTTAATCATTTATGATTCCACTCTCGTAGATTGGATTTTTTTTAAGTTTGTGGATTCATGAAAAGGATACTTGGGAAGCGTTTTGGAACTAGATCGAGTGCAACAGCTAGGTTTGTGAAGAGTTTTTATGAGCATGATAAATGTTGATGTCACGGCACTATTGGAAGAATTAGGACGGGAGCCACTAGTTGGCCGTAGGCTTAAATAAAAGTTAAATGTACTGCGTAAATCTGAGACAGATAACTTATCTAAAGATGTGAAAGACATATTACAGGTTCCAACTTCCCCTGGAAGATCAGATCAAGTACGTAAAATCAGGGAGATAGATAGAGGAACGGATGAATTTAAAAGGTAGTTTTCCCCTCACACCATTAGAGGTCAAAATATGAGACAAAGTCAAATGGAAACCGGACAACCACCATATCACATGGTCCGCGCGAAGGGTGGCAACACCGTTGTTAAGTATAGATACCATCACTGTCGTAGGAGAACTGCGTAGCGCCAACTCACGGTCCACAACGGTCCGTTTGGACCCCCAGTGCAAAACCATTTCACGGTCATGTTGTAGCTACTGCTCGGTTTTCATTTGACTGCCCCAAGTAAATATGATCGCAGGCGCGAAGGAGATAATCATATTGGTATGATAATCGTATTGGTAGTGTATATATATTTTGTCGAGCATTATTATTAGGTAATCTACAGGTTAAGGTAGGTATTTGAATGAACAAAACTACCAAATACATATGTTTTGACTCCTAACAAAACACATAACCCAGTATACTACTCTACATCAGGTCCCTCTTCATCTCTGAGTAATTCCTTCCTCCCTTCATCCCGTCCAACATCCCTATCCTGTTCCTTCCCTTTCCTCTTTTGCCCAACATTCTACCCTCTATCACAGTCTTCAACATCCCACTGCCGGTCAACAACCCCTTCATCCACTTTTCCTGCCTCCATAGGATTACTCCCAACAAACCCCTCTCTTCACCCACCATACCAAGTACTTCCTCATTTGTTTTCTTCTCTGTCCATTTCACCTTCTCCATTCTTCTCCACACCCACATTTCAAAAGCCTCCAGTCTACGTCTATCCTCCTGCTTCAATGACCACATTTCCGCGCCGTACATAGCTACGCTCCATATCAAAGTTTTCACGAGTCTTTTCTTAATATCCTCACTCAACGTCCCTCTCATCAACTCCCTCCTCCTTGTGAAAGCCTCTTTGCCTAGCGCAATTCTTCTCCTTACGCCCCTACTACTTTGACCGTGTTGGTCCGAAACACTACCGAGATACGTCGACTGTTCTACCTGTTCTAGTTTTTGCCCTGCTATTTCAATGTTTAGCTTAGCCATTTCCTTTCTGGAAAATCGCATAACCTTATTTTGTCGATATCCTGCATGCATTTAAAATATACCAATCTTTATGACATTGTTCCCGCAAGTTTTGAAGATATTCTCTCCTGGAATATTCTTGCATGTAAGTGCCTTCTTTTGTGTGATTAAGTTTTTTCGATTGCACTATCGAACTGATATTTGTGTAGAGGTGTCGTCCATGCGAATTTGCATGCAAGGCTGATTACCTCACACCCCCTGCCACTCGCGCTTGCAGCGGCTGGCAGGTTATTATATAGATAGATTATAGATATAAGAAAATTATTCAAGTAATCCAATGGCTGCGGTCATTCTCGAGATCACGTGTCTCTTTATTTTTATCCTCTTGCCTGCTTCCAAGAAACATTATTGTGGATTCAATTACGCGTATTTCTACGCGTTTTTCCTTCGCTATTCAATTGAAAGAACCCATCTTTGTTATTTTCTGACTTATGATGCGTCAGCGAGGCTTACTATTAAAATCGTTTCTGATCTTTTGAAAGTTTAACTAATATTTCATTTAAATTTTTGCGTTAATTTGAACTTTGCATATGATGGGAAATGACGTAAATTCTCAACGAACTCCATTATTAAAGCATTGTTTTATCTTCATCCATATATTAATAAAATGTTTCGTTACTGATTAATTTAAGAAACCGATTTAGACCAAACCTACTGTTTTGGCAGGATTAGTCAGCATTTTAAAACAGTCAGCTGAATCAAGTACTTGCGCTAAATGGATGGAGGCTATAAAATTCGACGGATATTTTTTTTTATTTTCTCCACGAGGCTATCTGGCGTAAAATAGTTTCATTCCTATAGTTTTTCAAAAGCCTTTACCTTTTTCTATATCCGTTCCGTTTCTTCATTTCGAAGTGACTTTATCCAACATTATTCATCCTTTCATTCCCTCCACTTTGTAACGTTTCTACAATAAACCTTTCATCCATTTTGGATGAAAACCTTTTGCCCTTCTATTCAGAATGGCATTCATCCCTTCAACTGAATCTTTGCGGAAATGAGATGCCCGGAGGTCGGTTCAAATTTCCTTGCGTTTCGTTGAATAAGTTTTCCGTACATTCATCTCTGGCTTTTCTAATTCACGATCGGGTTGCATCCGATCGCATTATTCCTCCACGTCTTCATTTCCTCACACATTTTATTTCTCTCCATTCTTCTCTCAATTCCAATAATTTTCCGTGACCCATGGATTCCAATTCAACTGCTTTCCTTTCTCCCGCTTTCATTTTATTTGCTTTCCTTTTTATATAGTTTACTGAACGGACCCTGAATTTGCGCACACTACTTTATTCCTAAACCCTCGATAACTGCGCAGAGAAATCCTTAAACTCCACACTCTGACCCGTAGAGTGATTCGTTCTTTAACTCTGCCTCCTTCCAGCCATCCATAATTCGCGTTTCTTCCCTGCTTCGCTTCCATGGCAGCATCTCCCCCTCGGCAAGTGTCGCCTCGGCATCCCATTGCTCCCCAGTGTCTCTTGCTTCCGCTTCCCGTGCCCCCTTTGCATTCCTCTCAGCCATCCTCTCTCCTCCCTCACCATTCCTAGGACTTCTTCATGCCTTTTACTTTCCGTTCGCTTTAGTTCTCAATTCTCTTCCGATTCCGTTCGCTTTACTTTTCCATTATAAGGTCCCTGTACTGCATCAACTGCCTCCCTTAACTAAAAAAAAACTTCTTTGTCTAACGCAGTTCTAATATCACTCCTACCCAGAAAAACATGCCTCAAAACACTTCCAACTGCTTAAGTCCTTGCTCTCTAATCTTCTCAGGAAAACTATTGACGATCGATAAGAAAAACCAAAAATAGGATGGCACAATTCAGCCTAGATAAACAAAGATCTAGTTCATCCTTATTATTGGAATTTCAACGTATGAAAAACTATATGCCTGGTAGGTTTTTTTAAGAGGAATATTTTCATATAACGTATAATATAATCATATGTACCTCAAAATAAATTGTAGTAAACTAATACCCCTACTCTATTTGGGTAGGTCAGACCAAAAAGCCGATCCTATTTGCTCTATCATTTCTATAAACGGGAAAGGATTTTGGAAAAATTTCACCGTCGGCAATATCAGTACCGTCGGCAATGATAGTACCTTAGTATATATATATTTGCACATGCGGAAAAAAAACTTTTTAAAAATATATACAAGAAAAAAATTATTATAAATAAAAAAGAAATGGAAAAGATGAATGAAAAATATTTTTTTAGATAAATGAATTAAAAAAAGAAGAGTAAAAATATATATAGAATCAAAAAATAATAATGGTAATTTAACCTACACCTCACTATATCTGTAACCAACCTTTTAAGTACATTATTTTTTAGTATAGTCTGTAAGCTTCTCTTTCCACACAAACAACACTAGCACTCTTACATAACTCACAAGTCAACTTCCCCTGTATTTGTAATTAATACCGGTAGTGGCGGAACTTTACCACCGGAACGGATTCTACTAGTCAGCGTCAGACAGGCGATCGGGAGTTAAAATGGGTTTTCATGAATATGTTGGGCGTGGGTGGGCGTATGTGGACGCATTTGTCTGTTTTACATGTGGTTGCATTCTGATTTGGGGGTGGTGTGCTAACACCCTCACCCCCCCCTCCCGGCCCCCGCATACTCCCGTGCGGCGGCTTACGGGGCATTGTGTAGACGTAGGTTGCGATAAGTGATTGATTCACGCTCCATATAGTAAGAAGTGATTACATGTAATGGAAGCTCCGGAGAAGGTGAAATAAAGAAAGGAGAGTGACGAGACGAGTTTATTATCGCCCTTGACATTAATTGTGCACGTTGAGAATATTATTAAAAAGATCAAAGAAAAAAACAAGAGTTTAAGTACGAACAGACGGAGAAAGGAAAAATATGCACTTAGCAATTTGCGACTGACGCATCTATATTTGCGGAGAAGAAAATGAAACCTGATAGGGTTACTAACTAACATGAAAAATTACGATCCCAACATAAAACTGAATAAGACTAAGTCAGTGAAAGAATCTTTATTCGGAGGAGGAAATTTAACCTCAGAGGAAGTTCAGGGAGAGACATAATTTGAAGAAGCGGACGAGTTTTGCAATTAGGGCAGCGAGGTCGTTTGCGTTGGAAGAAGCAATGTCGATATAATTATAAGCAGAAGAGAAATGGCGGATCCATTAGGAGAAATTCCTATAAAGGGCGAATAGTACTGGGCTAGACAAATTGAATTGCTGGTAATATTTATATTATGGTTTTTTGCGCATGTGAGACGAGGAAGAAAGAGGCTAGAAAGGGGCAAAGGAGGTTGGGGGCGATGTCAAAATATTTCCCGGAAAACTGGTGAAAACAAGAAGGGGAGAGAGAGAGAAAGAAAGAGAGAAAGAGAGAGAGAGAGAAAGAGAGAGAGAGACAGAGAAAGAGAGAGAAAATAATGGAGAAAGACTTCACGGAATAAGTAAAGAGAGATTTCGGAGGAAAAAGAAGAAGGGAAGCAATTGGACACATCCTGAGAAAGGATAACAATTTTTTTCGTGACGTGTGTGCGAATTGCTGACTTCAGACTGTCGGTTAAGTGTGCGCATGTTCGGAGATCGAATTGGCATTGATAATATGACACTGCACACCATTCTCACTGAATATTTGGTGATGCGAAAGGTCTGCGCTGAACTCGTCCCGAAGGTCTTGACCAAGGAAGAAGGCCAAAAGAGCAGAGTCGAGTGTCCGTCCGCTTGCGAAGACCTTCTGCGACGACATCGTGACGATTCCCCAACCCCCTTACAGTCCCGACTCGGCACCCGCAGACTCTTATTTCCTATTCCCAAAATTGAAATCATCCCTCAAAGGACACCACCATGGGACCCTTATTGCTGACAAAGAAGCTTGCACGCGTACCCTTGAGGACCTTCCGCCTACAACGGATTTACTTCGGAGAATTTTGAGGCATTTTAGCAATATCTGACGTAAATCTATTTTTCCATAAAATTTACCGATACTTTTTATACGCACCTTGTATGTTACAAAATACTATAACTGAATGAAACAAAAGAGGGAAAGATATGCTAAGAAAGTCCGAGGATAAAATAGGAGAAGTATTAGACAGAAAGTGTCTTTGCGTGAAGCTATGAGGGAATGAAGAGATTGGGAGGAATGAATCGATAATAGCTTAGAGAGCAACTGCAAACCAATCCTCGGATTGAATCCCCTTATTTATGTACCACCGGTTTTCCTTTCAGAAAAGCCGACATTTAGAATCTCAACTCGATAATTGCCCTCAGGGCATCAGAAATATTCTGAAGATTAGATACAACATTGGTAATCTTAGAAACGTCGGCTGCGATGGAATGGCTGACCCAAAACTATTTTAAACAAGAATTCATCCAGAAATCGAAGGAATTTTAGAAGGTCATGGTCTCGGGAAATAATATCACCCACCGCACCACTTCTATACCCATGCACGTCGGTTAAAATTCTTCCTCGAGACCACATCCATCTTCAAGCAACTCCCTCAACTTGAATTAACTCAATGCACCGATTGTTTTACTGGGATTGCTATACAACAATGAGTTCTAAAATATATGGTTTCTCTATTTTTACCTTTAAAGTAGGTCTGAATGTATTTATTTAGGACTTGTAATTAATTCGACGTTGGTTATTTGGAAGGATATATTTATGTACAGACTATTTTTCCCAATGATATAATTTCTCATAATTTGTCTATTCACAATGTTAACCTGTTAAAAAATTACTGTTGACATAACTCAGTGGTGTTTTTTTTCATAACATTTGAAAGCATTTCAATGCATGTGCATAGCGGAAATGAATTTCGTAAATCCGAGGCTTTCATAGGAGCGCTGTTTAAATTGAACAAAAAAGTCGATGACGGCCGAACATTTTGAGCGCGCACGACATAGGGTTGTTTGGTTAGCGTACTAATCATTAAAAGCAAGCAATTGAAATGAATGCATGTAATTCACGTCCTCCTATGTGATTACCACTCTTCTACGTTTTTTTTTAATTCGAATTACGCCCACATTTGCTCATACAGCTATAAATGCAATTCTAAAGATGTCCTGGTGAGTTAAAAAAAAATGGAACAGCAAAATCGTAGTTTTCCATTCAAACGAAATTTGTAAATCCATCCATATCTAATTCATATTGTCATCATGGAGGATATCAATTATAAAAATACGATACGAGGTAGTAATTCGTCTAATATAAAGGTGGACTCAAAAAAATAAAATCACATTTATGTTATAATTTATTCTTCACGGTATTATTCTTTGATATTATGTTTCCTCACAGCAAAGTACAGAACATTCAATGAAGTTGCAGACAAATATAACATGATGCCACAATTAGCGAGCAACGTCAACGAATCACTCATTAAAATATTTAGCATAATTTCACTTATTTCCTAAGCATATCAATTTGCTGCCGTAAGATATTCATCTACAACTAAATAAATATCTCGCGATTCACCAAAAATATGTGTGGCATGGGGTGCAGCACCAGGTGGGATAGGAAAGGGAGAGGTAGGGCGACTGAAGGGTTAGGAAAAGAGAAAATACATTGATGTAAATTTTAGCGAAAAGCTTAGTTCAAAACAAATGTCGCTTTAACCCAGTGAAATAGTTCTTCGTTATACCAGAAATGAGTGAATAAAAATGAGCCACGACCACTTATACGATAGACCTCCGAAGTACCAACACAGGTCACGCAGAACTGGAGAGAGTAAGAAGGGAGAATTTCAATTAGTTCATGGTTATGCAGCTCGTGTTCCCCACCCCTTAAGTGACAGAGGACGTGCGTCGTCCGCTTCTACGGAGAGGGTCGAGGGATTGATGGGTAGATAGTCGTCTTAATAATGGCGTGAGATTGAGACTTTTGAGTCTCCCCTTCCATCCAACCCCTCGTCACACATGTACAGGATTACACTTATAGATAAATTTCAAATTTTATGCATAAATATAATAAAATTAATGCATAGTATATCTAAGGACTAAAACACAGTATCGCAATGAATTAGCTGCGGAAGATGGAGAGTAACATTACGACAAAATACGGTAGGCAATGTTGTAACATTCATATATCCAGGGTCCGTACAATAAGTATCCGGAGTGATTCCAAAAATCAAAATTTATTTCAGTTATCATTACAATTACTTAATAATCCTCAAAATTAATTCCTTCTGCATCGATACACTTCGTTCGGCGCGTCTGCCACTCGTCAAAAGCCCGCTGGAAGTCGGTTTCTGGAATACTGTTGAGAGCCTTTGTCATCGCCGCTTGAACCACCTCGATGGGGTCGAACTGATATCCATTGAGCTCCTTTTGAGCTATCCTTTGAGGCAATAATGTTGTCGAGAAAATCTTCATCTTCCTGGACGCAGTCCAAAATTTCTTGTGAAATTTCCACCCGCGACAGCTTTCGTTCCTCGCTCAAGACTTTCGGCACCAGATTCGCGCACACTTTCCTCATCGCAAGATCCTCTGTTACAATGGTGTGGACGGTTCGAATTGAAAGGCCGGTCTCCTCACTGATTAGGGCGATGGTTAAACGCCTGTGTCAGGGTCCAAACCTTTTTTCACTTTGGCCACCTGACCATCGGTTCGAGTGGTCGTCGGGCGTCCCACGCGGTGTTCGTCTTCAACGAGCTCCCGGCCTTCCATAAACATTTTGTTCTGCTCAAAAACTCTTGTGTGGCTTAAGGCATTAACCCCATAAGCCTGTTTAATGAGTTCAAGGGTCTCTGATGTGGATTTCCCGAGTTTAACGCAAAACTTTTCAGCGTAGCGTTGCTCGAAGTTGCGCTCCATACTGGTGAGACGGCACTATAAATAATCATACGCCACAAAAATCCACCTCCTGTCTCAACACATGCCCGGCAGCGACTGATCTAAAGTGCGCCCGAATGGTGGGGGACCCCTCTACCGAGGCGACCGGTCGGACCCCATCCTCCACTCCGTTAAGGCGACAGCGAACCAGTCCCCTATGTCGCCGGAACGGCTGAGAAGATAAGCAAGCTTCTACGGAAGCATAACATAACCACTAGGTTCTCCACAGCCAGAAAAATCAGCGACATAATATCAAAGCCAAAGGACCAAATCCCCGATCTCATGCACGAAGGTGTATATGAGATAAAGTGCACGTGTGGGAAGTCATATATCGGTCAAACAGGGAGGTCCATCAGATGCAGGACCAAGGAGCACCAAAGAGCCACAGATAAGAAACAGTTCCGACTTTCGGCAATTTCCGAACATGCGTGGTTGGAACCTGGACACTCTATAAAGTTCGACCAGACTAGAGTGCTGGCAAGAGAAAGGCGATATTTTCCGCGACTCATCAGAGAAGCGGTGGAAATAATAAAAAATCCATACAACTTCAACCGTGAGGACGGCTGACCTCCACTTGGAAAACGGTGATTCCCACTCGCCGTCAAGAAAGAGCCAATCAGAGAGCTTCCGGCCAGTCAGCGTCTCCTATATATAGCGGCCAAGCACTTACTAGGGAAATCTTGATAAACACATCGTCAGTGTCCAAAACATCAAACTCATTAGTCGACTCTTTGGCCGTTGGTGATTCTAAAGAAGCCACGGCAGCTACAACGTCCACCTCCTCAGCGACCACTATTTTAAACCACCCTCTTGCCGTTAAACACAACTCAGGCCTTCCTACGCAAACACCGCATGGCCAGGGAGACGATGGCTTCACTGTCGTCTCAAGAAAGAAGGGAACTCCAATTAAAAGACGCCGGGTAATTTCTTCCCCGGAAATCCCCCAATCGAATAGATTCACGCCAATTGAAACTACGGCTGAGGTGATGGAGACACAGCCGTCAGCCCCAAAATCCCCTAAAATCCCGGCTATCACAGTCCACAATGTTAAAAAATGGGTCAATCTGGCGAAGGAATTAACAACAAACCTTATCAGTCCTCCCAAATGCATTCTCAGGGGTCTCAATACTGTGGCTATATCCTGCGCCAACGCAGACGATTACCGCAAGACTAGAGAAATTCTAAAAGCTAAAGAAATGGAATTCTCCTCCTATCAGCTCCCAGCTGACAGGCTAAAAGAATTCTGTATCAGAAACCTGGTGGGAGACGTGAAAGCCTCAGAATTGGAGGAGGAACTAAAGCACCTAGGCTATATAACAAAAAGTGTTGTCCAACTGACAACAACAAAACCGACCAACAAGGACAGGGAGAATGGTAAAACCACTGGGACCAAAAGGCTGATCCCAGTGTACCACGTAATATTGACTAACGACTCACAACCAGGCAACCTCCTGAAAGTAGAATACTTAATGGCCATGCGGGTGAATATCACAAAATTCACCAAACCTAAGGGCGTGATTCAGTGTCACAAATGCCAGGGCTTCGGGCACACCAAAAATTACTGTAACATTCGGCCCCGATGTGTTAAGTGTGCCGGACCACACCTAACCACCGAATGTGAAAAAAGAGATCGCTCTACGCCCGCGAGGTGCGTAAATTGCGAAATGGACCACCCTGCCAATTATCGCGGTTGCCCCGTTTTTAAATGGGAAAACCAACGACGATTGGCGCGTGAAAAGCGCGACACAATCTCCCGAGGATCAGCCCAAGGGAAAACATACATACCTGCCCCGGCTCCTGCAGGGAATGCTTGGGCAGCCCGTGCCCAAGGTCCTTTGCAGGACCAAACATCTTTAGCCGCCACCAACCCATTTCCTTCCTTACCTCCACCCAGAATCCCTCCTCCCCATGTGATCAACCCTCTAATGCCCGGCGGCGCTATTCCACTTTCCTCTTCTTCTTCTTCAAATCACCTACCAAACCTTCCGGCTTCAAATTCCGCACACAACGAACAGTCACTGTTTGGATACTTTATGTCCATGCACCACCAACTAAGTCTCTTAAAGACAAAAACGGAGAAGAAAATCTTTATGCTCCAACAATTATGCGAGTTGCACGAGCTTAATGACTAGTAAGCTCCGTAACATTTGCCTTCTCAGTTGGAATTGCAACGGCATACTCGGCCGCCAACGGGAATTCAAAAATTTTATAAGCTCTGGCAATTTCGATGTAGTCGCCCTTCAGGAGACACATCTGAAACCAAGTCACACATTCACAATACCAAACTATACCACATATCGGCGAGACCGCCCGAACTCTCGAGGTGGAGGCGTGCTTATCGCAGTAAAATCCTCAATAAAACACAATGCACTGAAAGCACACGCCCTTAGTACATTAGAATTCGTCGGAATACGACTCCCAACGCCCATAGGTGACATCGACATCTTTTCAGCTTACCAACCTCCTGGTAAGCCCATTGTTTCTGACGAATTTCGTCCCTTATTCCCGACTGACAGACGCGTCGTAGCCATCGGTGACTGGAATTCAAAACACTTAGAATGGGGGTGCCGGTCCGCGAATAGTAATGGCCGGCGTTTGCACAACATTGTAAACTCCATCATGCTAGACGTCGAAGTGCCACTAACGGCGACGCACATTGACTATCGTGGAGGGGAGGACATCCTCGATTTCTGCCTTACTAAAAACCTACCAGTTATGACGACTCCCACGGTACTACCCGATCTCTCCAGTGATCATTACCCGATTAAAGCCGACATTGCGACTGTCCCTTTTGAGCACCCTCCATCCACCCTTGTTAGAACGAACTGGAAACAGTTCGCCACCCTTACAGAAGACGCCTTATCAGCAATCCCCATTCCACTTTCCTCAGTCCGGCAGGACATTGACACTCATGTCCTTGCGATCACAGAGGCAATGCGGGACGCGCATGCACTTGCATCGCTCCCGTATCCTCAACCACCTCCCCCTTCAAACGCCCTACCTGACGACATCCTATTGCTCATAAGGCAGCGCAACAAGGCTCGCAGACAATGGGCGCGAACCAGGGATGGCGTCTATAAACGGCGCTATAACTTTTTCGCGTCCTGTGTCAAACGCGAGATCAAAAATCAGTTTAAAGATCAGTGGAGAAATAAACTCGACAACCTATCCTTTGACGACGGTTCCCTTTGGAAGGTTGCTAAGCAACTGACCAAAAAAGGCCGCCCAGACCAGCCCATCAGGCATAATAACAACTTGTATTTTGACGCAAACGACAAGGCAGAAATCCTCGCCAACGAGAAAAGAAACTATGGCTCTCAAAACCGACTGGCCAAGAACTGTGGAGGACGGGGAAGCCGAAGCTGCTGTAAGTAGCTTAAGCTTTCTTCCGGCTCCGCCCTTCCAACCAGTTACAGAGACGGAGCTAAGAATGACCATTAAATACTTGAACCCGAAAAAAAGCCCCGGGTATTGACGACATTTCAAACAGGCATTTAAAGAACGCGCCTCTGCTGGCCGTTCGTCATTTGCTGGGCTTATTTAATAACTGTCTTTCCTCATGCTACTTTCCGGACTCCTGGAAAATAGCAAAACTTTGCCTGCTTACCAAACCAGGCAAAGACCCGACAATTCCTCTTAACCGCAGACCTATATCTTTACTTTCCTGTATATCCAAACTGTTTGAATCAATCTTGAAAGCCCGTCTAGACCTCTTCCTACGGACCAACGACGTAATACGACCGGAGCAAATGGGGTTCCGGGAAGGACAATCCACCTCCCTACAAATGCTCAGGCTAGCAGAGTATATCAGCCACGGCATGCAGAACAACCAGCACATTGCGGTGTTGTTCTTGGATGTGGCCAAGGCATTCGACCAAGTCTGGCATGATGGACTGATACTGAAGTTAATGAAAATTGGGGTACCACTACATCTCATCAAGATGTTTCAAAGTTTTCTCGCTTCACGAGCTATACATGTCGCCGAAAACGGAGCTCTGTCAGCCAGGAAACAGATAAATTGTGGAGTGCCACAAGGCGCCATATTATCTCCTATTCTATTCAACTGCTACGTCAATGATCTTCCTTCTTCTCCACAAACCCTCACTTTCATGTTCGCCGACGATACTGCTATCGCGGCAAGATCTTGGAGCGGCACTTGTGCCTTCCGAAAGATACAAAACCACCTGTCTTTACTTGAAAAGTGGACCGTCGACTCGAAAGTCACTATTAATGCTGAGAAAAGTGTTGTTGTCGACTTTCGGAGGAAACGAAGCTATTTCCCCAAAAAACCTCTAACCTTTCAATCCGTACGTATTCCGACGAAATCCTCACACAAATTCTTAGGGATACATTTCGATTACAGACTGTCATGGGCCACGCACGTACAGCATGCCTTACAAATAGCAAGGGGCACAAGATCACTCCTATCCCCACTCTTGTGCACCAAATCGCGCCTAACGCACCGGGAAAAAATTAGACTTTACATTTCGTATGTTCGTCCCAGGATGCTGTACGGTTGCGAAATTTTCGGGAACGCGACAAAAACAGACAGAAAACGCTTAGAAACATTCCAGAACAAAACACTTCGCTACCTCACAAACCAAAGTAACCTAGTTCCAATGCAAGAGATCAGAAACGCACACAAAATACCCAAAGTACACGACTTCATTCGAGCGCAAGCTAAACGACTCGAGAGGTCCCTTCCACATAACACACTTACAAAAAACATATGGGATTACTCCCTACATAGAAAACGCCGTCCGAGCTACAGACTACCAAAGGAAATTATATTTCGGTAGCAAAACCGAATTCTTTCCTATTACTTTTATTTCTCTTAAAATATTAGCAATGTATACTAATGTAATTGAACAAGGGTTCCTGCTTTGTAAATAATATGTGAGTGTCTTGTCAAGTTATTGTATTGTTCATGTGAAATTTAGAAAGAAAAAAAAATGAAAAATGAAAAGAAAAAAAATGATAAAAAAAAATATATACGTATAATAATTTTAAAAAAAAATACAACAAAAAAAAACATACAAAAAACAGAAAAAAAATGAGATTATAGACCAGAACTAATAATATTAAGTTTAACTTTAAGACTTAGTTGTAGTTTCCGTCATGTTGACGATGATAAGGGAAAAATGTTCCCGTTCATAGTATAAGGTTATTTAATTCATTTCGGTATAGTCCTTCTCATTAGGTTATGGCCAATTGCCAACCCACTAGTGGTCTTTTTTCAATTTATCCTTCACTAACACTGGAAAGGTACACGCGTAAAAAAAAAGGAAGGGCAAATGCCCAGACAATTAGGGTTTCTGATCTGATCTGAACGCACATCACTTCGACCTGAAGACGCCTCCAGGACTGGGGGCGAAACAGTTGTCCACCAACTAAACTACGCGACGGTAATTCCCGGAAATCAGCACGGATTCATCAGTCCCGATACTTTGTACGGACCCTGTTTATACTTCAGAAGAGACATAACGGTGAGAACTAGGTACATGGACATATTATTTTTAGAAATATTTTTCTATCAAGCGTAGTTTCGTATCCTTTGGTCGTAATTTAGCCGAAACTTAATTTAAATAAAGAAAAAGATTATGTTTCAGAGTTAAAGAAAATGAGAGCACTTCGATATACATGTACTACCCCGGAAAATATAAAAAACTAATCCAACTTCTTACGATCTCATTAGTTATAGAATTTCATATCAATCTCGAATAGCTCCAATCCAATCTATCGGGTATACATTTTCAACAGGGTCAAATGCTTGTTTCATTAATTCTAGGGGATTAATTAAGCCGGAATGCGAAAAAAGATCTTCCGTATCTTCATAAAAGTATGCATTTCTATCTGAGGATGGGAAAAATGTCATCGGTGTAAAAGCAATTCTTGATCCAGTCCCTCCGTGGCTACTGCGAACGGAAGCCGCATGTATTATAGATCAAACGACATTTCGAAGTCTTTTGACGAGACTGGATAATTTGCAAACATGAAATAAACCGACATCTCATCAAGAGGGAAAGGGAAATAAAAAAAGAAGAAACTCAAACTGCTTTTCGTTTTTGCTGATCCCGAGAAGAAGGCAATCCTGTACACACACACATACACACACGCACGCACTCACATGGCGGTGAGATTGATTGACCACCAGTTGATTTCGCAACTCTGTCGCAGCATTTTTATGCTTTCATAAGGGATAATCCACGGTATCCAAGGGCGACGGCGGGAAGGAAACAAGGCGGACGGAGGAAGGAGAGAGAGAGATGGATGGGGCAGAGGGAAGCAGGCTCCTCGTCTCGTCGACCGCGGGCCAAACACGCCTCATCATCGCGGGGAGCACGACCGGAGCATCTCTACGCTAAGATTGATCAAGGACGTCTCCCTCCTGAAGCGACTTTAAGGCCTCAAGCGTAAGAGGAAGCTCAATCGCCAGGAGCAACGGCACTCTCCACGGGCGGAAGCGAATTCCCTATTCTCGAGGAGGAATACTAAACCTCAGAACCGTCCGTTGGTTTTAGGAGAAACGTGAAGTAGCATTAATACATTTATTATCCGGGACTATTTGATGTTCAAGGTCTGTACAAGTGTCGGTGACAATTGTTTGCTGACGTGTGCGTGAAGTGCTGAATTCAGACCGTCGGTCAAGTGTGCGCGCAATCGCAGATCGTATTGGTTTTGATAAGAGGACAGTACAAATCATTATCAATGAAAATTTGGCAATTGTGAAAGATCTACGCTAAAATCGTCCTCCCAAAAGTCTTTGCACCGACCACATAAGGAGCAGAGTCGAGTGTGTCTGCTCACAAAGATCTCCGGCATTAGTATCGCGACGATTCCCCAACACCCTTAGAGTCCCAACTTGGCACCATCCGACTCTTATTACCTATTCCCAACATTGAAATCCTCCCTTAAAGGACAACACCATGGGACCCTAAAGTGCCGTCGAAGAAGCTTGCACACGTACCCTTAAGGACCATCCGAGATCCTCCGCCTACCAATGACCCTCCGAGTCGTGGGAGAGTTGCTCTGGCAAAAGTGTCTCGACGCTCCCAAAGGATGTACTCGGAAGAAATTGAGAGACCATGTAGCAATATTTGAAATAAATCTATTTTACCGAAATTTATCCCGATACTTTTTACACAGACTATGTACAAACGATATGAACAAAAAGGGCTTTTTCTCACGAATAGGACTGCAGGGAAAGATTTCCTTCCAGCCCTATTCGTGGAGAGCCCTGGAAGAAATTTTGCTTCTACCACCAAAATCTGCTCAGACGGCGGCTCCAGGCAGGCTCGAGCCCGGACCCATCTGCGCGCGCCCTTCTGCGACCCTCCCACTCGTCACCGCGCCAAGCGGCACTCGACTCGGAGCCGTCTCCGCCCTGCGGCGACGGCCTGGTATTGACACGACGCTTAAGCGGCATCCATTTTCACGGCTAGTTGCTTCGGGACATTTTTGGACGATCATCATTCGTCCTTAAATAGTGATTATATACATTTATAATTATGTATGTAATATATATATATATATATATATATATATATATATATATATATACATATATTGATTATTATTTTTAGGTAATCTACCGGTTAAGATAGGTTTTTGGATGGATATCATTACTTAAAAAATTATTTGTGACCCCTAGCAGAACACAACATGCTACTATGCATCAGGACCCTCTTAAGCTCTGAGAACTTTCTTCCTCCCTTCATCCCGTCCAACATCCCTATCCTGTTCCTTCCCTTTCCTCGTTTGCCTAACATTCACCCCTCAATTACAGTCTTCAACATCCCGCTGCCGGTCAATACCTCCTTCATCCACTTTTCCTGCTTCCATTGGATTTCTCCCTCTCTTCGCCCACCATACCGAGTACTTCCTCATTTGTTTTCTTCTCTGTCCATTTCACCTTCTCCATTCTTCTCCACACCCACATTTCAAAAGCCTCCAGTCTACGTCTATCCTCCTGCTTCAATGACCACATTTCCGCGCCGTACATAGCTACGCTCAATATCAAAGTTTTTACGAGTCTTTTATTAATTAGGGATATTAATAAACGTCCAACGTCCCTGTCATCAACTCCCTCCTCCTTCTGAAAGCCTCTTTTCCTGGCGCAATTCTTCTCCTTACGTCCCTACTACTTTGACCGTGTTGTTCCAAAACACTACCGAGTTACGTAAACTGTTCTATCTCCTCCCAAAAATACACAAACCCAACATCCCCTGTCGTCCTATAGTTTCCAGTTACAATTCTCCCACCGAAAGAATCTCCGCATTCCTTGACCACCACCTACAACCACTTGTACTCTCCTTGCCCTCCTTCACGAAAGACACGTACCACTTCCTCGACCGTCTAAATTCCGTCTCTATTCCCTCCACACCCAACCTACTTATGGCCACCATCGACGTTACCTCACTTTACACTTCTATTCCCCATGCAGAAGGTTTATCCTCCCTCCGGCATTATCTTTCTCTGCGCCCCCTACCCCAGCGCCCCTCAACGGAATTTCTCCTCAATCTTGCCACTTTCGTCCTAACAAAAAATGCATTCACTTTCCAAAATTGTTTTTACCTACAGACAAAAGGCACAGCGATGGGAACGAGGATGGCACCATCATACGCCAATCTCTTCATGGGCCATCTCGAAGAGACCTTCCTGTCACAGCAACCCCTTCAACCTCTTTTCTGGGTCCGCTACATAGACGATATTTTTATTCTCTGGACACATGGCTCTGACTCTCTCAACAACTTCTTATCCGCCTTAAATTCATCTTTCACGGTTAAATTCACCTCTTCCATTTCAGACTCCACCATCACCTTTCTTGACACAGACATCTCACTTCAAAACAACAAATTCACTACTTCAGTACACATCAAAGCCACTAACCATCAGCAATACCTACACCACACAAGCTGTCATCCTCAACACACGAAACGCTCGATTCCTAACTCTCTCTCTATCCGCAGACACCGAATTTGCAACACCACAGCCACTCTCAACAAATACCTTGCCAATCTACACCTTGCACTCCTCAAACGCGGTTACCCAGAAAAGTTGCTACGAAATAAAATCCACCGTTCCACCCGACCACACACACCACACAATAACAAGCCCACATCTGACGCAGGACTCAACCTTTGCACCACCTATTACCCCGGATCACACAGACTGAAAACCCTCCTTAAAGAACTGTTTCCAATTTTACATGACAATGACGCGACCTCATCCTTACTACCCCAATGCCCATCTATCGCATACAGACGACCCGCCAATCTCAAAAACCTTCTGAGATCCACCAACCCTTTGGCGCCCCCCCGTGACAAATTTCCCAATATTTCCCCAACTTGCAACCGCCCCCGATGTAAAACCTGTCCTCTTATTATGCCTACTCCCCTCTCCCTACGTCCCCTCATAGCCCCCCCACCTCGTTCCCACGCTAATTGCCTCTCAAAAAATATTATTTATCTTTTATCATGCAAACACTGCACTTCCTTCTACATAGGTGAATGCATTACCCCCTTATCCATCCGAATGAATAATCACCGGTACTCCTGTAATTCTGCCTCACTCTCATCTCTTCCTATCCCTTCACACGCCAATTCCCACAACCTTTCATTCGACCAGTGTTTTTCCCTCAGCATCCTAGAATCCCTACCTGATTCAGCTACCAACATAGAGGTGAGAACTCGTGAATCCGCCTACATTCTATCCTTCCGTTCCTTTAAAATTCCCACCCTTAACCGCCATATTTAATTTTCCTCCCAGCATTCCCTCCACACCTCCCCTCCACACCTCCCCTCCACGCCCATAACTCTTTCCCCTCTCCTGATCCATAGCATATTTTCAGTCTCTCTTGAAGAAGGCCCCTGAGAGGGCCGAAAGCTCGAACAATTTACCGTGTAAGTGTTCTTTTATATGTGTCTATTCTTTTCTATTTGTGTTATGTTGTGTCAGCCCATTATTGTGCCGCTCGTATGAGTTTTTCCGGACAATCGTTATATAATATATATATATATATATATATATATATATATATATAT
This sequence comes from Hetaerina americana, assembly GCF_022747635.1. Classification (NCBI taxonomy): domain Eukaryota; kingdom Metazoa; phylum Arthropoda; class Insecta; order Odonata; family Calopterygidae; genus Hetaerina; species Hetaerina americana. Next base: position 74,017,513 of record NW_027287538.1, on the reverse strand, counting down.
ATATATATATATATATATATATATATATATATATACACACTCACGTGAGTACATATCTTTACATCAGGTTTGATAATAATTGAATGAGTAAACTTTGACCTCCGGAATCGAAGAATTACGAGGATAATTGATAGGGTCAATTACTAGAATACAACATTTCGCGAAGGGATAGATACTATAGTATATCTCTTTTAGCTGTGAATTGAAATTGCTTTGCCTCATGTTTGCCAGGAGTAAATATATTTCTTGATCGCCATCAAAGACTTAAATAAATGTATAAAAAAATAAATGTTCTTAAATGTAATGATTGAAACATCACTACCCAATATATATGGAAATACATGAATTCATTCGCTATTTTACGAGATTCCAAAATCTGCAAGGAGTGAAGAAAAACCTACAGCGAGGGCATTTTATGTCCACAGTTCTATAGACCAATTCCACCAACGCATTTTCCTATTCTCCTCTCTCTATAATTAAGTCAACTTAACATTTCAGGTAGATCGGGAAGAGCAAACAATCCAGGAGCAGCCGAAGTGAGCGTTCCCTTCCGACAAATTCCCTGGGCGGTGAAGCGAGCAGCCGTTCATTCGTCCAACCCCCACGCTGACTCCGGAGCGCCGATTACTGCTTAAGTGAATAATCCATTGCAGGTCAATTCGTGAGGAATGCACGCTGCCGAGAGTAAGCGCAACTTGACGGGTCAAAGTCACCTTAAAAATCTTCCCAAAATATTCGCTGAATCGAAAATGCTCCAGCATATGATTGGCGCATGGGTTAATTAAATCTGAACATTCAATGACCAGTAGTAGTTTTTAAGCAAGATGAGAATTCGCTTGTCTCCTATAGAACATTAAAATAAATATTATTTATTTATTTATTCAGTATAAGTCCGAAAACAGCACATTTTGTGCCTTTACATCGAACTATTAACAACGATAACAATGGTCACATTTACAAACACCCAAGCCCTAGATGGAGGGAAACCCACCCAGGCGGGAATCGAACCCGCGACCCTTGGAATGGCAGACGAGGACGTTACCCCGCCGCCACCGGGGTCGGCCAAATCGGCATTATCTACTTGTAATGCACCAAAGGCAATAATTTTGAACTTACTGGTGATTGGCCTATGGTTGAAATTTTTAAATTGTTTTAACCTTTTTATATCACGCATTTACAACTTTAATTTCACTAAATAAAGGAAAATATCCATTAAGGAAAGATTTTAAGGAGCTTCCTTGTTCAGAAGCCACGTTCCCCCATTCTTTATTGTACCACAGTCTGATGGATATTTTCGCACGGTTTTCACAAAAGAAACTTCGCAAGGGTCTCGAGTATTACCAGAATAGCCAAAGCTTAACGAGGGAAAGGTATCATAAATCATTATTCTTTTATCCATGCATCTCGAGTGCTATTTTAATTACTAAGGTTTTGCCACCCTTTGGATATGTTTTCCGGGCATGAATTTGATAAATATGATCAATGCCATAGAATCTCCGAAAGGTATTTTGATGCATTCAAAAGAAAGAAGTCTGCACGGCTGGTCGACTCCTTTTACAAAAACTCCCTCCTTCACTAGTTTTAAATTTTGATTATCAAGGGTCGCAACAGGTTTCAGGCCGCTTTATCGCAAAATTCTATTTTTAATGACTGCACATGTCTAGTTAAAATACTGTGCCCTCATAAAATTATCGTGGCCTCCTCTGAATATCGACATTCATATATATCACTCCCATTCCCATATTTATGCCCGAGGTTTGGACCCGTTAACAATCTGCCTCCACTTCCTTAAACCTTCACTATAGAATCGTATCTTACCAGTGCCTGACTCCTCTTGGTCTTTCAAACGTTTCCCAAGTCTTCTCTGAATAATTATGCCTCTTTGAGTTTCTTTCCAAACCTTATTGACAGCGATCTATGGAGTTTCTTACTGTGCGTCCGCTTGTCTCAGGCTTATTACTTCTGCTATACACTCTGGTGTTGTAAACAGATCTCTCTTCTAGTACAAAGTTAAAATGCAATGGAGGGATGCCATTTCCTAGTCTTACTCAATTCTTTTTCTACAAAATGTGGAAAGAATATTGAAGTATTTCCAACTTTACCTTCGCACTTGGAATCCGAAACTGTTAATTAGTTGTTCCGTAAGCCTTGGCTCTTCATTTTTCCTGTGTCTACACTGTCACGGTCTTTGCCAACATTCATAAAATAGTCCATAGAATTCCTTGTTAAATTCTCAGTATTTTGATAAGGCTTCTTTAGTTACGTATATTTGATCCGTTGTAGACTCCGCTCTTTTTGAAAACCCGATAGGTGTTCTTTTGTTATCTCCTCAAACTTTTTCCGAACAATTTTTGACAGAAGTTCATAACTCGTCCTCGAAAGAATTACCCTACGATATGTATTCAGTTACTCCTAATGTCTTTTTCTTGAAGCGGCACTATTATTGCTTCTTCCTCTCCTTTTGCATTTATTTTTTTTCATCTTCTCGATTGCTCTTTTCGGGATTTTCCATTCATACACCAAAGGGGGGGGGGGATAAATTCTTTCCGTAAATTCATCTTTCTCATTCCACTCCTTTTTAAGATACTATTCACATCCGTATTGTTTTTTGCCATGAGTTTGAACCACTCTAGATCATATCCCGTGGGTCGATCGGATTTTTAGTTAGGTCAGCATGTAAGTGTCGTCCATGTTTCTTGTGGATGTTCATTTTTGGGAACATCGTATTCACAACCTTTAATACTATAAATTTACTGGAGCTCAAAACATTCGGCTTCATTATTAATGGTCGTGTCCTGGATGGCTTCATTTATTCCTACTTCTCGCCACAGTCCCTCTGTCTCGAATCATTGTCTAGATCTTATAGTGATTCGTAAAATTGGTGTTTTCCATCCTATTTTGCTTCTTCTGTAGGTTCATGTTTGCTAATTAGAGATGTGCTCTAGAAGCGATGCCCTATTCTAATATGGCCCATTCGTTCACTGTAGGAACTGAAAGCCATTACTGCTGAATTGTTTTTCTCAGTGCCGTAGCCAGTTCCACTATTCTGTCTTACGTCATCACACCCAATCCGTAGTATACGAGTATGCTATATTCTTTGGTATTGTTTTAGCCTGTTGGTGACCAACTTGTCTCGTGCACTGCACTGCATCTACGTAGATTTCTACTTTCAAGTCCTCCGTCCAAAGAGCCCACTGTGCCTTATACTGCTAGATTACCAATCTTCCAAGTTCCGATTCTCAAAGCCCTGTGACATATCCGGGTATTTTTTCGAGAGTTCCAATCTTCTTCCGAAGTATATTGCCGGTGATTCGTCACATATTATTTTTATTTTCGTGGAGCATATAGCCAGCGCAGTGCCCGACCCCCAGAAGCCTGGGAGCCCAATCATTTTCTTTCGGGGTTTTCTTCCCCTAGCCTCTGACAAATCAATTTCAAGCAGCGAGGCCGCGGTGCTAGTTTTCCTTCGCCCTAGGTATTGCATTCCGGCAAACAGATTGCCCTGGACAGTTATAGCAATTGTGTGAAAAGTGAAATAGATGACCGATGGTACACCTCCTTGGCAACATCCGATTCACTCCAGCAAAACTCACACTAACACTGGAAGCACTTTGAATGCGTCCGCTGTAGAATTAGCGACGAATTAGCACTAATGCAATTTCTGTGTAACATTATTAACTCTCCCTCCCTCGAGGGTGTTTAACTTCCCGGGTAACTTACTGGAAAATATTTAATCGCTAGATTTTTAAAGCCTAGGTATCTTTTAAAATTATCCGTTTGCGAAACCAAATTACCGTGGACTAAAAGTGCTAATTATATCTCACAAGATTCCCTCTCCAGAAAAGCGTGCTCAGTTTTCATCAATGGAATCTCGCTGCCGAGAGACCTCATTATTGAACTAATGATTGTTCATGTCTGCGGTCAAGAGGTACATGAAACGGATATGAGTGAGATAGGCTGGATAATTAATGGGTGCTCCTCTCTCGTCGCATTTAAATATAGGTCTAATAATTGCTGCTTATAAGCCATTGGGCACTTTGTGACAGTCTAAGGATATTCAAAATATAATATATGCATAGCATTGTATACGCGAGTTGGTCTGCATTCAGGTCCAATAGATATGTATACCGGCCAATGATTTTAGCTGGAGCTCTATTCTGGTAATTAGATAAATTAAATTTTAAATACGGACATCTTTTGCTGGAAATGATTTGGTAGGGGTTAGGAAATACCCCGGCCGGAGGGGGATGTGCAAAGGGTTTGTATCCATTTTGTTTTAAAAATATATCCCTCTAACTCGGGTCCTGTTTTCATCTTGATCGTTTTTGAGCGAGTTGACTCTAGTCCTATGGCCATAACCCTCCCTCATGTAAAATTAAAATACATTTACGCTCTCCTCTTAATTTTCGAATTTACCGAAGGACATTTTTTTATCTTGAGAATTCTCAATTAACGTTTTCCGAACGGCTTTGATGATAGTGGGCAAGAAATTTCCTATAGTGATGAATAATCTCATCGGGTTCATCGTTAGATATCACTGTGTTCGTTTTTCACTTGTAGGTCGTTGGTAATTAACCTTTGACTTCTTTAAGATTGCTTTGGATCGGTATTATATCGATCTATGTCCCACGTATTCTATTTTTTTAATTTACAAGGTGTACATTGTCGGAACGTTACAGTCAAGAAAAACCTCAATTTGCCTTAATTGTTTTTTTTTCTTTTGCTATTATCTTTAAATTTCAAAAAATATTGCAGCCCATGTTGTAAGGTATTTAAAAATATAAATATATCTTAATTCATTTAAAATCTTTGCATACTACGAGGGTCATCCGGAAAGTAGTACCCGTTCGTGCCGCATGAAGTGCTGACGACGCGAGTAGCCGCTGGACGAGGTCAGATAGCTTCAGTGGCTTGTCTGCCTTCTCTGAGCCAAGTTGCGTGACGCTAGCATTGCCTGTGTTGTTTCTGTGATTGTTTACAATGTTTAAAAAAATTGAGAACGCCGCCAGTTGTGAAGTGAGGGCAGTGATTAAATTCCTCAATGCAAGAAACGTTCGCCCATGTGATATTCATCGCCAATTAAAGGAGGTGTATGGAGACAATGTAATGGACGAGTCGTCTGTTCGGCGGTGGTGTCGCAACTTCAACATGGGGAGGGGGAACACACACGACGATGAGCGTTCGGGGAGACCGTCTGTCATTACAGACCAACTGGTGAGCTCAGTTGACGAATTCGTGAGGAACGATCGGCGCGTCACAATTGATGACATCTGTGAGCATTTTCCCAATGTTTCTCGAACAATTGTTCATGAAATTCTTAAACACCATCTGCATTATGCAAAAATTTGTGCAAGATGGGTCCCTCGCAAGCTTACAGATGAGCACAAAACCAAGCGTATGGCTGCAGCACTGACGTTTTTGGGACGTTATTCTGATGAAGGAGACTCTTTCTTGACTCGCATAATTACTGGTGACGAAACATGGGTTTGTTATGCATCACCTGAGAGTAAACGACAGTCAATGGAGTGGCATCATGCTCATTCACCAAACAAACCAAAAAAATTCAAGACAGTTCTGTCCACCAGGAAACTCATGGCAACCATTTTCTGGGATCGACGAGGTGTATTGCTTATTGATTTTATGGCCCGTGGAGACACTATTAATGCCAATGCGTATTGTGAAACATTAAAGAAATTACGGCGGGCAATACAAAATCGGCGGCGAGGTCTATTGTCTACTGGTGTCATTCTCGTTCATGACAATGCCAGGCCTCATGCAGCTGGGATAACACAAAAACTTTTGCAGCAATTCAAATGGGAAACTTTCGACCATCCACCGTATAGCCCGGACTTGGCCCCTTCAGATTTTCATCTCTTTACAAAGCTTAAAGACTTTTTGGCAGGAAAAAGATTTGACAGCGATGAAGAACTTAAAGAAGGAGTGACCCTGTATCTCAATGAGCTGGCGGCGAAGGACTATGCAGCAGGAATACAGAAACTTGTCACACGTTATGACAAATGCCTTAATTTGCTTGGAGATTATGTTGAGAAGTAGTTTAAAGTATCCTCTTTCAAATAAAATTTTTTATGTTTGTTAATATTTACTTTTGTGTCTTTATTTCACGAACGGGTACTACTTTCCGGATGACCCTCGTAATATACAATTTAACATTTTTCTTCTTAGTTTGTTCCAAAGTTAAAGATATATTAGACGTTTTTTTGCGGATAAATTAAAGCGATCGTTGCATCGAAATCTTCAGGGTCGTTTACGAAATAAACATTGACGCATTGATTGCTGCTTAGGCTATCATCTCCTGTAGATTTTTCCTCTCACATTATATGACTACGCCGGTGATTTGGGTAAAGATTTTCAAACTCGCCCAAAAAACTGAATTTTTTCTGGGGCGTCTATATCTTTTCATAACTACAAGTTTTTCGAGAAAAACACGGCCTAGAACAATAACGACCGCTTTCCTGCTGCGTTGGCTACATACGGCGCCCAGTGACAAGTGGTAATCAGGCTTTCCGCATGAGAAAGGGAAGAGTGGAGTCGACCCATCTTCGGATTGAAATACTGTGGATTAAGATGAAAAGGCTTTGAGAAACCTCCTGAAGAAGCCTCGACCTTTGAAGCTTCCGCTCTATCAAAGAATAAAAAATAACGTAATTAGCACTTTCTAGAAGAGAGGGGGCGACCCGATCCGGGAGGCGTGCTGAAACCCGCGGAGGGAGACGAAGACGGGGGAACACTCAAAGAAGCCCCGAGCGGTTCTTCTAACGGTGACGTCGAATTGAGAACGAAATGTGACTTTTACCCTGATTACAAGGAGGCACTTTTGGAGATTACCTCCTTAGGTCAATTTACTTGCACTCCGTCTCACTATCTTCTCTTTCCAGCCAATCGCTTTTCTCTGGGGCAAATTTTTCAGCGTGTATGATATTGAGTGAGAACAAGTTGGATAAGCCAACCTGGTGCAAAGCTGGTGAGATAGATAGTATAATGGCAGCAGTAGAAAATGGGAAGCAAATCGAGGAGTTGGGATTCAAATTTTCCCCCATTTTAATTCTTTTTAAACGCTTTTGCGAGACTCCGTTCTCTTGCTTTCTTGAAAATCGTTCGGCGAATCTCCAGGAGCAGAGAAGCGAGAGGAACCGCCCCGTGCCATCATTTGCGCCTGCTCGCCATAGCTTTGTGGTTGGCCCAAAAGAAGGGCCGGAGGTAAGGTCATATGTCAATACTTTGGTAATCTTCGGGTGCATTCTCGTGCGTTTTTCAATCCTCGAAAGCTTTATGATTTTTATTATAATCGCGTTAAAATTACATTTTTATCGATTACGAAAATAACTTAAGAGAAGGGAATATGTAAAAGGGAGGCATGATGGAACTAATATCAGTTCATAGTTGCAATGATTGTGCTTTTGCATAGGTGACCGGTGACCTTACACCCCCCGCCACAGCTGGAGACATCTACGGAGGTAGCTGATAGTAAATCGTTCCGTTTTGTTGCAAGGTAGTGTGATGTAATTCCTTCTATTCCCCGCTCTCATTACCCTCCTCAATGTTTTTTCAGATTCTAATAAAACTCCGTCAAAACGTTTTGGTAATTAGTTTATGAACAACGTTGAACTGCGACATGACCAACTTGCCCACTGGTGGTTATCGCATTACTTCACCATTATTCCGCATAATTTGCCTCTACTCGTGTTGTCTTCTTCATCACTCACTCTATTCATAGTATTTATCTCTATCATTATTTTTTTAAATGTTCTCACAGTTTCACTTTTCCTATAGAGGTTCAACGTTCACGCTCTACTTATAACAAACTACAGGCCTTAGTTAGTCCCGGAACAACCAAAATGTTTCCTTAATTGGCATGATAGGGAAATAATGCAACGTAGTAGTTGAGATTGACGTCAAGCATCAGCAGCGTCCGGCCAAAATGCGCATTTCAAATGCTACGCGTGGTGGCGTCGCTCCCCGAGGAAAATTTGCACGAAAGCTCCTGGCCCACGAGTCCGTGTTCCTGTTTCAGGTCCATCGAAGACCGATGCAGCATGCTAATTGGCACGACGTTGACCTGTGTAACTAAGCCAAATTACGAGTAATGCACTATCGCAGTTGTGGTCAATTATTATGGATTACTTCGTGTTTCCAATGGATAGAAGTCACTTTTAGAAAATAAGCAAAAACAACATGGCAGTCATACATATAAAAGATGAAGAGGGACCTGATATAGAATAGGATGATGGATTTTGTGTTTTGTTGGGAGTAATAAAATGTTTGTTTGGTAGTTGTGTCCATCCAAAAACCTACCTTAACCGGTAGATTACCTTAAAAAAAAAATATATATATATACTATATTTCAATATGCAACACACCGGAGTCACTCAGATGAAATTCTGACTTACGAAACACTATTTCTACGGTACTCATTAAGAGGAGGCTCAAACCTCTTTATTGCAAACATAAATCTCTGAGCCATCGGATGGACCAGTAAATTGAGTGGATGCATGTTTATAGCATGCTTGTTATGACATTATGGTGAATTAATTTAATTAAATTACAAACACTCACTAATTGCATTTATGTTGACAAAAAATTTGGCGAACTATCGCGAAATGGTACCAAGCCAGAATTCGTTTAACTAAGTTATTCCCAACCTTTTCTCAGTGTGAGTATATATTTCCATTTCTTTTCTGAACAATTGCGTTTACGAAAATTGCTTACACTTCGTTGATAACCTTAGTTCGACTGGAAATAACTAATTACGTCAACCGCTGAAAAATTTGGAAATAAATTTATATCGAACATGTAAATGATTTATTTTCAAAACAATTTCATTGCGCACACATGATACATATCTATGACTATGTAAGACTAAAGAAAAATTGATAGATAAGAAGATTAGGGTGAAGATACATGATTTGCAATTACCCTTCACCTCTAAGTAATTGCGCACGATGGCCCACAAACATTAGTTCCTCCAGGTGACCGCGACGCAGCAAAAACACCACCCAAGTTTCAATGACGACGGGCGATACTGTGGCACAGGCCCTCCTAAGATCCAACCGGTGCCTCATTCTCTGCACTAGGACTTCGTGGCAATTCGAATGGTGGCACATCCCAAGAAACTGGACGCCCCAACCAGAATTAGTGAATTCCACTCGCCGAAGACCTTATCTGGAGGTGAGTTCTACTATCGCCAGTCAAAACCAACATTTTGGCTTCGAAACTGTTTGTGAATTAATCGAGACAGCAATCCAAGCCGGGAACTTCATCGGCAGATCAAATAGCGACGGCACACCTGCGAGACAGGCTCCTTGGTTCAGAGTCATCAGTGTCTCCCTCGCAATGATGTTCGGCCAGAAGAATGAGGTATGCCAACGAAACAAGACGTCTCCCCATTCCTGACCTCTCCCTCTCCATTTCTCGTGGCTAGTGCCCTAAAAACCCTTGCCATACGAATTTTATTTGGCTATAATATGTTGAGATAGGCGTCCTTCATAGAATAAAATTGTATTAAAGTTTTCACCACTAGAATGTAATCCACGGCCTGGGTAATAAGCTCATCTGAATCCTTTCACTGGTTCTTTGTTTCATGGGATAGTTTCTCGACTGACCTTCGAGGCAACTGTTGCTTCAGGTAATCTCCAAGGAGGTACTGAAACGCCATGATGTCTAGAATGTGAGTGAATTACACCCCCTTCGCCTCAGCGATCATATCTATTACGAGCGAATTGGTACGGAAAAGCTCTAATAGTACGAGCGAACAACCTGAAAAAAAATTTTTAACCAGTCCGTTCTATTACCTATCTCCCTGATTTTACGTTTTTGATCTGATCTACAATATTAAGTCGGGGCCTGTAATATATCGTTAACATACTCGGATAAATGACCTGACTTAAATCCACACAGTAAATTTAACCTGTATTTCAACCAATGGTCAACTGGTAACCATCAGTCTATTTCTTCCAATAGTGCCGTGACACTATTGGAAGAGATCTGCTAATGCTTGTTCTAAGCAGCTCGCGCGACGGATGGGAAAATGGGGACAGCGGGGAGGGAGCCCTCCGTTCGGGCGCCCGGTTTCCCTCCTCCCACTTTCCCCGCTCGGGATATTCCTGGATGGGTGCGAGGGAAGCTTTTTTCCCAGCGCCGCTCGGGTTTGAGGTCAAAATAAAGAGGCGCAGTCGTGTGAAAAAAATATCGGGTTCCCCTCCACTCCCAAAGCATAACATATGGGGAAAAAAATGAGTCAAAATATTACCATCCCCGAGCCAGACGGTCCCGTGAAAGTTTGTTGGTTTAAAATTTAGTTGTTAGAAGGCAGCTCGACGGGTGGCGTGCGTCGATTTGTCAGTCCAAATGAAGGGGAGTTGTCGCCGTCCGTTGGCGACGAGACGGGAATAGTCCGCTGCTGCGGGGACTCGCTAAGTGGTCGGAATATGGGCGGAATTAAAGAGAAGATCGGGCCCGGAAAGGCATTGCCCAAAGTAATGGTTTAAAGGGATGTCCTCAAGAAGACGCGCAACTTTGCTCTCGTAACCATCGACGGCTGCATTGAGCCGCGGGCTTTTATCAGGAGTGGTATGTGTCCCCTTCTGTTGCTGACAATTTTGTATTCTCATTACCTTCTGTGTATAATTATATCCGAGAAAAGTCACCAATGTCGAGAATTAAACGGTCATACCGTCCAGTAGTAGTAGCAGTATTTAGGGGAGGCGACCGACAGCTCATTTGCACCATAGGGGATGGACAGGAAAGGATAAAGGGTGGAGAGAAACCCGGCGTCGGCATTAGCCTACTTTTAACGAAAGTCGCCAAGGGGTCCGCAGCTTAACGTCCCATCCGACGGACGGCGTACTCACCCAAAGTGCCCTCCACAAAGCACCTCAAGTAGGGATCGAGATACCTCTGAAAAATATTCAACACCGCCGGGATTCGAACCCGCGCCCTCAGGGTGGGAAGCCAGTACGTTAGCCCCCACACCATCTCGATCCCCTCACCCACCCGTAAAAACAGTTTAACTGCATGTAATGCCAACAAATAAAAACATGCTAATACATACCCGCTGACATGGCATAAAAAATTTATTTTAACGTACACGCCTAAAAAATACATATATAAGCGACTACTCTTACAAAAGGACACACCCCTGCCACACGCCTTGGCGGTGGTTCGCAGAGTACTAAATGAAACTAAAAACTAAATATCTAAACTAAATTCACTGGATGTCTACGCAGAGTTAAATCTGGTTTCCGCTTGGAACTATGCTGACTCCGATTTTTCGTTCTTGCAATGGCTCCTGATCGTCCGAGGTCCATGATATCTGCATGTGCTGAAGAAGTATGCTTCCGGATATCATTTGGGTGAAAGGCGGATTTTATTCCACCGTAACTAAGGAAACTCATGAAGTTTTGAATATCCCATGACATAAGAAAAATTCATGGAAACATTTTTAGGAGTTTACAGTTGGAAATAAATATCTCGGTAGTATCTCATCACCGCGTCCATTTAAATAAACTGAAGGGTTAGGAAACTGAAAATAAACATCTATTGCGAAATCCGCTTTGGAAATCCGAAAATGTATTCTGACTAAATTGGTTTCAATTGATGTATAATAAAAACGAGGTAACTGAGAAGCATGGAGAGTATTTCCCTCAAATTAGTTCTTCCGCTGAAAAAATATACCTATGGAAGTATGTATAACCCAAAAAATCTTGCCAGTGAATTCAGTGAAAAGAAGCTGTTTTATTTCATTTCAAGAGAATTTTTCTTGCAAAAATTAAAAAAAAGACTAAAAAGAAATGGGCAATATTTTTATGGAGGATTTGGTTGTGTTAAGGCGAATGATGTAGGTTGAGACGTAACGGGTTTTCGTGAGGCAAGATGTTTCGCGGCCAACATTTCGAAAGCTGCCAGTGTTATCATCCTCTGGGCGTTTCTTTGACCTAATAAAATTTTCTTGGGGCAGAAAAGTGCCTTCATTTCAACATATGATAAGAAAATATTCGGAAATGTCATTAGTAAACATTTTTAGGAATATTTCATTATTCATAATCTGTAACTAAATGTATGTAATATCTCTAATGTAATCTAATATCTCCCAATTATGCTAAAAGGTTTGAATTTATAGTTACATCTTTTACCCCCATCATATGCGCCTGAGTTATCAGGTTAAGGCAGATCAAGTTAAATATTTGGAGGTAGTCTTACCAATATGCCTTTAGTGTGGAGCTCATATCCTGAGAGTATCTGCTTTTACATAATACCTCGCAAGCCACCGCAAGGGCGTGTGGCGGGGGGTGTTGGGTCTGTGACTTGATTTACATGATAATACCGAACGACACAAATCGTCAAATACTGAGCATTGACGCAAGACACATTCAAAAATGGTGTACAGAATGGGGTTTGGATTCAAGAACTACAAAATGTACGGTTATGTAATTCATAAAAAAAATACAAAACACGAGCGGACTTTACCAAATTACAGACTCAGGGGTGTTTGGATTAACGTTGCAGACCACGTAAAAGATTTGGGTGTCACCATCGCATCCTATCTTACATGGGAAAAACTAATACGCACTATCTGCGGAGGGCTGTCAAGAAACCGTCATTTATCAAACGTACAGTTGGAAAATGCACTCATGAAAAAGTGAAGTGGACACGCTATTTTTCTTTACCAAGACCCCACAAAGAGAATTTGCGGCCAGAATGTGGGATCCATCTAAAGAAAAGACTGATTACAGTATTAAAAAACATATAGACGCCAGATTCGAGAAAAATTCTTGCGAGAGGACACAAGGCGTATAAAATGTTTCAATAACTTGGATGGGAACTCTTAGATATGAAAACACTGAGAGATTAAGACCTATTACAAAGATACCAATCACGTGGTTTTACATCCGACATAAAATATATAATTCAGGTCCCCAATACGTGTAAATAAGCAGGACTGCCAAAAAAAAGAGTAATTTCCTGTAGAACGGATAGAATGAAGTCTCCCATCCTAATTCTTCCAATAGTGTCGCGATACTGCTACCTTTTTCATAACAACTTTTCGCAAACCTAGCTGCTCTACGTTGCACTCGATCTAGTTCCAAAACTACGTCTAACTCGTGAGGAAATTCAACTACGTACTCAAGGTGGGGCCTAGTGAGTAATTTTGTTGACCCAAGGGCGGTGACCGAGGAGAGGAAAGGCCAGGTGTCGCTCTTTTTCCTGGTAATTTGATTCTTCATTGTACATGGTAAATAAGCCTTAGCATAATCTTAGATTCAAAAATGCTGCTTTCGCCATTCGCGTCTCATTTCCATGTAACGAGGAATTCCACCTTTAAAACCACATCTATATCCTCAGGATTTCAGATATTCCCTGCCAATTAGTGGTTGCTTTAAAATATTTAATTATTCGCTTGTGCCGATACACTCATTATCTCCCCCTTACGCCTTCCGTCGCTCTCAGTATTGTCACCTCAGTGGAAAAATCTTCGAAAGTAATGACTTGGGTCGTGGCCCGGAATTTAAAAAAAAATTACATTTCTCACATCGAATCACTGCTATGAGAATTTTCAAACAATTTTTAAACAATTAAAAAAAAACCTTTATCTCCATGAGATGCGCTTGGATATCCATTAATATGCGCTCTCCATACTCTTTTTTTTATGTAACATTTTTCGAAAAATTCAGATAGGAATTGATAGGAAATCACTTGCTCCATAACTTCAATAAATGTAGTCTCGGGCGACTTCATAGCACAACGGCAGAGGCTCGTAGGAAGAGAGGAGGAAAGAGAGAGAGAGAGAGAGAAAGGTTGGAAGGTGAAAAAGAGAGTGGGTGGGTGTACGTTTTCCGAAATTTTCGGATTTTCCCGTTCGGTAACATCATCTGCCCTTTAGCGGAAATCAGTGTTAACATTCTCCGACGGTGGCCGAAAATTCGGATTAATGGTTTCCGACAGCCGAACATATCGAGAACTTATGACAGCCGAACAAGATCGAGCAATTCCAACTTTGAGATTAGCTCGCTCTTCCCTCGGAGGAAAAGACTTGTTTGGAAAAGTTATTGGGGGAGTTGGCGCGGGGGGAGGAATGCCGCCACCGAGACACGAATGACACGGGGGGCGGGGGACGTAAGGACGACCTCTCCGTGGGGACCGGAGTTGGTGGAAACTTTTCCGGGACACCGCGAAGCAGTCTGCCCTCTCTCTCTCTCTCTCTCTGATTGTACGCCTCTGAGCGAAAGAGGAAAAAAGAGACCATTAGCATTCGGGTATTGATTCGGAGAGCGGTGCTCAACTTTTTCCACCTTCCTTTCTCTTATCCCTAACTCTTCCTTCGCCTGGCAAAACACTTATATGCATAATATATAACCCTTAAATTTTTCTTGCATTTTATTCCTCTCTCCGTTTCTCCTCCTCTGGTCCGCCCGCCCGACGAATGCCCGAGGCAGAAACTTTTCGATTCTTCGCCGGGGATGGAAAAGAACAAAAAAACCAAGATATTCCCTGTTGCATGCGTTGTTTTTTTTATATTCTGTTCGCCTTCCCGGATCAAATTACTCCTCCCGACTGCTACACCGGTTGGATTCGAGGCCGAAAAAGGATAATGGCGAGCCTTTTTCCACGCTCCGTCCTCTTCAGTCGTCTTGGTGCAGACAGACGTCTGCCCGGCGCACGACGCCCGCCCTCTCCCTTCCCCCCTCCTCCGATCCGTTTAAAATTATCCTCTATGAAAAGATTTATTCTTGATTTTGACTGCTTCAAACTGCCATTATCAATTCCGTCATTTTTTGCCTCGCGGGCGGCGGATTTAATCGGTTACTGCGAGCGTGCCCCGGAAACATTACTTGTCTTCCTACCCGGAGGAGTTGACAATAGTAGACCGGAGTATTTACCTCCTATACTTTTCCCTTACCCAGGATGTCTCTCTTTAATTCAATCCGGAATTCTTTCAGTTCAAGTTTTTAAAATCAAAATTCTGCCTCTCAGTACAATTATCTTGAAAAAGGACTCGATTAAATCCCCGTTTTACTTTGACATGTGAAAAGCTGTCGCAGTATACTTATGTGCACCCGGAGGAAAATGTCTCCCGAGGCGTCAAGGGCTCTGGGATGGGAGTAGGAAAAATGGCAATGGCGAGGAGACAGGCATGTTGGAGCGAACCAATAAGCAGGGAGTTATGTTATATTCGTGTTTTATTGAGCAGTTTGGATTTATTTGCCATCGCCTTCGGGTCTCTCGTCTATGACTTGAGAGGCGGAATGCCAACGAACTCATTTCCCGCGAAATTGAGTAAGTTCCTCGAGCACCGATCCCGTCTCTGCAAGCCATTTCTTATTACGCGGAAGCTTTGATGTGAATAATTTAGTGGTCTTCAGGATTGAGGATTCATTTGCAAACCGAGTTCGAGTCTAGCCTTTCTTTGGAAATTTGGTCTGCTCCGAGCCATTATTCCGTGATGTTCAATCCGTCGACGGACGATGAATGAAGCGCACCTTACTTTTTCAACCCGCACTCAATGCCAAAGGAACCACATTACATTGTCCTACTAATTGCCGCACAACAAAGGAGTCTTATTTGTAAACCTAAGCACTCAACGTCGTATTACGGGTATGATATTAAACTTTTCCGAAATTAATGCGAAGCAATTGAATTCTCCGATAATGCAATACTGACAATTATTTTGCTAATTTTATCAACCATGCCAATGGATGGCGTTGATAATATTTGCGGCTCGAGGTGATGTTATTTCGACATAAGTAAATATGCATTAGTTGTGTGAATTAAAAAAGTACTCTAACCTTAATGAAGTCATTTCCTTCCACAGTACGACCTTGACTTGAGTTTTCCAGTTATCGCGACGTATTTGGGGAAATAAATATTAACATTTCATTGCATAAATGCATAGTACCTCGTGTAGTTGCTGGAGTGAAATTTGATTTCATCTGTGCGCGTCGTCTTAATCTTCGATTTGACGCTCATGTCAGAAGTAAACTCGTGCGCCCTGTATTTTTCAAATTTCCCGATTCGCCCTTCTCTCTTCGTGTTTCGACGGAGCTCGCTCCAGTTTACACAATAATCGTGTTGTCATACCTTTTCAGGAAATCTCTCACCAACGTAGTCGATCCGATTTCAGCTGTGCTTATTCCTTCAATAATTGCCTTCTCGATGGATCACAAATGTAGTATTTCGACTTTGCTGAATGACTAACCCAAGTGAATAAATGACTCCCCTCAACAATAGCATGTCATGCGAAATTTCGTAACCGGCAATTCCTCATTTGTTTTCCTTTCTGCCCATTTTAGCTTCTCCATCCTTCGCCACAGACACATTTCAAACTCCTCCTGTGTGGCAGGGGTGATTACACACTAGGCATGTGTTACCAAACATTATGCCTTTACTAATTTTTAGGTACACTATATTTTTGTAAAATTTCTAATCTAGTTTTGTACGGCGCGGAAACATGGTCATTGAAACAGGATTATGGCCGTAGATTGGAGGATTCTGAAATGTGTGTGTACAAGAAATTGCGGGAGATACCGCAGCAGTAACTTTTGACGGAGCCATCGGGTTCCAAAACAAAATTCAGAGTTTAAGAGGACGCCTCGATAGCTTAACCAGCTAAAGCACTCGGCCGGACATCGAGGGAATCCGGGTTCGAATCCCGGTCAATGCAAATGATTTTTGAACTCTGAAACTGTTGCATTGACAAGTTTCGCAGTTTCAGTTAATTTAGCGAGGCCCCAATTCCGCCGAAATGACGCATCACATTTCGCATAAGGATGAACAGAGCAGTCCAGTTGCAATCCTCGTTCCATTTTCCCACTGGAAAGAAACGAAAGGGGAAGATGGTAAGGCACCCGTGAATCATTCACAGTCGTGGCGTACGTACGTGTGTCCCGTCCCCAATACCGCAAATCTAATTTGTACTATGACTATTCGACGCGCTGGTCGCGCAAATCCCTCCTCACGCACTCCAATCACGTCAACTCCCCGCTCCAATCCTTGTTTAAACCCGCTCCCTTCGACCCCCCCCCCCTCCCCGAGGTCACCCCGACGCACAATCTCCTCCGACTCATGCGCTTGCGTGCGTGCGTGTTCCATGTGCATTCCCGACCCACCAATGCGACGGCAGGGGCGTGTGTGTGCGGCGTAAGGGCCGGTGAGCTCGTCTTGATGCGTGCAGGCAATTTGCGATCTCTCCAGTCGCCTGTGCGATGAGCCCTCGGCGGCGGACCTTCCGAGTAGTGGGGAATGGGTGGCACCCGATGAGGGATGCAGAGGGAAAAGGTGTGGTTGAATGGTTCGGGGTGGTGCAGTGCGCCTAAAGACGCGATGGACCATCGGCGCGAGCCACGCCGCTTCTCACCCACAATGCACCGTTCCTCCTCCGGGCGAGAGGTAATGATTAACCGGAATGCAATACTGTCTCATTCGGTGACCAATCCCCGTTTTTTTCGATGGCAGTGATGGATATTAAAATTTTCCCTTGGTCCGGAGGCTGCTTAAGATTCTGCGGGGGCGTATTCTGTATGCACTTTGAAAGACCTGAAAATATTCGCTCATGTTCAAAATAGTATTGGTCATAATTTTGCAGGTATGAAATAAGAACATTTTATGAATGTAAATAGGTAAAGAATACATTTAAATAGGGGCAAATATAAAATAATTTAGTCCATTATTTCATTAAGTGCGAGCATTGGCAAGTATCGGTATGCCCGTGAGTGTTCGTATATACGTACTCGAGTCGTTTTCAACGTTGGCTGAAATATATTCAAATGCGAGTTGTTGATGTATGGCTTGTGCCCAATCGTCCCCCGCCACACGCTCTCCAGGGGTGTTGTGCGGGTGTGGAGAGAGTATTTCTGTGGATCACGAATAAAACTATTATGTAAGGATGACAACAAGTCACGTTTTTACTTTTAATATCCAACCTCGCATGTTTCTGACACGTCATCTGCAATATACAAATATCTAAAAGTTTTATTCAAATACAATTTATTTTCGGCGCATAAAGTTAAAATACTAGTAAAGTTTTTCTTGGCCCTCCGAAAGTGATATAAACACGGTGATTTGTGCTTAGGGACCATATTGGTTCGGTCAGATCACTCTGTAAGTAACGAAATTAGATGCGTGAAACTTCTTCGTGAGATGGAAATTGCAATTACTGATTGCGGAAATGTATAGAATTTGTATAACGGTCAATTAAAACGGAAATATTTCCGAGTTAATATTTTTATTAGACCAGAAGCAGTGATTAGTTTAGTGAGGAGTAGTTTTTACAGTGCTATAAAGATACTTAAAATGTTTAAATAGCACAATTGAAACCAAATTCACTATATAATTATTAAAGACATTCGATTTACAAGTCAGGACGAGATTAAGCGTTGTGTAGACACAAAGTTTATTCGTAGGTACATGTCCTTGTAAGTTCATAGTATATGTATATTTGCATACATGTAATTTAAAAAATGTTTTCACCTGAATATCGCATTCGCCTCTGTGCGTGTAGATTTGCAGGAATTTGTTGGGGATCGAGATGGTGCGGGGGCTAACGTACTGGCTTCCCACCCAGAGGGCCCGAGTTCAAATACCGGCGGTGTTGAATATTTTTCAGAGGTATCTCGATCCCTATTTGAGGTGCTTTGTGAAGGGCACTTTGAGTGAGTACGCCGTCCGTCGGATGGGACGTTAAACTGCGGACCCCTTGGCGCCTTTCGTAAAGAGTAGGCTAATGCCGACGCCGGGTTTCTCTCCACCCTTCATCCTTTCCTATCCATCCCCTCTGGCGCGAATGACCTCAGCTGTCGGTTGCCTCCCCTAAATACTACTACTAGGAATTTGTTGGCTTTGCATGTGGTTTTATTCTATGTTACGGATGGTGTCCTTAACCCCCCCGCCATACACCCTTGTGGCGGCTGGCAAGGTATTGAGTAGATGTAAAAATAAGAATTCGACCTGTGTCAACACAAGTGTGATTTTTCACCTTTGGACTGGAATACTACAATTACGTGTAAATCCTGAGTTTCCTCCGTTTAATGGATGGCTGGCATGCTAATGATACAACCCTAATTAATCCTTGTCTACAATTCATCCCCAAACAGCATCAAACCATTAACATTGTGCTACAATGGGAAGTATAATTTGTGTGCGTAATATTCTCGCTGAGTTGCGTATGTCCCAGGCATTAGTGCCCTTCATCAGGCTTAGCATAACAATATTCATTCGCTCAATCTTTTACGTATCATTTACGTGATGTGTTTTCTCCTCTTCGGAATGAATCGTGAAACGTGAGTGGCTCACGTATCTTCCCCATATTGAAAATGTCGCACTATCGAGCGGAGTGAGTAACATTAGTGAGTATTAGTTGTGAGTAACGCTAGTGAGTATCCGCTTACATCTACATCTATTTATACCCCACGCACCAATAAAAAGGTGTGTGCCAAGGGGTTCGAGTACATGAGGGATGGGTAAGTGATTAGGGAAAAGAAGGGTGTTAAAAATGTTGGGAAAAGGGAGAAAACATTCTCCAAAAACCTTGAGAAAACGTACATATCCTTTGAGATGCTTGGTGGAAAACGTAGTCCCAACCACTTTCCAGTTGAGAGAACTAAATAAATAGGAAGGTGGCAATTTCCATGGCCACGCAACTTAAGGTCGCCTCCACTAAAGACACTGGGAGAAAATGTGACGGCCCGCTTTCGAGAGAGGACGGCGTGAAGCATCGTTACTGATGCTCAAAGCCAACCATACTATTTATTAATGAATAAAAAGTCCATATATTACTGAACCGAGTGTCTTATTTATAATTACAGCAAGATAAAGAAAACAAAGGGCGAAAGATCATTTTCATAATGTAATCGTTCGAAGTCAAGTCATCAAGAAGAATCCAGGCCGTGTTTGTTGAGGAACAATTCGTATCATCGCTTTCAACTCGTCATTCATTGCCAATTGTGCTGGTCTTAAGTGTTCAATCAAGCGCCCGTACATTTATTGGTGGCAACTGCTTATTAATGAAATTTCGAATTTTATTAAGACCAAAACTTCAATTTAGGAAACACACGCGGCATCGCAATCTGACGTCGGCCAAGACTCTCACTCGGAGCATTTCACCACGCGGGCGGACAATACCCGAGCGGCCGACGAAGCGCCGCTGGCGCCGGCGCCCTAACGTCCAAAGGATTTGTCACCCATCCGCTCTCACCCCTTTAAACCCCTCCCGCCCCCCGGGTGGGAAGCCGTGATTCCCTGCCGAAACCCCGGTTGCCCGTTCCCAACGCCCCCTGCTCTACCCCCATGAACCCCCTTTCTAGTCATCATCAATTTCGGGCGACTCGTGGGTATTAATGGCGATGCAGGCGGGCCGCGCAGGAGTAAGGGGGCCGCCGCGAATATTCCTCATTAGTACCAGCGTCCAGCTCCGGACGGACACACCCCTTTCCCACGGCGACCGCATTACGCTCTTGCGTGGGGAGAGCGGGGTGGCGCGTTACCCTGCCGACGGGCGGGAGGTGTTCCGCATCTACAACTACACAATATCCCGCAAGCCACCGCCAGGGTGTGTGGCGGTCGGGGGTGTTGGGACACCACCCGTAAAACAGAATGCAGCCACATGCAAAACAAACAAAAGCATCCCAATTCACACTCACGCACATGTAGACGCATTCATTCATGCAAAATCCATTTTAAGTTACATCGATGAACTAACATACACGCGCAGATGCACCTACGACTGTATCTTATGCCTGCGCAGCGTTTAAATCTTGTCCTCTCGCTTGAGATTCGAATGTCTTTAAGATTTCAAAAAAGACACAAAAATTCCGATACGCAAATTAACTGGTAACCACGTATCGGGACCGAGAGGAATGCAAATGGCACGGCTGCCGCGGTCTGCCTCCCAGGAAGCCACAAAGTTTGGTTTTTAAGGGAAGCTGTTAAGAGGCATCAATGGGTTTTGAGCTCGGCACCATCTAATCAGGGACCCAACGATCTTTGCCCTGAGCTCCCACGCCGCCATAGGGAAAATATAACCCCTGGGATTGGTTTAACTTTCCCCTTAATTCTGAATGATTAAGCCAGGAAGTGTGCCTCGCGAATTCCTGCCGATTCCGATGAGCTGATTCTAGTTCATTGAACGCAAACTTTTTTTCTGTTATTGTTTCTCTCATGCATGGTGCGTGACTTTTTCTATTCGTGTGCTGAGCATATATATATATATATATATATATATATATATATATATATATATATATATATATATATATATATATATATATATATATATATTTGTATATATATATTTGTATATATATATATAGGGTCGCGGTAGTCCTGTGGGTAGAGCGTTGGACTGCTGATCGGAGGGTCCCGGGTTCGATTCCCGGGCAAGGTACTCAGGGCACCTGCAGCTCCACCCAAGCTAAAGTGATTTTTCGGGTACCAGGTCTTCCTGGGAAACCATAACCGGCACAGGGAAAGGAACTGGCCCCCCTATCCTGATGTGTGAATTTTCACACGCCGTATAGGGCTTAGGGTACTGGGTGATCTCTACCATCACCTACCAAACCGACCTTCGGGTTGATTACTGTGTTTATGGTTATATATACATACTCATTTATATAGAAACAGATATAAGGAAAAGGGATAGAAACACATATAAAGGACGAACACAATAAAGGTGGGGAAGGCGGAATCAAACGGATCACAAGAGTAAAAATATTTCCATGACCGGGACTCGAACACCGGATCTTTCCACTTGCCGGGCGGATGCTCTTAACCACTTGAGCTATGGTTCAATTTAGTTTTATTCGGTCTAGTATGTTGCACTGCTTGTGTTTACATTGTACACATTGTCAGCTTACAGATTATGGTTAGAGCGTATTTTTTTTCTTATAATGGTTACACACTTTATAGACATAAATTCATATACATGGCATAAAACAATTGTGACCATGAACAATACTGTGGAAGGAAATAATGAAGGCAGGTTCACAGAATATAGAAGGAAATATTTGGATTAGCAACGGAACATTACATTTGGTTGAAATTATTGATAGCTTTGAAGCACAGTTATTCAGAAAAACAACTTTTTAACCACGGACGAAGTGTGTCCGGTACCGGGGGCAGCCACATCCGTTCCACCAATGCTTGCATGCCTTTAGCGGAATATTTATTCGCGGTTCTCAGCTGTGTGAATTCCACGATTAGGGTGGTCATTGTGAAGGATTTGAAGCTCGAAAAGAGCCGAAAGTTCAAGGTGATCAAATTCATGTCGGTAATGGCACCACCACCGAACACGTCCCAGGTTTTATAGATCTTTTTTAGAGCTTCCCATTCTCTGATTTTATCGTTGCATCCAAGGATGAGATGCGCGACGTTGTCTATTCGACCGCATGACGGACAGAGGGGCGAATCGGCTAGCCGAAGATGGTGCCTCACTTCCCTCGTCATGACTGTGTTCGCGATTAGGTTAAACATTCCACTACGTGCCTCATCGTTCGCCCTGCTGGTCGCCCAGTTTTTCCAAGAAATCGTTCTTCTTGATGTATTTTGTTGCTGCTCGGTAAGCGCTCTGACATACAGGGTCTTGACCCTAATTGCTTTTCCATCTCGCAGGAGAGAAGCGACTTTTTTCGTTTCATCAAATGCCCTCCGGTGGCATACGTCGCGCGCGAGTTCCTGCCACGCGTCGTCACCGCCGAGGATGCGCAGGCTAAGCTTCGCGTAGACCACCTTCGCCTTTAGAGCTGTATCGGTTAAATTGAGACCACCCTGCTCAAACGGGCCATAGAGCTGGTTTCGGGACACTTTCTTTACGTAGCCATTCCAGATAATTTGGTTGGTCACTCTAATAAAGTATGCATTGTATTTAGCGGGTAAGGGCCACAGATGGGCCATATACCATATCCTTGGGAAGACAATCTGGTTGAGGAGGCGGACGCGGGTCACGATCGGGAGGGAAGGGAGTGAAAGCTTTCCAACACTCCATTTTACGTGATGGTCAATAATTCCCCAGTTTCGCTCAATCGTGGGAGCCAACTCCTTCTCCCACCAGAACCCTAAGATTTTGAGCGAGGGCGCTTCTGACCAACCAATGGAGGTCGAGGGCCGGTTGCCCTTCAGCAGCAAAAACCTGGATTTCCGGTTGTTGAGGAATATACCACCCTGCTCATATGACGTTAATATGTCGTGGGCTAGAGCCATGTGGGACGGGTCGGTGGGAGGGTTATGTCGTCAGCGTATGCGACGCCCAGGCAGACGGCGCCGTGACGGCGTACCCCGATTCCACTACTCTGCAGTCGTCTGAGTATGGGGTCTAAGGCAAGGGCGAACAGCAGCATTGACAGTGGGCAGCCCTGCCGAACGGAGTTCGTGACGGGGATGGGCGGCGAGGTGGCATTGTTTATCCTAATTATTGAGTATGTTCCGTTGTACATCGTTGAGACGGCACGAATGAAGTACTCGGGGAAAGCCATCGTCTTGAGCACAGTGAGAATCCATTCGATCCTGTCCAGGTCAAATGCTTTCTCAAGATCGATAGCTAGTAGTGATAAAAAACGATCGCCATACAAGGGCGCGGAAAACATAATGTCGCGAATTAAAAGTGCTGCATCGAAGATGTTACGCGTTTTTGACCTGGCGTACTGGGATGGAGAGAGGACGATGTCGGCAGCAGCCGTCATTCTATTTCGTAGGATGTGTGCCAATATTTTATAATCTGCGTTTAAAAGGGCGATTGGCCGGAAGTCGTTGAACGACTTGGGCCGCGTTTTCTTTGGTATAAGCGTTGTCACGGCGGTCCGCTGACTTGCAGTCAGAGAGCCGCTAGTTAAAATACAGTTAAAAAGGTGGGTTAAAATAGGCTTTAAAACATCTCAGTACGCTAAATAAAATTCAAAGGGTAGGCCGTCCAAGCCGGGTGCTTTTCCCTTTGGGAACATGGAGGAGACACAGTCCAGTTCGTCTGAGCTTATGTCTCGACAAAAATCGTCTTTTTGATCTGTGGAAAGCGTAGGGAGAGGGGGGAGAGGGGGTGTGTCTCCCTCCTTCCACGGAGGATACCTGTTAAAGGTGTTTTGAAAGTGCCGGCCCGCTTCCCTAAGGAGGTCGGTGTCACCGGCGGCAGATTCTCTGACAGGGATTCTGTCTATATCGGAGCCAGAGTTGGATTTCATCCAGCGCCGAAGCTCAGATAGCGTTAGGCCCCCCTATATCCGTGTCCAGTTCTTTTTGCCAGTTTTGGGGAGCGCATTTTTGGAGCTCGTGGCCCAGGATAATTTTTTTTAGGGACGACACCTGGGCGTGGAAACCCTCCGGCACCACATCCTTACGCAGTAACTCTTCTAGCGCTCGGCGGTAGAAGGAGATGGTGTAATTTTTTCCCTACGCCACTCAAAAGTATGCCTTTTGATGTGGGTGACAATGCGGGGTTTGAAAACCTCGTCCCACCATAGAGCGAGGTTTGCACCGGGACGGAGTGCCGCGATCAGTTCACACACCCGGGTTCGGATAGAATCACGACGAGTCGCGTCCTCCAACACGCGGAGGTCTATACGCCACACGGAGCCGCAGCGGTGGACGTGCACGCCAGGGGTTGTGTCCGGACACGTTACTCTCATGACAACTGCGCAGTGATCAGAGAAGGACACCGGGAGGATGTCCACTGTCTGGACATCATTCTTTAGGGATGCCGAGACGAAGAGGTAGTCAATCCGCGTCCGAGAGTTAGGCCCTGATCGCGTGAAGGGGGCGGGACCGGCGCAATAAGAACGCACTGCGTCAATCGCTCCAATGGAGTCGAGCATCAGTGAGAGTGCCCGGCTTGGATGGTATGTCACCCTATCCCTGTTCGAGGCACTATCATCTCGGCGGTATATAGAGTTAAAATCTCCGCCCAATATGGCCTTCCCCGAGAAGGAATACAGGTAGGGGAGGAGAAGTTCATTGAAATATGTTTCGCGCTCTGCCCTCGCGCGCTCACCGGAGGGAGCGTAAAGGTTTGTGATATGGATACCATTCACGATAACGGACGTTATTCGGCCCGAGGGGTGGCGGCGAACATGAGAGAACGGAATGCCATTTCGGACTAGGGTGGTGGTGCCAGAATGACTTTCGGCGAAATTGCCGATAGCCTGAAAGATGTTTGCATCCCAGACTATGTCCTCCTTTACCTCTTGAAGGAGGATTACATCAGCCCTAAGATTGCGGAGAAAATGTTGGAGAACTGCAATTTTTAAAGCGCTATAAACGCCAGCAATGTTAAGCGAAATAATATTCATTGTTGGAATGAGTGGACAGTTATGGGCACCGGACATCACTTACCAGAGTCCTGGTCGTGGCTTACGTCGCTTCGATTGCGGCTCAAACCCGGGCGACGAGTGCTTCGACGCTTCCCAGGACGCTTCGTCTGACGGGTCGACGGTCGAGGTCTCGAGTTGTCACCGCATACCTCCCCTCCGACCTCGTCCAAAGAGGAAGACCCAGCCGTGGTCTCTACGAAGAGCGGGTTACTCGGCGACATTCCACGGGGGCCCTCTTCGAGCGAGCAGAGCTGTGGGCCGTCCCAGCCCAGGAGGTGGCTTCAGGGGGGGCGGGGTGGCGGACTGGTGGTCATCTGCCGAAGGGGCCCCATGGGGAGAAATTAGAGGAGATCGGTCGAATTGGTCCGCCTCTAGAGGAGCCCTGGGAAGATCCTCGACACCTTGGCTGTCCTCAAAGGAGAAGGACGGTGGAATGTCTGGGACTGTTGACGTCGACCAAGTTTTACTCGTGCATGTGTCAAATTCCGCGGCCGGTGATACTTTCTTAAGTTTCCGTGATAAGGGATTCGAGGGGCCCGCCGTTGAGGAAGGGGGACAGTCACAATCGGATGCATCCTCCCCCGCTGTAACCCGTGATTCTCGGGGAGTTGGAAGCCCGTGAAGCGAGGATTGCGGCGTGGCCAGAGAAAAGAAGGACGCAGGATGGTCCGTCCTCTTTTGACGGGGTCACGGAGATAGGGGCCGGTGGTCGTGAGAGTGTATCCGAGCTGGTAGGGACCGCAGCTTGATCGATGTTCGAAATCAGCAGTGCAGTGTCGTCCGCCCTCTTCTTTTTCGGATCCCTTTCTTCCGTTGACGACTTTCGCTCCCTCTGAAATTTCCCTCCAAGTGGAGGGGGATGCGGGGGTTCGGCGGGAACAGCTGGGGGCGCACCCTCGCTAAGTATCAGGGACCGCGCCCTCTCCTCCACAGCCATCTCGGGATCATCTATCTATTCGGCGGTGTTCGGATTGGAGGCCAAAAACATTGCCTCCGCATAGCTCTTCCCTCCCTGGTTCCGAGGGAAGGTCTTGCGCTCGTGGCCTTCTTGGTTGCAACGGGCGCAGGTGCGGCGCTGACCCTCATAGATGATGATGGCCTGGTTGCCGCCGATGTGAAGGTACGAGGGGATATTTCTTTCGGCCGTCATCCGCACCACTCTCGTACCTGTCAACACGTGCGCCATTTTGTCGCCCTCCCACCTGTTCTCCCACGAGCGATGGATTTTTCCAAAACGTTGAAGCTCGCCTGTTATATCTTCCAATGGGGTCTCCACGGGGAGACAAAGAACCCTGACATTACAAGGGCTACCGGAGGTCTCGTCAATAGTAATCGTCGTCCTCGGATCATTTTTGGATGGAAACGGTGGTTTTTGTGGGATATTATCTAGAATCCTCTTCATAGTAGCTTCAGTTGCCAACTTCAAGAATACCAAATGGCGGTTATATCCAAATTGGATCGCCACAATCTCTTCGAGTGTGAGGCCCAGCGACTCTAGTGCAAAGAGGTGGACCTCCAACGGAGTAGGGGGCTTCGCCTTCTTATCAACTTGCAAGGCGAGCGTGTTTACGCGACGTACGACCATTTTGAAAGAAATCAAATGGAGCACGCCAGCGCCAAAAAAAGAAGAAGAGCGCACTGAAAGCACTCCAAGAAAGAAGAAAAAAAAACACTCGTGTGCACTCCCCCCCGCTACAAGCACCCGGCGGTAGCAAATAAAAAGGAGCCTAAACTCTACACCAGGAGTCAAGGTCAGTCTTGATCCAGTAAACAAAACAAAAGTACGGCCTTCCCGGCGGAAGAAGTCGAGAGTCAAACTGCACGCTTCTTGATGAACTTGGCGGTCAACCGCCACTCGAAACAAAACACGATCGGAACCTCGATTTCCGAGAGAGTCCGGCAGTGCCGCTCCCCAAACCCCGGCGGCCGAAGCCTCGGACGCCGGCGAATTTTAGACACTCGGTGAACACAGGCACGTCCTGCTATCGAGGCAGCTATCAAGGAAACGTAATTTACCCTGAGATCCGTGGGTTTATTATGTCGCCAAGCGCCCCGATCCGTAAATGGTATTTTTAGGGATTAAGCAACAAAAGAATAATTAATTTTAATGTTTTTATACTCTCTGTTGAGGGATTCATATTTCTTGGTTGCTTTTATTCTAAAAGAATAAGAACTAAAAACAGGCAAGTCTATTGATTACCAAAAAACCAATAATAATACTTGGCAGCTTATAATGTGCATCGAATTGAGAATGGCTGGTAAGTAAAATAAGTTAAGAGTAGTTTAAAACATCCGAAATATTATTCTGAAGGCCCCCCGATATCAAGATGTCATTCTGCAGACCTGGACGCGTGCTCTGAATTTTTAATTTGACCACGTCCTAAGTCCAATGTCCACACCTCGGTAAAAATAGTTGTTCCGCTCCGAGAGCATACGCATTCTCTTGAATAAGGTCACTTTCATATTTTATTGAGCTCTGACAAATCCCTCGCTTGGCGGGAATGAGTCGACATTCATCTACATCTACCCAATACCCAGCAAGCCGCCGCAAGGGCGAGTGGCGGGGGGTGTTAGGGCAACACCCGTAATTTAGAAAAGAAAAAAAACCGCAAGCAAAAACCACAAATTCATTCATCCCCAAAAACATAGCATACATTCATGCATGAACACTTACACCCCACCCACATGCAAACACTCAAACTACCAACAAACATACACATGCACCTGAAAGTATACCTAACACCTTTGCAATGTTTAATTTTGTTCCGACTTGTTAATTCAATGTTTTTAATTTCAATAATTCAATGATTTCTAATTGTTCGGGGAAAGAATGAGTATTTGTACCTATCTGTCTTGGAATCTATCGCCCTTAGTTTATCTTTGTGGTCTGATCTACCTAAGTAGTGTGGGGCCATTATAATTCCTTCAATGTCATAGTTAAACTCGTTTGTTCTGAACCTTTCTAAAAGTCTAAGCCTCGCTTGTTCTCTCCGCACTTCAAGTGGTTCCCAGCCTAAATCCCCTAAGAGACCTGTCACACTTGTGTTCTTATCATAACAATTTTTAACGAATCTAGCGGATTTTCTCTGGACTTTATCTAATTCTTTTTGCCAAATTTTCTCCCACGGATCCCAAATACTTGCGGCATATTCCAAATGAGGTCTTACCAGAGCAAAATAACACCTCTCTTTAACTTTTTCATTACATTTCCCCACCACCCGTTTTATGAAGCCAAGTTTCTTTAAAGCTGACCCGCATATTGTCCTGATATGTGCTCCCCATGAAAGGCAGGGTGTCAGAACAACCCCCAAATATTTAACTTGATTGGCCGGAATCAGTGCTGAACCCTCTATTTCGTAGTTTATATCCTGTTCGTCGCTTCCCCTGTTCCAAAATTTCCAAACTGCACATTTATCTATAAAAAAACCATGAACACAGTAATCAACCCGAAGGTCGGTCTATACGGCGTGTAAAAATTCCCACATCAGGGTAGGGGGGCCAGTTCCTTTCCCTGTGCCGGTTATGGTTTCCCAGGAACACCTGGTACCCGAAAAATCACATAGCTTGGGTGGAGCTGCAGGTGCCCAGAGTACCTTGCCCGGGACTCGAACCCAAAACCATCCGGTCAGCAGTCCAACGCTCTACCCACTGGACCGCGCACTGGACTTTACCGCGACCCACGCATTTGTCTATATTAAGTGTTAATCCCAATTTATTGCACCATTCCGAGATATTGTCTAAATCTCTAGAGAGTAGCTCGCGATCTGGTTGGCTCCTTATTTCCCTGTATATCACATATTCGAAGTGTATCCGTTCGTAGCGGTGCATTCATTTAAACCACCAGCCGCGAAAAAAAGTATTGCCCATGTACTCTCTCTGTCTGTTCTCATTAATCTATAATTAATGATAAAAATGCAGAGGCGTCGTCGAGACTCTCATTCTATACGAGTGGCTCTGCTTGGCAGGTTGCGCCTGCGCAGTCGTTGCCGCAGGGAGCAATGCTTTTAACCAAAAGCCTGCTCGATCGAGTGTCTCCCCTTTGACCCACCCGCCATCGCGCCCTCTGCCCCGCCCGCCCGTGTCACACTTTATGCTAATTTATTTGACTTCGGTGCCCCTAATCGAAAGTCGTGAGTGGGTTTGCGGGGCGCACGGAGGAACCTAATCCCATTCCATCAACCGCTAACTATTGTTTTGGCTGTGCGACCGCGGCGCACTTGATGCTGCCGCGGCTTAAATCGAACTCACAACAAAAGGAGAAACGAAAAGCGAATGGTGCTCAACTGTTGAACACAAATTTCCCTCGCAGAATGAGCGCGTTTTCGTCCCAGTGTTAGTGGGCAGCCGTGGAGGACCCAGCCACGGGCATCGTGAGTCCGTTTCCATCATGCAAATGTTACACTAGACCGATTTCCGGGACTGATAGTCCGTGCGTTTTTACCACTCCGTGTAATAACATGTGTATCGATTGTTATATGTAGCAGCGTCTTATAAAAATCAACGTTATTGCCAGTTTCAATTGGTGAATAAGTTAACATGCCCGGAGAGAGAGAGAGCGAACGATTTCTGCCGTGGAAGGAAGTGGGTGCATTCAGCGGCAATGGATCAGTTTGTATCGCAGAACCCAATTCACAACATTAACTAAATCTAACCAATTAAAAAGATCTGAAGCACGACCGTATGAGGGTAGAGCTCACCTCATACTAATCTACGTACATCTAAACAAACACAATCAGCCCGCGATCCATCAAAAAGGTCTGTGGTAGGGAGTGCAAGAATAAGGTGGTGTAAAGGGAGAGAAAGGGTATTTAAATGTTTAGGAAAAGCGATGATATATTCACTAAAACCCCTGAAAAAAACGAGGAAATCCATGAGCATATGCTAGTGGAAATTCTAAGTTGAAGTATTAATTCCACCCACTTAAAGCGTTCTTTGGCATTAGAAAAAGGAGAAAATATGTGTGAACCACAACCACTTATACGATAGACCTCCAACATACCAAGACAGGTATATATCTACACAATACCCCGCAGAGGCGTGTGGCAGGGGGTGTTCGGTCATCAGCCCTGCATGCGTACAGAAACCTAATTAAGTCACCTCTGTACAAAAATTAGGTTGATCATGCCCTCGTCAAACCTTAATCCCACGAAAGACAGTGCTAGCATAACAGAGGCCATAGCGAACTGGAGCGTAAGAAGGAGGAAGTTCTATTAGTCCTTGGCCGGGCAACTTATGGTCCCCACCCCTAAAGTCACGCGTACAATACCATAACAGTCGGCAGCGGACGGCATGAGGAGACACCCCCTCGGAGAGGGATGGAAGGGGGAGCTTGAAAATACAACAAAACGTGGTGGGAGGTATTATTATTATTATTAGGTAATCTACCGTTTAAGGCAGGTTTTTGGATGGACACAGCTACTAAATAAATAATTTGTGACCCCTAGCAAAACACAGCATCCTACTCTACATCAGGTCCCTCTTCAGCTCTGAGTACTTTCTTCCTCCCTTTATCCCGTCCAACATCCCTATCCTGTTCCTTCTATTTCCTCTTTTGCCCAACATTCTCCCCTCTATTACAGTCTTCAACATCCCACTACCAGTCAATACCCCCTTCATCCACTTTCCCTGCCTCCATAGGATTTCTCCCAACAAACCCCTCTCTTCGCCCACCATACCAAGTACTTCCTCATTTGTTTTCTTCTCTGTCCATTTCACCTTCTCCATGGTATGCACTACGTTAATTGTAGGTCAGTTCAAAGTGTTCGTGTGGGTAAGGAATTGTAATAAGAAAACCTTACGCCACCTGATAAAAGCGCACATAAGAGTATGACGGGAGCCAGAGAGGAACGGGGAGTCCGCATGGGCAGTGTTAGGAAGAGGTGTAATAAGGGGTTGTTCATTGTCACCGGTGCTGTTCTACGTATCTGTGGGGGAACTGATCAAAGACGCATGGGACGATTTGGAGGCAGGAATGAAGGTTGGATGGGAATTCCTCAAATCAATTAGGTTAGCTGATGACCAAGCTTTAGTTTGTCAGTCAGCCAAGGGGCTGCAAGCATTGCTTATTGAATTGGAAATTCAGTGCGACAGGTATGGGATGAGAATCAATATTAATAATACAAAGGTTATGCGATTCTCTATAAAGAAAAAGCCTAAGCGAAACATTAAAATAGGAAGGCAAAAACTAGAGCAGGTAGAACAGTTTACGTATCTCGGTAGTGTTTTGGACCAACACGGTCAAAGTAGTAGGGACGTAAGGAGAAGAATTGCGCTAGGCAAAGAGGCTTTTACAAGGAGGAAGGAGTTAATGACGGGGACGTTGAGTAAGGATGTTAAGAAAAGGCTCGTAAAAACTTTGATATGGAGCATAGCTATGTGCGGCCGTGTGAAACGTGGTCATTGAAGCAGGAGGATAGACGTAGATTGGAGGCTTTTGAAATGTGAGTGTGGAGAAGAATGGAGAAGGTGAAATGGACAGAGAAGAAAACAAATGAGGAAGTACTTGGTATGGTGGGCGAGGAGAGGCGTTTGTTGGGATAAATCATATGGAGGCAGGAAAAGTGGATGAAGGGGTATTGACCGGCAGTAGGATGCGGAAGACTGTGATAGAGGGGAGAATTTTAGGCAAACAAGGAAAGGGAAGGAACAGGATAGGGATGCTGGACGGGATGAAGGGAGGAAGAAAGTACTCAGAGATGAAGAGGAACCTGTTATAGACTAGGTTGCTGGGTTTTGTATTTTTTTAGGAAGCATAAAATATTTATTTAGTAGCTGTGATCATCAAAAAACCTACCTTAACTTACCGGACTTGGGGGTCACGTCTCGTGACTCTGTGGCGACATTTGGCGACCCCTGGATGGATGTGATGTTAAATTTTGAATGTTGAAATTTCCGGTGGCGGGTCGCGTCCTGATTCGGAAACCTTAGCACAAGCTTTCCGGGCCATTGTTTGTGGCCACCAATGGCAACATGGTACGGGGATGAGACAAAGGGAGTATGCTATGAGAGGGAGGGTGACCAAATGAGACTTTTGGGATAGGTCTACACCATTACTCATTGTGAGTTCAAGTAACCCGGACCGGAACCCCCCGCCATACGCCCTTGCGGCGGCTTGCGGGGTACTGTGGGGTTGTGGATGAACTTGAACGCCGGATAACCTGCCACTTCGCCCATCAAAAGCAGCCTCCGTATTAAACATTGCCGAACGTCGTCGAAAATCATGGTTGACCTTGAACTCTCTTTACTCTCCAACAAAGAGCAATATTTTTGACAGCAACCATTCATTCGTTGAGGTGCTCTTTACACTTAAAATTGTCCATGTTATAAATATTTTGTAGACTAGAGCAGGCAATTTCATACGGAATATTTCTTAGTTAACTGGAATATGAGGAGAACAAGAGAGGAACTAAAATGCTACTATTTCAATAAAATATACTAGAATTTTTACTAACGCTCAGCAGTTTAATGAGTCAGTTGAATTTTTTCGGTATTTATTTTCTAAGACTAAACAAATTAATTTAAATTAATTCATCCTTTAAATTTTTGTTACATGCAACGGTAATATAGTATATACATATATATATATATATATATATATATATATATATATATATATATATATATATATATTACATATATATAATATATATATACATATACATATATATATTATATATATATATATTATATATATACACACATATATATATATTTATATATATATATATAACGATTGTACGGAAAAACTCACACGAGCGGCACAATAATGGGCTGACACAATATAACACAAATAGAATAGCAACAACATAGTCAGTCTCACTTGAAGAAGGCCCCTGAGAGGGCCGAAAGCTCAAACAATTTACCGTGTGAGTGTCCTTTTAAATGTTGCTATTCTATTCTATTTGTGTTATATTGTGTCAGCCCATTATATATATATATATATATATATATATATATATATATATATATATATATATATTTGATCAATAATATTTTATAAATATTAGCACCCTGCAAGCCACCGCTAGGGAGTGTAAAAGGGGGTGAATACACACCAGACTAATTTTGACCCGAATATGACCCCACCGCTGTCGGACAATGTTATTCTTATGCCTTATCGTTCACAGAAAAAATGACACCTTATATCTATCTGTTCCACCATTAATCTCTCTAATTTTATTCAAATGCCATCTCCTGCCATACCCGTAGTACGATCGGTGTAATAATACATTTTCAACATCACGGCTAAAAAGACGTCTTTCCAAATTATGCAAGAGATTTAATTTGTAATTTAACATTCGCTCCTTGAGTGATTCCCAGCCTATCTGCTTTAATATTTTGGATACGCTACTAAGTTTATCATAACAACGTTTTATAACTACAGATAGCATTTCTCTTCGACCTTTTCAGTACCTTTACCCAGTACTCTTCCAATAAATCCTAATTTTTTTGTTAGCTAGCCCACATATTCCCCGTATGCGTTTCACCCAGGAGAGGTCGTGAGTGAGGGTTACGCCTGGGTATTTAATTGAGTCTGCACATTCCATTTCGGCGTTCCAAATGCAGTGGGCGTTCGGGTGGGAATTGCTCTTTTTCCAAAAATGTATCACAACACATTTTTTGAGTTTAATTCTATTTGCCAAGTGTCGCACTGGTGTTGTATTTGCATTAAAGTCATCTAATAAAGGTGCTCTATCCTCAGGATCACGGATGATATCACGGTAAACCACCTCATTTTCGGCAAATAAACGTAGCTTAGTAGTAGCTACGGAATAGTCTGATTCGTTGACTTTAATTAGGAATGAAATAGAGGCTGCATCGCACACGAAGGAGAGGAGAGCCAAGTAGATCTGGCAACATTTTCGACACCGTGGGTTTTTATGAAAAAAACAAAAAGTAAAACAGAATTAATTGCTGCTCCACGCGAGCGAAGAAATACCCAGGCCAAATGAGGAAGGGTAGAAGATCGAAATACCATTGAAGTAAATTGTGCCTGAATAATCAATTAACTAGCGCACTATCTCCCCTAAAATTACGTAGCATTTCTACATTACGTATTATCTTATAGAAATGGTGTTACACTACCGAAATGAAACATCATGGTAGATGTAACTTCCTCTTGTTTACTTTTCAGTTCCGTATGACCTGTTTTGGTATCGCAGAGGTCTCTTCTATAATATTCGGTTGTGGTACACTCTTAATCCCTCCTTTTTCGTATGCCAAGGAACATTTTTAGTGGATGAAATTCATACTTCAACTTAATCTTTCCGCCAGCATAGGCTCATAGGTTTCCTCGTTTTTATGGATTATACGCCTTCCCTAACCCTTTGACCATCCTTTCTCCTCCCTTATCCCTCACCCATGCCACCTGGTGCTTGCACACCCTGTCACGCACCTTTTTAGTGCATCGCGTGGTGTTTGCGTAGATGTACATAGATTAGTATGAAGTGAGCCCTACCCTCATCTGATCGTGCCTCGGCTTTTTTTAATGTGGTTGGATTTATTGATTGCATCCCCTACCACACACCTTTTTGGTGGATTGCGTGGCATGCATTTAGATGTAGATATAAATTTATGGTGCTTATGGAGAGAAATGTATGGTGATATAAACGTTACGATATGAAGAGTGTCTGGTTGCAACTTGACTTCAGCTCCACTTGCGGTACGTGTGTATTTTATTTTCTCTGGAAGAAATCGCCGTAGGTGTGTTAGCAACGTGCGTTAGCAAAAACAATAACTTTGTTTTAAAATGTTCACCTCCTGTTCGCAGTAACAGTTGTAGGCGGAATATGGCGTATTTTTCAGCTGAGGGCGAAATATTAAAAACGCTAAATTTATTAAAATACGATAGATTGAATGGCCAACTTAATTTAATATTCCACACCTACATAATGCTGATCAAGCCGCCACAAGGGCGTATGGCGGGAGGTGTAAGGTCAGCAGCAGCCATGTATACACAATCACAGTCACGACAACATCTACACAATATCAGTTTGATCATGCACTCGAACAAAGTTATTCGCACGAGAGAAACTACTTGCATGAAAGAATATTCAATGAGAGGATCATTGAAATGCTTGAAATATTTAAATCAATCGGGAACGTTTTAAAGACGGGTCTTCTAAAATTGCATTCAGGATATCGACAAAATATATATACAATTGGATTAATACGATAAATACAGAGAAAGTTATTAAATTTTTAGTTTTTATTCTTAACATCTTGAATATATTTCGATGTAAAAATGAACATTTGTGGGTCTATTTGGTGGTTTGCCCACAATTGTCCACGTAAAAAGCACCACATTTTAAAAAATAATTGTGGAAAAATTTAGATGAATGGCCCATTTTCTTAACATTCCAGTCGACAAAACGTACTTCAGAGATTCTAAAACACGTTTTCAGAATATCTGGAGAAGTAAAACTAAGACCAAGCTGAATAAGTGAAATAATCCGCGACGGATTGGGAAGGATAGAGATTTCCAGTCAACCACCTCTACTTCCACGTAAATACCCCGCGAACCACCAAAAAGGTGAATGGCATGGGGTTCAACCACCTTGAGGGATGGCTAACGTATAAGGGAGAGGGAGGGTGGTTCAACATTCAAAAAAAGGGAAAAAGCATTGATTTAAAAAAAAACAAAAAATACGCAAAAATCCATATGCATGCTAATGGAAAACCTATTTCCAAGTTAATTTCATCCACTGTAAAAAGTTCTCTTGTATGCAAAAAAGAAGGAAATAAAAATGTATCATAACCGAACCTTGTACGACATAGCTCCAGCGCACCTAGACCGGTGATGCAGAACTGGAGAGCAAGAAGGGGAGAAAGTTCTGTAAACCCTGTGAGCTCCTCGGGTCGTAGGGCTAATGAATGAATAATGAGAGGGAAAATAAACAACTCGATTCAATCGGCGTGAGCTAAGCCGCGCGCAATGTTTGGTGGGCGACGCAAAACGTGACGGAAGCACTCGTGCGGTAAATGGCCGCATCTCTGGATCACAACTGCGGTGGGCCGACTAATACACACACACGCAAGGCATTCCCTCTCCCCAACCCGCCCGCCCTCTGGTTTTTTTCCCCTCCATTCAGGTAATGATTCGGCCGCAGCCCTCGGTAGCCGACCGACACTTGGCCCTCGGACAGCGAGTCTTTGTGTAGTCGAGGCATTGAAAGCGCGGGGGAGTGCTCGAGGAGATAGGGAAGGGTAACGACTTCGGCTATGCATAGTCTGCGTGATGCATGCACAAATACGCCGCCCCCACTCGCCGATGCACCGCATTCAAGTGGGGAATCACGATGCCCGTGACTTCCCCCCCTCTCCTGCCCCGCTTCTAATCTCCCTGCCCCATTGTTTCGCGACTCCCTTCACCCGCTCACTATGCTTACTCTCGGAGACCCTTCGTCCCAGACCTGCAAAGACCCCACCGTGCTGTGGCCTGCCCTAAAGGGAGAGGGAGGGCGCAAGTAGGGGGAGAGACGCCATCTAATTTCGTCCGACATTACGGTGCGCAGTAGTACTTTACTCTTTTACGACACGGCAATAGGAGGATTTGCAATATTACTTCGTACGAGTTAGCGGATTTATCGAACCTATTCCTGATTCCGGGTGACGCCTCTGGGTATTTTCAGCTCCACTCAAGCTGAGTGTTTTTTTTCAGGTGCCAAAACTTCCTAGAAAACCACATGCGGTACAGGGAAAGTACGTATTTGGCCCATTTCCCCTGATGTGTGTAGTTAACGGCTTACTGTTAGTTTAGCTCTGCATTCAGCTATCGAATAAGCCTAATGGTTGATTGCTGTACTACTGTCACACTTTTCCCGGAGCAATTTTTAAATAACCTAGCGGATATGAACATTTTTCAATTACGTGCTTAAATTTTTGTCCCATTTTTGAATCAGGAAAAGTATGAAAAATTATTTTGTAATCCCAAACCAAATTCTTACAAAATTTAATTAGGAACAATTTTTACAATTTTTAAGGAAAATTTTTTTAAGTTTATCGTACCCTAGGAGCAGGCAGTCCTCTCTGCCCACCGTTCCCTTTCCACCCGCACCCTTCCCCTTGTGCGCGCGAGGCCCTTAGGCGTGATGGCGCTGTCAAATCAAGAAACTACAGCACATATTTCGGGATCACATGGTTGGCTGGCGACCGAGCACCGTCCGCCACACGCCCTTGCGGGGGTTTGCGGGGTATTGTATGGAGGTAGATGTAGAGATCACCCAATAAGACGTGCTCATTCATTCGCTCTTTTTTCATTTGACCTGCTCTGCACGAACTGGGCGACCTACCCCGAGGATTTTTGTGCTGGGCTGTTTGAGTCCATGCATTCAATCACGTGATTGCGTCAAATGACGAATATTCCGAACAAGGATGGTATGGTGTGCCATGTAATTAATTCTTATGTGCCAGTAGTAAGTTTTGAAAACATTACCATTTCGGGAAAATAACATTAGATTCGACTATTTTGTCTCTCGATGGGACGGAGAAGGTGTTTTCATATCGTCCCGCAGAATTCTACGTTGCAAGTTCGTGTTGAGGAATTCGTCCGTGACTTCTAACCCCCTCCCACCCCCTTGCAAGAAGCAGTCGCGACCCCGACGCACCTCGTACAATTTCATGAATAGTTTCAAACTTGCATTTGTCGCAAGAATTAGCTGCATGGTTCCCACATGCGTCTTCCACCCGAAGCTAACAATTACTCCGCCTCCGTACCGATGCCTTAAACAGATGAAATTGCCGACCCCTGGGGTCCTTCTTACCCCTCTGCCCTCCACGCAACCACTTTCAAACGTCTTTGCCCGCATTCTCCTCTCAACTTGCCACAACGCCCTTTCCATTAGAACCCCCGTCGCTCCCCTGTCTTACATATTCCCCCCCCCCGTTTTTCCTTAATGTTGATTACCTTCCCCTCCCCCTGGCATCCCTCCGTACCCTAGGAGACGAGCGCACCCCGTTCCAAGTCCTCCCTTAGGAATTCCCCGACGCCTTTCAAATTAATACGAATTCCCCATCTCCCTCCGTCGCCCACCCATCCCCATCAGAAAACGTTCAACCCAGTGTCGCCAAACTCGAAAATATGAAGTTCACTTAGCTTCGGGGGATATCGTCACTCTCATTGAAAATCCAACAGTCCGTTTTGGCCATACTAGGCCTGTAAAGGAAATGCAGTCACGACGCATGTATTATTTATTTGACTGAATACAATGCACGTTTTAGTTACTCGTATTCCATTTAATTTCAGGTAATATTTTCTATTTGCGTCTCTCTGTGGTTCAGTTGTTTGGCTTCGAGTCTCGCTTATTAGTAAATTCATGCACTCAAATCTTTCACCTAAATTCTCAAAAATTATTATTTTATGTTTTATTTCTGATTGACCGGTGTTACCTGTCGTGCGCGAGAGTCGCATTAGGTGTCAGTAATTTCTTAAATTTCATTTTTTCACGATCAACTAAGTAGAAGTTCAAGTTCATGATTTAGGAGCCCTTAACAAATGACGCAGTGTCAGGCGTGACATGGTGGAAATCGTTCACGATGATAGAAGACACTTTGCTTTTCCACAGAGAACATTTTTATTACGATCTAGGTTTCGTTACGGCGTAGCATCTTCAGGTCAACACCTGAAGAAGTTACGTAGAAAGGTACCCGCAGAAAAGGGAACGGTCGCGGCATCTTCCACTGCTCTTTGAATTGGCTGCACCTAAATGAAATTCAGCGGACGAAGGCAGTGTCGTCCTTGTTTCATGATCAGTGATTTCACATGCATATTTAATAGATACCAGCACATATATATTAGTTTGATGTATATATTCTGTTCCATTGTGACTCCATTCGACTAACATTTCATCATGAGTCCGCATCGTATATTTTTCATTTTTTAATCTAATTGATTATTTCACAACAGATATATCTGAGAGTTGCAAAACGGACGAGGAAGGGAAGTTTGAAGTTCGGATGTGCTTGACACAATTGCATTTCTCAATTTTTGATATCTACGTTGTAAGCAATAGATGGAATGAGCGTGCTAGGGAGTGATTTGTGTCTTACGTCAGACATACGGTTCAACATGCATCTTCATCTACATAATACCCTGCGAGCCGCCGCAAGAGCGCGTGGCGGGGAGTGTTAGCTCACCACCCGTAAAAGAGAACAAAACCACATGCAAAATCAACACATTCATGCCCACAGCGGCGTATACACTCATGCAAAAATCCTTTCAACTTACACGCATGCAAATACATATACTATCAACTAACAAACAATTGCATCTTAGGATGTAGTAAGAAATTTAGCCAATATCCTCACAGAATTTGAAAAGTAAGGAGGTGGAATACATGGACATGCGATCGACATACAACGAACGGTCTCCTCCCCTTAAAATGGCCCCTCATCTTAATTTGAAAATTAAAACACTTTTAAAATTGAAAAGTAACTCCTCCTTAATTTTCTCGTTTGAGATATTGTTCTTATGTGACGCAATTTATATGTTTGTGCCTCACGAAAAATATCTTTGGATACAGAAATATGACCTGCGACATTATTTGAGACATCCATATTTAAACATTTTGCTCCTTTCCACAGAATAAATTTTAAGATACAGTGAATTTCACCATGTGTGTACCTGGTGATGCCGTCGGTGGAAAAGTACTGGGAAATCTGTGGAAAAGTACAAAATGTTTAAATATGATACCGAATACTTCAACGAATTGTAGCCTAAAACCGTAGATTATATCAATTAAGAGCATTTAAGAAAGGGAATCTTATTGAAATAACTATTAGCAGGAGCAAGGGTAATGAGTGAGTAAATTGATGCAATTGAAAATAAGTGGCGTTGGCACAACTGATAATGCATTTAGTAATTTCGCGATACGTCCCATACTTTGCTTTGATCTACATCTACTTAATACCCCGCAAGGGCGTGTGGCGGGGGGTGTTAGGGCACCACGGATACGGCCGATTTCACTCTTTGACTATGACTTAGGTTCGTAAAAGTTAACTGCATTTGAATAGTCCTTTGAAAGTCATAATTATCGAGTCTTGCTTTCGAAATTTACTCCAATTGTTTTGTATGTGTTAAATTTTCATGTATCTATAAAAATGCACCTGAGAAAATTATTTTTAAGGGACTATTAATTTTCTCAGAATTTGGATTGGTTGGAGCCATTTTTTCCCCTTCTGCAGTATATTACGTTTTTGCGTCTTCAATTGCCATACATCTGGGCTTACAGGACGTTGACAGCATGGTACAAAATGTAATACCCTGCATTTGAGTTCTTGGTCCAAACAGAAATGTTTCCCCATCGTTTATTAGACAAAACAGTGACTATGTTTGGCCTTTCACTCAGGTCTCTTACTTTCTTGTTTCTTCCCAATACAATCCATTTCATGATTCCATGTTCATGACTTCCGTTAACTCCTCAAGCACGCAATCCCGGGGTACATAAAGTATTCCCGTGTATCTCTCTCTCTCTCTCTTCGCTGCAACACAGCTACTTCGCGCTAGTTCTCCCCCCCCCCCCAATTCTGAAGCAAATAACCCTGGATACATCAGAGATATTTTCAATTGAACCTCGATTATCCATCGTTAGAAATTAGTGCAGAAATAAAATGAACACATTAATTTTTCCTTTATTGTGGAAGACAAGTAAATTTTTAATTCGTTCAATTAATTCCTAAATACATACATAAGTAATCTGCGATTCAACAAGAAGGTGTGTGGCAGGGGTGCGAATATCAGCGACATAGGTAAAGATTGCGGAAATCAGCCCCGCGTTCGTAACTTGAAGATCTCATTTGTTGGCTTGTGGGTGTTCACGTGGTTCATTTCGGCACTGTCTTCACAAATGAAAACTGAGAAATGCGTGAATCCGACACGCATTGCCAAAATACTTGGGTTCGAGATTTTCTAGTAAAGCCCTCATCTTCTGGGTTTTTTAAAATGAAGTGATACACACGTCCGAATGGTCCGCTTCTTCAGTTGGCACCCCTGCGCCACCCCTCGTTCACCTCAACGCCCCCATCCCTCCCCGTCACTCGCGCCCCCCCCCCGGGGAGGGTCCACGTGGTCAGGACACCACCCCCTCTCTCTTCAACCCCCCCGTGGTGGATATAACCAACCCTCCGCCCTTCATCCTCAACCCCCCTCTCACGCCCGCATTCTCCCCATACCACCCCGTCCCCCCTCCCCTCACGCCATTGCCACCCCCGAGATCTCTCTCCTCCCCCACCCCTCGCATAAAAATAACCCCCCACCCCCTGCTGATCCCATTTACCTGCCCGCCCTGATATTTACTCCTCCCCTTCCGCGCCCTCTCCATTTCACAACCACGCCACCATAGCAACCATCCCCCCCCCGCCCACTCTCCGACTCTTTGGGCGTGACAGCGCCATCGCCTCCGCAGAGCAGGGGAACATCCCACACGCGCCCCCCCCCCGCTTCCAAACACGGACTTCTTTCCGCCACGCACATCCAAATCTTTAGCGCGTTATTTCCCGAGAGTTGCTCATTATTCGTTGCCCCCCTCTGCCCCTCCTCTGGCCACCAACCCCTTCCGACGGCAACCCTTTCAGTAATGCACAGCTCTCTCTCTCTCCCTTGCCCCATCAATGAACCCACCCCCTCGCAGGGGGGTCTGGTCTTCAACCCCCAACCCTCGCCCATATAAACCTCCCCCACCCCCGCCTCTCGAATTTCAAGCTTTCCGAGGGAAAGGGGTGGCGATCGGTGGGTGAAGGGTGCCTCCCTTTATCCCCTTCTCGCCAGCACCCCTCTCCTCTTCGTAGCTCTCCCTTCACTCTCCCCTTCGTACCCTTCGCCCCCCCAACCGTGCGTGTACTCGCACACACGCACACACACACACACCCGCCCACACCCTTAATCGGGCGGGCGGCTTGCTTCCCTCGCCGCAGATCTGGAAAACCTCGGACGGGAGAGGGCGACTGCGTCGCCGGGGAAAGGGAGACGCCGGGCTCTGGGAATGCCCGGCGGCGGACGCGGGCATTGTTGTGCAGTTTGTGGCCGCGGTGCTAGGCGTCAGATCCGAGCCCTTACAACGGCGGGCAAACAGCGGCGAGTCAAGGCATTCTCCGCTCTGCATTTTTCCGATGGAGCCTCTATCTCTCAGAAGTTGTCTTGCTGTGACGTTATCTTTGAATCGAACCTCGACAATGGCCTTGAGAGACACGTGTTTTCATGCAAATATAGTGTTTGAAAAATATGGATGGTGCTTTTCGCAAACTTATCGAAATACTATTCGGTTTCCATCTCTTTCGTGTCGTTTTTTTTATTAACATTATGACACGAAATTATCAACACATCACGCTCGTCAAGATTGAATTGAAAACATGCTTGTTTTTGAGATTTTTTCTGAAGCGATGATAATTTTCATTTTTAAAAAGAAATAAATCTTTCTCTCTATGTCAAACGCTTACTCTGAAAGTATGAAAATTATCAATTATTTTGGAATTTAATTAAAACTCTTGTTTATTGGAAATGAATCCGCATTTTCGCTTTCTCAATTGTCTCCTTTGATGGCCACTGAAGCCACATAATGTATTGCAGAGGGCAAAAAAATATGTATGTATTACACGATTGTTGCATCATATAAAACAACATTTGCGCATTTATTTATATGCATTATACAATATTTTCAAATACAAACAAATAGCATGAAATAACAAATAATACCTATAATAAATACCTATCATATTAACAACATAAAAAAATATCATGAATATTCATTTTACAATTTATTAATCATATTACACCACTGATGGTTGAGGCCGAGACTTTGTGGAAATCCATTGCGAACAGGAGTTTCAGAAATAAGTTTGCAGCTTCCACATAAAATAACTTATTTATTTTCCTCATAATCTCTCTTATAATAAGTTATTTTATATGGAAGTTGCAAAGTTATTTCTGAAACTCCTGTTCATATTACACCATTTATGACATGGACTTGGAGTAAGGATGTTAAGAAAAGGCTAGTAAAAACTTTGATATAGAGCATAGTTATGTACGGTGCGGAAACGTGGACACTGAAGCAGGATGATAGAGGTACAAGTTGTGATCAGAAAAACACGGGAATGATTTTATTCTGCGCAAACCGTTCAACGGATCTAAACAAGCCGCGGTACGCCACTAACGACACATCTGCTGACTAAAACGAGAGGTATTGCGTTAGTTTACACCGAGTCGTTACGCAGCAGCAGCGGTTCGTGTCTTAATATGTTCGTTGCCGCGTGCAACGGCAGCAATGAAAGAGCTAGAGGACAGCGTGTGTGCGTGAAATTTTGTTTCAAACTTGGCAAAAGTGCTACGAAGGAGACATTCGTAATAATTCAGCGAGCCTTTGTTAATAAAATTATGAGTCGACGCCAGTGTATTGAGTGGTACAGTCGTTTTAAATCGGGCAGAACCTCGACAGATGAAGGTTCGCGAACGGGGCGGCCTGCCACTTCGACAGACCCCAACCATGTCAAATTGGTGCGAGCAAATTGCCGTTTAACTGTTAGGGAGATAGCTGAGGAAGTGAACATTAGTTTTGGATCCTGTCAGACAATTTTGACTGTCATTTTGTGCATGACGCGCGTCGCATCAAAATTCGTCCCGTGGGTACTGACTGAGGAACAGAGGCAAAAACGTATGGACATTTGTCAAGAACTCCTGGATCGAGCCAATGCTGACCAAGAGTTTCTTAAAACCATCGTAGCCGGTGACGAAACCTGGGTTTACGGTTATGATGCT
Organism: Hetaerina americana; assembly: GCF_022747635.1. NCBI lineage: Eukaryota > Metazoa > Arthropoda > Insecta > Odonata > Calopterygidae > Hetaerina > Hetaerina americana. The sequence continues at coordinate 73,973,470 of NW_027287538.1, read as the reverse complement.
GAGACAAAGGCCTAGTCTTCTCAGTGGAAAGGTCCTCATTCTCCGCAACCAAGGAAAGCTCACATATCCCGGTCCAATGCGAAGGTCATGCTCGATTGGAAAGAGCTGATTCATTACGAATTCGTCCCTCAAGGTCAAACCGTCAACAAAGATACTATTTACAGGTTATGAAGAGGCTGAGGGTCGCAGTGAGCCGAAAGAGGCCGGACATAATGAGAAACAATGCATGACGTTTCCACCACGATAACGCGCCGGCTCGCACGGCGCTGATCGTGACGGAGTTTTTCGCCTGAACCGGAACTTCCGTGATCCCGCAGCCACCCTACTCTCCAGAAGTGGCTCCATCAGACTTTTCTTGGTTTCCAAAGTTAAAATCAACCTTGAAAGGGTGCCGATTCGACGCTATAGCGGACATTAACAGTAATTGTACGGCGGACCTGAAGAGGATCCCTAAGGCGGCTTACCAGGCAGGGTTCAGAGATCTGGAAGAAACGTTGGCAAAGGTGTGTCGTCCACCAAGGCATGTACTTTGAAGGCGACAGGTTCGATTAAGCTGTATCCGTTGAAATTAACACGTTGATAAAATCAGTCATCTCTTTTTTTGATCACACCTGGTACATTGAAGGCTTTTGAAATGTGTTCATGGAGAAGAATGGAGAAGGTGAAATGGACCGAAAGGAAAATGAATGAGGAAGTATTAGGTATGGTGGGTGAGGAAAGGGGTTTGTTGGGAGAAATCCTATGGAGGCAAGCATAATGGATGAAGGAGGTATTGACCGGTAGTGGAATTTTGAAGACTGTGATAGAGGGTAGAATGTTGGGCAAAAGAGGAAAGGGAAGGAACAGGATAGGGATGTTGGACGGGATGAAGGGAGGAAGAAAGTACTCAGAGCTTAAGAGGGACCTGACGTAGAGTCGGATGCCAGGTTGTTTCATTAAGAGAGACAAGGGAATTGTTGCTGTTCCGTTAATGGCTTGTGCCCATTCAAAACCTACCATAACTGGTAGACTACCAATAATATTTGTTCAATATTACTTAAAGAGAACAGTTTGCTACTCTTAACTCATATTGGAATTGGGATTGTAACAGGGATCGTGATTTTTTTTTCCTTTTTTCTAATAGTTGAGAGTAAATCTTTTCATTACGCAGATATTTGTTACATGAAACACACCCTTATCGTAAATTAATTTTCGATCATATTTGATAATGTTAATTATACTTTAATTTTCAATAGAGTACTTGTAATGCCATTGCTACGTTGACAAAGAGACCAGCGCTGAAACCTCATTAAGTATATTTAACAAATATTGGGCTGTGCAATTATATTTTTATTTTCAAAATAATTACAAAAATATCTCCAGCCTGAGCTGAAAATCTGCGTAATTCCGCCATCAAATGCACAGGAGGGTAAAAGAATATCACTATCCTCCCCTCTTCCAACCTAACCCTTCGGCAATGATGATTTGAAGCAAATCATGCTCGAATCGCGCCCCGAGTCACCCGAAGAATGTTCGCCCCATCACGTTCGCTCACTTCATTACTGCGCCAATTACTAGCATTTGTCGAATTGTCGCCTGAGCGGGTGGCACTTTGTCGGTTGGATTACCATCGGGTGTCGCGCCCCCAGCATCCGTCACAATCTCAGTGAGATTTTGAGCACGGCCTCACGTAAGAGAGGCTCTTACCGAGAGACCTAACGGGCTCAATTCGCGACGTTGGCTACTCTTCAAGTGAGGAATGAAAGGGCTTTTAAAGAGCATTGTACCGAAGGAAACATTGTCTCCTGATTTTCTGTTGATGAGGCTGTGCATACACATGACATTATTCATGAAGCGACATCTTGATTCGCCTGCCTAAACACCAAAATCTGCGAAAGGTATTTCTTGTCACGCAAGTTGGCTTGATGATTAAATGACGTGCTTAAAATAAAAGATGAATAAGTAAATATGATTAAATGGGCGCGATTAAATGAATACCAGTATATTGAGCAAATATAAGTAAAATTACAGTAAATGAATTCCTAGACCTGCATATGATAATTCGTACCAAACAATAATGCATTATTCCACTGTTAATGAAATATATTTCGACCCAGGGGGCGAGAAGGGGGAAGGTTGCCTTGGAGGAAACTATACGGCCTTGCATCTACCAACATTATGTTCATGAAGATGACGAAGTATCGTCGAAGCCTAGGTCGAAATTTATTTTAATAGCGTCTTGTTCCTATAGATTAAGCCTTTAGAAAACACAAACCCTTGGAGTTTATCGTTCACTGTCCCAGCCTTAGTGCCGGTTCCCATTTAGGGGGCACCAGCATAGTCATAATATTCAGGAAGATAAATGAAGATTTGACTTTGGATTTAAGGATTTTTTTTCCCTCGGACAATTCGAAACCATGACATTAAATGACCAGCCCCCCAAATACTGTAACGGAGAGTGTGCTTAATATTGTTGTAAGGTGAAATTTCTCCAGCCAATATTGATCATAGGTATTGCACGAAATGTATTGCAGTTTCCGTATTAACCAGGGAATAGTGTATCTTGCTGCGAATGGACCGTGTTTGCTTTTCACAAAATCACGCCTGATTCCCCTAAACTTCATACGACATTTTTACATACTTGTTTTGACCCCGATAGCAAGTCTCGAAAAATTCATCTGCAGCTACACAAATACCACAATATCCACCAAGAAAGTTGTGTGGTATGGGGTGCAAGCACCAGGTGAAAAGGGTAAGGGATAGGGAGAATGGCGCGGCGTAGACAAAATAGGGGTTAGGGAAAGAGAGAAAGCATCCACTCAAAATCCCTATGAAGACATCCGTGGTGGTACAAACCCTTAATCAAACTGGTGGGAAACTTAGTTTTAAGCTTAATATTCATTCCAGACTCTACAGAAATTCTCGTTTATATTTAAAAAACGGGTAGGTATTTATTGCTTATTACTATTTCGTTTATTATTTCCGTTCCCACACACTATAATAATTGGTGGTTCACCCGAGATAGGAGAATCTAGCATCATGAATGAATAAAATTTTAGTTGACAACAAACCATTCGAGATTTGATAGATATGAAAAATACTTTTAGAACCGATCGCCATCGGGAATCATTTTCCTGTGGCACAATTAGAGATGGAAATAAGTAGGAAGCGTGACGTAAGGCAATTTTAAATTCCCAAATGCCATGAATCACCAGGTACTAGTGGGTAGCGGTTGTACACCCTCTGCCACACGCACTCGTGGCGGCTCTCACGGTCAGATTTACGTATACTTAGTAGATGAATGTAGTAATAATAGCACTCATACAAGTACTATGCAACACCATTGAGTCGCGTCAAATGCCGCGATATCAATTCACTGGTCTCCGCGTGGGGTGAGCAGGACTTAAATTTAAATTTTTGGACCCATTTGACCAATGGTCCTTCCTAGGTCCACTTTTTATTATACTTCACAGTAAATTGGGGATTCCTTTGAATCTTGGTTCCCCTTTTTACAAGAACATTATTTAAATAAACTGGTCTCCACGTGGGGTGAGCAGGACTGCGGTCGGCGTGCCGCAATGAGCCGTAGGGTGGTGGCATGAGAGGGAGTGCGAAAATAATGCCTCGACGTAGTTTGCGAATGACCGCCAAAAGATACGCATCCGCCAGGGCTTTCGCTTTTTTCGCGCAACCAGTGAAAACGGTCGACGCAGCTTGGACATCACTGGGAGATGTGCTCGTCTGCATCTACGTCTTGGCCATAAGCCGTTACGAGGGCGTCTGTTGTGTATTTCGAGGTTATCAGCCATTAGAACCGTTGGCGATGGACGGTGATAACATTCGGGTGTTTTGTAAGGTAAAGTTCCCATAGCCAATATTGATCAATATTTGCTACGTGGATTTCACCTTACAATAATAGTAAGCACCCTCTTCGTTTCAGCATTTGGGGGGTTGGTCATTCAATTTTTCCTTCTGTCATGGTTTCGAATTGTGCGAGGCAAATATAATTCCTTGGATCAAAAGTCAAATCTGCAGTTATCTTCTCGCATATTATCACTGTGCTGGTACCTCGCAAATACGAACCGGCGCTAAGGAATGGACAGCGAACGATAAACTCCAAGGGTTAATGTTTTCTAAAGGTTTATTAACCAACAAGTAAACTCCATTCCTCCAATTCCTTTCCTCTCAGGCTATCGATTAATAGTATGGGGGTATCTGGTCGCTCATGACGATTCCTACGAAAACGGCAGCTTTTCTGTATATTCAGTTAAATCCCAAAATCCTTCTGCTACGGGTCCCAAACACGATGCATGTTCAAGGTGAGTTTTAAACGATGAGAATCTACTAATTATTAATTATTAAGTGAATGGATGGTTAAACCAACCGTAGGTGAAGGTCCCCCAAGTCTCCTTTTCGTGCTTTGGGAAATAAATAATCTTCATTTACATGGCACTGCTATGGTACGTGGCAATGAGCAACCCCTCACCATACACCATCGATGTTAAGTATCGATTAAATATCAATTATCGATGGGAAATAAATAAAAACCATAGACACAGTTATCAACCGTAAGGTCTGTTTAAGAGTTGATGGTAGAGTTCACCGAGTACTAATCCCGACGGAGTATGGAATTCACACATTGGCAGGGCAATAAGCTAAAATATTAAGGGCAGGCGATACTAGCACCCCCTACCACAAACCTTTGCGGCTGTTTGAGTAGCATATCCATATATTTCGAAGAAGTAGATGTCGTTAGTTGAATGAGCCAGAAGCGTCTTTCACCCTGATGTTAACCGAGGAACAAGGAGAATTTATCAGAAAAAAACACACCATTTTCTCTGAGATGCTATTGGGTGAGTTTGCACCCTCTGAGGGCATTCCACGTCCGTCGGAGGGAGTGTGTGTCCTCATTCCCTTTCCTCCTCGTCTTCGTTGTCCCCCCACTCTCCCCATGGATCGTCGTCGGCGGACCCCCTGCCACTCACCCTTTTTGCGGTTACTCGGCGGGATTGCTCGCTGCCAAAGGGAGGAGGGATCGCCCCCGCCTCTTCTACACGTCCTATTCCTCCTCCTCCTCCACCCCCCACCCATCCGAGCGAAGGGAAGCGTAGCTGGGACTCCCTCTTCCAATGAAATCTAATTTCCCTGCGGAGGCGTGGAGTGGTCGTCAGCGCCGAGTCTCTCCCCGTCTGTTGTGCGTGCCCCTCTGTGTGCGTGCGTGTGTGTGTGCGGGAGGGAATCCGACCACGTGGGTTCGTTTGCATTGCAATTCCTCCCTTTATTCATCCCCCATATGCCTCCCCCTTCCCCTCCACCCCCCGCGGGCGCGGAAATGCCTCTCCTCTGCCTCCTCGTGCTCTCTCCGTCCCCGACTGCGCGAGCGACGGAGTGCGTTTGTTTCGTGGGCAGTTGGTTTTCTATGTGGGTATGTGTGTGTGTCTCGGCGGCGGCAGGGAGGCATTACGCATTACTTCACTCCAAAACCCTCCATCCTCCACGTTCGTCCCATTTCGCGCCCCGCCGGCGGCGGGCGGCCTTTTCGGCCCCACGCGGCCGAACCGAAAATTAGAGGAACAAGGAACAAAAAGTAATTTGTGTCTTTTTTATTCCAATGCGTCGAAACGGAGTGTGCAATGGCTGCTCTGCTTATCCGCCGCGATGTTTTTCCCCTTCGTCGTTCGTTTTCGCGTTCCTTCCTCCCCATCCCTTCGTCTTCCTTTAGCGCCCGCCCGCATGCACGCATCCGTTACTCTTTCATCCCCGGGGCCTTTCGAAGCGCGCCTGTCGGTCGTCTTTTTATCACCGCGCCCCGTTTGCTCGTTCGCTATATCCGAAGAGTAACCAATTTGTTCAGTTTACTTTCCGAGAATATGGTTTGCTCTCGGGCACTCTTTCCTTTGCCTCTCGAAAATCAAGTGAGAATTATCTCCCATGAGTTTTCTGATGTCCCTCTTCGGTCCAGAGGAATTATTTCACCCAGTTGACCGCTCCCGACTTTGAGAGTGTGGGAACAATTCCCGACGACCGCTAAGGCACTGTCATACCAGACTCTGCCTTAGGAATCAGGAAGAGCGTCCATAAAATTTTCATGGAATGAAACGATCTGAGATTTTCTCAAAAAAATATTAATTTCGTGAAGATCGCCGCCCACTTTGAAGAGTGCATTTCGAAAAATGTTTACCAAAGCCCTGGGTCAGCAGATATTGCACGCCTGCGCTCGGAGTGGTCCTGTTTTTTTTAATTCAGCCTCTGGGCAATAATTTCGCTCAAATTTAAAAAATTCCTAATCAAAGAATTGCATCCCATGCACCCACAGCGTACTGTTGGTGGGGCGTAAATAACGTAAAATAGCAGAGCAATATAAAGGTCCCATTACATTTCCCAAGTATCCTTTTTATGAATCTTAACTTTTTATTTACTATTCCACAAATGCCACGAATGTGTTCTCCACAAGGACATATCCGCAGTTATCGTACCCCCCAAGTATTTTACCCATTCCACGTGTGTAATGATGGTTGGCGCTGGCGTTTTCTGGTGAAATTTTCTTCCTCTAACCATTCATCGCAGCACATTTCTTCAAATTAATTCTGGCTCACATGTCTCGCCCAACTATTGGATTGCTTTTAGGTCGTCAGTTAATGATAACCTATCTTAATGGCTGAATAGACATCACTGCATCGTCAGCAAACAGGTGATGTTTACTGGAAACCTGAGAACCGATTTCATTAATGTATAGAGGAATAATAGCAAACCGATGACATTTCATCGTGGGACACCCGATGACACGCTTACCGTGTCGGATAATACGTCATCTATAACGAGCCTTTGCTCGCGGCCCGTTAAAAGCTGATGAATCCAGTCTATGACACGCTTATCTATCCCGTGCCTTCCCAAGTTTTGGTGGAACTTCCTCTAACTACCATCTACGTTAATCTACCTTTACTGGTTCATGAAAATAACGATCTGCGAACACTCTTTCGTATAATTAATTCCTGGACGATTGAAAAGATGATGAAAGACGAAAGGAAAGACCGCAATTCCAATAAAAAATCCCGAAAAAAGTTTCTAATGCTTCTATGAATCGTATTATTATTGTTAGGTAATCTAACGGTTAAGGTAAGCTTTGGATGGACACAACTACCAAAAAAATATATTGTTACTCCTAAGAACACAAAATCCAGCAACCTCCTTCCCCAATAAAGTCCTTCTTTATCTCCGTGTACTTCCTTCCTCCCTTCATTCCGTCCAACATCATTATCCTATACCTACCCTTTCCTCGCTCGCCGAACATTCTCCCCTCTATTACAGTCTTCAACATCCCACTTTCGGTCAATCCCCCCTTCATCCATTTCACCTGCCTCCTTAGGATTTCTCCCATAAAACCCCTACCATCGCCCACCATACCAAGCACTTCCTCATTTATTTTTCTTTCGGTCCATTTCACCTTCTCCATTCCTCTCCACACCCGCATTTCAAAAGCGCACCATCTCGATCCCCCAAAACACTTCCGAGATACGTAAACTGTTCTACCTGCTCTAGTTTTTGCCCTCCTATTTTAATGTTTAACTTAGCCTTTTTATTTCTACAAAATCCTCCTTTGTTTTATTAATATTGATTCTCATCCTATACCTGTCGCACTGAATTTCCAATTCACTCAGCAATGCTTGCAGCCCCTTGGCTGACTGACAAACTAAAGCTTGGTCATCAGCAAACCTAACTGATTTTACAAATTCCCCACCCACTTTCATTCCTACATCCAGTTCTTCCCATCCCTGTTTCATCATTTCCTCTGCATACAGGTTGAACAGGAACGATGATAATGGGGAACCCTGCCTTACACCTCTTCCTAACACTGCCCATCCGGACTCCCCGTTCCCCATTCGTACCTGAGCAGTCTGAGACATGTACAGGTTGCGGATTAGCCTCCTTTCCCTTTAATCTATTCCTATTTTCTGCAGAATACTCATTAGTTTTTCCCAATTCACTCTATCAAACGCTTTTTCGAAATCTACGAAACAGGCAAATACCTCCTGCTTGTGTTATATACTTGTATTCCTCTCGATTAATAATCTCATTACTGCAATGGTATCACGCGTACCTCTCCCCTTCCTAAACCCAAACTGACCATCCCCTAAGTAATCATTTGCCCTACTCTCTATCCTTTTGTTTATGATCCTGTGAACAACTTTAGCTTCGTGGGATATCAAACGTATTGTCCTGTAGTCCTCACAAGATGTAGCCTTTACCTTTTTCGGAATAGAAACTAACACTGGCCTCAGAAGCTATTCCAGCCGGATTTCTTCCTCATAGCATCAGTGCATATAGTTTCTTTCACCTACATTTTACTAAACGATTCATTAGTTCCGCTGGAATGTTTTCTACCCCATTGGCCTTATTTGATTACATCTCCCTTAAACACCAATTTCACCCTCCTCTACAAACCTTCCATATCCTCGCACTACGCCTTCCACCATGCCTCTTTTGCTTTATTTTTTGCCCACCTCAAATTATTATTTTACTCGTTGGACTTCATTTTCCCTAACTCTGTGCTTACATTCTTCCATTTTCTCATCTCATCCATCTTTTTAATCATCTCATCCGTGATCCATGGTTTCCTAGTCCTTTTATCGGTAATGGTTCCAATAGTGCCTTTTGCGGCTTTAGACAACCCTTTCTTGATACTTTCCCATTTTTCTTCGATAGTACTCAGCTCTTTACCATCCTCCATGATTTCCTCTACCGCCTGTTGGTACTCCTTCCTTTTCAAACCATTTAATGCTTCTACATTCCATTTTCTAACTCGCCTGCCCTGCCTTATCTTTTTGAAACGGACGCTACATTTCATAACAACTAAATTGTGGTCAGAGTCCGCATCCGCTCCCGGGAAGCTGTGCGAATTTATCACACTGTTCCTAAACCTGTGTCTAACCAGGACATAATCTAGCTGATACCTTTCTGAGTCACCTGGCATTTTCCATGCATACCTGCGTCTTTTGTGGTGTCTAAACCAAGTGTTGGTGATGACTAGTCCCTGTCTCTTGCAGAACTCAACTGCTTTCTCCCCGCGGTCATTCCTCGTGCCTAAACCATAGTCCCCCACCTCATCACCGTCTCTTCCTTCGCCTACCGTCGCATTCCAATTCCCCACTGCTAATAATGATATTTATTGATTCAACAGAATTTTATGGGAAATTAAGATTCCAGTAAGATTGAACCAGCCTTCCATTCTTACAGAGGTGATCGTATTGTCCAATCGTATTTTTTCGATAGATATTCGATTGTTCTTGATAGAAGACTCGACGTCGACTCCGTGGAGACTCCGATTCCGGAACAAGGATAAATGACGGTCAAACGCGAGATCGACCATGCTAAACAGTGAATAGCCTCGGGGGCGAGAGTCAAATTTAAATGAAAGGCAGCGAGCCTATCGCCTCACGCCACCCCTCCTTTTGTCCACTTTTATAATGGGAACGAACACAGACGTTAAACGCCACCGCACTGTGACGAACAGCCGTTCGAAAAGGACGAGGAGGAAAGGTTTCCGGGTAAATACATGCGGCGGGGGAAGAATGGGGATTTGTTCGGTGGCAGTGACAATAGGACATCGATATAGATCACCCGCGAGCACAAAAGGTGACGAGTAATAATCGGCACGTTCTCCCGAATGGACGCTCCCTTCCCAACAACGGCGGCCCCTTTTAAATGGGACGTTTTGTCCGGGGGGGAATGGTTTTGGGACAGAAGACGGGCAAGCGTGATGGGGCGGGCTGGTGAGAGTCATAGAGCGGGAAGAGTGGACCAGTGCGTGCCACAGTAGCTGGTACACAGACACTTTTCAACCCCAAAAGAGAATGAAGGGCAGGGAATAAGGATGCTAATCTAAATCAATAGCGACCGCTCTTGGTTTGCCGTGGCACACAATACTTTCACGAAGCCGCGCCACGAAATGCGGTCGCGAGTGAAAGTGACGGACATATTGACTCAGGTTGCGACCATTGGCTGTTGATAATGAATCATTGGCCCCATCGGACGCTCCCGATCTGTCGGCTCTCCTCTCCCTCTCTCTCTATTACGCATTCCCGCGTGTCCTCTCTCTCCCCCTCGCTCGGTGCACGTCGTTCCAGTCAACATTCCCGGCCAAGCACGGGTAAGTGTATCCGGAAGGCGAAGTCCAAGTGCGAATAAAGAACTCGCACGCCCCCTGAAAATGAAATGTTTCCGCTGCAAAGATTGGAAAACATTTGTTGGAATGAAGAGGGACAGGATCCGAATGGAAATGTCCGATAACATCTACCGAATTTGAAAATCGGAAACAATTCATGGGGATTGTAAATTTTAATTAGTGCATTAATGAACCCGAAGGGGCGAATTGAGTGTGGAGCCCTAAGCACCAAGGTAAGAAGTGGAAAATCACACATCTACATCTACACAACACGCCGCAAACCTCCGCAAGGGCGTGTGGCGGGGGGTGTTAGGTCACCAGCCATGCATTCTCAATCCCAATAATGTCACCTCTCCACTAATGTTAGCTTGATCATGCACTAGAAAAATATTAATCGCACGAAAGAAAATACTTACGTGGGACGATATAAAAAACAGGATTCTTATATTCAAATCATGCTACAGAACTGTTTAAAATGTGGGTACGTAAAATAAAAATTAACATGCAGGATTTGAACAAAATAGATAACCAGCTAATTCTAATTATATCCTACTCGATTGCTGCCTATTTTGATCTTTAATGGTACGAGGAAGAAACGACATTTTAAATCTAACCGTTCTAATACAAATCTCCATGATTTCACGTTAATGATCTGATCAACCACAGTGGGTCCGGGCTTGTAATATGTCTTTAACATCCTCAGATATGTAACCAGATATAACTCAGATGAAACCAGACTCAAATTTACGCAGTAACTTTAACTTGTATATTTAAGCCTACGGTCAACTAGTGGCTCCCATCCTAATTCTTCCAATACTGTCGTGACACTACTACCTTGTTCACGAGCCTAGCCGCTCTGCGTTTCACTCTATCTAATTCCACAATTAAGCCTACCTCGTAAGGATTACATTTACTCGCAGCATACTCTAGGTGGGCCTAACTAACGTGAAAAATCAGTGCAGCGGAGCTTTTTACCTCCGCCTGCGACGGCTATGGTTTCCAAGGAATATCTGGTAGCCGTACCATTACACCGCTTCTACATCTACATCTACTTAATACCCAGCAAACCGCCGCAAGGGCGTGTGGCGGGGGGTGTTAGGACACCACCCGTAATTTAGAAAAGAAAAAAAACCGCATGCTAAAACCACAATTTCATTCATCCCCAAAAACATGGCATACATTCATGCAAGAACACTTACACCCCACAAACATACTAACACTCAAACTACATCTTACATACACATGTACCTGAAAGTATACCTAACAGCTTTGCAGTGTTTAACTTTGCTCCGACTCGTAAATTCAATGTTGTTAATATTTCCAAAATGACTTCGGTTTCTTACTATTATGATTTCTGATTGTTCGGGGAAAGAATGAGTATTTGTACCTATCTGTCCTGGAATCTATCTCCCTTAGTTTATCTTTGTGGTCTGATCTACCTAAGTAGTGTGGGGCCATTATAATTCCTTCAGTGTCATAGTTAAACTCGTTTGTTCTGAACCTTTCTAAAAGTCTAAGTCTCGCTTGTTCTCTCCGCCCTTCAAGTGGTTCCCAGCCTAAATCCCCCAAGAGATCAGTCACACTTGAGTTCTTATCATAACAATTTTTAACAAATCTAGCGGATTTTCTCTGGACTTTATCTAATTCTTTTTGCCAAATTTTCTCCCACGGATCCCAAATACTTGCGGCATATTCCAAATGAGGTCTAACTAGAGCAAAATAACACCTCTCTTTACCTTTCTCACTACATTTCCCCATCACCCGTTTAATGAAGCCAAGTTTCTTTAAAGCTGATCCGCATATTGTCCCGATATGTGCTCCCCATGAAAGGCGTGGTGTTAGAACAACCCCCAAATATTTAACTTGATTTGCCGTGGTCAATACTGAACCCTCTATTTTGTAGTTTATATCCTGTTCCTCGCTTCCTTTGTTCCAAATTTTCAAAACTCCGAATTTATCTATATTCAGTGTTGATCCCCATTTATTGCACCATTCTGAGATATTGTCTAAGTCTCTAGAGAGTAGCTCGCGATCTAGTTGGCTCCTTATTTCCCTGTATACCACCGTGTCGTCAGCAAATAACCTCAGATTGCTACCAACGTGTGTGCTTAAGTCATTAATGTATATTAAGAACAGAAGAGGCCCTATTACACTTCCCTGGGGGACACCCGAAGTAACATCTCTATCCGTTGAGCACAACCCATCTAGGACTACTATTTCTTTGCGATTTGACAAGAAGTCTCTAATCAAATTAATTATTTTCTCATTGATCCCATAGTATTTAAGTTTATGCAACAATTTATTGTGTGGGACTTTGTCGAAGGCTTTTTTGAAATCCAGGAATACTGCATCGACTTGTGTGTTATTTCTCCCGATCTAAGTATATCGTGAATGAAGAGACCAAGTTGTGTTTCGCAAGATCTGCTTTTACGGTCTACTAGGGAGAGTCTTACGACCTACGGACGTGAGACACTCCCTCGTTGAGAGATGGGACACGGGGTAGGTCTCTAATTGCCCTGCCACGTGTAGCATTCGGACGAATCCGTGCACCTCTATGGGCGTGGCGGGTTTTCGTATTCCCACCCTTAGCACCATCTCTCCTGAGGGGAGCCCTCCGGCCGGTGATCTCCGATCGAAACTCCCGCACCATTCTCTCCAGAATGACGATACGGGCCCTTAAAGCGGCGCATTCGCCAGTGCCTTCGAGCACTTCTAGGGGACCTAGATGAAGCCATCCTAATTTAACTACCGAGTTCCCAACAAAAGCTATCCTTTATAAACTATGCTAAAATTTCTAAAAGGGGTTAGCTAAATTTAGCTCAATCAATAAGTTACGCTTTGGAATTGAATATGTAGCCTAAGTGGAAAAAACGATGCTTGAGTAAGGTCTGGTTTTCAGAGGACCAAAAAAAAGATAGTAAGAAAAAGGAAAGCACTCACCGGTCACCAATCAGTGTCGAAGGACAAAAACCACCACAATCCACTAAATAAATTACTACTACCACACACTACGGTTAACAAACCACACACAAAACGAAAACTATATAAACGAAGCAACGTATACGTTGGCACTACACTACACTTCACTAAAACTAAAAGCACCAGGAATCAATCTGGCAGGCAGGTAGTCTCTGGTGGGTCAAACCGGTTACCAGGAGCGCTCAGTAGGCAGGTCCGCTCAGGTTGAGGGCCAGAGAGAGAATGAAGGGTGAGGCTGTGTGATTTTTCTGCCTATCGCTGTTATTTTTTCGAGAACAAAAAAGGAACCGAACAACTGCATCAAACCGGGCTCAGGAAGCAATCTAAGTAGCCTAGTGACTTGCCATTATCTTACCTAACCCTCATCCTATATTTCTCCCTAGATGATCCCCTTGCATCCATAGAGAAGTATTTAAATCCCTCCCAAACACCCTGAAAATGGCTTGCAGGATACCATGCAGAAGTTTTAGCTACCCTAGTTCATCTAAATATTTGCATTGCCCCGCATACCGCCCAAAGGATGTGTGGCAGGGGCTGTTGGGTTACCGGCCGATCTACCTCTGCCGAAAGGGCACCCTGCAATCGACTGAAAGGTGCGCGGAAATGGAGTGACCGGGCACCATCGATGAATCATCCCTTGTATGTACATGCGGCGAGTATTATAGAGTTAGTAACCACTCCACGGACTGCACTGCGAAGCCAGATAGGGAACCTCATTAAAAAGGGGGGGCTTCTCTACAACTCAGTCATTAAATACCAGGTAGCATTCCACTCATTCGGAATGGACGATTCAATGTGACACCCAAGTATTTTATGCGGTGTGCAACGTTTATCCCAGCACTTCCATGCGTTTTTATTCTATTGTTTCGGGCTTCACTTCGTGGAAGTACTTAATATCAATACTAAAAGGAAAGACTTGTCCACAATCTGTGGAAAAGTACAAGTCTTTCCTTTTAGTATGGATATCCATGCGCTTAATCATCATGAAGTGCGTAACCGGACATGTTTTATTAAATTCAAACCCCATTTTTAATATTGGGTGGTTCACCTTCGAAGGTCGCTATTTCTCAATAGATGACAGCGCTGCCGACAAACAGTCTATCCTTGTTTTTTTTTTGTTTGATCATTGATATGATATGATAAGGGCCTATCACGCTACTCTGTGGAACGCTGGATGTTGCTTTCTCATAGTTAGAGCACGAGCCATCAATTACATCCTTTTGTCTTGTTTTATAAATTGTCGGATTTTTTCTATCGAATGAATTCTTCAATATTTATATTTTTTTAATGATATTTAAGAAACATGGCGCCACATGCCTGGTCTCACACCGCTGCCACACACCAAATCAATGGCTTGCAGGGTAACTAACACACTATAGTAATGTCACTAATTCGTACCTCTTACATGGAAGGATTTTATGGTCCATTTAAATGGCGTCGGAAATTTTTTCCGGTGTAAATGGCCAACAGCAATGGTTTTAAGAAGAAATCGGGGAGACAAATGAAGGTATCTTGCGCGGGGAATTCATTCAGGTTCGCGCTCCGGCCGAGGCAATGAGGACGGAATGATGACTAATGGCCGAGTGGGGTCCACGTGCCTCCTCGTCCGCCTCACCAAACATGTAAGGGGGGGGGGGGTAAGCGGCGGTTCGGGGTGGCGATCGGCCTGGGGGTTGGCAGGGAGTCCCCGGGACCGAGGGGCAGTAATAAGGGGCGGCGGGGGTGGGAGGTCAACGGGAAAAGGGGGCATTAGATAAGGAGAATGGGGCGGAAGGCCGCCGCCTTGCACCCGGCCGCCTAGGTCCTCCCAACCCACCGCCGCCGTAATTACCGTCATACCTGCTGGTGCCTATTTGCGACTTCGACAGGGTGTAAGTAATAGGGGGTGGGAAGGTGGCCGGGTGCGGCGATGCTGTAGGAGAAGGGTTGGTCCTCCTCCCCCGTCGAGTCGATGGTTAGTGAGTAGTGCAGCCGCCTCCCCTACACCGAAGGGATCGTTTCGGTCCTTGAATGCGAGGGGATTTACGCGAGGGTGGAGCAGGGAATATGGGGGTAGACAAAGGGTGGGTGTTGCGAAAAAGCGTGCGTGGGGGATAGAGGTTGCTCGCGGGCCCACCAGGTGGCGTTGGTCGCGTACATTTGCGGATGGAGGTGTGTGGAATGGTTGGGAAAGGGGGTGGAGAGAGGGAGGGGGAGAGGGAGGGAGAGGGGGAGGGAGGGGGATGATGACGGAAAGGGGTTGCCAACGAAGACGTAGCTCCCGTGGAGCAATAACGGAGCAGAGTTGCCACACCCGTAACATTTCACTGATAAGTGTGCCTTAGAAATGTCTCCAAGTTGACCTGCATGATATTTGAGTTCGAAACACGAATCTGGAGGAGAGGAATCTTTGTGTAATAGATTCAATCCGAGACATAAAATAAGAGACTCAACGCCACTAACAGGGTCAAGTATTTGTTCTTTCCTGGCACGGTGCGCTATCAATAGACAATAAACCAAAGGCGCCAAGTAATTAAAAAAAAAATGAATTATCTAGTCTAACATCCATTACTCCCCGGAGAATACCTTATGTGATGGCTACTTCATTACCCTTGAAAAGTACTCAATCTAGTCTTTCGATGTAAGGATACCATCTACATCTACTTAATACCCCGCAAGCCGCCGCAAAGGCGTGTGGTGGGGGCCATACCATAAATGTATTTGATGAGGATGTAGCCTGGTACATATTTGTCATGAACTCATTTACATGAAACAAATGTTATTTCACGGTGCAAGTAGATAGGCGGGTAAGTGTGAGTAAAAGTAAGTAAAACGACATCTCCTGGCGAAGCGGACGACTGGAATGGGACGATTTGTGGTGGGAAAGGTGATGGGAGTTCTTCGGAAAAGAACACGGCCCACGTCAGTTGTTTGCGTGCCGTTACAGTCTGCGGATAGCTGCTTGACTGAAGCCCTGTCCGAAGGGCACGTCACGAATTCATGATGCCCCTTTCCATAAACCAATGACATGTGATAAAATTTTGTGTTAATCTTGGGAAATCAGATTCAGAGACGAGGACCATGGTTGAGGATGTTTATGGAGATGGATAAACGTCCCAAGTGATTGTTTTCTGCTGGCAGAGGATGTTCTGGGAAGGTAACGAGAAGGTCTACGATCAGGAATGCTCTCGACATCCACCAACAACACAGTTTGATGAAAATATGCAAAAGGTGAGACATGCTAGATTCTGATTGACCCCTAAGTGTCCGGATGTTAGCAGAAGAGTGCAATATTCATAAAACCATAGTGCATTGCATTCTTAAAGAAGATTTAGCCCATTTAAATAATTTTGAGAAAGGTGTGCCAAGATCTTGGCACACCTTTCTCAAGGCATACCTCCCAAGGTGCTATCGGAAGACTGCTTGTGTGATAATCTTACCTTGGACCTTTTAGACCACTGTGAAAGTGGCACGACTTTTTTGGAATAGGTGGTTACTGACGAAACATGGGCCTTTGAGTACAACCCAAGTGCAACCCCCTTCGAGTACCATTTTAAACCACGGGATTATGTTAACCAGGGCGTGGTGAGGTGCCTGGATGAGGGTTCTGTTGATGCCTCACAGGAAGCTTACTAGAAGCGTGTTAGAGGCGCTGACATCGGTGTGGTGTTGCACAAGGGTACTCTTTTGAAGATTTTTAGTGATTTCTACTTTGATCTGCAATATAGTTTTCCCCCGATTTCTTCGGCTAATTATTTTGACAGACCATCTATATATATATATATATATATATATATATATATATATATATATATATATATATATATATATATATAATGTATAACACTTAGCACTAGTGGACACAGACAAAACACAGAAACACACAAAAAAAGAAACGACCACCGAAAATTCGAAAAATAGTGAGTCTCTTTTTTGTGTGTTTCTGTGTTTTTGTCGTCTGTGTCCACTAGTGCTAAGTGTTATACATTATTATTCACGTCCGTGAGACTTTCAAAAAGTGTTATATATATATATATATATATATATATATATATATATATATATATATGTATAAAATATCTTCGAAATGGAACGCTCTTCGGCGACACACAAATATATAAAAAACACAGATGTAGATTTTTAGAATATAGAGACACAAAGAAAGGACACTCACAATTTGTTATTTTACGTTTCGACAGCACGGCTGTCGTCTTCTGAAGACGACAGCCGTGCTGTCGAAACGTAAAATAACAAATTGTGAGTGTCCCTTTGTGTCTCTATATTCTAAAAATCTACATCTGTGTTTTTTATATATTTATATATATATATATATATATATATATATATATATATATTTCAATTTGTTTCATGGTACCCTGCAAGCCACCGCTAGGATGTGTGGCAGATGGTAATTGGACATCAGAATGCCCTTGACCCAATATGCCTTTCCCTCTTAGCGCGGTTGGACAACGTTATTCTGATCCCTCATATTTTGTGAAAAAAGTTACATGTTAAATCTGCATGGTCTACACTTAATAACTCTAATTTTATAAGCATAATTTCTCCTACCGTAGTACGATGGGGGTAATGATACATTTTCAACATCACTCCTAAAGAGACAACTTTCCAATCAATGCAATAGATTTAATCTGTAATTTACCCCTCGCTCGATGAGTGATTCCCCTAACGTAGATCCTCCAATAATTTTCATCCGCTACTCTGTTTGTTTTAACGGCCTTTCACTATTCTAGCTCATCTATGCTGCACGCGATACGATTCGGCAATCAATACGACTCCACGAGGATCCCGTAATACTAGCAGCATATGCCAAATGAGGTAAAACTAAGCGAATGGTAAGTTCGCTCTTTAATATTTTGTCACTCGTCCCAATTTCCCACATTTCCCAGTTAATGAATAAGTGAACATTTGCGTACAAATTGTTATTGCCTTAATACTCCACGTAACACACCCCTGTTGCAATTTATTCTGCAGTAGTTGAGCTATTTGAGGTTTGGTTGGTTAATGCTCGACAATATGATAGTAAGAAACCGAAGTCACTTTAGAAATATTAAAAACGTTGAATTTACAAGTCGGAACAAAATTGAACACTATAGAGATGTGTATGTTAGTTGGTAGTTTGAGTGTTTGCATGTGTGTGGGGTGTAGGTGTTCATGCATGAATGTATGCCATTTTTTTTTGGATGTATGATTTTGTGGTTATTGCATGCGGTTTTTTTTCTCTTTCTTTCCTAAATTACGGGTGGTGTCCTAACACCCCCCGCCACACGCCCTTGCGGCGGCTTGCGGGGTATTAAGTAGATGTAGATGTAGATGAATATTCCCTCTACATTTCAAAACGTCCTGAAAGAGTTGACTTTGGGTCGTTTAGTTCAATGACCTTGGTGAACTGAACGATTGCTGGTGTTCTTTGGAGAATGGTGGAAGGAAGGGGCAAGCGAGCAAAGCGTATTCTGGCTCTCCGTCGCCCCTGGTAATGCCCACTAAGTAACCCGTAGAGTTGAGTGTGAGGAGAGAGAGAGAGAGAGGGAGAGAAAGGACGGGTGAAAGGTGTCATTCATTGTTCAGCTGAAATGGTTGTTTTAGCTGTAAATAATATTCCGCTATCCCGAAACAAAAGCAGCACTCGCGGGGCTGTGCAAAGCTGGAAATGAGAGGATTTCTCCCTTTTTTAA
The DNA here is from genome assembly GCF_022747635.1 of Hetaerina americana. NCBI lineage: Eukaryota > Metazoa > Arthropoda > Insecta > Odonata > Calopterygidae > Hetaerina > Hetaerina americana. The sequence continues at coordinate 73,954,678 of NW_027287538.1, read as the reverse complement.
ATCTCCCAGAATGACTTTCTGGAATGCTTTTCCGCTGGTCCCATATCGTCCGTCCGCAGGGCCGCTGTCCCCCGACGTGCCAGACCGCCTGCCGCGCTTGACCAAGGAAGGCAAGGAACATGGCGAACGCTCGACGACCGTAAGGGTGACCCTCCCCGCTCACACAATGGCCTTTGGCGCTCTTGACACAATGGGATCGTATAAATAACCGCTCAAATAGTAGTGTGACTGACCTCCCCTCCCGGTGGCTCTCGCCAAACAAATCCCGGATCGCTTTGGAAAACACGACCGTAATGACAGAATATTTCACTCTGCCCCCGGGAAGTCGAAAGTGGGTGCTATTACATTGTTTGAGATCTATCCTTGGCGTCAGGAGCAATGTTTTGATGCCCCTGGATCATTTGCCGTCTTTCGGTGGCCGTTAATCGCAAGCTCGTGATGATTTACAGCGATTTATTGGTAGTAATATGTGTCACAATGGATTACCGTTTCCTAGCCATAGTTGCAAGTGATAAAAGCTTCGTTGAGGCTCGAATTTGCCAAAGCAAGGTCAAGCTAGCACCGCAGTACGTCAAAATTCGTACCTACTATTAATATAGGGAACTTAAGAGTAACCTACCTTGCAACTAAGACCACACAGTACTCCTGAAGCCGATGCAAGGATACGTGGCCGGGGACACCACCCGTAAAACACAATGAAATCACATGCAAAACAAACAAAAGCATCCAAATGCATGTAACACACTAATGTATTCATGCAAAACTGGCCATGAGTTGGATGGCCATGAATTAATAGGATTTTCCCTTCTTACTTCCCAGTTCTGAATTACCTGTCTTGGTATGATGGCCAGTAAGCCGTAAAAGTTGTCGCGGTTCATTTTTATTTCCTTCGCTTTCGTATCCAAAATCACTATTACAGTGGATGAAATTGACTTGTTTTGAATTGAGTTTCCCTCCAGTATGCATATCAATTTGTAAGCTATTTTAGGTTTCTCAGTGAATATTTGTTCCCTTCCTCTCCTATATCCTCCATAATTCCCTACCAATCTCACCTGGGGCTGGCACCCGTTGCGTCAAACATTTTTTGCTGGATCGCGGGGTATTTATGTAGATGTAGGGATGCAGATAATATGATTATTGTTATTTTATTGGGTCTCTGTAAATGGAAAGATTTATTTGAAATTGATGTAGTACATTGACACTAGTCGAAAATAAATCTATATTTAGTGGAAAATTGCAATTGAGTTTTCTTCTCAGTTATTATGGAACGGTTCCACCGCATCACACTAGAATTTGTAATTTACATCGGACAGCGAATATCCAGATCGGTGACGCGGGAGCCACCCAGTCACTCTCGGTAACATTCCTCCGCCGAATCTTGTCTTGGTGTCCATCTTGGTCCATATGAAACGCGCGTCGATAAATCGAAATTTCTATTTATCATTAATTTATAGAATCGATGAGAGTAAGGATGTTAAGAAAAGACTCGTAAAAACTTTGATATGGAGCGTAGCTATGTACGGTGCGGAAACGTGGTCATTGAAGCAGGAGGATAGACGTAGATTGGAGGCTTTTGAAATGTGGGTGTGGAGAAGAATGGAGAAGGTGAAATGGACAGAGAAGAAAACAAATGAGGAAGTACTTGGTATGGTGGGCGAAGAGAGGGGTTTGTTGGGAGAAATACTGTGGAGGCAGGAAAAGTGGATGAAGGGGGTGTTGACCGGCAGTGGGATGTTGAAGACTGTGGTAGAGGGTAGAATGTTGGGCAAAAGAGGAAAGGGAAGGAACAGGATAGGGATGTTGGACGGGATGAAGGGAGGAAGAAAGTACTCAGAGATGAAGAGGGACCTGATATAGAGTAGGATGATGGATTTTTTGTTTTGTTAGGAGTAATAAAATATTTGTTTGGTAGTTGTGTCCATCCAAAAACCTACCTTAACCGGTAGATTACCTTAAAAAAAATCCATTCGTGCAATAGTTCTCGAAAATATTAACTCATTTAAAATTAGAGAGATGGAACCTATCGTAAAACTTGATTCCGTAGTAATTAACGTTCAAATTTCGATAATATTTCCCTTTAATGACTTCGGTTTGGTGCTCGTCGCCCTTGAGCTGCGCGGGCATTCAGTGTGCGTGGCTTAATAAGAGCGGTGCTTAGCCAAATGATTTGATCAAAACTTTCGGAGTTGGAATGAATTAATGCATGGCTCACAAACAACGAACGCTTTGAGAGGCTGCTCTTATGCGGCATTTAAGAAATCGCGCCTCCATTTCGGAGATTTCCTCAGCACAGAGTCGAAGCCGGGACGGGCTCACCGCAGTGACTATTCTTTCACAATCGACTATGGTTGCGAAGGACCTTATGGGAAATTTCGGGTAGGAAATCGAGGGGCGAGGGATGGGATTATCACAGGCTGGTGGATGCTGGGTAGCGGGCTCGAGAAAGGAAGAGCATTAATAGACTTAATAGACAGCGTGAAGGATGAAGAAAGAAATAACATAGACGTAAATAGCCGTTAGGGGCTGTTTAAAACCCACCTCTAATAAACAGAATCTCTTAAATGTATCAATGTAAATACAACTATGTTACTGTGCTTTATACGTCTACTATTTAAAACGACTGTATTGATTGAAACCGATGAATAAATTAAAACAAGTTGCACATAGATTGTGTCGGGATTCATAATCGGACGTCGCCATCCGATGCGAAAGGAATAGGCAAACTCATGGCCCACTGCATAATCAGTTACACAATGCCCCACAAGGGGGCGTATGTAAGGTCACCACTGGCAAAAACGGAATAAAACCACATGCAAAACTAACAAATTCATGCCAATTCACTCGCACAGAGACGTATATAAATATTCATGCGAAACTAATTTTAACGCGCCCACATTAAAATGAACATACTAGCAGCTAAAACAAAGGTTATGCGATTTCCTAGAAAGAAAAAGGCTAAGCTAAACATTAAAATAGAGGGCAAAAACTAGAGCAGGTAGAACAGTTCACGTATCTCGGTAGTGCTTTGGACCAACAGTGTCAAATTAGTAGAGACGTAAGGAGGAGAATTGCGCTAGGCAAAGAGGCTTTCACAAGGAGGAGGGAGTTGATGACAGGGATGTTGAGTAAGGATATTAAGAAAAGACTCGTAAAAACTTTGATATGGAGCGTAGCTATGTACGGCGCGGAAACGTGGTCATTGAAGCAGGAGGATAGACGTAGACTGGAGGCTTTTGAAATGTGGGTGTGGAGAAAAATGGAGAAGGTGAAATGGACAGAGAAGAAAACAAATGAGGAAGTACTTGGTATGGTGGGCGAAGAGAGGGGTTTGTTGGGAGAAATCCTATGAAGGCAGGAAAAATTAATGAAGGGTGGTATTGATCGGCAGTGGGATGTTGAAGACTGTGATAGAGGGGAGAATGTTGGGCAAAAGAGGAAAGGGAAGGAACAGGATAGGGATGTTGGACGGGATGGAGGGAGGAAGGAAGTACTCAGAGATGAAGAGGGACGTGATGTATAGTAGGTTGCTGGATTTTGTATTTTGTTAGGAAGCACAAAATATTTATTTAGTAGCTGTGTCCATCAAAAAAACCTACCTTAATCGGTAGATTACCTAATAATAATAATAACCAGCAACTACTATGCACGAATATACTAGATGCCTTTGCATCGTTTAGTCTTGTCCTCGCTTGTAGTTAAAATGTCTTCGCTGCTATTACTTTGGTTTCCTATAATTGTGAATCCTGTTTGTCCGAGAAGAGAACGAATATTTATGTCTATTCGTACATGGCGTCCATCTTTCCTATCTTTTCTTTCAGGTCCGACCTGAATAAGGTGGGCCCATAATAATTTCCTTAATATCTTCGTTAAACTCATTTGTTCCAAACCTTTCCTAAAGCCTCAGTCTCGCTTGTTGTCTTCGTATCCTAAGAGCCTCCTGGCCTGATTCCTCAAGAAGGCCAGTCACACTCGTCTTCTTAATGCAGCAAGTTTTGACGATATTGATAGAATTGACCTCTTACGGCTGGTAGTATTGAATAAATGAAAAGCTCCAATAGCCGTAAATAGTTTACCTTTCAAAACAAAATACAAATGAGATTATTTGGCTAACGCTACAAGTCAAAGGGTAAATGGTAAATAAGGAAAGGGATAAGGAAGGTGAATATGAACACGCGTATTTCGGCCACAAAGTAGCCGCCCTTAGCGTACTGAAGGTGACTCGTCACGACAACACAAGTTTCATTCAGCACTTACGGCGATAGCCAAATAATCTCATTTGTATTTTGTTTTAAAAGGTAAACTGTTTACGGCTATTGGATCTTTTCATTTATTCAAGTTTTGACGAATCTGGCGGATTTCCTCTGAATTTTATCTAATTCGTTTAGCAAACTTTTTTCCCAAGGATCCCGTGCAATTCATCAAACGTATTTGTTAGGCATCAGAAAATATTGTGAAACCTTTATAATAACGAATATATATATAATAAAGAATTGGCCTACAAAGCAATTGTAAGGCCTATTGTCGAAAATGCGACCACAGTATGGGATCCCTTTGAAATAGGGCATGTGAAAAAATTGGAAGCAGTGCAAAGGAAGGCTGCCAGATACGTTTTAGGGCGACATAGGCAGACTGACAGTGTAAGCGACATGCTAGGTTAATTAGGATGGGGGTCACTAAAGAACAGACGGAAGCTGAATAGACTGTGTGCCATTTTTAAAATATTGAAAGCTGACGGAGGCTGGAAAGAACTGAACGAGAGTGTAAATAAGCCATGTTATCTCGGCAGGAATGATCACCCGCTTAAAATCAAATACATGCCGCAAAGGACAAACACCGCCAAGTTTTCGTTCCTAATTATGGGAATCAAAGAGTGGAACCAGCTGCCTGATGAACTCTTTAAGCCCTTACCCAAAAGCATTAAATCATTTAGGCGTGAATGCAAAAGGTATACATGATGGGATTGTTCAATGCAATACGGCAGAAGGTCTATGGCTGTATAAAAATATATTGTTTTTTCTTATTTTTTTAATTTTGTAAGTCTACTATAGGACTATTTAATGACACTATGATATGTTTTAAGAATGACTACTGCATAGTTAATAGCTCTTGTTATATCATGTCATTGCCACCCGGCTTATCGCCTAACAGCAATGTATCCTAAATAAATAAATAAATAACGTAAGAGAAACATCTCTTGAAGAAGGCCTCTGAGAGGGCCGAAAGCTCGAACAACTTACCGTGTGAGTGTCCTTTTAAATGTTGCTATTCTATTCTATTTGTGTTATATTGTGTCAGCCCATTATTTTATACATATATATATATATGTATATATATATATATATATATATATATATATATATATATATATATATATATATGCGGGTCGCGGTAGTCCAGGGGATGAACGTTGGACTGCTGACCGGAGGGTCCCGGGTTCGATTCCCGGGCTAGGCACTCTGGGTACCTGCAGCTCCACCCAAGCCCATTTTTAGGGTACCAGATGTTCCTGGGAAACCATAACCGGCACAAGGAAAGGGACTGGCCCCCCTACTCTGATATGAGAATTTCACACGCCGCATAGGGCTTAGTACTGGGTGATCACTATTATGGTTTTATATAAAAATATATATATCAGATTTGTGGAAAAGGACCATCCTAATTAGGGGAGAGATCATCCAAGCAAAAATAACTTGCCATGCAAAGAAAAATATTTCTGGAATAATGACAGATAAGTTTATATTTTTAAGCACTCATATAGCGCAATTTGCACAGAAGCGACAAATAAAATTAATTTCGTTTGCTTTTGCTTTTAAGGAGTTTTGTAAGCTATAATATCAGAAAAGGTTTTTTTCGACTTTAGAGGGAGTCTTCATTGTTTTTTTTAATATGTGCTCTTGACAGTTTTGAGACGTTTTTCATATTTTCATTATAATATTCCATAAGGTATTTTTATTTGTGATTTTTATAAGTTTTTCACGATATTTGGGAGGAATTAATTCTTTTCCAATAGGGGGAAATTTTATCCCTCTTACTAAAAGGATAAATGAACAATGAGGGAAATGAAAATTTAAGGAAACCAGTGGTGAGTGTTTATCACTCTCCTCAGGATTTGGTCGTTTTTATATTATGGGACTATTGTCATTCCCCCTCCTTGGACAATGTGTCGATAGTGAGGTAATGTTATGTCCTGAATTAATGCAAAAGCATTTTCTATTACCTTGGACTTTGAATGAATAACTTTGATCGAGTGCATGATCGAACTAATGTCTCTATAATAGTGTGTTTCAGGCAGTGCAAGCACCAGGTGGTATGGATAAGGGAGAGGAAAAGTGTGTTTAAATGTTAGGAAAGGGGAAAAAAATATTTACTAAAAACCAAAAAAATGTGCAAATCCATATACATGCCAACGGAAAACATAGTTCCAAACAACTGTTAACTTCAGCAGCTAAAAAAGTTCTTTGGTACACGAAAAAGGAAGGAATAAAAATTCACCACAATCATTCATGCGCTATACTTCTATGTAGGGGTCCGTCATACCGTCAAATAGAAGCGAGCGCGCAATAGAGCTGAGCGCTGAATCTCTCAATGCTTGGCGAGGGTCTTAAATGCGTGTCGCGGACAAGCAGTCGTCATGCCTCCCGACCTCTCTCCCTCTTCTGTCTCGGACATCGGCACTCCCGTCCATCCACTACTCTCCGAGTTTAGTCGAGGGACCCCCCCCCCCTCGGTTCGCTCGGCCCCCCTGGAAATGACCGGTGCTCCGTCAAAACTGACCGGGCGTAATCCTTTGACCATTGGCCGGCCCATCTCCCCCGCCTTCCTCTTCTTCCATGCCACGAAATTGAGTCTAATCCTTTGCGGCATTGTCGCGTATGGACTGGCGCGCCAGGGGGGCCCCCTGGTCGTCCTCCTCCCTGTCCGTCAAGGGTCCCCACGGGCACACAAACACACACGCACCCACGACGCAAGCGCGCCCTGACCGCTGGCCGGCCATCGGGACAACGACGGTCAAGTCGGGCGGCTGGCGGCCGTATAAAGGGGGAGGTGGGGGAGGCGGTAGCGGGAAGAGATACGCGGCCGACCCGCGCGAATCATTGAATCGGACGTATCGCAAGCAGGGGGTTGGGATGGGGGATGTGGTTCGACGGGGGGTTGGCGGGCAGGATCCCCTTCGTCCCCCCCCCTTCCCTTCAATCCCGCCTGTCCGTCGCACGCTCCCCCGGACTCACCATAATGCGGGATTTTTGACGATGATGGGTGGATCTCGAGGGGGTCTCTCGGTGCATCATCATCTCCCTCCTCTCCGACGACCCCCTCGATATCTTTCCTTCTCCCTCCACACTTCCCTCAACCCCCCTTTTCTACCTCCCCCTCCCCCGATATTCCTCTCTAAAGCAGAAATTGCGAATCTGTCCGCTGCGGGTTTTCGGTTTTGATCAGAAATTGATTTCTTCCCTCTCGGCTCAACCGAAACAACTCCTCCTAATCCCTGATGCCCGTCCCACCCCAACCCCACCACTCCCTCACCCACCCCGTCCACGCTGACGCGATGTTGTTTGATCTGATATCACGAGTGGATGTGGAACGTAATCACGTGAAATTTATCTCTTTTTTCGCTGTGAGTTTGTGTGAGGACGAGGACCTTTTCCAACCCTTCTACCTTTGAAGTGCATAAGGATAAATAGTGCGGGGGTTCCCCTTCAAAGAGAGTGTCACCGAGGAGGAGACGATGGGCTGGGAGATTAGTGGCTTCGTTCAATGCGCATGCGCAATATGACAGTAATAAATTACCTCTGCAGGGTAGAGTGGTGTATGCGTGGGGCCGCAATGAGCGGCAGTTTAAGAATTTGATTCAAATAATCGATCTTTGTCATTAACCTTCAAGATAAATGCACCGACAAGAGATGACGTTGCGAAAATCTATACGATAGTATTAATTCTACGCCGATTACATACGTTCAAATATACGATTTGAAATCAAGATCGTCCGTAGAGAACTTGTTTCGTGCGGTAGTCAACTGTTTCTATTTAATTTGAACTCGAAGGCATGTTGGCGTACGACTGGTTCTTTTTGGAGAAAAAATTTTCAAAAATATTTTCATAGCTGAAGCGACTGAAAACCGTGTATAATCTCTTATCTTGACTACATTTCACACGCTCCGAGTAATACAGGGTAAAACGTTAGAATTTAAGAGTAGATTTACAACATCTAGGGTAATTTTTCGTTCGTTTTCTTGTCTCGTATCCTGATTCAGGATTATCGGTACGCGAGTCGAGCGCTTATCTTTTTGAAACGGACGCTACATATCATAAAAACTAAATTGTGGTTATAGATAGCAAAAATTCTACTTGCCACCCTCAACGTCTAAAGAATAATTAGTTCTACTTAAATGCATGCTCTTCCACTAACCTTGTGTGTTTTTTTATCATAACCAATTCTTTCCGATTGACCTAATTTGTGTTCTGTTCATCTGTTTTTAAGTCTCCCTTTCAATCCCTCGTCCCTCTCCGCGGGGGGAAATTCCTTCTACCTGCAACGTTGGTTCGCATCCCCTGCCTTTTACAGTCTCCTCGGGGGGGTATAATGTTTCGTGGTGCATGTTCATGTGGTAGTGGTGTTTCACTTTCCTGCTTGTTGTGTCCTGGCTTGCGCGTTGTAGGATGGCTTTCGTGCTGCATCCTGGGGTGCAGTTTTTTGTTGGTTTGCGGTATATGTGTTTGCATGAGTGTTGGATGAAGGGATTTTTGCATGAGTGTGTGCGCTGCTGAGGATGTCACTTTCCACGTTGTTGTTTTACTTGTGGTATTGTTCCTTTTTACGGTTGGTGATCTAACACCCCCCGCCACACGCCCTTGCGGCGGCTTGCGGGGTATTATGTAGATATAGATGACTTATTAATTTCCCTGAATCATTTATGGGTTTAGTTCCAGCACACTCGCAGTACTTCGGGTGTCGCTGTGAAGCTGGGCATATGCCGCTCGGAACTTCATCTGCATCTACACTATACCTCGGAAGCCGCTACATGGGTGTTTGGCGGGGGGTGTTAGGTCACCAGACATGCATGCACAATTGATGGTTTCAGGCGTAACTTTATGGATTCCATTCATGTTGGAAATAAAAAAAATTGTAATTTTGTGATTCCACTGAAAATTAATTTCGATGCCACCCGGGTTTCGAAATTAATTTTCAGTGGAATCACAAAATTACTATTTTTTCAATCCCAAAGCATGCACAAATCATAATTATTACACAAAACACAAATATCAGTTTGATCGTGCATTGAAACAAAGTTAACTACACAAAAGGTGGTTGTTAGTAACATGCAAGAATAATCAATGAGAGTATGTATGCAAATCATGTTGGAGAAATGCAAATCATGTTGGAGCATTGTTATGGAGATAAGATGATTCAAAATTCATGCGGGATATCGACAAAATAAAGCCACTACCAATTTTTATTATCCAATTCGCTCCTGCGGTCATATTCATATTCATCTCTAATGGAATGAGCAAAAAACGACATTTTATATGTCTTAAAAACCACATTTCATGGCTTAGGCCAATAGTGTTCGTATGAAGGTGTGTGTTTATGAGCAAATAGTATGTATGAATTCGTGCTGGTGTAAACATGGCCATCGGTCCCAGCACTCCCCGGCGAACGCCCTCACAGATTCCCCGGCATTGTGCACATGTAGATGTGGCATAGTTTTAGTCTTACACTCACTTTCCGTAACTCCAGGGGATCCAAATCAATCCTCCACCATACCGTAACGCTTGCTCGTTTCTCGTAACGCGCCCGATTAATAGGTAGCAACAATTCATTAAAGCAATATAGCTAAACATTTCACCTGAGCCCTGATGATGTGACCTCAAATAATTTTTTCGGTGTGAAAGCATTGGTTCCCGCGCTCCTCGTGTTTCCGTCGGGGGCGAGTTCTCTGAGGGGGGAAAGGGACGAAGTCTTCTCCTCTCGGGCAACTCACTTCTAATCAAGGCCCACCCTCCACCGCCGCCCCATTCTCCCGCGAGAGAACCCGGCGCCCCTCCCTCCGCACGCAATCTAAGGTCGCAATTTTCTCCTCCGCCCCCACTCCCCCCCCCCCCCGCCCCTCGCTCGCTCCGTGTCTCGCCATCGAACGTCGCCCACCCTTCTCCTTCTCTCTCTCAAACCCTCCTCTTACTTTCCCTCCGGGCCAATCCAATCCCTTTCGCCCTCTTCCCACCCACCCCTCTCATCACCATATATGTTCTCTCTTCCTCTACTTCGGTCTACTTCGCTCCTTAACCCGCCCACCCTTCCTTTGAGGTGCCGAGAGCAAACTTCAGGACCGCAAACTTACCCTGCAATGAAGCCATTTTACTTTCAAGCAGGAGACTCACGTTAGATCTTAACTCCCCGACCAACGCATTAACCCGTAGATGTGGATATGTAGGTAAACGAAAAGACACGCAAACACATGTGTGTGCATGTGTCTGTTCATATGTGTATACATATATATATATATATATATATATATATATATATATATATATATATATATATATATATATATATATATATATCCCTTAAGCTCACAACTGCAACAGAGATCGGGGAGTAAGTAAATATTACACATGGATGTATGTATGTATGCATGTGTATATACATATATATATGTGTGTGCTTGCGCTGTGTCTCTCTTGAAGAAGGCCCCTGAGAGGGCCGAAAGCTCGAACAATTTACCGTGTAAGTGTTCTTTTATATGTGTCTATTCTTTTCTATTTGTGTTATGTTGTGTCAGCCAATTATTATATATATATATCTATATATATATATCGGTCGTGGTGGTCCAGGGGGTAGAGCGTTGGGCTACTGACCGGAGGGTCCCGGGATCGATTCCCAGGCAAGGCACTCCGGGGACCTGCAGCTCCAAACAAGGTATGTGATCTTTCGGAGACCAGATCTTCCTGGGAAACCATAACCGGCACAGGGAAAGGCACTGGCCCCCATACCCTGATGTGTGACTTTCACACGCCGTCGGGCTGACTGACAAACCAAAGCTTGGTCATCAGCAAACCTAACTGATTTTACTTTCATTACCCACTTTCATTCCTACCTCGAGTTCTTCCCATGCCTCTTTAATCATTTTCTCTGCATACAGGTTGAATAGCAACGGTGATAATGGGCAACCCTGCCTGACACCTCTTCCTAAAACTCCGCATCCGGACTCCCCGTTCCCCACTCGTACCTGAGCAGTCTGAGACATGTACAGGTTGCGGATTAGCCTCCTTTCCCTCCAATCTATTCCTATTTTCTGCAATATACTCATTAGTTTTTCCCAATTCACTCTATCAAACGCTTTTTCGAAATCTACGAAACAGGCAAATACCTCCTGGTTGTGTTATATACTTGTATTCCTCTCGATTAATAATCTCATTACTGCAATGGTATCACGCGTACCTCTCCCCTTCCTAAACCCAAACTGACCATCCCCTAAGTAATCATTTGCCCTACTCTCTATCCTTTTGTTTATGATCCTGTGAACAACTTTAGCTTCGTGGGATATCAAACGTATTGTCCTGTAGTCCTCACATGATGCAGCCTTTACCTTTTTCGGACTAGCAACTAAAACTGATCTCACAAAGTCTTCCGGCCAGATTCCTTCTTCATAACTACTACAAATCAGCCCATATAGCCTCTTCCTCCCACATTTTGCTAAACATTTCAGTAGTTTCGCAGGATTGTAATCCACACCCACGGCCTTATTTAGTTTCATCTCCCTCAATGCCCTTCCTATCTCATCGTCGAGTATGCCTGGACCTAAGCTATCTTCCTCTACGTCTTGTTCCTTTTCTATATCTAACTTTATTGGTCTAAGTTCTTTACTATACAGTTCTTCTATATATTCCTTCCATCTCTTTTGGATCTTTCCTGCGTCGACTATTTTCTACCCACCTTATCTCTAACTGCTATCATCTACCTTCCTTTCTTACTTCCCGATGAAGATTTAACTTTTCTTTACAGCGCACTAATTTCACCCTTCCTCTGCAGACTTTCCATATCCTCACACTGGGTCTTCCACCATCCTTCTTTTGCTTTATATGTTGCCCGCCTAAGTTTATTGTTTAACTCTTTGTATCTCATTCTGCCTAACTCTGTATCTACATTCCTCCATTTTCTCCTCTCATCCATCTTTGTAACCATGTCATCCGTGATCCATGGTTTCCTAGTCCTTTTCGCCAACGGTTCCAATATTTTCTTTTGATAATATATATATATATATATATATATATATATATATATATATATATATATATATATATATATATATATATATATATATATATATATATCCCTCCCCGGACTACAACCTTGACGTGGTGGAAGGGCTTGTGCGTTCCGATGACCCCTAGAGCTGTGCTGGCGGGAGTAATAATTATTGCTCCTGGTAGGGTCACCCATGCCAGATAGGTCGAAGGTTAGGAGCCAGACGAAAGGTAGTCCACGCAGCGTCTGTTCCTCAGTGAGGCGGCTGCAATGGCGTCTGACCCCAGTGGGGCGGCCAGTAAGTGATGGTGTCACGTTAAAAACACTATTGAGGAAGGCAACGGGAAACCACCTCAATTATCATTCCCTAGAAAAATATGATGGACAATAGAGATATTTTGAGTCCTGGCAACCACGGGGCTCGGCCCAATCGGCCGTGTGTCGTGCCCGGCAGCGGGGGAGGCAAGGCTTCCGCGGTCGTCATCCCACGAAACCCTTGCAAGGGAAAACCAGCAGCAGCAGGACAGAAGACGCAGGAGAAGAAGACAAAATTAGTTAGAATAGGAACGTGGAATGTTAGGACAATGATGAGGACAGGGAAATTGGAGAATGTTAAGCGAGAGATGGAAAGGGGAAATATAGATATTTTAGGTCTATGCGAGGTGAGATGGAAAGATAGCGGGGATTACTGGAGTGATAAGTATAGAATAATATACAGCGGTGGGGACGAGAGCCAACGATGGGTTGCCATAGTATTAAATGAAGAGGTAGGAAGAAGCGTAGTCAACATAGAGCAGGTAACGGATAGAATACTACTAGTGGAGATAAAAGCAGAACCGACGAACTTAGTTATTATTCAGGTATACATGCCACCGAGCAACCATAAGGAAGAAGAGGTCGATAAGATATACGATCAGTTAGAGGACATGATCGCGTGTGTTCCAGCAGGGAAACATTTGATAGTGATGGGGGATATGAATGCGACGGTAGGCGAAGGAAGAGATGGTGATGAGGTGGGCGACTACGGTTTAGGCACGAGGAATGACCGCGGGGAGAAAGCAGTTGAGTTCTGCAGGAGACAGGGGTTAGTCATCACCAACACTTGGTTTAGACACCACAAAAGACGCAGGTATACATGGAAAATGCCAGGTGACTCAGGAAGATATCAGCTAGATTATATCCTGGTTAGACACAGGTTTAGGAATAGTGTGATAAATTCCCACAGCTTTCCGGGAGCGGATGCGGACTCAGACCACAATTTAGTTGTTATGAAATGTAGCGTACGTTTCAAAAAGATAAGGCAGGGGCGGCGAGTTAGAAAATGGAATGTAGAAGCATTAAATGGGTTGAAAAGGAAGGAATACAAACAGGCGGTAGAGAAAATCATGGAGGATGGTAAAGGGCTTAGTACTATCGAAGAAAAATGGGAAATGATCAAAAGAGGGTTGTCTAAAGCCGCAAAAGACACTATTGGAACCGTTAACGCTAAAAGGACTAGGAAACCATGGATCACGGATGAGATGATTACAAAGATGGATGAGCGGCGAAAATGGAAGAATATAAATACAGAATTAGGCAAAATGAAGTACAAAGAATTGAACAATAAATTGAGGCGGGCAACAAATAAGGCAAAAGACGCATGGTGGAAGACGCAGTGCGAGGATATGGAAAGTCTCCAGAGGAAGGGTGAAATCGGTGCGCTGTACAGCAAAGTTAAATCGTTATCGGGAAGTAAGAAAGGAAGAGCTATGCTAATAGTTAGAGATAAGGCGGGTAAGGTAATAGTTGACGCAGGAAAGATCCAAGAGAGATGGAAGGAGTATATAGAAGAACTGTATAGTAAAGAACTCAGACCAACACAGTTAGACATTGAAAAAGAAAATGACGTAGAGGAAGACAGCTTAGGTCCAGGCATACTAGACAATGAGATAGAAAGGGCATTAAGGGAGATGAAACTAAATAAGGCCGTGGGGGTAGATAACATTCCCGTGGAACTTTTAAAATGCTTAGGAAAATGTGGGAGGAAGAGGCTATATGGGCTGATCCGTAGCATTTATGAGGAGGGAATCTGGCCGGAAGACTTTGTGAGAGCAGTTTTAGTTCCGATTCCGAAAAAGGTAAAGGCCACGTCATGTGAGGACTATAGGACAATTAGTATGATATCCCACGCAGCTAAAGTTGTTCTCAGGATCATAAACAAAAGGATAGAGAGTAGGGCAAATGATTACTTAGGGGATGATCAGTTTGGGTTTAGGAAGGGGAGAGGTACGCGTGATGCCATTGCAGTAATGAGATTATTAATCGAGAGGAATATAGAACACAACCAGGAGGTATTTGCCTGTTTCGTAGATTTCGAAAAAGCGTTTGATAGAGTGAATTGGGAAAAACTAATGAGTATTCTGCAGAAAATAGGAACAGATTGGAGGGAAAGGAGGCTAATCCGCAACCTGTACATGTCTCAGACTGCTCAGGTGCGGGTGGGAAACGGGGAGTCAGGATGGGCAGTGTTAGGAAGGGGTGTAAGGCAGGGTTGCCCATTATCCCCGTTGCTGTTCAACCTGTATGCAGAGGAAATGATCAAAGAGGCATGGGAAGAACTAGAGGTAGGAATGAAAGTGGGCGGGGAATTCGTAAAATCAGTTAGGTTTGCTGATGACCAAGCTTTAGTTTGTCAGTCAGCCAAGGGGCTGCAAGCATTGCTGAGTGAATTGGAAATTCAGTGCGACAGGTATGGGATGAGAATCAACATTAATAAAACAAAGGTTATGCGATTTTCTAGAAAGAAAAAGGGCAAGCTTAACATTAAAATAGGAGGGCAAAAACTAGAGCAGGTAGAACAGTTTACGTATCTCGGTAGTGTTTTGGACCAACACGGTCAAAGTAGTCGGGACGTAAGGAGAAGAATTGCGCTAGGCAAAGAGGCTTTCACGAGGAGGAGGGAGTTGATGACGGGGACTTTGAGTAAGGATGTTAAGAAAAGACTCGTAAAAACTTTGATATGGAGCGTAGCTATGTACGGCGCGGAAACGTGGTCATTGAAGCAGGAGGATAGACGTAGACTGGAGGCTTTTGAAATGTGGGTGTGGAGAAGAATGGAGAAGGTGAAATGGACAGAGAAGAAAACAAATGAGGAAGTACTTGGTATGGTGGGCGAAGAGAGGGGTTTGTTGGGAGCAATCCTATGGAGGCAGGAAAAGTGGATGAAGGGGGTGTTGACCGTTAGTGGGATGTTGAAGACTGTGATAGAGGGTAGAATGTTGGGCAAAAGAGGAAAGGGAAGGAACAGGATAGGGATGTTGGACGGGATGAAGGGCGGAAGAAAGTACTCAGAGATGAAGAGGGACCTGGTGTAGAGTAGAATTTAGGGTTGTGTTTTGTTAGTAGTCACAAAATATTTGTTTGGTAGTTGTGTCCATCGAAAAAACTACCTTAACCGGTAGATTACCTTTAAAAAAAAATATATATATATATATATATGCTTTCGTAGACGTAACACGGAAGTGCCGAATAGTACAATACACAGTAACACACAATATAGAAACACAAAAAAGAACACACGTATTTTCTTGATATTTCGACGGAAACAATCCGTCTTCCTCTTCGTCTGCCCGTCCTTTTACATAGACCAATGTTCCACACCACTTAACATTAGGATTAATAACCACCGCGCCTCGTGCAATCCCTCATCCCCGTCCGCGGGTCTCCCCATCCCTAAACATGCTTCCCATCATAATACCCCTTTCAACCAGTGTTACAATGTTTCCGTCCTAGCGTCCCTTCCCACATCCGATAAACCTATAGAAAAAAAACTCTTGAAATGGCATTCATTTACATCTGTATGGCCTATCAGCATCCGGGCCTCAATGTCGTTCACTGATGGGAGTGGCCTAAAATTGTTACTTTGTGGAAGCAAAGCATATCGGGGGGTGGACACTGTGTTTTTCCGAGTGAGTTTTAGTGTACGTGGCCTTTGTTTTGACTTGCGTGGTCTTTATCAATACTTTGTAGGTTGAAACATGAGTCTCGTATGTTGCAACAGTTGCGGTGAGCATGTTGTTCTATTTTCCGATTTTGTGTCAATTCCACCCCTTCCCTCTCCCTTTTCTCTCCCCAACCATTCCTTTCACCCCTCCTTCGCCTCCCGTTCTCGCCTTCCCCTGGCCGCCTTCCCTTTCTCTCGCACCCCTCACCTCAACAATTCCAGCAGTCATTACTTCTATATCTTCAGAGGAAGACGGATTGTTTCCGTCGAAATATCAAGAAAATACGAGTGAGTGTTCTTTTTTTGTGTTTCTATATTGTGTGTTACTGTGTATTATATATATATATTTATATAAATATTATATATATACACAAGTATATATATAAATGCACTTGAATAATACATATAGATACATATGTGTGTGTACATGCATAGTCACACCGACGAGGGTTCCTGAGATCAATGCGGGATTGCCTCCGTGGAGGCGAAGTGAATGCATGCACGAGGGTGTGCTTAAATGTGTCTTAAGACGCGAGGTTAAGCCTCGAGACGCCAGCAGCGCAGCGAGGTCTTACTCCTTTGCCTTAAAGCTGAGGTTTTTATAACTCTACCTACTAATTAAATGAAGGGAAAGTGTAGATGGCGGTCTATGATGCTCCTCGCTCCGTGTATTTTCGTTAACAATTGGTATCACAATTATTCAGCCCTTCCCGAACGCCAATGATGTGAATAAAATCACCAATTTCATTTATATGTCTTTCTTGAGCATCTGAAACATATGAAGTCCTATGAATTTCCCCAAAAATTTACTTATTGAAACGGAGGTGAGACACCTATAATAAATTCGAGCAAAAGTTGATAATTCGTTACGACAACTACTCTTCATTAGTTGTGATACAATTATTCTTATCTTATGACTGTATTCCAATCCTTATCAAATCTGAGTTTCAAATTGATAGCTAAAGTAACCTGACGGCTTTTTTGCCACCAGAAATTTTAATAATTTACGCAGTTAAGTCACTATTCGTGCATTCATGCATGGTGTCCGTGCATTTTAAAGAACAGATCTTGGACAAATATTGAATCATTTACTTATATCCCGGTGAAGGCATCCATTCCTCCAATTCCGTCAAAATAACTGTCGCAGAGTTTCTCGCAGTTCTCTGACTTGATACTTAAATCGCATATCTCGTCGTTATGCTAATGTTTGCCAGCGCGACATGAATTTACAAACTGGAACTCTTACGATTTTTCTTCACTTTGGAACGCAAGATAAAAATCATTTCAGCAATATCCACGCGATAAGTGGAAAAAGGGAAAGCGGGTGACCTTTTTCTTCAAAACTCTACAGCGTTGTCTGAGGAGGGTAAAGATTAGATGCCGTTTCGCAGGCCACCGCTCATCATTCCCTCTTGGCGTCAGCTCGACCTCTCATTCCATCGATGTCCCTCAGCACGTGGAGATGTTTAAGGGTGACTGCCGCTAAAATATCTCGAAACGCATTTGAAATGCGCATAAATATTTATTTCCAGGATTCAATCAAACGGACCCCTTCATTATTCACGTAGATTTTGGAAGCTTTTACGCAACAGGGATATCGGATTTCCTCCGTCACCGGTTCCAATATGGAGTTTGGATTTTTCTCCGACTTCAAATTATTTCTGCCGTCATTAATGATGGATCATCAACCTATGGGGGACCGGACTGCTTGCTGCCCCGACTTAACCTTATAAATGGCAGCCCTTCGTCAATTATTCTCCACCTAATCCACCCCTCCTCCCTCATCTCGGCTATCATCTCTCCCCATGACTTATCGCCTTCTACCCCATCTTCAGCCGACATCCCTTTTCAGAAGCGAATCAGTCCCCTTCAGCAGCGCAATATCGCCGTGTCCGCCACAGAAAGAAAAACAAGGCGAGATACTGCAAATATTTGGAGGGGAAATGTCGCATGGAGAAGACATTATCACATAGTAAAAGTGGTGTTCAATTTCGACAATTTTTAAAAATACGTATATATTCTATTGTTTCAGGCTTCACTTCGTGGAAGTATTTAATATCCATACTAAAAAGAAAGACTTTCACCGACCTGCGGCTTGCTTGTACCTGATGATGCCGTAAGTCGGTAAATAGCATTCTACCATATAATAAAATCTGTGGAAAAGTACAAGTCTTTCTTTTTAGTATGGATATTTAAAAATACGTCTTTTACATACTCTTGGTTTCTCCACGTCGAATCGAAGTTACTTTTACCAAAAAATTTATTCTTTGAGGAAAGAGGATCGGGTAGGATGGTTAGAATATTCAGATATCGGATCATCGTCAGCATTTCACTATTGAGATTGGTTTACTGCAGACTTTCATCTACATCTACTTAATAACCCGCAAGCCGCCGCAAGGGCGTGTGGCGGGGGGTGTTAGGACACCACCCGTAATTTAGAAAAGAAAAAAATACCGCATGCAAGAACCACAAATTCATACATCGACAAAAAACATGGCATACATTCATGCAAGAACACTTACACAAACATGCAAACACTCAAACTACCAACTAACATACACATGCACCTGAAAGTATACCTAACAGCTTTGCAACGTTTAATTTTGTTCCGACTTTTAAATTCAATGTTTTTAATATTTCTTAATATTTCTAAAGTGACTTCGGTTTCTTACTGTTATGATTTCTGATTGTTTGGGGAAAGAATGAGTATTTGTACCTATCTGTCCTGGAATCTATCTCCCTTATTTTATCTTTGTGGTCTGATCTACCTTAGTAGAGTGGGGCCATTATAATTACTCCAGTGTCATAGTTAAACTCGTTTGTTCTAAACACTTCTCCTGAACATTCTCCTTTATGGCCTCCTTCGGCCATAAAGGAGAATGCGGGCTGAGCGGAAAATGGGAAATAAAATACGAGGCCTGCCGAACGGATTGAAGGCGTCAGAAAGTTCAAAGAGAGAACAAGGAGACAGATCATACAAGGTTGTCGGGAATGAAATCACTTTTCAGAAACTCAATTTGATGTTTAATACATTATAGAAGTCATTGAAATATATAATGTTCGATTAGTATGATAACTTCCGTTATGTTTTTAGATAATGAAGCAATTCAGGGAATCATTTTGGAATTCAAAAATTTCCGAATTGTTGCCAAAGATAATCTAATACTAATCTTGCTTTCATTGGGTACTATTTATGTAGAAGATAGATTGATAAACCTCAAACATTTTAAAGTGGAAGTAAGAAATACTATACCTCTAGGACAACCATGAAATGAACTCTCGCCATTTCTGTTTTTGATTGCAGGCAGTCGTGAGTTTTAAAATGGCATATGTTCCGTGAACCAATTCTCAGCTGGCACCTCAGATCCGTCGAGGTTACGTTAATGGCCGGTCTGCACTCCCCAATTAAAGCCGTCAAAACTCCCCTCTGAGCATGGACACCTATACACTCCTACAATCTACATAAATACCCCACGATTCACCAAAAAGGTGTGTGGCAGTGGGCTCAAGTACCAGGTGGGATGAGTAAGGGGCAAGGGAAGGGAAAGGTGTCTAAATGAATAGGAAAAGGGGAAATAAATTCAATAAAAACTCGCAATTTCCTTTTTTTGCATATTGAAAAGAGTTTCTTATATACCGGAGGGCCCGGGTTCAATTCCCGGGGAAGCCTCTCCGGGAACCTGCAGCTGAGCCCAAGCTATGTGATTTTTCGGATACAAGATCTTCCTGGGAAACCATAACCGGCACAGGGAAAGGATCTGGGCCCCCCACCCTGATGTGTGAATTTCACACGCCGTATAGGGCCTAGTACTGGGTGAACTTTACCATCACCTACCAAACCGACCCTCGGGTTGATTACTGTGTTTATGGTTTATGTATTTGATTTACATATATTTATGTATATATATATATTTATTTATTTATTTGTTTATTTATTTATTTATTTGTTTATTTATTTATTTATTTATTTATTTATTTATTTATTTATTTATTTATTTATTTATTTATTTATAACGGGCAATCAAATGAAAAACCAACACCCGCAATAACAAACAGTTCGCGCGAAAGGTGGCAGCACTCTTGTCACGTATCGATACTTATATCGCTTTGGTAGGAGAACTGCATCGTGAAAACTCACAGGGGCACGCAGTTAGTTGTCGGGCTATATCCTATTTGGTGCACGGTCTGGTCTAGTGTGTTCGTCCGAATGGTTCTCATTTGACTGCCCATCATATATATAGGGAGATAATTGATGTATAAGATACATGGGGGGGCGCTGTCACACAGTGAACGGATTCATTAAATATTCCAGAATATTTATGCTATGGCAAAAATGTCACTGTTATCTAACGAATACCATGCCACTGGCCGTCATCGCGCTATCTTCGCTCAATTCATTCGCGAATCTAGGAGTGAAGGCAGCTGTCAAAAAGATGAAGTGGCTGAAGTCCTGAGGGTAGAATTATGCCAATCAAATCCTCGGAAATGGCATGGGATAAAAGTGCCCTCACGAAATATTCAGCCAAGTAGCGCATTGCTGACCTTTTTGATGTAACGACTGAATAGCGACGAAGGAAAGAGATATCTTGTTTCTTTCGTCGTATTATCGTTCGAGAATGATCGAACGATATCTAAGCAACATTCAAGATTAGTTATTTCATTACGGTTTCTCTTGGCCTTTTAGAACTTAAATTATATTTTTATTTCTACTTCCTTGGTAACTTAAAAAAAGCAATTACCATCTGGTAGCACGACGTTAGTGCTGTATCATTACGATCCAAATACAACACTACTCTTATACCTTACCCATTCCACTTGGTGCTTGCACCCCCTGCCACGCACCTTTTTGGTGGATCGCGGGGTATTTACGTAGATATTTTACAGGAGTAGATTTTTTTATGACGCATCGAAACTTAAATCTTTGTGAGCATTATGGAGATAGGTTCGGTTAGGAAATAGTAATATTTTATGGGAAATATTGTCATTGCGCATGAAGTTTTGAAATTGCAAAATATACCTTAAAATGAAACAAATAAAAGACAGAGTTAAGATTTCATTCAGTAATGTTTACTTAAAATTTAATAATACATGACATCTGGTGTCCATCTTTTACAATTATAGTCATTTATTTTTCTAAAACTGTGAATAACCTTTTTTTTCCTTTATAAAACTCTTGTCAGGTGGTCTGTGAAATATTCTCTATTGCATTAAAATAAATTTTTATTTGAACAATAGTTAGAGATACTGGAATATTCCTAAAAGTGAATAATTAAATCGCCTAAAATCGCATTAACCCTGGCCTTATAAGGGAAAATTGCAACTACTCCTACTGATCTCCAACGTTCGTACATCGCCTTCCTTTAGGATCCCAGGGTTTTTCGAATCGCTCATGTTTTGTAGACGTGCAATCAAAATATTATTTATCACTATTTTCCTCGTGCAATACAGCAATGTTTACAGCGGTTAGATATCTTTGTTGCAATTAACCACAATACATGCTTCACACATTCGTAGAATGCTCCACGGTGAAATACAGTATTCCAGTAGCTACCTCAGCTTCGTTTTTTTCAGCTAAGTTTCCCCTTCCATCTCTCGTCCCTCCTTCGTTAGGGGGACCCCTCCCACTACCTGCTGCATTGGGTCACATTTCCTACCTGTGTCCTTGGGGGCGAAGACTATTGTCAGTTGCATGCCCATGTGGTAGTGGAATTTCGCCTTCTTCCTCTTCAAATTCTAGCTTGCACGTTTTTGGATAAATTTTTTACTGCATCACAAGGTGCAATTGTCTATTAGTTAATAGTATGTGTATTTGCATGCATGTAATTTGAAAGGGTTTTTGTATGAATGTATACGCCACTGTGGCTATAGGTTTGCATGGATGTGCTGATTTTGCATGTGGTATTTTTCCTTTTTACGGTTGGTGACCCAACACTCCCCACCAAACGCCCTTGCCGCGGCTTGCGGGGTATTATGTAGACGCAGATGAAGTAAAGCGTATGGAATGTGAAGCTAAAAATTGCCTCCTCTCAATAGCAAATTAATGATTTGTTCCTGGTGTATTTTTCCGCTTATTCATTTCATCTCCATCTGAATCATCTACATCTACATCCTCATCTACGCAATGTTCATTTAGAATACGCATGCAGCGTGTGGGATCCGAGTGAAAAAGGCCTCATTCGGGAAATTGAGAAGGTTTAACGCCGGGCAGCCCGTTTTGTAAAAAAATCCTACGATAAAACGCAAAGCGTCACCGAAATGCTCATGGATTTGGGGTGGGAATCATTGGCTGAGAGACGATTCAATGCAAGATTGAAATTATTAAATAAATTCAGATCCGCATGTTTCAGCACCGAGGTCTCGCAAATTATTCGTACTCCTACATACATTGGTCGCTTGGATAATGCATATAAAATTCGGGAAATAGATGCCAGAACTAGCCGACTCAAGGACTCCTTCTTCCCACGGACAATACGGGATAGCAACTGCAGGGTTATAGATGGCAAAAATTCCACTTGCCAACCTCAGCGTCTAAAAAATAATTAGTTCTACTTAAATGCATGCTCTTCCATTAACCTTATGTGTTTTGCTATAGTGGCCCGTTCTTTCCGAATGACCTCATTCATGTTCTGTTCATCTGTTTTTAAGTCTCCCTCTCAATACCTCGTCCCTCTTTCAGTCCCCCGGGGGAAATTCCTGCTACCTGCAAGGTTGGGTCGCATTCCCTGCCTTTTACAGTCTCCTCGGGGGGTAGAGTGTTTCGTGGTGCATTTTCATGTGATAGTGATGTTTCAATTTCTTGCTTGTTGTGTCCTGGCTTCCGTGTTGTAGGATGGCTTTCGTGCTGCATCATGGGGTGCAGTTTTTTTAGTTGTTTTGCGGTAAATGTGTTTGCATGAGTATTGGATGAAGGGATTTTTGCATGAGTGTGTGGGCTGCTGTGGGTGTAATTTTCCGTATTGTTTTTTTTGCATGTGGTATTTTTCCTTTTTACGGTTGGTGACCTAACACCCCCCGCCACACGCCCTTGCGGCGGCTTGCGGGGTATTATGTAGATGTAGATGTAGATGTTCAACAATCCGCCGTAAGTTCATGCGGCGTGGGATCTCAGCGCACCCATCACCTATGGAAAATATTAACTCATATAAAAATATATACCTGCACACCAATAAACAAACGTGCACTTATACTTTTACATGCAATAATTGATGCGCTCGACTCAAGTTTCAAGTGTACGTAGAAAGTGGGTGTGGAATTTAAAAAGTACGTGTGGTTACGACAGATTAGTTCAGGTATCGTGCGAGAGAATAGAGGGCGCTAGTGACTCTGAAAATGCACTTCATCACTTTTCATGTATTCTTTAGGTTTTTGTTCGTAACTACGAGTGTATCAAATTCTATTTAAAACTTTACAGCCCATCTACACCGGCACAATATCCTGTAAGCGGCCGCAAGGGTGTGTGGCAGGGGGTGTTAGACACCACCCGTAAAATATATAACACAACCAAATATAAAACAAACAAAAACATGCCAATGCACACTCACATAGACAATTGTATGTATGCAAAACCCATTTTAACTTACAGACATGCAAATACGCCTACTAGAAACTAGTATTAATTGCACTTGGGATTTGCACGTCTATTCGGAGTTTTTTCATGAATGTTTGATTCCCTTTTCCTGCCCTATTTTCCTAACTTTAAACACCCTTCCTCTCCCTTACCTATCCCACCTGGTGTTTGCACACCCTGCTACACACCTTTTTGGTGTTTCGGGGGTTATTCATGTAGATTTAAATGCATTGAACGGACTCTTCGGAAATCCAGAACTCCCTGTTTGAAATCAGGACGAGGCATCTCGCCGTTGTAGAATCACACCACCCCCGGCCCCGGGCGAGTGCCCCCGCGTCCCATTGTCCCCCCCCTCTGCTAATCACCATCTTGTCTCTCCCTTCTCTCCGCCCGCCAATCAGGGCCACGCACAGCCCCCTTTCCTCGCCCCCCGCCGTCACGTTTCATTCCGTAACTCGCTTAGTACCCCTCCCCCGCGCCTCCCTTATTCATACCGCCCTCACTCACCCCACCTCTCCCCGAGCACACAGTCCCCCCCTCCGTCACTTCCGGATTATGAGGGCAAGTGTTCCGGCGTCCGCACTCCCTCGTTTCAGGCGGTTCGCCTCTGCATCTAAGCAGTGCCACCTCGACGGTCTGCGGCACGAACTTTTAAGACACGATCTATCCATGCAATTAAATGCGGGTATGTCATTTTGTATAAATATAAATAGATCATTGAAAGAATCAATTGAGAATCAGCTTATGTCTTTATGTTTCATGCGTGGTGTTGGACGACCCTCCGCCGCATACCTTGAAGGTGGCATTCAGGGTACCATGAAGAATCAAATACACGATATTTCACACACGCACGCATTCACAGGTACACTTACACACAAACTGGCGCAATTGAGTACATTATGCATTCAATAATGGATGGGATCGAGTGGTTTAAAATTTTACTTTTTGAATTTTGAAAGCAGGAGTGGAAAGAGGAGTCTCATTTTATTACTGTCACTTATCGTGAAAGAGGAAAACGAGTGCTTTGATCTTTTAACGCGGGCATCTATTCCTCTTATTTTATCCATTAATCTCGCTTGTGTCGCACTGAATTACAATAGCATGGCATACCAGGACATCTATACAATGCATCGCAGGTCGCCACAAGGGCGTGCGGCGGGGGATGATGGGACACCACCCGTAAAACAGAATGAAACAACATAAAAAAACTGACAAATTCATGGCAATTCACACCCACATAGACGTATTCATGTAAAAACCAATTTCAACTTACGCACATGGAAATTCATATACAAATAACTGATGTAAACAATCAAATGACCGACGAGTGCGGTTGATGCCTACGAAGAATTTAATCTTGTCAGAGGCAAGAAGGAATATTTGTATATACAAATATACAAAATACGGTTCGTCCGGAAAATAAGTGTACTGCGCTCAGGAAAAAAAAATTATTACACTTTTACATATCTTAAGCTAATATTACTCAAAATAGGACCCTTGTGAGTCGATACACTTGTTCCAGCGGCGTTCCCATTCCTGGAACGCTCCCGCGAAGGCATCATCTGGAACCTCTCGAAGACTCGTCGTGGACCTCTTCTCTGCCCTCCACGAACGTCTTGTGCCACCGAAAGATCATGTTTCTGGACATGGCTGACTCCCCGTAAGCCTGGTTAATCATACCGACAGTTTCGGTAGACGATTTCCCAAGCTTTACCGCAAATTTGATGGAATGACGCTGCTCCAAAAACTTCGGCATCGCGGTCCGTGACGTGGGTCGAGCGTGGAGGTTCGCGTTAACAGAGCTCCTCACTACACCACAGCTCAGAGCCGACTGCCTTTTTCAGCGTCGCTTGCCAACATACCCCCCTCCAATCGCAGCCCGTCAGAGCGGTGCTGGGCGCGCCTGGAGCGGCGCGCCCAGCCCAGGAGTCAGTACACTTATTTTCCGGACGAACCCTGTATCTGTACCGGAGTCAATCTCCCTTATCTTATCTTTGTGGTATTATCTACCCAATTGCCACTCATTAAACACTATTTGTCTATAGAAGGTCCGTCGTAATTATTCTAATCACTAGTAACCACTGCTAGCTGCTCGCCTCTTACGCGTAGGCTATAATAAGTTAGTTGTAATGTAAGGGCATGTCAGAGTTAAATTTAAAAGTCCACTCGAATACAACAAATCTTGAGTTATTTCTTTTTGCTATGTATGTGTTAGGAGTGTTATCTGCATGTTCTTGCAAATATGTAATTAAATATATGAATAAATGCCTGGTTATGTAACACCACCTGCAACACATCCTTGTGGCGACTTGTACGGTTATAAGTAGATGCATATGATGCTATTTGCAAGAGGAAATTTTTTGACTAGCTCGCACGTATCTCCTCAATTTGTTTACGACGTTTTTGGAAAAAGTTCCATGTGATGTGGATAATGCTTGTCTTGTGTAGACTAGTCCCCTGACACACACCCTAGAAGAGGCTTCCAGGGTACCACGGAGATTTATATCTAGATGAACCCTGCAGGTAAGCTCAGTTGTCCGAAAGTTCGGCCGCTGCTGATGATGGCCCGGGGTCGAATTCGGCTTGATGGTGATGCCTCCCAAGATGAACCCAAGCTGAAAGATTACCAAGTTATCAGATTATGTGTGGGGAACGCGAATCCGGAATCTGTGAATCTTCTTTGATGGTCGGTATCCATGTGAATATGCCATTGCCGTGACTTCAGGGCAATATGAAATTTCTGAATTATTACTCGTACTAGGTTGTCTGGAGACTTATAATTCGAGTTTCATAAATATGTTTCCAGTTACCTAAGGACTTGATATTTTTAGAAGTATTTTATTGATGAACTGTTTTCGTATAAATTCTTTTTCCAGGAACAGCATTACATTATGAATCCCTCATTGTTAACTCGGGTGCAGTAGAACTAATATCGTAAATAATGGTCCCAGTCCGCCATATAATGGTCCCATTGAGGGAAAGGGCGCGCCGCGTAGGAGCCGATCAACGGGTGACCGCCTGGTGTATACCAGGCGGAGGAGTCCCTCAGGTGACGAAGGCAATCGAGGCGGCGGTCAAAGGCACGAAGTGCTCTAGGCTGCAGGTCGTGGCCCATGTGGGCACCAACGACGTCACGGACCGTGGATCCGAGGAGGTCCTCCGTTCCCTTAGGGAACTGAGCTCCGAGGTGAAGCGCGTCCAGGGCGTCGAGGGGGTTCGGCTGGGACTAACGGTCTGCAGCATCGTTCCGAGGGATGATCGCGGGTCTCTGCTTTGGAGCCGAGTGGAAGGCATAAACCAGAGACTTTCGAGATTCTGCTCGGACATAGGAACCTCCATCGTCGACCTGAGGCCAACCCTCCGATCATGCAGGACTCCCCTTAAAAGATCTGGGGTCTATTACACGGCCGAAGCGGCGAGTAAGATAGCGGATAGGATACTTGACCACTGTAGGCCTTTTTTAGGATAGAGGGCAGGTCACTTAGTGGGTCGGTAACATCTGGGGATAGCGCGTGTAATATTATTAATAAAAATATACGAGTCACCGAAAACACTGGCATTGATTTAGGAAGACATGTGACACGCACTTTCCCATAAAGGCGTCCTAAATTACAGTCAGTCACAAATAAGTACGTGATTCAAAATAAAAATAATTTAACTATACTTGTTATAAATTGCAGTAGCCTCAAGGACAAATCAGCGGATCTAGAACACATAATCCAAACTCATTCCGCTGATATAGTATTAGGCACAGAGAGTTGGCTGTGCAATGACATAAACGACCAAGAAATTTTCCCAATAGATTTCAAAGTTTACCGACACGATAGAGATACAAGACCCGGAGGAGGGATTTTCGCGGCAGTGAAAAGTCATTTTGAAAGCAGGCAAGTTTCATTTAAAAATAATAACATAGAAAGTGTTTGGTGCACCTTAATACGGACCAATCAACCCAACATAAATTTATGCTCTTTCTACAGACCTCCAGACTCATATTTGAAAACACTTCATACCCTCAACGATCAAATTTACAATTTTACACGTAGATATAAAAATAGCATCAACATAATTGGTGGCAACTTTAACCTCCCTGGTATTGATTGGGACAGCAATATCGTTAAATCTGGGACTCGCGATCGCGAATCTTGCAATTCCATGATAAAATTGGTTCAAAGAAACTCCCTCCATCAAGCAGTACGCATGCCCACCCGTGGAAAGAACATATTGGATCTATTTCTTACAAACACGCCTGAACGTATTATTAGTGTATCAACTGATGAGGGCTTGAGTGACCACAAAGCAGTTAATGTCCACTTGGACATAGAAATAAAAAAGATTGTTAAACCAAAAAAAAAATTTATAATTACCATAAAGCAGACTTTGAAACTTTTGCCAATCAATTAAACTCTTCACTACCCGAGTTCAAAACCCGCTTAAGTCATGTCAACGTGGAAGAAACTTGGACAGAATTTGTCAATATTATGCAAAAAGGCATCATAAAATACGTTAAAGCAAATCGCGATCCCAGGTGGTACAATAAAGACGTTAGAAAAGCCCTTCGAAAGCAGAGAATGCTACACTCTAGGGTAAAGAGGGCAGGCGTGAACACTTCATCCCCTGAGGATAAACAATTATGGGACAAGTATAGAACCTCTAAAATTGAAACCAAAACACAATTACGTAGCGCCTTAGTGGACTTTAAACGCAAAGTACTTTGCGAGCACTTGGACACTGACCCCAAAGCTTTCTGGTCATATGTTAGGGAAGTAAATGGGAGTAAACAAACCGTGGCTTGCTTAAGGATTGTAGCAATATAATTCGTGCAGACAGTGAGGGTAAAGCTAACATCCTAAATTCATTCTTCCAAAGCGTTTTCACGAACGATGTTGCCACCGCATATATCCAAGAAACAATGCATACTCAACCCATGGAAAAAAATAACAGTGGACCAACAAGGAATTCTTAAATTGCTTAATGAGATTAAACCCAACAAATCCCCGGGTCCCGAAAATATACCAGCTAGGGTGATAAAACATTAAACTCCAAACATTGCCCCGTACCTTGAATTTATATTTAACAAATCCCTCACAGAGTGCACAGTACCTAATATTTGGAAAACCGCGCAAAAATTCCTATTTTTAAAAGTGGCGACAGGGAGGACCCCAGTAATTACAGACCTATATCTCTCACTTCTATTTGTTGCGAAATCTTAGCGCACATAATTGTCAGTTCAATAATGAGACACCTTGATAGCATTAACTTTTTAAGTGATAAAGAGAGGTAGGCAAGTGGATGCGATCTTTTTAGATTTTCAAAAGGCATTTGATAAGGTTCCCCATGGTAAACTCATTCATAAATTAAAGGTCACGGGTATAAACAAGGGCGCCATAAATTGGGTTAAAGATATTCTTTGAGAGCGGGAGCAGAGGGTAGTCCTTGATGGCGCTAGTTCTAACTGGGGATTGGCACTAAATTATAATAAATGTTCTGTAGTAAATTTCTTTAAAAGATCAACGGGATTTGCTTACAAATTAGCTGGAGGTGACCTAGCAGTAGTTGATACGGTAAAATACCTAGGTGTCACATTCACAAAAGACTTAACTTGGGGGACTCACATACGTAAAGTCTGCGGTCAAGCATATAAAAAATTGGGATTTATTAGACGCATTGTCGGCAAAAGTGAATCGAAGGTCAAAGAGCGTTGTTACCACGCTCTTGTAAGGCCTCATTTAGAATACACATGTAGCGTGTGGGATGTGAGTGAAAAAGGTCTCATTCGGGAAATTGAGAAGGTTCAACGCCGGGCAGCCCGTGTTGTAAACAATTCTTCCGATAAAACGCTAAGTGTCACCGAAATGCTCATGGATTTGGGGTGGGAATCATTGGCTGAGAGACGATTCAATGCAAGATTGAAATTATTAAATAAATTCAGATCCGCATGTTTCAGAACCGAGGTCTCGCAAATTATTCGTACTCCTACATACATTGGTCGCTTGGATAATGCATATAAAATTCGGGAAATAGATGCCAGAACTAGCCGACTCAAGGACTCCTTCTTCCCACGGACAATACGGGATAGCAACTGCAGGGTTATAGATGGCAAAAATTCCACTTGCCACCCTCAGCGTCTAAAAAATAATTAGTTGTATTTAAATGCATGCTCTTCCACTAACCTTATGTGTTTTGCTATAGTGGCCCGTTCTTTCCGAATGACCTCATTCATGTTCTGTTCATCTGTTTTTAAGTCTCCCTCTCAATACCTCGTCCCTCTTTCAGTCCCCCGGGGGAAATTCCTGCTACCTGCAAGGTTGGGTCGCATTCCCTGCCTTTTACAGTCTCCTCGGTGGGTAGAGTGTTACGTGGTGCATGTACAAATGGTCATTCTCTCTCTGGCCCTCAACCTGAGCGGATCTGCCTACTGAGTGCTCCTGATAACCAGTTTGACCCACCAGAGACTACCTGCCTGCCAGCTTGATTCTTGGTGCTTTTGGTTTTAGTGTAGCGTAGTGTCGCGTATACGTTGCTTCGTTTATATAGTTTTCGTTTTGTGTGTGGTTTGTTAACCGTAGTGTGTGGTAGTAGTAATTTATTTAGTGGATTGTGGTGGTTTTTGTCCTTGTCCTTCTACTCTGACTGGTGACCGGTGAGTGCTTTCCTTTTTTTACTATCTTTTTCTTGATTGAGCTAAATTTAACTTAGCCCTCTTAGAAATTTTAGCATACTGTATACAGGTTAGCTTTTGTTGGGAACTCGGTATTTAAATTAGGATGGCTTTATCTAGGTCCCCTGCTGCCATACTCGAAGGCACTGGCGAATGCGCGGCTTTAAGGGCCCGTATAGTCATGCTGGAGAGAATGGTGCGGGAGCTTCGATCTGAGATCGCCGGCCGGAGGGCTCCCCTCAGGAGAGGTGGTGCTCGGGGTGGGAATACGAAAACCCGCCACGCCCAAAGGGACGCACGGACTCGTCCGAATGCTACACGTGGCTGGGCGATTAGAGATCTACCCCATCTCACAAAGAGGGAGTGTCTCATGTCCGTAGGTCGGACGATTGGAGGGTCGTCTCTCGGGGCAAGGGGAAGGTAACGCTGCGGCGAGGATTGGACTCTGCGGAGGCAGATACCATCCCCGTCTCCAACAGGTACCAGGTGCTGTCGAATGATAGCACCAACGTGCCTGCAGCCCCTACCCCTACTCCGAGGGCACTGCCTAGGGTAAGGCATCAGCGGTCGGGAAGGGAGGGAACCATTATATTAGGCAGTCCCAATGTCCGGCGTATAATGAATCCGCTGCGCCGCTGAGTCCAACTGGTGGGAGGTGCTGGATTCTTGCCGTCCTGGTTTATACCAGGCGGCGGGGTACCCCAGGCGACGCTGGCGATGAAGGCGGCCGTCAGTAATACGGACTGCTCCAAACTACGCATTGTGGCTCATGTCGCGACAAACGACGCCTCGGAACGTGGATCTGAAGAGATCCTGCGCTCCTTTAAGGAGATGCACTCGGAGGTGATACGAGTCGAAGCAGAGTTGAAGGTCCCAGTTAAATTAAGTATATGTAGTATTGTGCCGCGTATAGACCGCGGTAGGCTCGTTTGGAGCCGAATTGAGGGTTTAAATCAGAGATTGCTGGGATTTTGCCGGGGAGTCGGAGCGGACTTCGTTGATCTGAGGCCTGTCCTCTCATCGTGTCGGGTACCCCTTAATCGCTCCGGGGTCCATTAAACTGCCGAGGAATCGCAGTTGGTAGCGCGTAGGTTACACGAACACGTTTCGAGGGTTTAGCATAGCTGGTAGGCAAGAGCGTAGGTTATATATTGGGATAAATAAAGTAGAATCCAGCGCTTTTTGTAAATTCATTTCAGGTTATGCCTCTCAAATCCCCAAGAAAAATCAGCTTTAAAGAAACTTGGCTTCATAAAACGTGTAGTGGGGAAATGTAATGAGTAAGTTAAAGAGAGGTGTTATTTTGCTCTAGTTAGACCTCATTTGGAATATGCCGCAAGTATTTGGGATCCTTGGGAAAAAAATTGGCAAAGAGAATTAGATAAAGTCCAGAGAAAATCCGCTAGATTTGTTAAAAATTATTATGACAAGAACACAAGTGTGACAGGTCTCTTAGGGGAATTGGGCTGGGAACCACTTGAAGTTCGGAGAGAACAAGCGAGACTTAGACTTTTAGAGAGGTTCAGGACAAACTATGACACTGAAGTAATTATAATGGCCCCACACTACTTAGGTAGATCAGACCACTAAGATAAAATAAGGGAGATAGATTCCAGTACAGATAGCTGCAAATATTCATTCTTTCCGCGAGCAATCAGAAATCATAATAGTAAGAAACCGAAGTCAGTTAGGAAATATCAAAAACATTGAATTTACAAGTCGGAGCAAAGTGAAACACTGCAAAGCTGTTAGGTATACTTTCAGGTGCATGTGTGTTATTTGGTAGTTTGAGTGTTTGCATGTGTGGGGTGTAAGTGTTCTTGCATCAATGTATGCCATGTTTTTTTTGGATGCATGAATTTGTGGTTCTTCCACCCGTTTTTTTTATTTCTTTTCTACAGGGTTCGTCTGGAAAATTAGTGTACTGATTTTTTCCCGCCGCTCCAGGCGCGCCCAGCACCGCTCTGACGGGCTGCGATTGGAGGGGGGTATGTTGGCAAGCGACGCTGAAAAGTCGCCAGTCGGCTCTGAGCTGTGGTGTAGTGAGGAGCTCTGTTAACGCGAACCTCCAAGCTCGACCCACGTCACGGAACACGATGCCGAAGTTTTTGGAGCAGCGTTATTCCATCAAATTTGCGGTAAAGCTTGGGAAATCGTCTACCGAAACAGTCGGTATGATTAACCAGGCTTACGGAGAGTCAGCCATGTCCAGAAACATGATATTTCGGTGGCACAAGATGTTCGTGGAGGGCAGAGAAGAGGTCGACGACGAACCACGGCCTGGACGCCCATCAACGACACTCACCGACGAAAATGTGCGAAAAGTTCGCGATGTACTGAACTCTGATCGTCGTCTTAGTGTTCGGATGATAGCAGAGCAGTGTAATGTGCCAAAAACAATAGCACACGAGTCGCCCGCGTCCGGCCAGCGATCAAAAACATCTGGCGGCTGCATCACGACAATGCGCCGTCTCACACCGCGCTTGTCGTGTCGGACTTCTTGGCCAAGCACGGCGTGGCGACGCTGCCGCACCCGCCCTACAGCCCGGACTTGGCACGAAGGGCCGTCCAAGAGGCCGTGACGACGTGTCTTCGAGAGGTTCCCGATGTTGCCTTCGCGGGAGCGTTCCAGGAATGGGAACGCCGCTGGAACAAGTGTATCGACTCACAAGGGTCCTATTTTGAGTAATATTAGCTTAAGATATGTAAAAGTGTAATACATTTTTTTTCCTGAGTGTACACTTATTTTCCGGACGAACCCTGTAAATTACGGGTGGTGACCCAACACCCCCCGCTACACGCCCTTGCAGCGGCTTGCGGGGTATTATGTAGATGTAGATGAAGTATGGTGAAGCTAGAAAGGCTTTACGTTCTGTCAAAATGCTTCAACCAGAAGCAATAATCCAAGAAACTGCGGGAGACGCCGCGACAGTAGCTTTGGACGGAGTCATCCGCCATATTCATTACATTTGGGACACTGTCAGAAAAAATAGTGTGTTTGAATATTGTGATTCTTTTGTTATATCCTTGCATTGATATGCCATGAATTTCGAACTCCCCCAATTAAAAAAACTAAATTACAATGTAATTAAAATTCAACATGCCATTAACCACGTCCATAGATAGTTTACAATAAGGAATATGAGTTAATTGCACGGCCAATAATTAATTGAACTTTCCCCTTTCTTACTTTCCATTTCCGTCTTGGTATAGTGGAGGTCCATCGAATAAGTGGGCGGGGTTAATTCTAACTCCCTCCTGTAGATTTGTCAATGTGTAATTTTAATAATTTGATTAAACATATAAACACCTGTTTTTTCCTATAGTTAATGTTGGAAGGTTAGATAACAAAATTAAACGCATATAAAACTTGAAATAAATATTATTTTTCCGATAAATTTCCGTTGAAAATCGTATTCCGCGGGTAATGTCATTTTTATGATTATCTCGGCCATCTGTGATCGTAGTTAATGGCCATGGTGGATTTAATTGCATTATAATTTAAACAAATAATGTTTTGAGTCACAATGACGGATTCATAATAGCCACAACACATGACTGAACCTTAAAATAAGAAACAGATTTTCATGTCAGTTTCATTAAGTCGTCCAATGATTGTTGGAGAAATAAAATGCTTTGTCGGGGGATGGACAGATTAAGAAAAAAAGAAAAATATACGGTGTATCAATAAATCGAATTTAATGTGGACGCAAGCCTCCCGACACAATGACCTCCCCTGCGCAACTCAGAATGAAGTTAGTTATCCATCGCGGACATAGTTTGGAAATTTTTCATCGCACTTAAGTGAACTAAAAAGAAAACATTCCCTCCCATTCCTCCCGAAGCATTAAGGGTGACCATAATGAATGGATCCCAGTCCACCTGCGCTGATTTTGAACTATGCGTCCGTGAGAGTGCACTCCTTACACACGAAAATAAACCTATTACGCTTTTAGTGGTGTCGGGGGTCCGAAATATCCGCGCCAAAATCTTCCCCCCTCCCCCCTTTCACCCCACCCCCCTCCCTCCCTCTCCTCCCCCACACCTCCCTCCTCCTTCCCCGGGACCCCCCCTTCCGACCCCCCGCGCACCAGCGTCGCCCCCGCCTCGCTTCATCCCCTCGGCCTCATCCCTCATACCGTAATTATTGTCCAAGGCGAAGCCGTCTTATCCCCCCGCGAGGGGAAACTCCGTACATAAGTCTGCGGTCCCGGAGAGCCAAAAGGGGGGGGGAGACCCACCCGGCCGTAGTAGAACACATCTAGATAGGAGCGCAGCAGAGGGTCGAGCCAATCCCCACCCCCCGCTCGACTCCTACCCCCTTTCCACCGCCCCCCAACCGGCACACTACATCACGCCCCCACCGGGGAGGGTGTTCCACCGGAATAGCAGTCTTGAGAAAATTCGACGGAAGTAGGATTTTGGACTTGGGGGAGGGAGGAAGAGAGATGGAGGGCGGGGGGGAGTGTGCGGTTAACGGGCTGGCGATGTACCCGGGGAAGCGCTTTTGGGAGGGGGTGAGGAGTTGGTCAGTGTGGTCGTGGCGCGTATCCCCTCCGCTCCGCCGTCGAAAGGGCGCTCCCGTCCACATACAAGGAGGAGGCGGTGACCGCCTCCCTCAGCCACAGGGAAGAGAGGGCGCGCGGGGGGCGTGCGGGGCTTAGCTTGGGTCTGGGGGCTAATGCCTTCGGTTTTGTCCTCCCGGCCAAGGGGAGGGGCAGGAAATCTTGCCCACACTTCTGCGCCATAAGAGATATTTAGTGCCTTTGGGGGGGAGGGGGGCAGAGGGCGGAAGCGGACGGTGCGAGCCTCGTACGAGCCAGTCATAAATACGAGCAAGAAATGCTGCCGGGATCTAATCTAAGGAAATTTAATATATATATTTTGAGATGATTAAATTGTTTTTCTTCGCGTCCATTCATCGCGCTCAACACATTTCCGTGCTTACGCTTCATCATGGGGGTGCATTTGAAGTTCTAATCAAACCCCATTCCTTCTGATACTTATATTTTAGCTGATCTACATGTACATAATGCCCTGCAAGCCGCCGCAAGGGCGTGTGGGTTGTTTTTAGGACACCAGCCGAAAAACAGGATGTAAGCAGGTGGAAAACATGAAAAGCATACCAATCCACACCCATAGAGACGTATGCATACATTTTCATGCAAAACCCATATTTGTTTACATACATGTAAATACATATACCAGGAGCGAGCATACACACGCGCTTGCACCTACAGATGCACTGGACGTTTACGCTGCGTTTGATCTTGTCCTCGCTTCTAATTCAAATGTCTTCACTACTTCTATTATTACTTTGGTGTCTTGTAATTGTGATTCCTGTTTGTCCGAGGAAAGAACCAATATTTATATCCATCCGTACATGAAGTCTATCACCCTTATCTTACCTTTGTGGTCTGACCTACCTAAATAGTGTATGGCCATAATCTACATCTACATAATACCCCGCAAGCCACTGCAAGGGCGTGTGGAGGGGGGTGTTAGGTCACCACCCGTAAATAGAAGCAATACCGCATGCAAAATCAACAACATGGAAAACTACACCCACAGCGGGGCACACACTTACGCAAAAATCCCTTCATCCAACACTCACGCAAACACATATACCGCAAACAAACAAAAAACTGCACCCCAGGATGCAGCACGAAAGCCATCCAACAACGCGCGAGCCAGAACATAACAAGCAAGAATGCGAAACTCCACCACAACATGAACATGCAATACAAAACGCTCTCCCCCTCAAGGAGACAGTGAAAGGCAGGGAATGCGATCCAACGTTGCAGGTAGCAGGAATTTCCCCCCGCGGAGAGGGATGATGGACTGAAAGGGAAACTTAAAAACAGATGAACAGAACACGAATGAGGTCATTCGGAAAGAATGGGTTATTATAACAAAACACACGTGGTTAGTGGAAGAGCATGCATTTAAGTCGAACTAATTATTTTTTAGACGCTGAGGGTGGCAAGTGGAATTTTGGATATCTATTGCCCTGCAATTGCTATCTCGTATTGTCCGAGGGAAGAAGGAGTCCTTGAGTCTGCTATTTATGGCATCTATTTCCCGAATTTTATATACATGATCCAAGCGACCAATGTATGTAGGAGCGCGAATAATATTACGCTAGTGATCTCCTCGATACCCCTCCCCTACCATTCCTGTGTCATTCTCTTTAACATGTGTTTTCATCCCTTTTCCTTATATCTGTATCCATGGGAAGGATATGTGCGAGCCATTTGGCGGGTTTTGGTTTTTGTGCATGTATATATGTATACATATATGTTCATACATGTGAGTGTGCGTGCTAATACGGATATATTAATACGCAATAGCACATCAAACACTTCCTAATATGTATACACACGCATAAATGCATGAAAATCTGGTGCCCTAACACCCGTACCACACTCCCTCTTGTCGGCTTGCATTTTGTAGATGTAGATGGATGAAATACAGACATGGCTTTACAATCGCAACTCATAATTATGCGGCCGTCCGAGATAGAATTTAAAGAGATATTGGGTTTGGCTTATTGAATCCTTATCTTTGATCGATATTCGTGGGTCCTACATTCACTCGTCGGGGAGAAGATTGTATTTGAGATATCTCCTCTCAATCTTTAGCCGACAGGCAACTACAGGGATTTATAATCGGTCCTCCAGAAACCTTACTGGCACTTTTCTTTTGCTTCGTTTTATTTTCTCTCCTTTTTAGCCCAAACGTTTAATTCATCTATCACTTATTTCTGATAGTTCTTGTGACTGTAAGTTCCATTGCCATGGATTATTGCCCTTTTCCCTTCTTAATCTCCATGACACGTCTTAGTGTGGCGGTGGTCTATCGTATAATTGGTTGGGATTCGTTCTTATTTCATCCATTTTCGAACACCCGAGAGATCCTTGGTAGTAGATCAAATAGACACGTGTGGAACTACGTTTTCGCTAGAATGGGTATGGATTTTCACTGCTTTTCAGTGTTTCTCCCAAATTCTTCCAATATTGTCGTTACAACGCTACGTTGTCCATAACAACGCAAACCTAGCTGCTTTGCGTTGTGTGGGGTGAAAGGCCGGGTGACCTCCTCCTCGCCAGAAGAGCTTTCTTGACCCCCTCATCGCCAAATCCAGGCCGCGAGTCCGCCACCCGTGGAGGGGAGCCCCTCATCCATCCATCTTCCTCTCTCGCTCTTTCGAGGTTCGCGCCCAAGTAATCCTTCACGGAGTCCCGAGTAATCGCCAGAGTAATCCAAGGGGCACCCGCGCCTCAGGAGCCGAGGGGTGATACATCACGTGGATAACTATCTCGAGCACACGCCGGAGTGTTAAAAATCTCTATCCACGTATTAGCGTAGAATCACGGGGTCTCATTCGAAAGTGCATTTCCGTGTCTAATTTTCATTCATTTTATACTATTAAACATTAATCTATCTATGATAAATGACTTGAGAACATTCCCGCTTATTACTTCAAACCCCTCGTTCGCACTGATCGGGTTGATGCTAATTTCACGCATTTGCGATAACTCAAAAAGTCTTCAAAATTTCGTCTGAAATTTGCTTACTTTATTAATTCAGGATGGAGTCGACAAAACATTGTGATTTCCGTGAAAATGTGTACATACGTATATGCGATACCTATAACATTCTTCAAATCTCTCGGAAAAGGAAATTTGTATTCGATTAATCGATTGTTCCATATAATCCTAATGCACAGTGATACTTAGTTTTTCTTTTGTCTCGAAATGAACGCAGGCAACATCGCAATAAAGGGAATAGCTCAGGTCTCCATGAGCTCATTGAAAATGGTTCAACATTTTATGCGTAGATCGGTTGGGCTTACATAGATTTCCACAGCGATCCGTGACAATCGGATCAATTTTAAAGAAGAGAGCCCCTATGATGAGGCGGGCGAGCAGTGGGCCAACGGTGAAGTACGGTAGGTCCATATAATTAGACATGGGCGGAATATCTGAGAAGATTCACGAACTTTCTGGAGGACTACCTGGAGGAGATAAATCGCAGAGGAACACCTTGAGGGAGTCGTATTCATAAAGCAAGAGAGGATGAGGCGGGGTGGAGGGGATAAGAAGGCGAGGACTACACCTGGGGCCCGTTTCTCTAAGCTGCGACTGAGTTCGCAACTCCTCGTAGTTCGTATAGAATCTTTTAATGACTAAAAATCTGTTTCGGCACTTGTCACTAATGACTTTCCCAGAGAATTAGTATGCATTATCTTAGTATTGTATTTCGGACTATTCGTGTAAATTTACTCTTGGAAACCAAATTTAAGGGGATCGAGATGGTGCGGGGGCTAACGTACTGGCTTCCCACCCTGAGGGCGCGGGTTCAAATCCCGGCGGTTTTGAATATTTTTCAGAGGTATCTCGATCCCTACTTGAGGTGCTTTGTGGAGGGCACTTTGAGTGAGTCCGCCGTCCGTCGGATGGGACGTTAAACCGCGGACCCCTTGGCGCCTTTCGTAAAGAGTAG
Source organism: Hetaerina americana (assembly GCF_022747635.1). Taxonomy (NCBI): domain Eukaryota; kingdom Metazoa; phylum Arthropoda; class Insecta; order Odonata; family Calopterygidae; genus Hetaerina; species Hetaerina americana. Next base: position 73,915,719 of record NW_027287538.1, on the reverse strand, counting down.
GCTAATGCCGACGCCGGGTTTCTCTCCACCCTTTATCCTTTCCTGTCCATCCCCTATGGCGCAAATGACCTTAGCTGTCGATCGCCTCCCCTAAAAACTACTACTACCAAATTTAAGATAATAAACCGTTTGGATTGGATGGTATAAAACAAGAGCGATAGGTGTCACTACTGGTCGCATGTAGTTACTCGCTCTTCCCTTACACGATTCGGCATAGCAGTAAGAAAATCAGACGAGACTAAATAATTTCAAAATTCAAAAATCTAAATTTCAAACACTCTCCGAAAACTCCTACAATTCCCAGATAAATATAGAAAGAAATGTTGGTGTTCGAGTGCACTTATGTAAACTCAAATGTAAATATGTATTTATATTTACGTGCGAATAAATGCTCATGAATAATTGGCTAATATTCTAACATCCCCGCCGCACGCCATTTTGACATTCTGAAGAGCATTTTGCTAACGTAGATGTAATTAACTGGTATTCCAGCCACGAGAGGCGCATTCATCGCAATGAGATGTGCCTATAAAAGTATGAAGATCCGGAAAAAATTAGTTACAATATGACAAAATAAACAAAAGGGCAGGCGCGGTTGAGGGTGTCGTTTCTGAAACCAATTCTTTCGACACGGAAGGGTCGCAAAAGAATAATTCGTAATAAGGAGCTGGCGTTCGATTTAAATGAGACACTCCCATCACTCATCCCATATTGTTATCCAGTTTCTCACATTCGGATGACACTGAAGCGAGTCATTGGAGGAGACGTGAGTCAACGGTCGCGGGTGAGCGTCCTGGTGTGATTCGCAGCGCATGCCATCATGGACTTCCCACCCTCGTCCCATCTCATCGGCATATTCACCTCATCGTCCGCCCCCTCCTCACCGAGGGCAATGGAGCCGAAACAGCTGATTCCGATTTCGCGGCCGGACCTCGTCCACTATTCCTTGGCATCGCCTTTTTGCGAGGACCCTTTGGGGCGATTCCTCTCACCCGTCTCCCGGCGCCGTGTCGCTAGAGAAGCCGTGAAGCACCTCCCAAAGCATTCCCCTCAACAACCCACATCGGTCACAAGCACGCTATTAATTCCGGGAGCAGGGCAGGCAATAATACTTCGAGACGAGTCGTCCCAAGTGCCCCCGTTTATTGCCCATTGGGGGAAGGGGGGGGAGGGGAGCGTGCGTCACGGCCCCCCTCCCGCTCCCTTCCTACTCGGTGTTGTCACGGCTCGTCATGAATCATGAAACAAGTATTAATTGCGTCCCCAGAAATGGGTGACGGTCTCGGAAAATGAATCCTTTCCTCGCGAAAGCAATGCCTCTCCATACACGGCCCTGTTCCTCTCGTTCCGCGCGTGCATGTTTGCAAAAGAGGTGTTCCGTAAATTTTCCCCAAATTCTTATCCACCCTAGAGCCACTTCCCTTGTCCTCCGCCCCCCACTTCTTCCATCCCTAGTAGTCATACAAAACTCCCTCTGGGTCGTAAATTATTCTTTATTCCCTTAATCTCTCTGCGGAACCTATTTCCTTAGTCAGTCGTTTTGACGTTCCGCGATGCCAAAGTTTCTTAATTAAAAAAATAAATTATTCATCCGCCCAACCCCCCTCGTACATTCCCTCTCCCCAACATTTAGCCAGAGCAACCCTCACCCGTCGGAGGTCCGTTCCTCCCCATATCATTGTCCTCCTCCGCCCCCTCTCTCTCTTAAGTCATACACTATTAAATGGATTCCTTCCCTTCGGTCTCATCCCCCTTCCGCCTCCACCCCCATCCCCCCACCCGAGCAACCTTGCTTTACCCTACACCCCCCCGAACGGTTTCCCCCCGTGCCCCCCCCCCGTCCCATCGCCATAATTCTCATTAACGTGCCCCTTTTCGCCGCGCCACTCTCCATTCTCCCCTATCTTCCCATCTTTCGGGGACCCATCCACGAAAAACCGATCTGATTTCACATACCAAAACAATTAGCAGCGCTCGGGATTCAATCAAGGGGCCTCTTCGGAGCGCTCCCCCCTCCTCCCCGACCCCCTCCCTTCCTCTCTCCGGGAATGGCCGGGATGAGAGTAGATAAGCGATTGCGGGCGAAGAACACACTCACTCACTCACACCACACAGTGCAGTCTCTTTCGACTCTTCCCCCTCCCACCCCCGGGGGCTGCTTCCCCCCGCCCCGCCCCCTCCTGGCTCTGTGCGCGCTACGAGGCCGCCGAGGACAGAGTTGTTGTGCGGGGGGGGCGCCGTAGGGAAAGGAGTTCGTGGGAGTGGTGGATGGGATCGCAAGAAAATGGTTAGATTTGCCGCCTTAGGTTTGGGTGGGTTCGAGAGCGTATGCTCCCCTGCGAATGGACCCCCCCCTCACCGCGCCTTCCAGGGTGTCTTCTCCCGATTGCGCCCGGATTATACAAGTATTCCCGCGGTCGCCATGGCGTCAGTAACCGCGCCAGCCCGTGTAATCATGCATGGAAACCGCTCCTTGCCAGACGCCTTGTGATGGCAAAATCAGCACAATTAGAAACAGTTTGGTGTACGAGCTCTCCCCCTTTTGAATATTTCATCAATATTCGACACGTTTCGTTCTCAGAAAAATCATCTCGGATATCCCTGATAGTTAAATATATCGACGGAAAACCTTACCAATGACCCAAACGCGTAGATTATTTACTTATCTGGAGGGTAAACGTGTGAAGTAGGCTTGATTCACGAGTCGAACTTAAATTTCCGGACAATGGGCCGAGTTTAAGTGATGGCAAAGTCAAGTGTTGTGTTTCTCAATCTTATCGTCAATGCTACTAATGCTCTCTGTACGATTTTCAGCGCGGGGAAATATGCATCCGATGCTTACGAGAAGCACTTAACCAATAAAAGTTGTACCCAATTAATTACACAATATGGTTTATGTTAAATTCACTCCAATTTGGGATTAAAACTGCATGAATTTCTCTCGGTAACCTTAAGACGAAAGAACATGTCTTACTCCCAACATTAAACTCTATTGTTTTCAAGTATGTACAGGATTTCTTTTTGCTGCGCGACTTTCTTTCTTTGTTTACTTATTTTCACTTTTTCAATTCATGGTTTTGATTTTCAGGTTTGTTATTACCCAAACTAGTTGGTTACCTTTGGCGTTGTTTCCCTGGAACATATTTCCCCGGACAACTCCACCTCCGTCATCATTCTTTCAAACGATTCCCTTTGACTATTTCCCTCAGATGCGCCTTGTCATATGGCGCGCTTGAAAATATATTCCAAGACCAAACTATTACAACTCAAAAACTACAGTATTTCGGCGAGAAGTCACGTGTTTACAATTTTTTCAAGGAATATTTACCATCTTTAAGTTTTGCGTTTCAACATTGACAAGCTATGTTACAATGTTCTCGTTCATCGAAATCCGCGTCGAATAAAAAATGAGCGAGTCACGAGGGCCTGCGCCGAATGACCCCCTCATGAATGTGGGTGTCCCTGTCGTAAATAAAGCTCACGTGGTGCTCATCAATAAGAGCTTCCGCAGCCCGTTGGAAACGTCTTTCCTAGTTACCGATGATATCACGGCTAATAAAAAAATCCCGCTGAGATACACGAAGGGAATATTTATTCAGCCCAATTCATGGTATTCACTTCACAGCCTCCGCCTTTGATGGATCCGCCAGTTCAATTTATGGACGGAAACTCCACTCAACGCATCCATTAACAGAATTCCTTCCAAGCGGAAAGTCTATGCGATACACACCATTTGGTGGTGAATCTCGTATTAAATGGATGACTCATTGCGTATATAATTTTCCACCAAGGTTTCATGTATACTTAAAATTAGACTCACTTAGTCATTCTGAAATAAAAACTATATTTGGTATCATTTCTTCCATGGATAACGATTAACTGCGATTTTTATTATCCCTTCAGCAACAATCAATTCACACTGACACTGACATATCTGTATTGATTTTAGATTTTGATATATCCAATGCAATAAACGTTCAGATAACCCGATGTGTCTATAAATCCTTTCAAAGCGTGTAGTTTTAAAGATGATGTCTTAGGTCTGCTGCGAAGACGAAGCAGGAGAACTTTGGGTAAAACTTAAAATATTGAATTTAATCGCGAAAACGGCTGGCGAAAATAACACAACGTGAGGAATAAAACAGCCTCGTATTAGGAAATCAAGTGAGGCTTTTTGAAAATAATTTGAAAGTAAAAGTGCAGCAGAAATTAGAGTTAAGTAAAATAAGATTGACGGGACGAATGGAGATACTTCAACGGAGCTGCGAGTGGGGAACAATTCATCGGGAGAGCGAAATGAGATGAGCGGGGAACATTGGGAGTTTAAAAGTGGACGAATATTATGTTGGGGATCCTATGAGAGTTTTAATTGAATGATTCACATAAAGTGTAGGCACCTGGAAGGTATCAAAATCCACAATACTTGATCTTGTACAGAGTTAATTCATCAATTCAGTACTGAATGAAACTGTGTGTTCAGAAACGATAGCTGAGTATAGTAACCTCCGTATGCAAGTCAACATCATAGATGTAATAGTGATTAAAGGTACTTGGGATTACTTCACTATAAACCATTATATTCTCGTGCTTTTGCAAGCACTTTATTTTGACTATACTTTGTTTATCTTAATTATTTCCTTCGTCAGTACTCCATAATTTTCATCAGTCATCGTGCCGTTCAATAAATCAGTTCCCAAACATTCTCCCATTCGTCGTGAACTTTGGCGATTAGTGGTCCTAGAAAACTTCTCAAGGGGGACGGGTCGTTTCCATAAAGAAGCAAGAACAATTTTCATAATTTTGGAATCATGAGTCATTTGCAACTCATGGCACTCTTTTCGAGACACAAAACACAACTTGCTGCGTGTCATTTTATGATGAGACGATAGAAAATATTCAAAATTACTTTTGGACCTATATTTACGTACTTTAAATTTTAATATAGCCAAAAATGACGTCCAAGGGGGTAGCCTCGGCCCCCTGTACATGTGTGTTGTACCCCCTCTGTATCTGCCCCGCCTTCGGCATTCCACCACCTTCTCCTTTCATTTTATTTTCCTTCTAGAATTTGCCATAACCTTCTTCCCCCACCTTCGTAGTTGGCTTCGTAGTTTCCCCTTCGCGGCAAACATTTGATTCCCTCAATTGGTCTTTATTTGTGCTTTTGGAAAAACATAACTCCGCGGTCGTCCTCTCTCCTCAAAGGTTACCTTTGGAGGTATAGCGTCAACAACGTGCGAAACCTTGAATTTCTTTATGTGAGGTGTGTTTAATAAATAAAAGGAATTAGAGTTATTTGTGAAGAATATCATTTATTCGTCTACGTCAATGTTATTTCCTTCAAAGTGGTCCCCATTAGATATTACTATACACTTGTAGGTCAGTGCTTTTCCCAATTCTCCAAACACTTCTGGAACTCGATCTTTGGCATACGAGCTTTTATCTCTCTCAGCGATGCGTTTTTAATCTCATCCATGCTTGTAAAATGACGACGGCCCTTCAAGATCCTCTTTAATTTTGGGGAACAGAAAAAAAGAGTCACACGGGGCCCTATTTGGCGAATATAGAGGCTAGGACACCTGGCGCTGATTTTGGCCAAAATAATTCACGAAAAAGCAGTGATCAGTGTCAGTGCATTATCATGGTGGTGCGAAAGCCATGAATTATTTCGTCACAAATACGGATTGTTTTTTCCGTATCCCTTCACGCAAGCGGCGTTGAACTTGGAAGTACTACTCTTAATTGACCGCTTGACCTTGTGGCACGAACTCATGGTGCGCTATTCCATGCACCAAGCACAATGCAAAACTATTACGAAATTCCCGTTACTTTTTGAGCACCTCGCATGCATAAATTATTTGAAATATAACTTTTTACTTCAATGGCCTTGCTTACCAATAAATGAACCGCCCCTTGATGTCCTCATTGACGAAACCACGCCCGTCGGCGCTTGTGTGACACCGACTAGGCATTAGAAGTAAGGGTTGAAATCGCTGGCCTCCTTGGGTCATTTTCCCAGTTGGAAGCACTTGGGGCTGCAACGGGAGAATTCGAGGGGAGAGAAAATGGGGAGGGAAGGAAACCTTGGCTCAGTCTCTCGGTTAAAGGTCCAGATTAATGCACAGTTTGCACAGTTCCAATGCAACGGTCGGCCTGTTGACTTGCAAATGCTCGAGGCTTTGAGCCACCCATTGAGAGCCGGGAAGTCGCCATTGCGGGAAACGGCTGTCCGTCCAGCGATGGCTGGGGAATTGTCGACGACCACAGCGTCCAAGCTTGACCGTTCGCCGAAGGGTGAAATCGTTCGAAAAGACGTGGAAATGCGTGCGCAAACGCCTCCGGGTCTCGCCAGCAACGCTCTCGGATAATATTAATCCTTTGGATGGTGAGCGGTGGGAGAGCAATAAGTCGGGAAGACCCCAAATCGGTCGGGGAATTCACCCCGGCCGAAAGGAGTATTGGGGATTGAAGGTGGGGGTGAGTGTGTTATACTGTTTGCGGGGGTAACTCCGTCCCCCAGGAAGCCATGAATCCTCCTCCTCCCCCTCGATTTCCCGTCATCCCTCTTCCACCCCTCGCCCCTCGAACCCCTCCTTCCACGTCACCGTAACGCACCGCTTCCATCTTCCCTCCGCCATATTTCAACCAACCCCCCGCGGCTAGTTCGCCATCCGACCGAATCACACACACACACACCACCCTTCCTCCCCACACCCCTGCTCCCCCACCTCCTCCGCCGGCGGCGGGGACTCCATAAAACGTGGCGGCATCAAAGTGTCCGTTCGGGAGAGTGCGGCCGTGGAGGAGGCGGGGAGGATGGCGGGTCGCACTCGGAGGGCCGCCCGGCGTATGCTTGCGGCGAAGATTGGATGTCGCAAAAAGTGCAGGGCCGGCTCCTGTGTTTTCGGCGGAGAGAGGTGGAGCTCCCGAAATATTCCAAAGGGCGCGGCACAAAAGGATGGCGCGTCCCCGGGACACGACGCGCAGGAGAGGTGCGTCGTCCGTGAATGAATGCGCGCGTGGCTTCGGAGTTGACGCACCCCCCCCCTCCCCCCCCCGCCCGGCCAAAGGGACAGAGAGGGAGAGACTCTCGCGGTGGAATTCTATGTAGTTCTTTAGTCCTTTTCCATTTTCCTCCCATTCTTCTCGGCTCGCAGAGAGAGAGAGAGAAAGGAGTTAGCGTCCAGCTGTTAAATTTACTTTTTACGTATGTTTGACTTAGATTTTAAAATGGTTTCCCAGTTACCCGTGCTTGCGTGCGGACGAACCTTAATGCCAATATCGTGTACCAAAATTTTCACTCTCATTTTGTTATTCCTGATTAATATTTTTGTCATCAGACGAATTGCCTTTTGGCTTCGCTTTGTCGGTTTTGGAAAAGTAAAGAAGTAGACTGAACTTGAAAGAGTTGCGACACATACGATATTTGATGATACTCAAACTTTGAGTACTTCTCCTGATAGTCTTAATTTTTTTCAATAAAAAAAATTAATATCTTAGTCTAAAATCGAGGTAATATTTCCATTTCCGATACCCCCATTAAATTTGCGATATTAATAGTCATTTGTTTAAACATTGGGTGACAGAGATCATATTGACGAATCGAGGAAAACTTTGATCCTTCATGAGTGTGGTTTTAAAGTATGAATAAAGTGAAGGAATTACCTTCGGGAATAACAGTAGTACAAGTAATTTAAATGACATTACGTGGTATTTCAGGGAGTAGGGCGTTGGGCTATTGACCGTTGGGCCTGGGTTTGATTCCCGGGGACACCTCGGGGCCCTTTTTCTTTCTTCACGCAAAAAATTCCACTCAAGCTGTTTGATTTTTTTCGGATGCCAGATGTTCCCGGGGGAGAGGCGTTGGCGACACAGGGAAAGGAAATGAACCCCCTTATTACCTTGCTAATGCGTGAATTGCAAACGCCTTTGAGCTCCAGCCTCATCTATCAATCAGGTCTCCGGGTCGATGCATGTGGTTAGTTTTTAAGCAAACAAAGAATTTTTGTGCAAATTAACAGGATAATAAATATTGCTTACGTCTAATATTGTTTACAACATTAAGTCTGAATCATACATCAGTATATATAGTGTACACATCAGAATCTGGATAGGTCCCAATCAGCTTTTTACTTTAGTTTGACATTTCTTTATGGACGCATTTATATTTCACCCGATCCGAGGGTGCATTTTTCGCTTGGGGCTGATAAAATGTATCCGGAGTTACCGTGTGCAGTTGCGTATACAGTAGTTTCAATATGTAAGGCTAAAATTTTGCGCTATAAATATACGAATATATATATAATATATACACACTAATATCAAATGGAGAAGGTGAAATGGACAGAGAAGAAAACAAACGAGGAAGTACTTGGTATGGTGGGCGAAGAGAGGGGTTTGTTGGGAGCAATCCTATGGAGGCAGGAAAAGTGGCTGAAGGGGGTATTGACCGGCAGCGGGATGTTGAAGACTGTAATAGAGGGGAGAATGTTAGGCAAACGAGGAAAGGGAAGGAATAGGATAGGGATGTTGGACGGGATGAAGGGAGGAAGAAGGTACTCAGAGCTGAAGAGGGACCTGATGTAGAGTAGGATGTTGCGTTTTGCTAGGGGCCACAAATTATTTAATTAGTAATTACGTCCATCCAAAAACCTACCTTAACCGGTAGATTACCTAATAATAATCATCATTTTTAAGGGTAAAAATCATTCGGGATCCCGGGGTAGGCTAATAATTTTTACACTTTGAAATTTCTGCATTTTAATGCATTGTAGCGGATGACTGGAGTCCAAAGTGACAGTGATGGCATCTCATGCAGTTCTTTGCTTTATTAAGGGATTAAAATATAAGAAATTCGTATTCCATTTATTCTATTAAGAATATGGTATTTCGATGATGAGAGGAAAATAATTCATTTAATATGCCCACTTTGAGATGTTAGCTTTGAGTTACCAAAATAAGTAATATGGAGCATGGCGGACATCTAGGATTCTCATGAATAGAAAACTAAATTCAAAATACGAGACATGTAGGAAAACAAGATTTTTTTCGGTGATAAATAGAGGGTTTTAATAATAATGTTTTCCCTGCACCAGTTTCATCTTTAGCTGCATTCTAATTGGGCTCATTATGGAAAATTTTCGTATTGGATGGAAATATACTTTGAAAATAACTGTTTATATTTCTAATGGAAAAGGTCTATCCGTTTCGTGCTAATCTTGTTGGCATTTTTTGGGAAAAATGTTTTTATAATTTTCACCTGTCATCGCTCCCCGAGCGGTTGTTTTCACAAAGCCCCGACTCGTTTCGCTTTCAAGGTCCGAAAATCCCGTCGCCGCAGAGGAGATGCAGTCAGTCAGCCGGCCGGCCGGCCCGCTCCCCCTCCGTCGGTGGATTCCCCTCTCTCCGCGGGAGGGGTGGGGGAGGGAAGGGGATGGAATGGGGAGAGAGGGGGAGAAGAGAACAAGGGAGGGGGGCGACGAGAGTGCCGGGCGCACGGCATGAATGAAACGGCGGGGATATTAATTTGAATGAACATCAAAGAGTCGGAGGAACCCTAGGGTTATTGCACTGACGGACTCGGAGACAATTTGCTTAAATGAACTCGCATAAAAGTGCCCTCGTCGGTGGCGATAGGCAGTACTGCGGTGCGGATAGCGTTGCTCTCCAGTGTTGATGCCGGTAAATTCTTATTTTCTCCTCATTGTACGACACAAAAGGATTTCAATTATGCACGTAGTGGGAATTCATTCTCCTTTCGGTGCGGATGAGATCCTGAAACCTCTCCAGAAACGCGCAGGAAAAAAAATACAGCGGCATACCATTATAGCGACGGGAATAGTCCCGCCAGAAAACATTGCAATTAAGCTAACTTCAACTAATGTTGAGAATTCGTGCGGAATAATTCTATTATTCGAGTTTTTTTTAAATTCATTTCTGGACCCCATAACGACGTCGGTAAGTTTTATGCTCTGTATGAAGAAGCCATTTTCAATGTACGACGAGTTATGAATTGTTGGGCGAAATGGTAATTATTCTCCAAGCTTCAAATTTCAACCAAATTTTATTTATATAGCCTAGATCCCTTTCCCCTGAACTCAAACCTGAAATACCCGGCGGGAAGTAAACATCCAGGATTAGAACGCATTGAAGCGAACTTCAAAATTGTTGATTTTGCAAAATCTGCTGAGAATGGTTCTTCAATGCCGAATTTCATTGAATGCATTTCTCTTGCTTATTAAGACTTTGGAGTTATATTTTGGGCAATGTGTGTGGTGTCTGATGAAACCATTTTTTCAAAGTAAAAGGAGTTGTAAATTTTTTACTGAATATCAATAATTTTTTTATGAATTTTTTCACTTCTCATAGCACCTTGACTTTTCAGATCCCTCAAAACCCGAGCGTGTAGTGCTCGACGCCGGGAAACGAGGACCGATCCCCGGCCTCTCGTTATTCGCCTCCTTCAATGCCATGCGTCCAACCGCAGCTCACACATCCGATGTGGGGATTTGAACCCACGACACTCTGGATGGAGTCCCCCGGTCGAGGGGCATCGGCGACCAATCTGAACGGGACCGCGTGGACTCCCTGACATAACAAAATTACGCCATGAATATTTATTACCACTGGAGCGCTCCTCTCGGGATAGGCGAGGGGCCATGGAGGGCCCCCCATCACCGCGGTGCCTCCGATCGCCGTCAATGGACTTTCCGAAGCACCTGACGCTGATTAGATTTTTTTATGCTCGGAGATATGAGCGGAGCGGATATATCTTCCCACGGAGGAAACGCTCCGGATTCGCGCTCGCAACATCCTTTGGATGATGAAATGAGTTGTCCAGTTTAGCGGCGCGTGTGGCCCGTTCGTAAATTCTTTGCCGTTCCGCCCAAAGGCAAGGTCATCAACATTATTATTCCAGCTTCCCGAGCAAGTACGACCAATAATCCCCCTTTTGTCCGTCCGCCGGTGATATGATAAATGTTTTCCAGGATAACTCTTCCCTCCTCCGGAAGATGGGAGCACTTAATTTAGCCGGAACAATCAATTATTCAGCGTCATTGCGGTTGCTGAGGAGGGAGGGGGCGGGGGGCAATCGCGCAACTTGGGTCGTCCGGCGAGCGTGTTTTGCGGTCGGCCCTCGGGCAAGGTGGCTCTGGGGGAGGAGTGGCCTCGGGGGCGCCCCGCCCGCCTTTTGTTCCCGTTTTATGGCACGCTAGTTTTTAGCGCACTCCTTTGTCGAGGACGCCGGTGTGGAATTGGTCCTCGTGCTCGTGGCCTCGCTAATCCGGCAACAGGGCCGCGAGGGGCGTTCACGAGAGGTCCTGAGCATTTTCGTAGAGACTTTGGTGCGGAGAGGGATGGTGCAGAAGGTGGGCGGGAGAGTCCTTCTTCCATCAGACACACCCACACCCCCACAAACGTATCCCAAACCCTCCGAGGAACATCCCTCCCTCGCACGCTCTCCCCCTAACGGCCATCATAAACGCAATTACAATCTTGAGCCGAGGGGTGGATGAAGGGAGAGTATGCAGGGAATGGCACAAGGGGAGTGTGCGGGGTTAAAGCCGGCATCCAGTCCATCGCCACGCCCCCCCCCCCCGCTCCTGCTTCCCCGAAAATGTCCGTCCCCATATCCTACCCCCCCCCAACCCCACCCCCCGGCCCAAAATCCTTGGACCTCCCAGACCGCACCGAAAACGGTGCAGGGTATCCGGCTGCTCGCCCCACACCCCCCCCCCCTGCTCCCACCGGGGAGTTTGAAGGGGGAATGCTCCCCTTGCCACCCTCGCGTGTGTGTCCCCCTTGCCAAAGAGGCTTTTGTCGTCTTTCTTACGCCGCGTCCCCCCATCCAACCCCCCGGTACCTCACCACCCTCAACGAAACAACAACCCTCCACCACGCCCCCAACACATTGCCTTCCCTTCCACACCCCTTCTCTGAAACCTCTCTTGCTCACTCTCTCCACTCCTCGGAGTACGCGCTCGGAGCATAAACACACCCCTCCAACGGTGCGGTAATGTCAGGTTGTTATTCCGCGAAACCAAGTAATGCAATAATAATTTGGCCCTCAGTTGTCGCATAACAGTTGTCCCATATAATATATAAAGCAACCCCCTGGGACGAGCGCTTTTACGAGGTAGCCAAATCTACATGTATATATAATACCTCGCAAGCCTCCGCAAAGGTATGTGGCGGGGGGTGTTCGCTCACCAGATATCCATGCACAATCACGACACTAGTGACCACAGAAATCAGTTCGATCACGCACTGGAACAAAGTTATTCACACGAAAGGAGGCACTCGTACATGCCAACATATTAATTAACGGGATATTATCAAGTCATGCGGGAACAATTTTAAAAGATGGATTCGTTTAAAATTCTTACAAAATATCGAAAAAATATATACGTACACTACCAATACTAATTATCCCTTTAAAATCAGGGATTATATCTATTTTATCTCTAATGGTACGAGGAGAAAGCGACATTCTATCCGTTCTACTATCTATCTCTTTGATTTTACGTACGTTATCAGATCTACCGCAGCAAGTCGGGACCTGTTATATGTCATTAACATCCTCTGATAAACATAACAGTTTCAGGTGGAATTCCTTCATGATAAGGGTAAAAAAAATAAACTTTACACTTCCACATAAAGATTTAATATTTCACGCATCATCACCTGATGATGCGTGAAATAGCATCGAAACCATGGTCGTGTGAAATATTAAATCTTTATAAGGAAGTGCAAATTCTCTTGTTTTTTGCCCTCATCCTCTGATAAGTGACCTGCGTCAATTTGACACGATAAATGTAACCTGTATCTCAACTGAGTCCCATCCTAATTCTTCCATCCAGCAAACCAGACAGGAAATATTTTTCCTCTTCACTGAGTGAGTATCCCATCGGCCGAGGCCCTGCCGGTGCCCTCGCCGTTCTCCGAATGAAAACAAACAAAAACGTGAGGAGGAAACACTCTTAGGGAGTGGGATTTCGTGTAGGCCGTTGTAGATTGGAGTTAATTGGGAAAGCGGGGTTTGGAGGAAGAGAATAGCATTTCAAACAGCTTGAAGGCGGGCAATAGTCATGAAAAAACATATAAGTAAAGCAGGGGAAACAAGGTGAAGCTAACGCAATATGAAAAATTATATGTATAGTCGATGGAAAAGCCCGAAAACTTACCTTTGATAGCTGTAATACATGAATTTGTTGAACTTGAAAGATTTAAATTCTTGAGAATATCCGGTTTATGGCATTTAGGTATACTTTATAAAATAACAGTCTCATAACTTATGAAGATAACTGCAAAAAAACCTTGTAAATTTTCTACGATCTGCGCTTTTCCTCCTATTTCCATCAATCGGCTAAAATCACGCCACTCCTTTTCGCGATATGCAAAGCTACAACCGTGCTGAAATGCCCGCCGCGTTCTTTTAAAACGCCCCTTCCTCCCTTGAGCGGCCTATTTCATTCAATCAAGACCATAATGGATTGTACGGGGTCTCATTTGTGCGCCCTATTATCAGCCGTGCTCCATTAAAATGTGGCGTGCATTGCAGAATGAGCCGCTGTAGAAACGTAGGCACGGTGCGGGCATGTCGCGCAGGAAAAACAACCCGCGCCATCCTTTCGCCGCGCAGCTCTTCCCTTGGAGGGAGAAAGAGGCTCCCCTCCCCCTAAACACTCTTGCCACTCCATGTTCTCGATTTGTGCGATGTTAGATACCGATCAGTTTTTAGAAGACGTACAGCACATCAAAAAAATCCTAAATCGCTACATCATCATTCATTCAAGATTTGAGGGATTGACTGTGTGTAGAATAGATAGGTTTCACTTCTTACTTACACATAACATTACCAAATTTCACGACCAGATTAACGCACGGAGGCTGGAAGACGGCTCTCATCCCCCGAATCAACAAATACGGCGATCGCCAGGCTTACAGCCTCATTTCTCTTACATTGGTTCGCCGCAAAATCTTATAACATATATTAGTAATGTGATATCCATCCACAACGCTAAGGATATAATACTTATCAAAGGCAGCGCGATATAAGAAGGACTAGATCGTGCGAAACACATTTTTACCATTTTATTCACGACGCTTTAAAATCTGGAGAGCAGAATATTCAAATGGTATTCTTAGACTTCAAGTAAGCCTTCGACAAGTTCCTATACGACTCACCGATAGGTACGCTGATACACTATACAATATAGACGATGAGGTAGTTCACTAGATAAGAGCAATCCTACTGCATCGTATAGAAAGTAGTGGTATATTGCTTGAGCTCGGAAGTGATGGGGCTTATAGCTAAATTTTTAAAAATATACAGTAGTAATATTTTGGGAAAAATAAGAGTAAACGGAAAACTCGACACCACTTACAAAATTAGCGATGTCGAAATGGTACGCTGTTCGGATCAAGCACGAGGCCTTTGGAAGTCAGTCCGACAAAAAACCTATATAAGTGAGCACGATAGAAAGAATTTCTTTGAAGATACTTGGATTCATTCATTCGATGAGTTGGTAGGAAATATAATGAGAAAGTAAGGGAGGGGCACTCATCACTAGGAATAGGTGGTGAGTATTTGAAACGGGGAAGACTTCGGAGGAGGGATTGCTTGAAGAGATAGAAAATGTGCAAAAAGAGCCGACAGATTTGTGAAGAAATTTAAAGGTAGGAAAGTGGGCGCAATGCGGTGTATAGAGGAACTATGCTATGAGTCACTCCCAAGTACCAAGGACGAAGGCAAGACTAAGGCTATTAGTAAGGTACACCACGCTCTAATTAAATTGCGCTGCCGAAGGTCATGGAGGCCCCCCTCATGGTATTGGCAGATTGGACCATTTGCTGTATTGTGGTTGATTTGAATTCCCTCTTTTTTAGTGTACTCAAGAACTTCTGTGGTGGGCAACACAGATTATTGTTTGGAAGTAAGTTTTCCGCTGCCATGTACCGATAAGGGTTTGCACCGCAATCCACGCATATTTAGCGATTTTGAGTGGATATTTTTCCGAACGCTTTAAAAGCCCTTCCTCTCCCTCTCCTCATCCGTTCCACCTGCTGCTTGTACGACCTGCCATGCACCTTTTTCGTGGCTCGCGGAGTATTGGTGTGGGGTGAGATTCGGATAAAATAAGAGAAATAGGTTGTAACACATTAAGCAATCTTTCTTTCCACGCAAGATTCGTAATCACGCCAAAGAGATATAACTCGAAAACCTGGGCAGGGCGAGCAACTCGCTTGCCTCGAAGATATTCATTCAGATTCCGTACGCAGGTGACCGCTAGCCCCCCTTTCTCCTGCAATACGTCTCCTGGAATGCTTGCAGCACACGATCTAAATTTTATGATCGATTTTAAAATTTTAATCTTTTTGTCTTCTCTTCGATTGTTTCCATTGGAACGTTTTTCGTCTCAAAGTTTCCTACCGATGTTCAGATCTATGCCATCCGGAGGGCCTCGCTCACGAAATGTAACCGGGCTCTCTTTTTCAATATGTGAACGGGAGGCCTGTTCGCAGAAGGGGGGGCGAGGGGAGGGAGGGGGGGCTTGCGTCACGCATCCCTCAAATCCTTCCTCCCCGCCTCCAAACTCGACGAAAGGTTTCGGCGTAAAACACGTGGGAGACGTGCGCGTGCCCTCGGCGTCCTGCGGGAAAGCGTGCACGACGGCCGCGTCGCGTGTCCTCCCACCCTCCCGACCGGCTTATCCCAGCCCCCCCCCCCTTTGACGACGACCGCCCCGACGCGACGCCCCTGACTGCGCACACAGCATCCAATCCATCTAGCACAATGAACATCAGCAATATGCACAATATATCCAATCCCATGGCCGTATATATATCATGGATACACTTTGCATATCTATAGTTACATATCAACACGATATTCAGTGTGGGTGTGGGTGTATATATATATATATATATATATATATATATATATATATATATATATATATATATATATATATATATATATATATATATATATATTCGAAATGGAACGCTCTTCGGCGACGCACAAATATATAAGAACACGGATGTAGATTTGTAGAATATAGAGACACATAGAAAGGACACTCACAATATGTTATTTGAATCTGATTCTGAAGACGACAGCCGTGCTGTCGAAACGTTAAATAACATATTGTGAGTGTCCTTTCTATGTGTCTCTATATTCTACAAATCTACATCCTTGTTTATATATATATGTATATATATATATATATATATATATATATATATATATATATATATATATATATAGCACTTTTTGCGTCATAACTTCTTAGAATTTCTCCTGGCAACTTTTTCGCTTTATCCACCTTGCCTAGAACTTAATCGCTTTGGCTTCCTCCCGCCAATTTCACATTCTCCAAACTCGTACTCAGACGCATAAAAAACCCTCCACTTTGCACTATCCTTTAGCCTCTACGAACAAGTGTCCGGACCATAAAAAACTATATGTTCCATAATATCTTTTTGTCAAGTGGATATTTGATTTTAATTTAATGAAGTTAGATAATGTTGCATCGGTGAATTAGGTATTTGAAGGTATAAAAACGAACTCCTCTCTCAATATTAGGCTCGTGGTTTTATTAAAAATGCGGGTTGCATTTTTAATAAAACCACGACTGAAATGCCGCTCGTATTGAGATAACAGGTAAATATATATTTCCCGTCCCTAATCCTTGGCCAAGATCTCCGCCGAGATGGCTGATGGACCCGCCATTCCGCGTCGCGAATATAGTATGTTTGCATGCACACTTTTAAACCCCACTCCCGATTCGCCGCTCGCCACGAAAGGAAATCCGCGAAAAACTGCACAAAAAGGAGCAGGGGAGGAGGCGGGGGGGCTTGCGTAGGGTGTGCGTGCCCCTCCCCCTCCGGCTGTCCCAGACCGCCGCCCGGGGTGTGTGGTCACAGGGGGGGGGGGTCGCGTGTGCGTGCGTTTTTGCGGCCAGGAAGGCACGACGCGGTCAGGGAAGCCCTTTGAAAGGGCGCTCGGGAAAAGTGTATGTGGGAAATGCCCTCGGGGGCGTAATCGCCCATACATCGGGCCATCGTTTCGTTTTTTCCGCGCCATGAAAGCGCGCACGCTGCCAGCCTTACGTATATTCCCTCACGTGTACCTACTCCCACGGGGACGAGTCCCTGGGACAATGCCTTCGGAAAGGTATCACCAACGCACAGTGGACGCGCGTGGACATGGGGGAGACTTCATCATCCTCGCGAGCATTCGCATGAATATGGGCAAATTGACCTCGGAACCAATCGCAGTAAGGCGGCATGTTTCCTTCACACCTTCGACGGAAAAATCGTTATTTACGGCAAATTATGAGTATAGTTACAGTATTGATTGGTAATTCAAAACAAACTGTCTGTTTTAACTCGTAAACACCTGCAAACTCGCCCCAAGCATTGATGTGACTCTCAAATATTTACTAATAATACATAGACGTATACGCTCACCGCAACACCCTGTTCTTTCCTCCGCCCTCCCTCTGTGTCCAGTGGAATAGAGCTAGTTTGCACGGAATTATTCATAATATGGTCATTGAAGTCATTCTATCCGCCAGGGCTGGAAAATAGCCTCCTTTAAATAATCTTTTCTCACTTCTTAATATACATTTTCACTCTCCCCCCTCCATATTCAGTGTACCATTCTAATTTTTAATAAATATGAATATATATATATATATATATATATATATATATATATATATATATATATATATATATATGTTAGGTGACGATGAATTTATATTGGATAAGCAGTCGTCATTAGGCTTCGCGACGCGGCGGGAGAAAGGTACGACGCCAGTATTAAAAGCTGCTTACAAGAAAGCAAAAAGTGATTGAAGAAATGAAGCTGAACTACTACTACTTCTCCTTACGTCCCTTCTACTTTGACCGTGATGGTCCAAAACACTACCGAGATACGTAAACTCTTCTACCTGCTCTAGATTTTGCCCTGCTATTTTAATGTTTAGCTTAGCCATTTTCTTTCTAGAAAATTGCTAAATGATTACAAAGATAGATGAGAGGAGAAAATGGAAGAATGGAAAATAAATACAGGAATTAGGAAAGAGAGATCTATGCTAACAGTTAGAGATAAGGCGGGTAAGATAATAGCAGTCACAGGAAAGATCCAAAAGAGTTGGAGGGAGTATATAGAAGAACTGTACAGTAAAGAACTTAGACCAACAAAGTTAGACATTGAAAAAGAATATGACGTAGAGGAAGATAGCTTAGGTCCAGGCATACTCGACGATTAGATATAAAGGGCATTAAGGGAGATGAAACTAAATAAGGCCGTGGGGGTGGATAACATTCCCGCGGAACTATTGAAATGTTTAGGAAAACGTGGGAGGAAGAGGCTATATGGGCTCATTCGTAGTATTTATTAGGAAGGAATCTGGCCGGTAGACTTTGTGATATCAGTATTAGTTCCTATTCCGAAAAAGATAAAGGCTACATCATGTGAGGACTACGGGACAATAAGTTTGATATTCCACGCGGATTACGTTGTTCTCAGGGTAGTAAACAATAAGATAGAGAGTAGGGCAAATGATAACTTATGGGATGATCAGTTTGGGTTTAGGAAGGGGAGAGGTACGCGTGATGCCATTGCAGTAATTAGATTATTAATCGAGAGGAATTAAGAACACAACCAGGAGGTATTTCCCTGTTTCGTAGATTTCGAAAAAGCGTTTGATAGAGTGAATTGGGAAAAACTAATTAGTATATTGGGGCAAATAGGAATAGATTGGAGGTACAGGAGGCTAATCCGCAACCTGTACATGTCTCAGACTGCTCAGGTACGAGTGGGGAACGGGGAGTCCCGTTGGGCAGTGTTAGGAAGAGGTGTAAGGCAGGGTTGCCCGTTATCACCGTTGCTATTCAACCTGTATGCAGAGGAAATGATTAAAGAGGCATGGGAAGAACTCGAGGTAGGAATGAAAGTGGACGGGGAATTCGTGAAATCAGTTAGGTTTGCCGATGACCAAGCTTTGGTCTGTCAGTCAGCCAAGGGGTTGCAAGCGTTGCGGAGTGAATTGGAAATTCAGTGCTACAGGTATGGGATGAGAATCAATATTAATAAAACAAAGGTTAAGCAATGTTCCAGAAAGAAAAAGGCTAAGCTAAACATTAAAATAGGAGGGCAAAAACTAGAGTGGGTAGAACAGTTTACGTATCTCGGTAGTGCTCTGGACCAACCCGGTCAAAGTAGTAGGGACGTAAGGAGAAGAATTGCGCTAGGCAAAGAGGCTTTCACAAGGAGGAGGGAGTTGATGACGGGGACGTTGAGTAAGGATGTTAAGAAAAGACTCATGAAAACTTTGATATGGAGCGTAGCTATCTACGGCGCTGAAACGTGGTCATTGAAGCAGGAGGATAGACGCAGACTGGAGGCTTTTGAAATGTGGCTGTGGAGAAGAATGGAGAAGGTGAAATGGACAGAGAAGAAAACAAACGAGGAAGTACTTCGTATGGTGGGCGAAGAGAGGGGTTTGTTGGGAGAGATCCTATGGAGGCAGGAAAAGTGGCTGAAGGGGGTATTGACCGGAAGCGGGTTGTTGAAGACTTTAATTGAGGGGAGAATGTTAGGCAAACGAGGAAAGGGAAAGAACAGAATAGGAATGTTGGACGGGATGAAGGGAGGAAGAAAGTACTCAGAGCTGAAGAGGGACCTGATGTAAAGTATTATGTTGTGTTTTGCTAGGGGTCACAAATTATTTAATTAGTAATATTGTCCATCCAAAAACCTACTTTAACCGGTAGATTACCTAATAATAATACAGGGTTCGTCCGGAAAATAAGTGTACTGACTCCTGGGCTGGGCGCGCCGCTCCAGGCGCGCCCAGCACCGCTCTGACGGGCTGCGATTGTAGAGGGGTATGTTGGCAAGCGACGCTGAAAAAGGTAGTCGGCTCTGAACTGTGGTGTAGTGAGGAGCTCTGTTAACGCGAACCTCCACGCTCGACCCACGTCACGGACCGCGATGCCGAAGTTTTTGGAGCAGCGTTATTCCATCAAATTTGCGGTAAAGCTTGGGAAATCGTCTGCCGAAACTGTCGGTATGATTAACCAGGCTTATGGGGAGTCAGCCATGTCCAGAAACATGATCTTTCGGTGGCACAAGATGTTCGTGGAGGGCAGAGAAGAGGTCGACGACGAACCACGGCCTGGACGCCCATTAACGACACTCACCGACGAAAATGTGCGAAACGTTCGCGATGAACTGAACTCTGATCGTCGTCTTAGTGTTCGGATGATAGCAGAGCAGTGTAATGTGCCAAAAACAATAGTGCACGAGATTATTAGGCACCAAACGAGTCTCCCGCGTCCGGCCAGCGATCAAAAACATCTGGCGGCTGCATCACGACAAATGCGCCGTCTCACACCGCGCTTGTCGTGTCGGACTTCTTGGCCAAGCACGGCGTGGCAACGCTGCCGCACCCGCCCTACAGCCCGGACTTGGCACCACCGGACTTCTTTCTGTTCCCGAAGATAAATAGGAGTTTGAAAGGAACGCGATACGGGACTTGGGACGCCGTCAAAGAGGCCGTGACGACGTGTCTTCGAGAGGTTCCCGATGATGCCTTCGCGGGAGCGTTCCAGGAATGGGAACGCCGCTGGAACAAGTGTATCGACTCACAAGGGTCCTATTTTGAGGAATATTAGCTTAAGATATGTAAAAGTGTAATAATTTTTTTTTCCTGAGCTCAGTACACTTATTTTCCGGACGAACCCTGTATAACTTATATGAATGTCTCACGGCATGACCTCCGAAAACTCGAAAAAGTGTGTTTCTTTTCTTTTTGTTGTGTGTATCTGTTTTTGGTCATTAGTGCTAACATTGTATAGAAGTATACATATATATGTGTGTGTGTATATATATATATATATATATATATATATATATATATATCCATATATTTCCATATATTTACAAGGAGGTGGGAATTGATGACAGTTATGGTGAGTAAGGATGTTAAGAAAAGGCTCGTCAAAACCTTGATATGGAGCGTGGTCTTGTGCGGCGCGGAAACATGGTCATTGAAGCTGGATGATAGATTGGATGTCTTTGAAATTCGGGTGCGGAGTATGATGGAGAAGGTGAAGTGGACAGAAAGGGAAACAAACGAGGAGTTCTAGAAATGGTTGGGGAGGAGAGAGGATTGTGGGGGAAATAAAAGAAAATAATCGGGAAAGATGGAAACAGAGCATTTTGATTGGTAATTGGATGTCGAAGACAGTAATGGAGGGGGAAATTTTAGGGAAAGAGGAAGGGGTAGGAAAACGATAGGGATGTTGGACGGAATGAAGGGAGGGAGGAAGTACTCGAGATGAAGAAAGACTTGATGTCGAGTAGGTTGCTGGTTTCTCCATATAAATATTTTGGCTCAGCCTCCATCTTGAGCTGAGGGAGGAACATTTTTTTTCATTATGTACATAATTTATATATAATTAAGTACATTTTATCCATAAGAGACTTTTTCCTTAGCACCCTCTACCACACGCCTTGTGAATATGTAGATGATTGCATGTGTAATATATTTCAGCCTAATTGTGCATATAATGTATGATTTCACCGCACCCTTACGCAATTATTTCTTCTCTTGCAAAAATCTCTTAGGGTTGCTTGAGAAATTCATGCATTTAGGTCACAGGATGACGCCTGGACCGTGCGAGCGATGCACCTCTGTAAATTCAATGCTCGCCAACCAAACGCCAGATAATTAAATTTGGCATTTGGAGGTTAGCATAAGAAATAGAGAATTGAAGTTGAAAAATATCACTTGCCTGTTTCGCGAGTCTCGTTGTTTGTATCTTTAACTTGTGATGTGGTCATTTTGAATATTCCACGGCAGTGTAATAATATGCGATTGTTTCCTATCCATTTTTCAGCTAATTCTCCAACTTTTATACTTGCATCAGTTTATACTTTGAATTAATTCCGATAATTGTATGAACCCCGCAATGAAGTGACAGAAAGGGTTTATTTTTCATCCATTAGGTCGATTCATTAAATAACATTGAATTGAAGTATTAGCAGTCATCGGCACGAGAGAGAGAGAGAGAGAAAGTAATTCTTGAAATTGACTTTCATTGCCCCCCCTCTATTACGCATCGACATCAATATAGTATGCCACAAACGAAAACATATTCCACGGTATTACATTCCCTCATCCTCCTCTCTCGATCACCGCGGACGTGTAAGGAAAATAGTCATGACCACGCATCAACGCCATCTCGAGTAATTAACGACGGCAAATTAAAGTCCCCTCCCAATCACATCCCCTGGTCTGCACTGACCCCCAGCCCCGCCATCGCCTCCCGATCGCCCCCTGGCGTCCGCGTCGATTCCCTCCAAAGAGGAGGGGAGGATTAAAGTTGGCCCTCGAGAGTAAAATGGGCGTTCCCTCAAGGGTGGGGGCGCCCCTCTCCGTGTTGGTGGAGACCCCGGCGTGGCTGGCTCCTGGGCTCTGTGGCCGCGACATCCTTGAGCCCTGAAATGGGAGCGTTGTTAGGGGCGTCAAGGGGGAAAAACCCGGCGCCAGATTTGCATGACAAAAGGGTCTCCAAGGTTCGGCGTCCACCTCAGCGGGCGGTGGACTGCATTTGATGGCTTCTACCGTGACAATGCGTGGGCCAAAGGGAGGCCGATCGGGGAGTCGAACCCGGCTTGACGAAATTCTGGGAAGAGGGTTGTTACCCCATGTATCGACCCCATCTCTTCGTTCAATCTCAAATCGTGTATCAATTGTCTCACTTTATGAATTAGTTTTTTCGTCAGTCGAATGGGGACTTTGGATGGCACTCGGAGGCTTTATACCGCTTTACCCTTACTCTTCTTGGCGGTTTCGACTTTGCAATTTTTCAACAACCTTTCGAAATATAAGTCCCCGTGATATTCTGTATTTTTTCTCTCCATCTCTATCGTCGGAAAAAACACTCCTTACACCCAAAGAAATTAATTCATGCTTTGAAAAGTAAATGTTTTATTTCCTTGTGAATAAATAATAGTACTGTGCATATTGTTGTAAATATTCCATTATGTATAAATATGATTGATAGCCATTCTGTGTTTGCAAATTTTATGCATACTTTTTTTTTAAGGTAATCTACCGATTAAGGTAGGTTTTTGGATGGACACAACTACCAAACAAACATTTTATTACTCCTAACAAAACACAAAATCCATCATCCTACTCTACATCAGGTCCCTCTTCATCTCTGAGTACTTTCTTCCTCCCTTCATCCCGTCCAACATCCCTATCCTGTTCCTTCCCTTTCCTCGTTTGCCCAACTGATATGGTGGCTGTGGTAATTTTTTCCAAATTTTATTTTCTTTTTACATTTATATACTTCACTATTATTATAATTAATTATAATTATTATTAGTTTTTTTATTTAATGTATTTATTTTTCTTTAAATTTGAGACTTTTTTCTATAAATTTATACTTCCATTTATTTTAAACGCTATTATCATTTGTCTGCGTGTTCCTGCTATATGTATCACCCTTTCAAAACTGTTAGGTGTCGCACATTAGTCATATCTGAGTGGCTTTCGCGGGTTTTTCATCCCCCTTCCTGTTCGCGTGTTTGCCTTAAGTGAGTTTTTTCATTAATGATATCAGTCCACAATCCTTACTCTTTTCCCACGAAGGTGGATATATTTTCACCTATCTACCCTTCGCCCATGTGGAATTTTCTTATCAATTAATATTTCTTTAAGATATTTCATTTCGTATTTTGCTGTAATCACTTTTAAAATTTCTAGACTATTTGATTTAATTAATGTTGACTTAATTTATGCATGCACGTAAATGACGGGAGGTTCGGTGGAAGAAGGGACTATCTAGTCTCAATCTCGCCCTAATAAACACGTTTCATTATTGCTCATTAGAGCCTCATTTCGATCGATTGTCGCTACACCAACAAACTGATCAAGACCCTAGGGTTCAAATTTATTTGCTGGAATGGGTCAAGCAATGAGAAGATGAATGAATCTGCTCGCGATACTAAATCGCCAGGGTGTTCAAATAAATGCCACCGCCGCCGAAACGGTTCTTTCTAGCTATTCTAACTGATAAAATAGGTTTTGGGCCGTTCCTAAGGACCATTATCTTGTACAACTTGCAAGAAATTACTTGTATTCACTCGGTGTACATTGATTGCTTCCTTCCCCATTAATCGTAATTGCTATTTGCCTGCATGCTGTCCTAACGGCCCTTTCCCTTCCTTCCTCTATCCCGCTTAATTAATATTCACCTTTCCATTACGACCTTTAGCATCCAATTACCTTTTAACATTTTCACCGAATAATTATCTGCAGTTTTCACATTTCCCCTAGCATTTTCCATAATACATACATTTCAACAGCTGCTAAACCTGTGATCATCCTCTAACTGCATCAACTAGTCCGAATATACTTTCTAATTATCTCTTGACTGATATCACAAAACGCTATATTACGTCTAGGCCATCCTTTGTTATCAAACGCCATTGCGTTATATATAGATTTCCATATAATATAGATTTCCATTATTTCATAGTCATCGTAAAAATACCACAATTTTTTCCGGTCTTCTTTGGAGGACCATATTGCGTTTTCAAATATCGTCATGTAAATATAAAATGAACGTGTCTACGGTCTTGAAGCAATGAAAACGGTGCAGCCGAGACCGTAAACTTGATTGGCACAAGGTTGAAAGGGGGGGGTGGGGGAAAACACAAAATTACGAGTAAGGGGACAGAGAACACACACTTGGTCACTTGGGTGTGTTTAAGAAACAGTGACCGGAGGGTACCTCCATCACACACCAAAAAGTCAAAATAAATAATAAAAATTAGAACAAACTTACAGCCACTCGATCACAAGAGTGTGTTAAGGAATAACAGCACTCCCGTAAATCTCATAGTCGTAGGCGTGCGCCATTTAGAATCCTTCCTATATGTTCGACGTAAATCATAATCTCCATGAGAATTTATTGTGGAAGTGAAAAGTTTCATAGCGTAAGCATTCTCGAGTCAGTTGAACAAATGTAACTTGAATGAATCAGTGTACTTCAGGCGTGATGTGGTGGAAGTCGGGCATTGAATAACTGATCGAAGCACTTTTAAACTTGATAATTGTTTTTATTTTACGACCGGGCTTCGATGTATTACATCATCATCTGGTTATGATATGATGTAATGCATCGAAACCCGGTCGTAAAATAGAAACAATTATCAAGTTGAAAAGTGCTTCGATCAGTTATTCGTCAGTGTACTCTTGTACGCACCCTTAACCCTATATATATATATATATATATATATATATATATATATATATGTATGTATGTATGTATATATATATATATATATACACATACATATATATATACATATATATATACATATATATATATATATATATATATATATATATATAAATTTGTAGATTGATTCAGGTGAGTGAATATACAGTGGATACCAAACTAAACTCTATGGCTCTCGATGCACGCACATTCCAGATTTCGGAGGGGGCAGTTTCTTTCCTACTTCCAGCATTCGATTTCCCAAGCAGTTCTGTTGATTGGAAAAGCACAACGATTGGCTTTTGGTTGGAATCATCCCTACGAACCTAACGGGATTTTAAGTGGGAATTATTTAGTAGCCTCTCAGACTAAGTGCTTTAAGTACCTCCAAAACACGTACTCTTTCAGAAAGAGATAGGATTGTATACTGTACTGGCTCCCAATCCAGACAGGGTTCGATTCCTAGTGATGGGAGAACTTTCCAGTATCATCACGATCCCTTTTTGGGTGGAGAGCATTTCAAGTGGAGTATTGAAGATTAATTCCACCGGATGGGACGCCTTTCGTCGATTACAATACTACCTTGATCAAAAATTTCCCGGAATTTATTCAGAAAATTAAAAATACAAGTTTATTCATCTAAATCTATATTGTCCCCTTCAAAGTAATCCCCATCGACTGCAACACACTTATGCCAGCGCTTGATCCAATCCTCGAAACATTTTTTATATTCGGTTTTCGGTATGTCCATCAGTGCTTCCTGCGATTTTTCCATTACTTCCTCTCGGCTGCTAAAACGCGTTCCCCGTAATGGTTTTTTAACTCGATTGAACAGAAAGAAGTCACAGGGAGCCAAATCAGGTGAATTCGGTGGCTGTTGGATGGTATTTGTTGCATTTTTCGTCAAAAAATTACGAATAATGATAGCACTGTGCGACGGTGCGTTATCATGGTGCAAAATCCACGAGTTTTCTGCCCACATTTCTGGTCTCTTTCGGCGAATTGCTTCACGCAAACGTCTCATAACGCCCAAATAATACTCTTTGTTTACTGTCTGGCCTTCTGGCAAAAATTCATGATGCACTACACCGTTGTAATCCATGAAAACCGTCAGCATTGCCTTCTTTTTTGACTGAAAACGACGTGGTTTTTTTGGTCTCGGCTCATTTGGTGAACGCCATTCACTTGCCTGATGTCTGGATTGCGTGTCGTACTCATAAACCCACGTCTCGTCTCCAGTAATGATCCTTTTGATGAATGTGGGATCGGATTCAGCCTCGCAAATCATGTCTTTTGCGACGTCAACACAGTCTCTTTTTTGCATGGCACCAACTTTGCTGCTACACGACGGAAACCCAAATCATTAACCACAATGTCTTGGGCGGATCCATAGGCAATGTTCAAGTCCTCCGCTATTTTTCTGATGGTTAATTTGCGGTTATTGACCAACATTTCTTTTACTTTATCAATTTTTTCACCGACTTTCGATGTCGATGGTCTGCCACTGCGTTCATCATCTTCGATTGACTCACGACCACTTCTGAACCGCTCGTGCCACTGGTAAACGACCGTTTTTTTTAGAGAATCGTTGCCGAAACACTTTTCCAACATTTCCAACGTCCGTGCGCCACTAAATCCGTTTTTTACGCAAAATTTAATACAAGTTCGTTGTTGCAAATTTAAATCCATTTCTGAAATTGTAAAAAATCGCCAACACACACAGAGATAGATGTACTCTTGGCTACGTAACTTTGGCAAATGTCAAGTTATGACACTAAGATTTAAAGGGAATATCATCAACAGATGTACCAATTTAACAAAAAAAACAGAACTCAAATCGGAACGATGGGAGCGCCACACGGTGGTTATTCCGGGAACCTTTTGATCAAGGTAGTATGTAGTACCCTGTAAGGCACCGTTAGGGTTTGTGGCAGGGGGTTATTACGCACCAGACTACGTTTGACACAAAACACTCCCCCCCCCCCTTCCGCGGTCCGACAATGTTATTCGTAGCCCTTATCTTTCGCGGAAACAATGACATCTGAAATGCAGTATATCTCTCCTACACTTGATCTCTTTAATTTTATTGACATGATCTCTCCCCTCGTAGTACAATGAGAGTATTAAGTCATTTTCAACATCACCACTGAAGGAACATCCTTCCAAAGAGATTTGATATTTTATAGAGCAGACCGATTTTTTTTCTTGTTTTCTCCTTCTTATTCGAATATTCCTTGAGAGTCTTTTCTCTTCCCAATCCTATCCCTGCTGGCACAAATGGCTCTCGCTGTTGGTCGCCTCCCCTAATAACTACTTCTGCAGTAACGAGAAATATTTTCGACAAATGCATACGTAAGACAATTGGGCCTCCTAAAATTCTCTATTTTACGACAGTTTCTGGCGCACAAGTAGTAGTTGCTCCGTGTTTAATTTTCTGCTCTTCCCGCGGTGAAATATTGAGCGCTGGAGCCTTAAAAACGCCATTCAGAAATCGCAATCCCACGGCCCATTGGCGAGGTCAATCGCATGGCGCAAAAGTCGAGCCGACTGTCAAAGGATTCACCATAACTCTCGATCGCCTCCTCACGGTTGACACGACGTCCGGCGCGGGGCCCATCGACCCCCGCGAGCGCAAATCTCGTTAACACGCGTCCGTGTCACCGAACACGTGTCGGAATCGAAAATGAGTCCGCGCCGCCTGGAATGCCACTGGACTCAGTTTGGCCGTTCGAATTAGCTCGCCCACGAGAGCGTCCCTTCCGAACGAACGGAGGGCGATGAAAATAGCAATCTTGAATCCGAATCTTTTTCTTTTTTTTTTGCTCGCAGAGCGCTATGCTTAACTTACGCACACAATGGGGTCTCGCCACTTACGTTGGTTGCACTTTTTGGCATCCTACGTCATAATTTACAACATGCCCTTCAAATATGTGTATCTCGAGTGGGAATGTCTCCCAGCAGATAAAACAATATTTTCTGTTCAGAATCAAATGAAAACAGAAAGAAAAATCTGTTCGAAAGCATTTCCGCTTGGATCGTTTTTCAAACACTTCTTGATGATTGTGGTGTTAAGTTGAAATGAAAGGGTTATCCTTCTACTCTCTCTACATAATACCCCAAAATCTGCCGCAAGGACGTGTGGCGGGGGGTGTCAGATTATCAACCCCTACATTTACAATCATCAAAACTACACAAATATTAGCTCAAAAGTGCAATCAAACAAAGTTTGTTACTAAATGCATGCATAGAAGATACTCGCAGATATAAACATTTAGCAACAGGAGAACATTCAAATCATGTGGGAGAAATGTTATAAAAATGGATACATTAAGTAAACATGCATGATGACGAAAAAACGTGTATTTACTCTATCAACACTAATTATCCTCTTTGCCCCTGCGGTCATATCTATTTTGATCGTTCTAGGAACAACAGCATTTTAAATCTTTTTGTTCTACTATCTATCTCGTTCGTTTAACGTACGTGATCTGATCTACCAGTGTAAGAAAATCCAAGTAATATGTCTTCAAAACTATAAGTGACACCATGTTTACACAGTAAATTCAATCTCGATTGCGGCCTACGCGACACTGGTGGCTCCAATTCTAAATCTTCCAACCGTGACCCCATTGCCTTTATCAAAACAACTTTTCATAAATCTAGCTCATCTACGTTGCACTTGATCTGCAGGGTCCGCACAACAAGTATCGGGACTGGTTCCAAAAATCAAAATTAATTGCAGTTATCATTACAATTACTTAATAATCTTCGAAATGCATTCCTTCTGCATCGATACACTTCGTTCGGCGCGTCTGCCACTCGTCGAAAAGCCCGCTGGAAGTCGGTTTCTGGAATACTGTTGAGAGCCTTTGTCGTCGCCGCTTGAACCACCTCGATGGAGTCGAACCGATATCCTTTGAGCTCCATTTGAGCTATCCTTTGAGGTAATAACGCTGTCGAGAAAATCTTCATCTTCCTGGACGCAGTCCAAAATTTCTTGCGAAATTTCAACCCGCGACAGTTGGCTTAGGATGGCTCTCGTGCTGCATCATGGGGTGCAGGTTTTTAGTTGTTTTGCGGTATATGTGTTTGCATGAGTATTGGATGAAGGGATTTTTGCATGAGTGTATGCGCTGCTGTGGTTGTAATTTTCCGTGTTGTTGTTTTGCATGTGGTATTTTTCCTTTTTACGAATGGTGACCTAACACCCCCCACCACACGCCCTTGCGGTGACTTGCGGGGTATTATGTAGATGTAGATATCTGACTAAATTTGAACTTCACCGTCTCATTTGAGTCGGCAATGTGGCTCGCCTTCTCCCAAACCGATTGCAGTGGTTTTGATGGAGTTCATCGGTGTTACGGGAAATGCGATCGATAGCAGAGTTCGTGTGAATCGTTTAGAGGAAACAAAGAATGAAGGGCGGAATTTGCCGATTTTCAATTAACGGTCATCGTAAAGGATGCCATCTGAGGGACGAACAATATGCAATAGCAGTTTGAAACGCCCTCTTGATCCTTAAGTTTCGAGATGATACTAATGCGAACAAGAACTATTCATGAGTTTTTATGTTGCGTTGCAATAAATATATTTTCCTACATTTTAAAAATTCATTTAAATTTACTTATGATTGCATGTTTATTTGTAATGTTAGTCATTGGAGCATAAGAAGACAAAAGGATACATGGCTCGCATTAATCGCATCGCCTGAATAACGGAGGCGGCGAAATTTGTGATCAATTGAGCAAGTGGAATTGAACTTCTCAATGCCACTTTGCTTTGTAAGAAGTCGTCCAACGTCACTTCTGAAACTTGCATTGGCTCATGTTTACTTTATTTCAAGCATTTCCATTTCATTTAGCTTCATAAAAGGAGTGTTATCACATCCTATTTCTCCCCGTTTTTCAACCTCTCGTGTTTGATGACTCTACTTTGGAGGAAATATTTATATAATTTTCATTATTTTATGTTTTCTGTATACGTCAGTTTTCAAGTTATTACTTTTTTTCTAATATTAAGTCAACTTTTCACGAGAAATAATCAAACATACCCTTTTAGAGTTAACAATATTGAAGCAACTGGAAATTATGTCAGATGCCTATTACAACCTTGTAATTTGGACTAATGGTATAACTAACACATAGATTACCAAGCCTTCTATTCAAGAGTTGTTTTGACGTCTTCATTAGAAGATATTTTCTTTTCATGATCAATCTTATCTATGTGTCCTGTATGAAGAAGAATCTTCGGAAAAGGGGCGCGGTCACTTGGTTACGAAAAATTCGAGGATCGAATGAAATGTGAGGAACCTCTTTGCGTCGGCGAAAATGAAGGAATGCGATGTAGTGGAATGCGCTTTTTATGGGATAAATGAATGATCTGTGAGTGAGGTCGTCCATTTATGCTCAGATGTTGTTTTGTATGAATACGTAATGTTCATCCATGTCTTGTCCCCGTTTCACGTCAATCGCAAGCTGTTAGTTTTCTGACTCTGTTATTTTTGTGGATTATTTTAAAATTATACCCTGTAATGAAAACTTTCGCAATGTCAATGCTCTTCTTAATATTTTCATAACAGTAATTACCAAACAGATGACTACTTTACTGCGTTGACTTTTTGAACGTACAATTCTCATCTTGCTCTGACCACTATATAATTCTTTTGGTTCAGATTCGTGCCACGGAAGGCGCTAGAGAAAGGCTTTGAACAGGATATCGTAAATATAAATCGCGAAACACAATTCGTGAAACATTTTCCAGGGTAACTTTAAAAATGAAAACGGGTAGTTTCCTCTCGCAATCCACGAGAAAACTTTTCACAAACAATTTTCATTTTCCAAGTTACTGAAAATATCACATTACGCCATACTTCTTCTAAGAGCATGCCCTCACCGAAAATCTATATTCTCTCTTCTTCCCTACAAGCACTCTTTTTCTTTGAAGTTTTTTAGGTCGCTATTCACGATCGGAACTTCATAATATTCAATCAAAGCATTGTTACACCCGACAGTAAAAGAAATGCCGAATACATATACGCGTGCGCTATGCCTCAGAGGAAAAGGGAACATCATTCATCGAAATTGTGTAATAGCGTACAATTGCAAACATTTAACATGGAAAGTCAGATACGTATGGGTAATGATAATATATTTGCAACATCACTGCCAAAGAGACCACCTTCCAATTTATGCAAGAGCTTCAATCTGTGATTTGAACCCCGCGCCGTGAGTGATTCCCAGCCTGGATGCTCTAATATTTTGGATACGCTACTAAGTATTATAATAATAACGTTTTAAAAATCTATCTCCTCTACGCTGCACGCGATCCAATTTGGTGATTAATCCTAGGATCCCATATACTTGAAGCATATTCTAAATGAAGCCTAACAAGCGAACAATAACATTTCTCTTTGACATTTTCATCACATTTACCCAGTACTCTTCTGATAAATCCTAACTTTTTGTTAGCTTGTCTACATATTCCCCGTATATTTGTTTCATCCAGGACAGATCGTGAGTGAGAGTAACACCTAGGTATTTAATTGAGTCTACACATTCCATTTCGGTGTTCATAATGCAGTAGTTGTACAGGTTGGAATTGCTCTATTTCCAAAAGTTCATCACCACGCACTTTATATTATGTCAAATTCTAATTGCCAAGTGTCGCACCAGCGTAGTATAGCATCAAGGTCATCTGAAAAAGCTACACTGTTCTCAGGATCACGGATATCACGGTAAACCAAGGCATCGTCGGCAAATAAACGTATCTTACTAGTGACGACGGAGTCAATGCCGTTAACGTAAAGTAGGAATAAAAGAGGTCCGATAACAATTCCCAGGGTCCGATAACACACCTGAAGTAACTTCTACTGCATTTGGCCTAACTCATCCATGGCTATCAATATGGAATACGGAATTTATCCAAGACAAACAAGATTTTCTCGTGAGACGTAGATAGTAATAGTCTTTAGGTATCGTCATAAAACTAACTTATCAAGCAGAATCCCTTGGTGATGATTAGGAATTTTTTTGTGAGCGGGAATTAGGAAAATTGCTCCTAAACTAAACAATAATATATAAACCACCAAAATAGAATGAATGGTTAAAGAGAGAAAATGAATTACTTCGATCACAGAAATAAATTGTCGGAGCGTGTTTTCAAAAGAATGTATTGCTAAGCAGAAGGGTGCAATAATTAATGGTTGTATTGTTGAGACAGCTTTGATATACATTGTCAAGTCACTGATGAACCACATTGGGGTAATGGACGAGTCAGTACTCTTCCGATAGGGGTACTCGTATGCATTAACCTCCCTTTGCATTCCAATATGTAGTCAACCCCCGGCATCTTTCCATAGGAGAATTAGAGAACCATGAAGGGTATGAAGCAGTGAATTAATAATTGCATGCATTGTAAATATTTAATTATGTGCTTTAATTGTGCCAGTTTCTGGCCTTTGTTAGTTTTTAGCCCCGTGATATTCCTATTGAATGGGCTGAAATCGTGAATGGATCATCTAATTCAACATTTGTTGTTTTGTGGGACGTGTGCCGACAAGTGTTCGCAGTATATATGGATGTCAAATGTAAAATGTTTGGCACTGCGGCGACACCAATACTAAGAACGTGACTGGACTCGCTGGAAAACGAAGATAAACTCGAGGATGACCTCTCCAGGGTAGTCGCGCCATTCCAGAATCGACAGGTAGTCAGTCACACGGTAATCGAATCAGTAGGATTCACTGAGAATTTCTGTTGGTTTTTGACTCGAAGAAGGACCTTGACTGAGACTTGACTGATTCTTATGCTAAAAATTTGATTTCCTCAACTTTATAACAAATATTATGAAACCTTTCAGATTATTTTATTGACCTAGACAATTCATAATATGACAGCAGAACAGTCTCCGACAGTTCTAATTAAACTCATTGCGGCAGGTCCCCTACTGGCCAGTACGTCACATATTGGAGGAGGTCATCCATCAGTGAGATGACAATCGAGATGTCCATTATTGGGACCGTTGCTGTGGTAATCTGTCCGGTGTGTCCATCGACGCAGATTCTAAAACTAATTCGAAGTTGATAATAAGTTCAGCGCACCGCGTGGCTTATTAAAAAACAAAAAGTTAACTGGCCCAAGAAGTGGTCCTTGTGGAACTAATGGATTTTGTCCGGAGTCGAGGGAACGAACCCATTCCGAACATGGCGTCTCCTTCCTTTGACCTCAAACCACACTACCCTGATGGACCAGAACCCTTCGCAGAGCCCATCCAACCCTAGGATTCCGGAGCCCCGCTTCCAGAGCCGAAGTATTACGCAATGTTAAGCAATAGGTTCCGTACGCGGCAGGACCCTTTGTCTGGACCGGATAACGGGCCCCGGAGATGCACCAATCCGATATCGGCAAAGTTGCCTTTCCTGCTTGGACTGACCCTGCTCGTCTGTAATTGGTCGCTTGATTCAAGAATCGGATAAAAAATAATTATCGCACTTATTTCTCATTTCGCACTCCACGATTGTAAATTGATTTCAATTCATACATCGCGTCTTTCGAACGGTATGATTAGAAGTATCCCGAATTCAATGCTATTTTCCGCATGATAATGAGTATAAGTTTAAACGGTCGTAAGTGCTGCTCTCCGTATTATCGCATCATTGCAAAGAGAAAGAAATGGGTGCGAAATTGGGTGCGAGTTTAGTGTAGAAGAAAACTGCTATCATCAATTCTTTATCGAAGTATTAAAATTCAAGCGCATCTGACGTTTCCATCAAGACTTTGATTTAGAACTTTCTGTTATCCAAAATTCGTGAATGTTACAAGGTCCCCAACTAATCTTTCTGCAGTAATGCCATCACGCCTAAACGTCAGTCTCATGGCGCATAATTTTTCACGGAACCGATAATGAAATCAAACAAGAAATAAAGAGAATTGCAGCTTATAATTGGCGCTTGCAGTCCAATCGGACTTTGAAATAGGATTGAAAGGGGAAATTTTCGCTGGCTAACCAAATTGATTTCGCGTCTCAATTTCGCTATTGAATCGGTGCTCCGGTGTCGTGTGAATTTCAGTTTGAGGCGGCGTATGATCCGATTATCGCCGCTCATGCCCGAGTGGAAAAATCGATAGTCAAAGTAGCCACGGTCACACTTAATGTCATTTCGGGAGACACATAGCTGGAAATTTCAGTGTTTATGCAGATTTAGTAAACCGTCGCGCTGCAAACTTCTATCGTCCAATGCATGTCAAACTTGTTCGAGTCAAAATCGCGCGTTTATTCAACGGAATATTGCACGTTGAGCTCCTAACACGAATGACACTATGCTGAACTCCGTTGATTTCCTTGTAATTGCCAAGGAAATTTAAAAAAAACTAACGAAATCATTCGCTTTCTCGCATCAAAATGAACAGCTATTGCATCACACCTACATCCATACAATACCCCGCAACCGCCGCAAGGGCGTGTGGCGCGGGGTGCTAGGTCACAAAAAAGACATGGTAATTCACACACCCACACAGAGAATCCGTACCGCAACCCCTGGCTAGTGGCGCCATCTATCATGCAATTTTTTACTAAACTTAAATACCACCAATGACGTCTACAACGTAAATGAATACCAATTTGAATACAGAATATTACAAAACGACGAATATCCCAGTAACTATAGATCTCATCAAAATTAAATAAGGATAAAAAACTTTCAGGAGGCATAGACAAAAGTATGGCTACAGCAGCAGTTGATAAACCCAGAGACTCTTTCACATTGCACCTGCTTTGACAAAGGCAAAGCGTACAACATTAAAAACAGTACATTAATTTGCACATTCATGCAAACCCAATTTTTACACACAAGTAAATCATCAGTTTTTTCGGTTCTGCGTCAACAAGGCAAATGAACTTCCTTGACATTCCTCAATGCTTTTATCCAGACAAGTGCCATAAGTCTTTCTGAAACCATCGTTTTCTCGAAGTAACTCCCCTCGACTTTAATAATGCATTTGTTTCAACTATCTATTTTAAGTGTCCTACATTCTTTGGTCGTTCAACCCGAACACGGATAATCCATAGATTGTTTCTTTCTCTTAAGAGTCTCACTAATTAAATTGAATACCTTGTGTTTTGTTTTTAACTTGTGATACTTCATTCTTGAGGGACGGGCTTCAGAGCACGTCTGGTTCATCCTCAAAGAGTTCCACTCCCCCCGTGGGAGCGAATGCCTTATTTCCATTTATCTGATCTTTGAGTGTAGTCGCGGAATCATTCTTGGGCCCTCGACCTATATTATCCAGTCTTCAGATCTTACCTCGATGTTTTTGCTTCAATAAATAGGTAGTAAATTAGTCTAATTGACAACTCGCACCCCAAACCACGAAAGGACCGATTTCAAGTCAAAATAATTTTGCTTCTCACCTTTGGCTGCAGTGAAGGAAATTCCTTGCTTCATGAAACGTTGTAATTTAAAAAAAAATGAGTACTGAGTTACATTATAATTGGACATTCGTCGGGTAATTGTAGTCCTTGTAGTCCGGTCGTGGCTTTGTTATACGAAATAATTCCCTCGTCAAACTTGGATCGATTTTAAGAGGACTAGGCTTTGCGGCTGAGTCGAAAATGTAATGGCGATGCATTTCAACGAGATGACTGGGGTCTTAGGTTTTATTCTCAATATTACCTCTTCCACTCTCGGCATGTTTGCTTGAAATCACGTGAAAACTGAAGGCAAGTTGTTTAAAGTTATCTTGGTGAGCGGAAAATCAACGTCCTTCCAACCTAGAGTAGTCATTGTGAGAATGAATCAACGACTGTGGTTTTTCATATGTATCTCTTCACATAAGTGGCTATTCAAGGGACCGGTGTTGCTGATTATGAATAAATATTTCATGAAATAAAGTGAAGGAAATTCCTTTCATGATAAAATCCCATTCCGTCACAACGGACATCCTTGCTGTTGGCATAAACTCATTAGCGTGACAGCCTTTGCTTGTTGGGGAGGCGGGAGTCCGCGTCCGTCGGTCGCTCTGCTGTAGGGGTGATGTCCGAATGTGTGGAACGCAACGGATGACTTTCAATGTGATACTTGTGAACCAAAATTACTTAAGTTGTTTGCGTGAAAGTGCAAACGAAACGATTTATTTCAATGGAAATAAGTGAATAAATTAAACAACTATTGTGTTCTTGATTTCGGATTTCGAATTCCGTCAGCAATATAAATTCAATATGCAATAAATCACAAAGTGAAAAGAATCGCTCGCAGGGCATTTACTCGGGCATGGACTTGAATCAAACTCTGATGGCATTAATTTATGATAAATTAATTTTCCATCTAAATCAAATCGTTTGTGGCGAAATTTATGGACTCCTGAGGCATATTTGGACTGTTGGCTGATTACTATAATTGATCATCACATATATTTTGGCTGAAACCTCTTCACAGTGGGCTAGAACGCTAGCCACTTAATTGCATGAAATTGAATGTTTTATGTACCTCTCCCCAAATGACCGAAACTATATAAATGTTGACTAATGATTGAGGGTAGTTTTATCATTCAGTATTCTTAGTTTAAGGCCCTTATGTCTCAGGCGTCACTTGGTGGAAGTCTTCCTTGGTAAAAGAAAGAAGACTAACATTTACAGATTCTCCTGGACTTTTTTATTTTTCACGACCATGATTTTAGTTGCGAGGCAACATCATCCCGTTGCTTGACACTACCTTTGATGTTGCTTTTCAACAAATACATGGTCGTGAAAAACAAAATGTCCAGGGGAATCTGCAAAAGTTAGCCTTGGTTCTTTTATACTATTCTTAGTTTATTTGTAGTTTCCATTGGTATATCGCCACTGAGACTAAGTCATTGGATTTCGAAGAATTTAGCTCTAAGTTTTCTGTCCAATTTGGCATGAAGTCAGAGGCACTTCGCCCCTCAAAGTTAGTGCCATGGCACAAACGGGAAAGAGACAAGTCGGTGTGGGCACTGGGGCGCGTCTGTGTGTGTGTGTGTGTGTGGTTGGGGCCGAGGGGGTGAGAGGGGGGGGGTTAGGGGGAATGCAAGGGAGTGGATTCCACTCCAGGGATGGAGGAAGAAACGCCGCACGAAAGAATTCCACCAAAGGGAAATACTAATTTGACCTCCCCTCGCCCCCCGAGAGCTTTGCCCCTCCGTCGTCGTGGGCATTTCCTTCGCCTCTCCTCGAAATATCTCAATTGCGGCAGCATTGGCACCTTCCCCGCTATTTCGCACCCTGCGTATCAACCCTTTCACCTTTCACTCTCTCCGTCTCCCCCTCTCACCCCCCGCCCGACGACTCTTCATAAGACACTCCACACCAGTCTCGCCAGTCTTCCCACTTGCATATCGACCTGTCTTCAAGTATTTCCCCCGCCCCTCCCTCGCCCCGCAGACTTCTTTTGTTTTGAGGGATTTCTTCAATTTTTTCCATCCCTCCCTCCTCTGCCACGCCCCCTCCCCCCCTCGGGTCTCCTCTCTTTCCCTCCCCTCCTCCAGTCTCCTCAGACGCGCGACGGCCCTTATTAAACCTCTCGACTACCTCCCTCCCTCCCCTCCTCCCTCCTCCACCGTGTCTCTCTCCTTTAAGGTGCTCTCCGTGCGTAAGCATTCACCCACCGAAGGAATTTCTTAAAATGAAAGCATGGCTTCCCGAAGTGACACAAGATACACTTTTATCTCTATTCCTCTTCCGACCTCTATGTTTCCCTGGAGCGTGGATTGCCCTCTTCGTAGTCGAGAACGACTACATGAAACTTTTCACCGCGAAGAAAGAATGTACTCTAAGACTTTCTACCTTCATGTGTCAGTCTGCGATCGTGAAATACACCCATCATCACCATCACCACTTTTATATGAAAACTTCGTTAAAATTCATCTTCATATGAATTTTTTTCCATTATAGCTTAGTGACTTTTTTTTATTTCTTATTTTCCCATAATGGCTGAAAATTTTTCACCAATCCCTGAAAATTTGTCAGAATGTTTTTGTTTCTGATTGTTCATGACTTATTTGTGCATGCAAACAACGACGAGGGGTTTGGTGAAAGAAGGGCACATTTAGTGTCAATCTCGTCCCTATAAAGAACCTATATTGTTATCATAACGTTTTCGGTTGACGGATAAACGCTTCTCCGTCCCCGAGGTGTTTACTAGTCTCCATTCACTCGAAGGAACGAGTGCGATTATTTCCGCCGATATTGAGCATGGTACATTTTTTAATGGTTAGTTGCAATCACACCAATACCGTCCCTTACTGTTTTCTATTGCTGAAATTGGCTTTATCCAAGAATGCTCTGCACGTTATAATTCCTCCGGCGAATAACGGATATTTTCTGATAACGTAACGGTTAATTTTATAAAATTGTGTTCGAGATGAGTGGGACTTAATCTTCTCTATCAGACTTTATTTAATCTGGTAATTTGATAACTGCTGCATTGGTTTTTGTGTTTTTTTATAATCGTTTTAATACGATTTAGCCCTTCCTTGTCGACAACAACCGCCGCTTAGGCCTTCTTCCGTCAGCCATTCCCTTTGTGTTCGACATTCTTCAGATAAGTTATTCTTCGCCCAAAACATGAAATCTCTTCGTTCCCTTTTCATTAGACTGCAGATAGAATAACCAACGAACTGGTTCACTTTTGAAATTAAATGCTGTTTTTTTTTGCTCAAGCCCTCTTGAAAAAAATTTAGGCACCGGGGAGATTCGAACTCCCGATCTCCTGTTTACTAGACAGGCGCTTTAACCAACTAAGCCACGGCGCCTCTGTACAGAATGTCGCCATTTTGAAAGTCTCATCAATAATAATGTATTTTGTTTACTTAAAATGTAAAATTGTGCTTACCCATTCTGCTGCTCTTAGAGAGCGCAGATTTGCGGAGATAACAGACCTCTTCCGATATGGTAATCACGTAAGGACCCGGTATCTTCACACGGCATATACAGCGCCGTAGCTATTTTTTTTCAAATAGGCAGTAATACATTTAAATTTAATTATTTCCACCTTTATTCCAAGCATTGAGATGGCTGTCATTCAGTAATGATACGAAATATTTCATTCTTCTATAATTACTCAATATAATCTTTTACTATCAGCCAATGGCTCATAAGGCGTGTCTATTTCTTATCATTTAGTTTCCATAGGAAACCTAAAATAGAGCCTTATGTTATGTACCTTTTCAGGCTTGGAAAATTCCCAATATTTTATGATATGAATAGGTAAGGAAATCTTAGTTCCAAATTTTGCTAATCCTATAAGATCCTTAGAAGTGCTATTTATCACAGTAATTACGAGAAAAAATACTCGTTCATAACGGAAAAATGCGTTATCTTCCAACGTTGTCAATTAAGCTGTATTTTTTTTGCCAAAATTGGCAATCCTGTTTGCCATTTCTTTAGGATATATCAGTTCTGATACATTTACTTGCGTGGAGATCACAGTTTCAAAGTTTCGCAGAGTTTACTGTTTTCTTTTAGGATGAGTACTTACGTAGATTTTTTACATGAATTTTGATGAATTTTTTCCTAGATTCCTAAATATTTCTGTAAATCAGGATTTACTCGAAATGTTCCGATGCTTTGATTGCGATCGACCGGCGATATCTGTAGGGTTAGCACATTGACGAAAATAACTATACACTGCGGTCA
Organism: Hetaerina americana; assembly: GCF_022747635.1. Classification (NCBI taxonomy): domain Eukaryota; kingdom Metazoa; phylum Arthropoda; class Insecta; order Odonata; family Calopterygidae; genus Hetaerina; species Hetaerina americana. The sequence goes on along the minus strand of NW_027287538.1, from coordinate 73,875,756 downwards.
ATAAGAAAGTACGTAAATGGAAAACCGATCATTTCAGGTCATCCGGTTAACCGAAAAATATTTACGGGTTCAAAAGGTTGAGTTCGTCATATTGGAGGTGAAACGGATAATCAATAAATTGGTTGAGGACCAACAGCTGTGACTTTGTATACTTAGCAATCATACACACATTTTACAATCGGCAGAAATATTATGCACGCTAAAAACATGAAAGGTGATGACGATTCCGGGCGAGGCCTTATTGACAGAGATTGATCCTTATGCATCTTGGAGGCTTCCTATTTTACCCTGCCGCGTTGGAAGAATGGTATGTATATCCGGCTTTTCAGCAGTTGATAGCGGTTGTCGGAAAAACCACTTGTAAAAATATGTTTTATGAATACTTGTTTATCTGGGCTCCTAAGCAAGGGTAAAGTGATTCAGCACAATTTCACGGGTTAAAAAAATTCGCGATGCTAATTTGCCACAATGTAACATGTCAAGTAGCACTTTCTTCTTTGTCCTTGGCTTAGAGGGTTAAAGCGCCTGTCTAGTAAACAGGAGATCGGACTTCGAATCTCCCCGGTGCCTGAATTTTTTCATAAGCGCTTAGAACGATTACAAAAGTGAGCTCGTTCGTTCATACGTACAGCCTTCGATTCGACATACGTAAAAACGCTAAATGAATATCTTTTGCTTTTAGGGAGGTGTTCCCACTCCTGCCTTTGAAAATCAATGTATTCCCTTTATCTGTTTTCAATTGCCGCTCGTTCTTCCATAATTCCTCTGCAAGAGTGTGACCAAGCTTCAACGATATTTTCCCGCTTTTGTAATGGAAACAGGCAGGTCATTGTACCGGAGGCCAACGCATTGACGTCCAAGATTTTTAGTGCCCTTTATGTTACGTACAGCACAGTGTTATTTACGGTCATTTAGACTTGATAACACGAGTGTTCTATTGAAGAACCGATCTGATGAAACTACTCGATCTATTTAATCCTTCCTATTGCCTGCTTTTCCAGCCTTTATCATCCCTCCATTGCTCGTCTTCTTTGACTCGATTCGCCATCCTCCTGGAAATGTTCTCCACGTCCAGTTTCTCATATCTTACCGAATGGAAGAGAGTTTATAGTACGTGCAGTAAGTAAAGATGTGAAGAAAACGTTAGTAAAGACTTTGGTATGGAGCCTTCTAAGGATATGGAATGTGGTCTTCGAGAGAGGAACATGGGTATAGGTCAGGGTGTAGGGCTTTTGAGGTGTGGGTGTGCGGGACAATGGAGAGAAGGAGTTGGACTGAGAGAGATGTAGACAAGCGACGGGGTTTGAAACGGAGCGGGTAAGGGGAGTCAGTTGCTAAAGGGAATCCGAAAAAGACCGAAAACATGGATATTGAAATGCCATGAAATAAGGGAGAATGTTGGATAAGCGGGGTTAAGGAAGGGAGAGGCGCATTATGGCTTAATGAAATGCGCTAGCTACGAAGAAATAAAGGAAGGGGTGGAAAGCAAACAAATGGAGATTTGCGAAATATTTAAAAGGAAGTAATAAGGGAGAAGTAGTGTACGCCGACGCACGGTCCATACACAGAGTATGTACGTAGTGGGTAGATAGTGAGTAGGGACCGCCCGAAGCCTACCTTTGATAGCCGGAATACCCTGAATGAAATTGAATTGCGTTGTGACGGCCGTTATAACTCAAAGAATACAGTCGCGCAGCAAGCAAGAAAGCATTGACTTTAAAATCCCCGTTCAAGCTCCTCGATAAAGAACACCAAAAAAACACTCCACAGTAGTATTTCGGAAGACATGGCGTGACAGCTGTGACACCAAACCCTATTACTGAGCCATAGAGTGCTGCCGTGTGCGAGGTGATTCTTGCGGCTTCTGCCCGTCTTACACTTGCTCCCCACGCTAATACGCACATTTAGGCACTGGCGCCTTGCTTACGCGCGTTTCCTCAACCGAGCGAGGAATTTCCTTCCCAGCCTTGATTTGTGACCACGAGCGGATCGATTGCTCCCTCCCATCCGTTACAGTACACCAATGCGTGCATTTCCTTTGCAAGAAGTATCGATAATTTCTATGCCGCGCGTGTGATATTGATGTCGCCGTGGTGATAACGAAGGCAGCCTCGCTTCGTTCCTTTCGCGGCCGACCCGTGGCCACCGTGCGAGTTCAAACTAACCTCTCAAACGATCCAATCACCGTGGTCTCCCCCCCCCCCATTCCCCATCTCCCTCCTGGCCTTTTCGCTCGAAAAAAACTTATCTCGCTTGCATATCCCTTCCAATGGTTTCCGTTTCCTGACTTGGAAATGAAAACAGGGAATCGATGGTGAGAAATACCCTTTGGCAACCTTGGCATTTGCTTGAGAAGTCTCCTTTCGAAAGGTTGAGAGCATTTGCGATTCGAAGGCGGGAGGTGGATTACTAAGGCCACCAGACCGAAGATCGACCGTCGAATTAAGTTTCTCAGACAATCTTATTTTGTACTTCTATCGTTTGTTTGCGCTTTCTAAAAACATACTGCACCAAATAATCGTGCAGTGGGCGTAAATAATGACTTTTAACTTATCCATGCCATTTTGAATAATCTATAGAGCTTATCATGTCACCAGTTTGGTCATTTATTCGCAGACAAAGGCTTCTACTTCAAATTATAGTGTTAATTGAAAAATATGATTTCTCCGTGTTTTCTAGTTGCACCGTAACTTATCTCACCTTTGAATTGCATTTCGAAACGAAGGAGGGGATGGGAATATGTAGGATAGGCATGTGTTGGACGGAATGAAGCGAGGAAAGAAGTATGTGGAAATGAAGAGGGGCTTTGTGGAGAGCCAGGTTTCATGTTTCGTTTTTGGTGATAAACATTTGTTTTGTCTCGTGTCCATCCAAAACCTACTTTAACCGGTAGAACACCCAAAAGGATGCATTTTAAAGAGCACTCTGGGCGATGCAATTATTTGTGCAAACCTGGGAGAATCTAACGGCGTATTTTATGATGGTGAAATATTGCCTCCCATAAGATTGTGAATTATCAATATAATTGAATGAGCAATTATGTATATCAGTTATGATTTCGTAAGTGCGGTGTTCTTAGGCAAATATACCTTAGAAACGTTTAAGCGTACAGTTTCCCTTGGTGACCAGCTGTGATTCAATTACATATATTTCCTCTTGAATAATTTTCATGCGCTGCTGAGATTGAACATAATGTTTGGCTTGTGATGAAGGACTCCGCCCATATTTTATGCAAATGTATGTGCCGTATCCAATCATGAGGTTTTATCTTTGGCTACATTGCCATGGTGAATAAGTTATATTGTTAGAACAAATACCTCGTTCGATATGGCTCTTATTATCACTTTAATGAATCATTTTATCGACTTGTATTTGTAACTCGTTCAGAGCAAATTTTTTGAACGAATGGGAAATTGCTCAATTTTGTTTTTACTTGATATGGGAGTAAATTGAAATCATTCATTCATTGATTCTTTCGGTGGATAAATATCGTCAAAGAGCCATACCCTCTTGACTTAAATTGGTAGCTCAGATTATTCGCTTGTCGGATATTTTGCGTCTTATTCAACATTTTCATCGTGAAAGTTTAATTCTGTAAATTCCAATTCTTAAGTTGGAGGTGAGAAATTTCTTATTCATATGAAAAATATTTGCATTGTAGTGAATTTTTACAGTCGCGAAAAATAACGTATGCCGTTTGTGCGCATTCTCGTGGAGTGGGATTTTTTTCGACGGTGAAATTCACTTCCAAACATGAATTGCGAGACATTCGACGACAGCACAACGTGGTTCCCCATTGAGCACTACGGACTCGCAACCTTGATTCCAGTCATCGAGTAGCTGCGCTGTCGAACGGTTTCCATGAATCATGTACTACATGCATATTAAACTTGTGATTACCCTCTGAAAGAGGAATCGTGTCTAAACCACTGTAATGAGGATCACTTAAATTATCTTGTACTTGCCGATGATGAAAAAATAAAATCTCACCGCCGTCGTGTTTTGCCTGGAATTAATTTAGCGCGCACATTGCCTGATTGCTCAGGGAGCAATCCATTGCAAGGGCGAATGAAGCGGTCATTTCCGGAGCATTGGGAAACACGACACCGATTGCTCGCCTAAAAAAAACAGGGAAACCGGTATTCAACGGGAAGGTGGCCTCAGGAACGGGAGTTCGCTTGGTAGAAGGGGCCTTGCGCTTGGAGAGCGGGCAGCAGGGGGCTAACGCATTGGCCACGCGCGCGCTATGGACACGAGTCGTCTCACGCCCAGAAAAAACAATTTCCTCTTCAATTTTCGACTCGTTCGCCTTCTTTACCTTCTTCCCACTGACACGTCGTCGGAAGGAGAACGTAGTCTTTCTGCAAAAAATATATAAGACATCAGGTATACAGCGGAAATACATATTTTGTGGTCTATGCGAAAGCTTTATTTTTTTTGCGGTGATATGTTCTTGTATGTGGATAATACACGCGCCCGTATATAAGGAAAATAATTTTTTTCACCATACTGCAAATAAAGAAGTATGAGAATATTTTTCCGTGTTTGGGATCGAGGAAATAGGGTACACGCCTGTTTTAGACTCGGGCAAAAAAATTATTTACGTTAGTCGACATCATTGCAGGTGCTTGCTTCATTTTTTCTCCGCCAGAGGTGAGATTGGCTCCCTTCTTTGAACAAAAAGTGTGCTCGACTGTCTTTTTTGCAAAATAAATGAACTGTGAAGTTTTATTTTCGATTGAGGGAAATAATCTCTCAAATTTCATTAAAGGATTTTCTGAACGACGCCTGACTGTAAATACTATTCCAGGTTTTAGCCACAAATCTTATAGATCTTGGTTTATACGTAGAATCAACCAAAATTATAATGGAAAAAAGCTCGCAAATTATTCTCTGGAATTTACCACCACTTCAGGGAGTATTTTATTGCCATGCAGCTCTCGAATTTTGCAAATTTTGCGGTCAATATTAAAGTCAATAAAAATATTGTGAAAACGTTTTAACGTGTGATAGATACTTTGAGATGTATTGAAATTGAAATATCTTAACAATATTTTCGGAAAAAAATATGCCACGGTTATTGAATTCCATTTTCTTAAAAAGCACCTACGTACCTTGAAAAACCTGGCACAAAGAGAAAGTAACGCTCTGAGAAAATACGATTTTATTCTTCCGCGATAACCGACTCGGATCCTGAGAAAGATAAAAATGTCGACGCGGGAGCGAATCGTGTCCGCGCCACCGTTCGGGGCCCAAGTGAAACGGCGTGGGTGCGCAAACACGCCTTTTTGTGGCCCCGCGACAGGGGCGGCGATTCGGAGCGCGGGAGGGAAGGATTGACGGACCGCGTGCCTCGATTGTCCTCCCGGGAGGAGGAGCGAGGGAGGGCGCGGCACATGCCGACAAGAAATAGTGGAGTGTAGCGGCCGGCCGTTGACGTTGGGGGGGGGTTCGCTATTTCATGTCCCCGAAACTTTATCGATTCGCACAAAGAGACGTCAGGTGAACTGTTCTCAGCTTGTTATTCTTGTCTGTGTACTGCGTTGATGACGTCGGCCCTGGAAAAAAACGAGCAATCGAGGATAGAACTCCATCGCCGGAATATATGCATTCATGAAACGTTCCCAGAATACATTTATGATTAATGACAGTTAATAGCTTACTATACGATTCAGCGAGTTCTTTAATGAAAGATGATTTCAATGAGCGTACCTATTACACTTGGGGAAAGTGTTCAACTATTCTGGCCATGCTAAGATTACTCGCAAATCGGTTTAAGGCGCCCGACAAGTTCTGGAACGCTGCTGAATTAATCATGTCAGGCTTTTTTAAGCAGGAGGTAAGTTGTCTTTCTTTCCAAATAACTTTTTTAGAACTGCATAAATAATGATTTAAATCGAAGGGGAAATTCAAATTCAAATTAAAATAATGATTCCTTCTTTTAACTGGAAACTGGAAACCTCCAACAAAATTTGGATTATATAGAGTCCACGATGTGGTTTTATTAAGCAAAGCGTTTGGCAACGGACTAGAGATACTATTTTCAAATCCAGATAATTCCCTTTGGCACGCCGGATTAACCCTTTTCTAGGCGATATTCTAGGTAGTAGAACTTTCTGAGGAGCCACAAAGAGAAGTATAATCGCATTCTTACCCAGAATATTTGAGCTTAGTATGTAACAGGCTTTGTGGCTCCAGTCTAGGCCATCAGACTGGAGTTTTGATTGAAGTCTGGTAAGGTTTATATAAAAAATTTCCATGGGTGCTAGAGTCGAAACTTCAATGAGTATATACATCCGTGATGTGTCCGTAACGTAAAAGCCGTAGGCGTGGAGGCTCCGGACTTTTTCCAATAAGCTTTTCAAGAAACTTGGTGACTTTACACATATACGCAGTGAACGTATGCGGGATACAGGTTGCCGAGGTGGTCACGGATGTACTTCATCGAGATTTTTCCCTTGAATACACCAAATGACTTCCATAATTTATTCTGCGTGATTAAGATGTAAAATAGTTTTTTTGACATTTGAAACCGTCACTTTTGGTCATTAAAATTCGAAGGAATACATAAAAAGGGTCCGCACAATAAGTATCGTGACTGCTTGACTGTAGCCTCAACGGAGCGGTGGATTGGGGTCCGACCGGTCGGCTCGGTTGAGGGGTCCCCCATCATTCGGGCACACTTTAGTTCAGTCGCCTCCGGGCATGCGTTGAGACAGGAGGTTGATTTCTGTGACGTGTGATTGTTTGTGGTGTCGTCGCGCCAGCATGGAGCCCACCGTCGAGCTGTAAGGTTTTGCGTTAAACTCGGGAAATACACGTTGGAGACCCTTAAACTCATTAAACAGACTTATGGGCATGATGCCTTAAGCCGCACGAGAGTTTTTGAGTGGCCCAAAATGTATAAGGAAGGCCGGAAGCTCGTCGAAGACGAGCACCGCGTCGGAAGCCCGACGACCGCTCGAACCGATGCTCAGGTGGCCAAAGTGGAAAAAGTTCTGGACCCTGACACAGGCGCTAAACCATCGCCCTTATCAGTGAGGAGACCGGCCTTTCAATTCGAACCGTCCACACCATTGTAACAGAGGATCTTGCGATAAGGAAATTGTGCACGAAGCTGGTTCCGAAGGTCTTGAGCGAGGAACAAAAACTGTCGCGGGTGGAAATTTCGCAAGAAATTTTGAACTGCGTCCAGGAAGATGAAGATTTTATCGACAACGTTATAACCTCAAACCTCAAAAGGAGCTCAAAGGATATCGGTTCGACTCCATCGAGGCGGTTCAAGCGGCGACGACAAAGGCTCTCAACAGTATTCTGGAAACAGACTCCCAGCGGGCTTTTGACGAGTGACAGACGCGCCGAACTAAGTGTATCGATGCAGGAGGAATGCATTTTGAAGATTATTAAGTAATTGTAATGATAACTGCAATTAATTTTGATTTTAGGAACCAGTCCCGATACTTATTGTACAGACCCTATAGACTTCGAAGTGAAGAAAATAAGATAGAAAGTAAATGATTCAAATTTAGTGAATGTTTTCTCGGTTACGGGGTTTGATATTTGAATTCAGCGCTCTTCAACAAATATTTTAAGGTATTCTCTCGTTTTGTAGGGGTCAGCGGCCGTTAAAGTTCACTTATTTCTGACAAATTTCTCCCTATTGTGATGGGGAATACAACCCGCGAGTTCCGATGCGTATGCATATTATTAAGCATTTTTTAGAATCCGCGGTGATTGCCATCATTTGACGTTGGCTAATATTAGATGACGTCGTGGCTTCAGGGACTGGCGGAGTTTAAAGTATTTTCCGACTTCATATTTCTCACGCATTTCAACTAGCTTCCTCAAGAAGCTCAGCGATTAATTCATTCGAACAAACAGTAAAAAATGTCTGAAAGTAAAGATAATCAGCCAGAGATATTTGATACATATTGCATTAAATTCAATGGCTAGAGTTTGTAGGCATTATTTTATTGTTTCATAATGATTCCACGGCAAAAAACGCAAACTGTGGTTAAAAATCGATGCCATGATAAAAATTCATTCGCATGCTCGACAAATATGGAATAAGAACTCTATCATCAATTATCTGTACGCAAGAAATACGAGTATATATAACTGTCTCGATTGTCAGACATAATTGTCTTTTTCAAGCGTGAATGTTTTCAGAGGTCGCTACATGCGAACTAGGGATAACTTGTTCTGTTGCGGGAATATAGTATATCTGATAGGACGGAATGAATGCATGAGAAAGTACGTATGTGGATTTGTAGAAGGAATCATTGCAGCTTACATTTTTGCTGTGTTAGGTAAGACTTCGTGGTGGTTCTACTGTGTCCATCTTCAAGATTACTTTAATTGGTTGACTAACAGTAATGTTATTACTAAGTATCGTAATATAAAAACTTTAATTTATTTATTTATTTATCGACTTAATTGGACTAGGTTGAGACTTAAAGTTCCTTCTTCCACCTAAACCTTACATTACAGACATTACATTGAAGACAATCACATACAACCAAGCCCTAGATGGAGGAAAATCCACCTAGGCGGGAATCGAACCCGCGACCTCAGGGTTGGTTAATTACCGAATACAACTGAATTCGCCAATTCTGCGACTATTTTTTTACTTTAATTTCCTCATTTCATCCTTAATGCCTCTATCTTTAACATAATATGCCAATCGTGCCATAAAATGAAATAAAAAAACAATCGTGCCAACCACTTTAGTGAGATAATCACAACCCAACGATAATTACATCACCTTAAGCGTAAAGTGTATGGCGAGTTCAACCATTGCAGTGGACGGTTGACAACATGGCAGCTTATTCCGCAGATTTATCGGCTAAGCACCGAGGTATCCCGCCTGAAATCCGCAAAGTGCCTCTGAACACCCACATTTCAAATCAATCGCAAAATGTGATTCTCTCTTTACCAGATCTTTGCTGGGACAATATATACGGCGTGGGAGAACGAAGCTATCTCCCCTCTCAATACATACAATGAAACACATGTGAAATGGCATATATGTGCCCCGAAAGTTTAAATTTCTAATTCTAGTTTATTAATCTGACACTGATAATTATGGCAATAGATTTCCCAATATTACTTTTTGACAAACTTCCGAAGAAAGCCAGGAGGAATTCGGTGAAGGCAGACAAGAATTGCATGCTCGGTTTTATAGTCGTGGTGTAAAGTTTATTTCTCCGTAAAAATAGATTCAACACAATTAATAGCTTCATTAATGTAACTAGCTTTTAATGTGTATCAGAACGTAGTTTGTTGAAGTGAATACACTGAAGGCAACTAATATTTCAATTATATAAAAAAACATAAAATGACGTTCTCTTCACGATACTGCTCATTATTGAGTTTGTTTCATTCCAGTCATTTAACTCAGTTAAATACGAACATTTTTACCAAAACTGATGGATGTTTCAGCTAGCTTCAAAATAAAATGCCTGTTGGCATTCATTATTGTTGCCGCCGCAGCTTTTCGTCATAAATTGTCCTCACTACACTGGCCTACATAGATGGTTGGTAAGGATCATATTACTCTTGTGCTGTCATCATCAAGTTTCTATAATTCATCATGAATTATATTTTTCAGCCTAGTTGTAGGATTAAGATCTTTTATTAAACCTTGTTGTAATGGCTCTGAAAACATTTTTAATAAATGACGTTCATGGCTGAAATCTGAATTCCCATGACTCATGAAAACTTTTCCTCTAGATGTGCGTCGGGGATATGCACAAATGTGAACATACGAGGGTCATCCGGAAAGTAGTACCCGTTCGTGCCGCATGAAGTGCTGACGACGCGAGTAGCCGCTGGACGAGGTCAGATAGCTTCAGTGGCTTGTCTGCCTTCTCTGAGCCAAGTTGCGTGACGCTAGCATTGCCTGTGTTGTTTCTGTGATTGTTTACAATGTTTAAAAAAATTGAGAACGCCGCCTGTTGTGAAGTGAGGGCAGTGATTAAATTCCTCAATGCAAGAAACGTTCGCCCATGTGATATTCATCGCCAATTAAAGGAGGTGTATGGAGACAATGTAATGGACGAGTCGTCTGTTCGGCGGTGGTGTCGCAACTTCAACATGGGGAGGGGGAACACACACGACGATGAGCGTTCGGAGAGACCGTCTGTCATTACAGACCAACTGGTGAGCTCAGTTGACGAATTCGTGAGGAACGATCGGCGCGTCACAATTGATGACATCTGTGAGCATTTTCCCAATGTTTCTCGAACAATTGTTCATGAAATTGTTAAAAACCATCTGCATTATGCAAAAATTTGTGCAAGATGGGTCCCTCGCGTATCTCAATGAGCTGGCGGCGAAGGACTATGCAGCAGGAATACAGAAACTTGTCACACGTTATGACAAATGCCTTAATTTGCTTGGAGATTATGTTGAGAAGTAGTTTAAAGTATCCTCTTTCAAATAAAATTTTTTATGTTTGTTAATATTTACTTTTGTGTCTTTATTTCACGAACGGGTACTACTTTCCGGATGACCCTCGTAGATGACCCCTTGGCGCAATTTCCTGTGTGAAATATTCTTGTCGTGGGGTCATATATGATCTTCTCCCCCTGGACGTATAATCATCATACTTTGCCGAGAACAATTATAGTACTCTCATTTAAACAAACGAAGAATAATTGGGAGAAAGCGTTATGTCACTTTGCGGAGACCCAAGGGACCGGATTCGAGTCCCTTTAGTGGTAGAATTATTTAAAGGCGTCTCGATCCTAACGTTCAAGCACGTTCGAGCGCCCCACCCTCCGCGCCTTTCGTTAATAGAGCAGGTTGATTCCGGCACCGGGTTTTCTCTTCATCATTACCCTTTCGCTGAAAAGCCTACCCTTACCAAATGACTCGCCTATCCCGAAGGTGCAAATGGCAGTAGCTATCGGTTGCCTCCCCTTATACGAGCCATTAATGCTCCCATTCCTCTGGGATCTCTCCTACCGCGCGGAAATTAAAACGAACTCATGACCACAATCATGTACGGCTGTCTCACGCTGCGAACTCACATCTTACTCTTTCGCTAGCGTCTCCGTCAAGCCGGTGCTGATATAAGGAAGAGGACGAGGGGATGGGGAAGAGGAATGTCGCCGTGAATTAGAAATTTTCCAGACCGTTTGCCGCATCGGCGGATGGATTGGGGATCAATTAATCCCTTGTCATTTACGTATATAGCAATGCGTGTGGACTCGAGTATGATGGGCGACAGGACGACTCTCTGGAGCGAGGGATTAGTACGAGTCCCCAGCACCGAAAGGACAAGCCGGCTGTGAGGAGGCAGAACGCGTTGGCTCTCATTTACTTTTATTTTCTCCGACCGGAGCAGGGAATGTATAAGGGGTGTAAGGAGTGAAGGGAGGGGCGTTGCTTTTAAATGGATTTGATTCATTTTTAATTCCATCTTTCGCATTGCAAATAACTAATTTATTAGTTGAATTAACTCTTGTTTTGGAGTAAGTCTTCCTCCAGCATGTATACAAATTTGCACGTTATTTGATGTATTGTTGCTGAATATGTTTCATTTTTCCCTTCCTCTCCCATGACCACTCTTATCACTTACCCTTCCCGCCTGGTGCTCGCACCCCCTGCCACACACCCTTTTGGTGGATCGCGGGATGTTTATGTCGACGTCGATGCCCTCCCCTTTCGCAGTCCTTGAAGGATTTCACCTATTGAGGGGTGCACTCGAGGGCGGGTGGTCCAAGGGAGATCTCTTGTATACAAATAAGTGTATCTCACTGGTTGGGTCAGGTGGTGTGAGAAGGGGTTATAAATAAGTCGAATCACGCCCCGGATTTCGCCCACACAGCATCCCTACTCCACGGCTCTTCACTTCGCTTCTCACGTATCTCGGATTGGAACGGCGGAATTTGAAGATTGGATGCTCTCGAGAAATGAAACGATAAGAGTCTCTTGATCCGAAGAGCAAATAAATATGAAGAGTGATACTCAAATTGTGTCGAGAGCGAAGGATTCACGGAGGACACTGTCTTGAGTGTAAATACGTGGAAATGTTTTCACTCTGATACAAACCAAAACAAGTGATTGAAACACTTGCTTAAAACCTATGTTGCCATGGTTTTCAAACGGTTCCATTATCAGGGTGGAATTCATGCTTAGATAAAGACGTGGAATATCAAGGGTGAAGAAAACAAACTTGTTCCATCACGATGGACAGCAGACGGTTTTAATTTTCTGAGGTTTTTTCTCTTAAAAAATTCACAAATTTCACCTCGAATACTTTACATCTGTTTGCGGAAGTTGCCTTGATTATTACTAGGGGATTTACCCGATGAACAATAGCGAGCGAACTATTTGACAAATTGGAACTCGTGCCGGATGAAATTTCCTCTAATTGGATTTCGGTGTTTCTGTCAGACGTAATAATGTTATTAATTGTTGCTCGCTGTCATTGTAGTACTTTGATACTATTGGACAAATCATTATACGATTTGTCAAGTTGTGTAAAATATTTGCGCATCGCGCCAGTTAAAAAGTCAGCTCCTTGGAATTCCCCGATACAATAGAGTGCCCATTGACGGGAGGCAGCAGTGCATGTGATGGAGTTAAAATGATGCAGACGCGCCGTCCAAACAATAGCATCCATTACAGGGGGTGCATCCACGAAGGTGGGGGAGGGGGTAGAGGGTGTACGGGGTGGTCCAAATCCGCGAGGATAATTGGAAGAGGGGGGAGATGTGAGATTTGAATCCAAACTCTTTCCGGATTTGCGAATGCATTCTTGTGAAGCAAGGAGACTTTTTTAGAATATGCAAGTCAGCAGAGGGTATTATTGGCCGATTACGTTAGGTTTTTGATGGACCCTAGCACTGCATACTACTCTACTCATAAGACTTAACTACGATACGACTCGTAAATTGACGCAAAAATCCTTTTTCCCTTACTTCATTTAGATCAGAATAACTTTACCCTCCTTAATTACATCCAAAATTCTTACTCTTTCCCTTCCTCTGGCTCGCTTTCCTACGCGTAGAATTCTCTCAACTTTTACCGAATTCATCATTAACTATGGAGTACATTCGGTATCTTATCGTTACTTGGCGTCGCTGGATCTTTCTGGTCTATTGCATTTTAAGTGGCTTTAAATGCACTTTTAATCTGATGAGGAGTTGACCTTTGGTTTGTCTGGTATATATGTATTTTTTGTTGAAAGTTGTAGGACATTTAATTTGGCATTTACGCACCGGATTTATGTGACTAGGGGTAACTTTTTTTGACGCGGGAATTCACGATTTTCTCCTTGACTTGGCTCGAGGAAGAGGTTGATTTGTGCTGTTTCTTTAAAAGTAAAGGAAAGCCAGCTTTGAAAGACGGACGGATATACAGGGTTCGTCCGGAAAATAAGTGTACTGAGCTCAGGAAAGTCTCAGGAAACTCGCTCAGCTCAGTTCTTTTCCCATGATTTCAGACGAGGCTGGATTCAAATCTCTTCAGGAGACTTACTTCCTTTCGCTAATTTCTTGGCACTCTTCTGCTCCTATGTACATGGATGCTTGAAGTGATTCTACTACTCCTGCCTTAGACATTCATGCTCTTCTGCCCTTGATACTTCTAATATTTCTTTCATTTATCCTTCAAAATAATAATAATAATAATAATTGGGCCCGTTCGAGCAGGATCGGGCAATTTATTGTTTCAATTTCAGTTTGTTTTTTTTGGGTGCCTTATGTTTAAACCCCCAATACAATTTCGTTAATTTTACAAAATACAAAATATGAGTTACATGCCATTCCTTTCCGTTACTCTCCCCGTTCTTACTTTATCTTTTATTGATAAATCTTTCCAAGATTTTCCTAATCGGTTCCTCATGTTGGTATTGCCCAATTTGTTGGACGTTATGCAAATACCCAAGGATAGCTTCCAGTTCGCGTCTTTCCTCGGCATAAATTGGGCAATAAAGGACTCTCTGTGTATTGCCGTGTCCTCCTCCATCATGCATTCACACGTCCCCTCCTCTTTTTTCCCTATTTTCTTGAGGTGTGATCTAAACTCCCCGTGGCCCGTTAAAATTTGCGTAATACCGTTGTAAGTTTTAAAGTTGATCTTCATTCTTTCCTTCACGCTAGGTAAAAATTGTCTGGTTGTTTTACCCTTTTCTAATGTTTCCCATTCCCGTTCCCACATATCCAGGAAATACGCTCTTATAAAATTCCTGTTCCTGCTCCATTTCTCAGTTGGAGACAAAGCTACATCTCCCAGAGTAGCCTCTTCCAGAGTAGATCCTTCATAATAAACCTCAACCACATATTTTAAAATCCATTCATCTCAAATCATTCGCTCTTCACTCATATGTGTGCAAAGATCTCTGTTGATTCGGCCATGCATGGCAAAATAAGGTTATGAGATGGAATGGCAAATATGTTCATAAAATCCTTCAAATATTCCTTGTCCTTTTAACAGAATGCAGAAGGTCAAAGAACATCCAATTCGTATAAAATTTATTTCCCTCGGTTATATTTGTCAAGGAAACACTTTGAGTGGCATCGCTGTATTCGGTTCACATTGGACAAGGCGCCAACCCTAGCGTCCGGAGAGCCGCCGTCCCATCAAAATGGACCGAAACCGAACAAAAAAATGTTTCGGATGACTTAGACCTTGAAATGTAACACCCAGCGATATAACTCTCAGCAGGTTTTTGATGCGTTACATCTCTGTCAACTGCGGCAAATTATAGCTGTATAGTTCGCTCAAAGTGTAATTACTCTGGTCTGCTTTTGAGGTGAGGTATTACTACCAAAGGTGAGATAAATGGGAACGAATGCCGTAGACATTGCATATTTCTAATTCTTTACCATAAACACTCCTAGGACATGGTCATAATTTAGGCTCGCTTTCCACCAAGGTCATTTAAAAGCAGTGTGGAATGATAAAAAGCATTTTAATGGGAGGCGTTGGATTAACACCATATTAATTTATTACCCTCAATTTTTTTTCACTACAAAAACTCCAAAATGTTCTTCCATCATGTTCACATACTTTTCGTATTCATGAGGTTGGAACTCTCGTGTAGAGGTCGGGGCCCGTGTCGAATATCCGCGAAATTTCGTGAATTAAACTTGACTGCTCTTCTGACCACAGGGTTTTCAACTCTCGACGTTTCAGTTAATCCGGGGAGTTGGGGCGGGAGAGGAGGCGTTTGTAATTCTGGGCGTGTGCTCTATTGAATTCACCATGAACGATCCATTAGTCACAGGGAGCATGCCACCCACCCACTTGCGACTGCCGAATATTTGCCCGGCGATTTAAGTCAGCCAACGAGCAATCGCCGGATTACTTCCACTTGGTTAATTCATCTGTGACCCTCCATTTGGCGTAATCTGAAGGCGGAGAGAGAAAGACCGACTTCCGAAATTAGAAAATAAAAAACAGCAACTCCATCGCGAATTCGTTTATTTTTTTAACCGGCGGCGGTTAGGGAGATGTGATTCCTTGTCAGCATGAGCAAGTCGTCAAGAAAGGGAAAAAGATAAGGCGTTTATAAGCGGAGGGACTTTCATAGTACTTTCATATATACTATATATATATATATATATATATATATATATATATATATATATAATATATATGTGTGTGTGTATGTATATAAACACACATTTTTCGGGTACCAGATATTTCTGGGAAACCAAAACCAGCACAGGGAAAGGAACTGGCCTCCCTACCCTGACGTGTGAATTTCACACGCCGTCGGGCTTAGTACTGGGTGAATTCTATCATCACCGACCACACCGACCTTCGGGTTGATTACTGTGTTTATGGTTTATATGTATATATATACGCACATATACATATAAACCAAAAATACTGAAATCAACCAGGAGGTATTTGCCTGTTTCGTAGATTTCGAAAAAGCCTTTGACAGAGTGAATTGAGAAAAACTAATGAGTATATTGCAGAGAATAGGAATAGATTGGAGGGAAAGGAGGATAATCCGCAACCTGCACATGTCTCAGACTGCTCAGGTGCGGGTGGGGAACGGGGAGTCTGGATGGGCAGTGTTGGGGAGAGGTGTAAGGCAGGGTTGTCCATTATCACCGTTGCTGATTAACCTGTATGCAGAGGAAATGATTAAAGAGGCATGGGAAGAACTGGAGGTAGGAATGAAAGTGGGCGGGGAATCAGCTGATGATCAAGCTTTAGTTTGTCAGTCAGCCAAGGGGTTGCAAGCTTTGCTGAGTGAATTGGAAATTCAGTGCGACAGGTATGGGATGAGAATCAATATTAATAAAACAAAGGTTATGCGATTTTCTAGAAAGAAAAAGGCTAACCTAAACATTAAAATTGAAGGGCAAAAACTAGAGCAGGTGGAAGAGTTTAGTATCTCGGAAGTGTTTTGGACCAACACGGTCAAAGAAGTAGGGACGTAAGGAGAAGAATTGCGCTAGGCAATGAGTTTTTCACAAGAAGGAGGGAGTTGATGACAGGGACGTTCAGTAAGGATGTTAGGAAAAGACTCGTAAAAACCTTGATATGGAGCGTAGTTCTGTGCGGCGCGGAAACGCGGTCATTGAAGCAGGAGGATAGACGTATATTGGAGACTTTTGAAATGTGGGTGTGGAGAAGAATGGAGAAGGTAAATTGGACCGAAAGGCAAACAAACGAGGAAATACTTGGTATGGTGGGCGAAGAGAGGGGTTTCTTGGGAGAAATCCCATAGAGGCAGGAAAAATGGATGAGGGGCATAATGATCGGCAATGGGTTGTTGAAGACTGCAAAAGAGGGGAGAATGTTAGGCAAACGAGGAATGGGAAGGAACAGGATAGGGATGTTGGGCGGGATGAAAGGAGGAAGGAAGTACTCAGAGATGAAGAGGGACCTGATGTAGAGTAGGATGATGGTTTTTTTGTTTTATAAGGTGTCATAAAATATTTATTTAGTAGCTGTGTCCATCCAAAAACCGACCTTAACCGGTATATTACCTAATAATAATATATATATCCATACATACATACATATATATATATATATATATATATATATATATATATATATATGGACAACTTCCGTTCCTGGAATACAAACACGCATGTACGTATATTATTTTATTTATTAGGTAATATAACATTTAAGGTAGGTTTTTGCATGGACACAATTACCAAATAAATGGTAAAAAAATAAATATTTTGTGACTCCTGACAAAACACAAAATCCTTATATATATATATATATATATATATATATATATATATATATATATATATATATATATATATATATATAAACACAGTAATCAACCCGAAGGTCGGTTTAGTAGGTGATGGTAGAGTTCACACCCAGTGCTAAGCCCGACGGCGTGTGAAATTCACACATCAGGGTAGGGGATCAGTTCCTTTCCGTGTGCCGGTTATGGTTTCCCAGGAAGATCTGGTACCCAAAAATCACATAGCTTGCGTGGTCCTGCATGTGTCCCGAGAGGTTTGGTCGGAAATCAAACCCGGGCCCTCCGGTCAGTTGTCCAACGCTCTACCCCTGGACTACAGCGACCGATATATAATACATGCATGCATAATTATATACATATGCGTATGTATATATGTATATATACGTATATATTTATATGTTTATCCTGGAAAATAAAATTTTTAATAATGGGTTTTTGTCAGTTTATAACAAAGTATTTTGAGACTATTAACAATTATTCCCTTGTCTTACAATTTCGTAATGAAATATTTATTATCACATTGAAACCAATTACAATACCAGTAGATAAACATAAGAGCTTCCATAAACAGTGGGTTATGGTATTTCCGCATGCCACGTGAGCCTATGAAGTTGTTGAGCCTAAGAGTTGTTTTTTTTTGCATGTGGTATTTTTCCTTTTTACGGTTGGTGACCTAACACCCCCCGCCACACGCCCTTGCGGCGGCTTGCGGGGTATTATGTAGATGTAGATGAAGTGCTTGCTTTTTTGAAAATCCGTATCTCTGGGCCAGGCAATTTGAATTTCATGCTTAAGACACCAGCGCGAACTATACTGGATGAATCTCTCGAGAAAGGGGTGGGTCATGCAACGAGAGGTCGGGTTGTCCCAAGGCAAGAAGAATATCCTCGCTAATAACGGACGGCAAAGGAGAGACGGATGTACGTGGGGGGGAGGCGCGGGCGGGGATTAGGGGATGCGATGCGCGGTCGTTCTCTTTCTTTCATCGGGCTGTGCTTGTGGGCGGCCGGGGGCTGATGAGGTTTCGGAAGGGGGCGGGGAGGAGGAGAGAGGGGCTTGAGGGAGGGGACGGGAAGGTTGCCCTGGCGGCGGGACGGCTCGGAGGCCAGGTTAAGAGGATGAAGCGATTTGGTAAGTGCCCACGTAGACTTACAGCGAGACGTGGAGATGTGAGTGGAGTCGTTGGAGTAAGATTGGTAAGAGTGTCGAGGGGAAGGAACTTGAGAAGGCAAGAAAGGAAGGAGGGTGGCAGATGTAGAACTTCAGGACGAATTATTAATCGGATGCGAATTTCGTCGGAGTGTTTTCAGATGTGTTGTTCGCAGTGATGCCCCTCTCTGCATCGCTTGTGAGAGCAAAAGGTATTAAGCATGCAGGAAGAAAAAAGCATCAACCGAAAGTAGGCGTTAGAAGACCTAGCGCAGAAGGATCTAAGTGGACGTGAACAACCCCCACATTGGGCCTTCCCCGGCCCTGGTTGGATCGTGAGGTCCGCATTTTGTCCAGATCACCGTCCTTTCCCGCTCACCTAGTTTGCTTTGTACTGAGGACTTGTATACTGAGGAGAATAAGGTGTCGAACGATGGGATGTCGGTTGGACTGAGCATCTTCTTCCATCTTGTCTATCAGCAAAGGCTGATTGCTTTATTGAAGCTCGCTTTCCGTCTTTTATTCTGAATATAAATTAGTACAATTAAGGCAAAACTGCTCAGGAGACCACCGCTAGATCGCATAACGGCAGTGAGGTTAAAAAATACTTCGAAAACTATGAGTAATCATCAAATCTTTAAAAATACGATGCTGCCCTCTCCTGCATTTCAGAGGAATTAGACAAATTGGAGCCATTCAATATATTACTACAGAAGTATGATGTGTTCGTAAAATAACAATGAAAAGATGAGTATTTGATTCGATCCGCCGGAATACCCGATCTTATTTTTTTTCGAAATTTGTGATCGCGACAAATCATCGCGATTTGTGCATTGGAAAAATTAGACTTTCGTCCTTTTAATGTGGGGGTCTTATTCTCTTGCTTTGACTATCTGGTGTTCATATCTCTCGTTTTTCTCATTTTGGGACTATCCACAACATGTCTGGTATAATTGACTGAAATTGATAAATGGGAACTCTTTTTTATGGGTAAATGAAAACAGCCATATTTTACTCCACGTGTTGATCGTTTTGCCACCGTCGTTTGAAAATCATTCGATCTCAAAAGTGCTAAAATGAGAAAAATATAGTTTAAATATTAATATTCTAAAATGGTAATTTCTTTAAGAATTAGTTCCATGTGATACATTTATTTTCACTAGCTTCAGGGATAAATCTTCTATAATATATGTTAAATTACATGGAATATTAAATTCAAACGAACCATGATGAAACATTGCATTGTTTCCAATATTCTTCTCAAGCATCTTCATGTCATATTCTCGTCGACGAGGATCCAAACTGGATGTTCTAACTTTGCGATAGTGCGTGCATCCATTTTGCGGACGTGATTATCGAAGATCGCACTGGCGTAGTCGCTGAAACTAATGATGCGTCCCCTTGATTGGTGAGGATAGTTTTGAAATATGCGCATATTAATTTTCGATGAGTGCTTCATCGATTCCTGTTGTATTTATTCCGAGCGGCCCCCGAAGGAAATTGATCTCTTCCGACCAACCCCCGGGCGTCGCCGCCTCGACTCATGGCCGTGATGCATCGAGACCCGGGAGTCGAGGGCGGCGTCCCTGCCCGCAGTCTCCTGTTATCTCCTGGCAATGAGGAGTTCGAGTGGGACGCGACTCGGCGGATCAATTTCCTGTGCACCTCCACGTGGAGGAGGGAAAGAGTGCACTGGCGCGTTTCGAGGGGGGGGTAGGGGGGGGGGCACTGTTGACATTCACTGCGGCACCGAGGGGAAGCGGCCCGCGACGCGAAACGGCGGGCGGGGAAATGACACCCACCTACCAATGGGAGCGGAGTTATATTCGTGCCGGTAACTGGGACTGTTGGAGGGAAATGAACGGAAATTGCGAATCGGATTAAATCTGAAATCTCCGCATTAATGTTACGAATTTGGAAGACCTAGGTGCACTGAAAATGTGATTCATTGCTACTAATATTGTTAAGACGATAGTTACGATGCCTGAGTTGGCTGAACCATTTACGTCAACTAATTGAATAATATATCCCTATTTAGTCTGCCAAAGCTTAACCATCAGTGACTTTAACCTATGGCGAACATATAAAAATATATCCATGTTACATGCCTTCATCGCACTCTCAGGAAAATTAGTATTTAGTTATAGCATAGGAGCCTTCTTTCGTTATATGATACCTTGCTTGCGGAAAAATCTTCATTTTCTAGGATTATGTCATCGACATAAATTATTATCCAACCATAGTAATCAACCCAAAGGTTGGTTTGGCAGGAGAGCCCCACTTCCTACCAAAGCCACATATGATGTGTGATTCGTACATTTACACCCCGGGGTCGGGATACCAGCTCCTTTCTTCATTCCGCCTGAGGTTCCACAGGAAGATCTGCCGCTTGCACAGCTTGTGTTCAGCCGAGAGTGCTCAGGAGTGACACCCAAAGTCGCAATCAGGACCTCCGATCAGCTACCCAGCTCCAGCTGGTCGGTGCTAACCACGGGGAATCAATCTGAGGATTGGTTTGTTGCGTCTCTACTCAATCTTCCCTTCTAAACTCTTCAGTCCCGCTGAGTTCCTTGCCTTTTTTCCTTTGTTTTAATTTCCTGCTTCTCTTTGTCCACTCCTAATTTGTGCTTTCCCCTTCGAACACTTCCGAAATACTACCTTGATCAAAAATTTCCCGGAATTTATTCAGAAAATTAAAAATACAAGTTTATTCATCTAAATCTATATTGTCCCCTTCAAAGTAATCCCCATCGACTGCAACACACTTATGCCAGCGCTTGATCCAATCCTCGAAACATTTTTTATATTCGGTTTTCGGTATGTCCATCAGTGCTTCCTGCGATTTTTCCATTACTTCCTCTCGGCTGCTAAAACGCGTTCCCCGTAATGGTTTTTTAACTCGATTGAACAGAAAGAAGTCACAGGGAGCCAAATCAGGTGAATTCGGTGGCTGTTGGATGGTATTTGTTGCATTTTTCGTCAAAAAATTACGAATAATGATAGCACTGTGCGACGGTGCGTTATCATGGTGCAAAATCCACGAGTTTTCTGCCCACATTTCTGGTCTCTTTCGGCGAATTGCTTCACGCAAACGTCTCATAACGCCCAAATAATACTCTTTGTTTACTGTCTGGCCTTCTGGCAAAAATTCATGATGCACTACACCGTTGTAATCCATGAAAACCGTCAGCATTGCCTTCTTTTTTGACTGAAAACGACGTGGTTTTTTTGGTCTCGGCTCATTTGGTGAACGCCATTCACTTGCCTGATGTCTGGATTGCGTGTCGTACTCATAAACCCACGTCTCGTCTCCAGTAATGATCCTTTTGATGAATGTGGGATCGGATTCAGCCTCGCAAATCATGTCTTTTGCGACGTCAACACGGTCTCTTTTTTGCATGAAATTGAGGTCTTTCGGCACCAACTTTGCTGCTACACGACGGAAACCCAAATCATTAACCACAATGTCTTGGGCGGATCCATAGGCAATGTTCAAGTCCTCCGCTATTTCTCTGATGGTTAATTTGCGGTTATTGACCAACATTTCTTTTACTTTATCAATTTTTTCACCGACTTTCGATGTCGATGGTCTGCCACTGCGTTCATCATCTTCGATTGACTCACGACCACTTCTGAACCGCTCGTGCCACTGGTAAACGACCGTTTTTTTTAGAGAATCGTTGCCGAAACACTTTTCCAACATTTCCAACGTCCGTGCGCCACTAAATCCGTTTTTTACGCAAAATTTAATACAAGTTCGTTGTTGCAAATTTAAATCCATTTCTGCAATTGTAAAAAATCGCCAACACACACAGAGATAGATGTACTCTTGGCTACGTAACTTTTGCAAATGTCAAGTTATGACACTAAGATTTAAAGGGAATATCAACAACAGATGTACCAATTTAACAAAAAAAAACAGAACTCAAATCGGAACGATGGGAGCGCCACACGGTGGTTATTCCGGGAACTTTTTGATCAAGGTAGTAGCCTTCAGTAAGCCGGCGTGCCGATTCACGGAGAACTTATTTAGCAACGAATTTTGTCACTATGCGAGAGAATGAAAGAATCAGCAATTTACAGTCTTTGCAGCTTCAATCATCTCGACTCTTTGTCGAGACAATATTCATTGGTAGAGTTTTTTCGTAAACCAAAGAGCGAATAGATTTACAACTCTCCAAATGATTAATACACCCGGATTTTTTTTTATTTCGAGAGATGATAATTGCGATCGGGTGTAATTCTTTAATATTGAATAAAACGTCCGACTTGGGGAAATAAATAAGTTTGGAGGTGGAGGCTGTGGTTGTGTGGGGGGTGGAGGGGGAAGGGAGGGGGCGGGTGGAAGGAGGGGGGGAGAGTAAACAAGTGTGGAATGCGAGGGAGCGGTGAGGCAGAATCATGAAGCGTGGGAACATTATGAAGCAGGGATTCTTCGGGGAGGAGGAGGCAGTGGGAGGGGGTTGGGGGGGGGGGCGGGGAAAGGAGGGGAGGGACGGCGGGCCTCGGAGTTGGGGATCTCCAGGAGGGGGAGGGAGTGAGAAAATATAGAAAATTAAGCTACGTAATAGCATTATATGGTAGTCCGGTGTTATAAGTTATATTTCAAGAGCTGGCTAGCTATATGCGCCAAGAAAAGGAATGCAAACGGGACGTGTTGATGAAAGACATCGAATTAAACGTTGAATGAAAAAAATATACTCCAAAATTATAAATAAATTAATCCAAAATTGAGTTTCCCTTGGAATTTGCATGTTGGAAATTTAACTGAAATGCTCTTTCGCCGTGAATGAATTTCTCGACGGATTGTTGGTGGATTTTCAAAGGAAATCAGGGAAACGAAAAACGTTTCCACGCCGCTAACTTTATTATATTCTGCTTAAAGCTCATCTAATCAATGAATTGATGATAGCGCGCAAAATAATTTCACTCAACACTAAATATATATTCCAGAGACATGTGAAGCGACAGATTTAGTTAGACTTAAGTTTTATAGTTTATTGGTGGAACGGGATGGTGTGGTGGTTGCAGTGGCCACACACCCCCGAGGGGTCGGGTTGCGAATCTTAGAGGTGGAAGGATTGTTCACTGTAATCCGGACCCCCACTCGGAGTGCTCTATGGAGATATCATTTGAAGTGAGAACGACGCCCGTCGGGACGCCCTTCAACTTGTGGGTCCCTTGGCGCCTATCGTTAAGATTTGGGTAATGGGGTTTCTTTCCTCCCTTCACCCAACCCCGGATAACATTCTACCTCGACTTTGTCACCGTTTTATGTTCTAAAGTGGAATTTAGATTATGAATATGATGCATAAATAATATTTAATATTTGGTAATTATAGCGGGAAAAGATATTATTTTGATCACAATTGAAAAACTGACGGCATTCTTACTGTATAACTTCAAAGACCGGGTATTTTATTACCTCAACGGGCAGCATTTATTCAAGCAACATGGACCACTTCTCGACTCGATACCACGACAAACTGGGGTGAGTTACAACCACCAATGTTCCCGTGTTTATTTATTTCCAATCCCACTTTCTACGTTACTCCTTCGAATGATCTTCTGGAGTCAATCAAATCAAATGCATCGTGCTTACTTCGTAAAGGATGCTACGAGTGCAGTTTGTTTATTGTCTCCTCCGCTAGAGGTGCTAAAAATTTCACTGGGATCAAATTATCAATATTTTAATGCGGATATCAGTCGTGTGTAGGCCTCCACTTTTTCCTTTCCGCTGCTAACTCAAATACCTGCAATCAAGGCAACATCTCGACAATTTAGATGTTTCGTTCGATTTTCCTGCGTCGCGAAATGTCAACTCGAATGTCACACAAGAAGCGCGAGACGATTCAGTGGGAAGCAGTCCAATAATCGATTAGCCCCGACTGGTGTGCGTAGTTGGCATCTGAATTTGATTTCGGAATTAGATCGAGTTCAACAGAGGGGGGCTGGATTTGTCAAACATCGTTATGACCAACGCAGTAGCGTCACTACTTTGCTAGAAAATGTAGGCTGGGATTCCCTAACACAGCGGCTTTTACAATGTAGATTAAACTTATTAAAAACATTTAAAGATGGGTCCTTTTTCGAAGACATCAAGAACATAATACGAAGCCCAACGTATCACGGACGAAGGGATTACGAGTATAAGATTAGAGAGATAGACTCCAAGACAGACAGGTTTAACATTTCATTTTTTCCAAGAACAATTAGAGACCAGAATGCTTGTAATCGAAATCCCCCAGGAGTAAGTTAGACACAATAAGTATTAACCTACAAGGTAGGGACTGTGCATGGTTATATATATATATATATATATATATATATATATATATATATATATTTACATATATATTTATTTATTTGCAGGTTCCCCCCCCCACCTTCCCCCATCCTTTGAAAAACTCTTACCCCCCTCAACCCTTACGCTTTCCTCCTGGTGCTGCACCCCCTGCTACACACCTTTTTGGTGGCTCGCAGGGTATTGATTTAGATGTAAATGGGAACACTTCGTACAGTGTGTGAGCGACATGTTTCTTTGAAGCTTATGAAATTCCTTTTGAAACAACGATAATATGAAACGCGAGCCCAGTTTTGTTTACCGCTGAACAAATAAATTAGATATAACCAAAATTATGTATTTGATGGTCATTTGAAATGAGTCGTAATGACGATTAGTATATTTTTGTTGGCTTTGATATTTTAAGTTGAGCTCCACTTGAAAAAATATACCATTCAATGTTCTCCTAAATCCGATCTCCAAACTAAGATGGGTACTTCATTTCAACCCGCGCCAGAATGATAAATAAGTGGTTACCTCGTGGCATCTCCATCAATCGTGGCATGTTCCCTGTTAAGGTACTGTGACGCTTGATTTGGTGGATGAGTATATAAGCACATGTTTTTGGCCCAGCAGACAAAAACGAAACGGCGACCTGTAATCATTCGGTATTAAACTCTTCATATCAAGGTACTATCTTTAGAATGCAGAGTTAAACTATTTAATTTTAACAGATTGCCTGCGCTATGATAAATCTAGTTTAAGGTGGGTACGCACTTCCTCTGCTCTATGAAGCCTAGAACTAGAAAATGGAACACGGGATGATCCTGTGAGGTATTAAACCTACGCAACGTTTTGATTTTTTTAGAGAAGAGGGATGTATTTAATAACGACAGCTTATGATAAATACCATCATTTGTCGATTTTAATTCCAAATCATTAATAAACAGGAATATATCTACAATTTTAATTCAGATGGTTTGAAGTGTTCCCGATAAATTCTAATCAAGTTTCTACTACTAATTTAATTTCTGCAATTCATCAATAAAAAAATAGTTCTCTTCCTAACCGTGCCGATAAGTTTTCCACTATATAGTTTTTGAATGAAGTGGCCGTGGCGTCGAGGAAAGAAGTTATACTGTTTTCTATTTTATTAATTGGAGGTATTATTTATGATGCCGGCGGGAATTTAATCTGCATACTCAACTTCATCTAAAATATGACTGGCACAAGCATACGGTGCCTGGTGTTCAGGCAAATGGCGGATTTTAAAATAAATATTTAAATGGAACAGATTCAACTTAAAAAATATACAATTTCGACAGGCCACTTCCTGGTAGTAATTCATTATGCACTTCATTTAGTGGTACTTAGAGCAATCTTAATTTCCGTTTCTTTAACTTCATTTTTTGTGTCAGACCTGCTGTAAGTAAAAGCACTTAATCAAGAGAATAATGAAAACTTTCGTAAATTATAATATTCCTCGGCATGGCATGAATATTGCATTAAGCTGTCAATCTCCCTCCCTTTTGGAGAGCGTCGTTGCCTTTGGAATGGAATATATACATTTAAATTAGACGTGACAATTATTTTCTATCCCAAACAAACTTATTTGAACAATCAATAAGGGCGCCAAAAAACATCCTAAAAAATCCTTCACTCTCATGAATGCACACATTTTACATGTTGATCCTAAATGTTTTTGAAAATGACTGTCATCCTTAGTATTTTTTTGGATAAATAACTTATTATCTACCAAGTTATTAATTTATGTGAAATTATATTTTTTCCTCTTGCGTCATTTGTAACACGCGTTTGGTAAAACAACGAATTAGCATGTATCGTGCAAAAAATTTGGAAGAAATAAAATTAAATGTGATTTCATAATTTGACCAATTGATGACGTCAGTTAGCTGTTAGGCAACCAGGATGAATAAGTTTTACCACGATATATCGAGTTGATTATCATATTTTCATTATTTGAGATATTTTCATACACTTTCACACACATATTATTTGTACTGATTGTATATCCGAATAAAAAATCGTCTCTCCTTTACGGCAATTGACACCCAACATTTTCCAAGTGAATAATTAATAATATGTTCAAACATTTTTTCCTACATGGGAGATTTTATTAAAAGCAATTGTTAGAGAGTAGGTTTTCGAATATATTTCTACAACTTAAATATAATTTGAATTACTTCACTCTTGCATTGAATGAAAATTCTTTGATTGCATTTAGAGCTCCGCAATTTTTTTAACCGCATTGCTGAACGGCCCTTATGTCTTTCCCCATTGGCCTTTCCCCTTTTTTTAAGAATTGTTTTGCCTAAAATGTGGTCTTCTTCATCACTTTATTATAAATGAAATTCAATCAGACTAATTAAATTTTAGCGAGTTAAGATATAAAGCGAACAAACATTACGTATGCCTCACTTTTGGGAAGCGTGCCTATTGGGTAAGGCTAAAAATCCATCAGTTACTTTTGTTGACCAGTCTGTAATTTCCTCGTATGCGGGGAAACGCTGTGAAGTGAACCAGTTAATTCAACATATCTCATTTTTCATCACTTATTCTAGTTTTTAAGTCTACATTTGCGTTGGCGTGAAGAAAACCAGACCATCGCTAAGGGGAACACAAAATACAAGAATGCGTTACTGGCAACAGTGACCACAAAGTCATTCCATTTTTGTGATGGAAGGTCCCGTTGACAACTCCGGAATCGTTAGAGAATTCTCCCCATCATTCGCTTTGCTCGTGAATGATTACTTTTCCTGTGTTTAATTGCGCGATGCCTGTAACAAAAAACTCTCAAGCCTCCAAGTAAACAAACAAGTGAAAAGGTTATCAAAAACTGTAAGATTATGTGAGGATTTTATGAGATCATCATTATTCGTAAGCTTACTCATGAAGGAAACCATTCCTCCTTACTTCCGATCTCCATTACGATGCTAATACCTGGAATCCGGGCCGAGCGATAGAACACGGACACCACAGGATTGGAAAATTGGAAAAATCCAGACTTTTAATGAGCAAAGTGAACAGTTAAAAATCCCTTACACCGAAGGATTGGTTTATTTTTTCCGAGCATTTTTTTTTAAATAATACCAAAAAGTTATTTCCTCCATTCTGAATTCTTCAGGACAAACGTCTCTTTGACAGTAATAAATATTTTTGTTGCATTGCTTAGATATATCATTTATGAACTTTCGGTCATTGAAAACCCATTATGATCTTAAAATATAGAACTCGAAATGGGCGGCAACTGATGTTGGCGACGTTCCTCGACTTTGGTGATCAATACTCTTTTGCTTAACTAGTTTTATGAGCTTGACTTTTAACATTATTTTCGGACGTCCCAGTTCACGGTCTCCTCTGCTCAGGGAAGCTGCACTCCAATTAGTTTTAAAGGTTGCGGCCATGTTGACGCTGAATTTTCCGTCACTGTCCTCACATCCTCATCCATGTTTTCTTTATCTGGCACGACTCCCCACTTCTCCACGTGAGATAGAAAGAGCATCTATCCCCTTCTTCTGCAATCTTCAAACTATTGTCTAACGTGAAGTGCTTCTTATCTGCCTGGGTTCGCAAATTCAAAGTGCTGCATGTAATTCATTGATCATAAATGAACCAAAGGAATTACTTCTTGGTTGCTTATTTTTCTGCAAAGGTAAACTCAGTTTGTATTAAATACTGTGATGGATAGCCTCATAAAATGGATAATTAGGTTTATTATAGCAAGGGCAATCAACATTTGATGGGGATATTTTCAATTTTACTGAGTAAATGTTGATATTTCTTCAACGCATTTTAAAAAAGAGAAAGAAGAAATGGGAAAATCCAGACATGTCACGAACGAAGTGGCCAGTGTAAACTCCCTTACTCCGAACAATTTGCTGGCACCGGACTGAATGTCTAGGGGTAACCTTATAGTTGATGAATTATAATATATTATGTCCTTGGCATGGAAAAACCAACAAGAATCGACTCGGAAACTGTACGAAAAACGCATAGAGTTAGCAACAAAATCATGCTTGAGTTAACTTCAAAATTTAACGACAAATATTGGTTCCCGCTAAATTTACATGAAATGTTAGAATGCATGTCACAATAATATTCATCATCCGTTAAACTTGCTGACGTTGCTCAAACTGTTTGCATTCATTCCCATTGCCTAAAACTAAAATTCTGTCAAGAATTTCGCTCAGTCTCCTGTAATTTGTAATGTTTGCCGAGAGTACATGCTGCAATTGAAGGCGGTGAATTACCACGGAGGCCATTTCCTCAGTGGAGGAGTAAGGAGAAGTAAGGCAAGACGGAGGGAAAAACATCCAATCGGCTAGGGCGACCTGGTATATTCACCGAGTGGGCACTGGTAGTACATCGTTTAGCATCTCATCCGACGGATGCAGCACAAGATGCACGGAGTGGAGGATGGGATGGAGGCCACCGAATTGCTCCCGGGGTCCGCAATAATGTATCGCTGGAGGAAATATCGCATCGAGCGTAATGGCGACTCGAGGGAAGGGATTCATTGGATTGGAAAGCACTCGGTCGGATGTCGCCGGGCCGACCCGGCCTCAAACGATTCCCGCTCCCTCCCCGGGATTGGAATGGATGAGGTGCGGTGGCGCTGAGGTGGGTTGGCGCGGCCCCTTCGGTGCGGGGCGTCGATTACTCGTCAGCTAGTGGAGGTCGCATTTCTGTCATCCCTCCGCCGGGACTCCAGCCTCCCTCCCTCTCCCACGATGCCCTGACAATGGGGTCGTCTTGGCGGTGCTTCGGGTGACGGAAGGGGAGGAGGGGGTGGGAATGCTCCGAAATGGCTCGGAGAAGGTTTCGGAACGTCGAACGTCGAATTAAAGTGGAGAGGCATTTGGTTGAGGGCGAGGGAGGGCGGGGGAGGGGGGGAGGGTATTGGGGAGTGAGAGGGAAGAAACTGGAGACGGCGAGGCCCTCCGGGAGACGCAGAATATGAAGGGCGGGGAGACAGGGCGGAAAGTGTACAAAATATTTACGGTGAAGTGAGGGAGGGCTTGGGGTGGGGAAAGGTGAGGGGAAGATGAGGACGCTATAAGACTGATGCGAGACGTGGTCTTCGCCCTCTTTTTTTATGTTGTACAAGCGAGGGATGGACGGGGTGGAGAGACAGGGAGACGGGATTATGAAGAGATGGGAGGGAGGAGGAGGTTGGAGAGAGAGAGCGGCTTTTGGGTCATGTAGCAGTCGGCAGCGGAAGGGTCAAGGCGTTTTCTATGGACGACAGAAAAGACCGAAGAAAGAAAGGATCGGAGTGTATGGGGGGAGGGAGCGGGATGAAAAACATGAATAGAGGAAGCGAAAGGGGGGAGATGATATCACATGGAAGGAGATGTGTGCGACGGTGTGGCATCGAGGTTATTCTCGTGAAGGGGGTTTTGGGGGAGGGAATGAAGTTGAGGACTAAGAGTCACGTTGGCGGTGCATGGAAAACGGTCGAGAACAGGTTGTGATCTCGAGGGGGTAAGTTTTTTGGCGAAATTTCCCGAGACGGGAAATTTTTAGAATGATGCGCCCTCACCTTTTTTCACTCTTCGATTTTTGGTTGTAGCGATGTTAAAGTCCCTTCGCGTTAAGGTAATCTAATATTGTGCACGTTCAGGGGATTGAAAAGGAATGGGGACCACCAGTTTGGGAAAGGGACGCCTGGAAGGTTTTTGACTCGGACCCTTCTTATTTGTCTCCCCTTACGAGGCAGCAAACACCCAGGCGACAAGTTTACTAGTATCTAAAAGCGACCAATTATTGTGAGGAACGGTAAGGAACGGGAAGCATCGGGGGAAGTGGACTGTTGCTCAAGAAAAGGGGGCGGGCGGGAAGACTGCTCCAGACCACTGGCATTTTTTTGTGACTTAAAAAACCTCTTTAACGGCATACACTTGACGTTTTCACTTAATTTATTACCTTCGCTCGAAGATTAATGTATCTTGGTCGTTTGTTTTAATTCTATTCCAAATGAATTGAATCAATTGAATGGCTGAATACGATGAAGAACGGGATTAAATTTTTTTTTTCATTGATCAAAAAACAGAATTTTACTTTTTCAAATCATGTTAATTATGTTTCATTATCTACTGAGGATTCCGTTGGA
The DNA here is from genome assembly GCF_022747635.1 of Hetaerina americana. Taxonomy (NCBI): domain Eukaryota; kingdom Metazoa; phylum Arthropoda; class Insecta; order Odonata; family Calopterygidae; genus Hetaerina; species Hetaerina americana. The sequence continues at coordinate 73,844,988 of NW_027287538.1, read as the reverse complement.
TAATTGCAAATGTGAACTCCGTTTCTTGATTCAGGTTTTCATTTTCAGTCTTACGATTCGGATATCGAGACATGTATCAATAAATCGGTATGGGACGATGATTGTCTTAATAGTTTTCTGATACATAAAATCTGCTCTTTTCATCCACGTTATCGGCCACGTTTTAATATTACACACTCATTTGATACAATCATTTCCTGAAAGTTTCTAATAGCCAAAATAGAAAAGTAAAATATTTCTCAAACATAACAGTTTCAGGTTTAACTTTGTGGAATTTCTTCATTATGAGGGTAAAAAGAAACTTTACACTTCCACAAAAAAGATTTAACATTTCACGACCATGGTTTCGATGCTGCGCAGCGTCGAAACCAGGGTTGTGAAATGTTAAATCTTTTTTGTGGAAGTGTAAAGTTTCTTTTTACCCTCATAAAATATTTGTATTCGGAGTATCTATCGCTAGAGACATTGAACCGGGACACCGATACTTCTTCGACACTGCCACCGAACCAGGCTTTAGTGCTCATGTACGCAAGTTTGACGAACCAAGTATTTAGTCTTCGGATAACATTAATCGTATTTGGAACTCGATCTCCGTGACGCTATGATATCCCTCTTGTAGCAACGGAGAAAATGCGTACAAGTAGTCATGAAGCACGCCTGCAACGTGCGTCATACGGTGTCATTGCCATGGCAATAATTCATCCCATTAAGATGAATAACGCTTTGAAAATGGACTGGCCGTGTTACCTATTGCCGTGAGCAATGCTAAAATAGGAAATGCTGATTCCAGAAGAATCTCAGTGCTGTCAAACAATCATTCAACTTCTCCACGAGGGTTTATGGAATGGCGGAAGACTGTTGCTGCAGAACGTGCCATGCTACAACCCTTTTGTAAAATGAAGGGAAAGGAAATTAAGTCTTATCTATGGGAGAAATTCATAAAACTTTAATTGAGGATCACTTGTGTGTAATAATAATGTTGCAAGCATTTAAAATCACGGTTGAAGTGTACTCGAGGATATTGCTGATCTCTTAGCAACAACAATTCACCCAAAATTATGTCGAAACTAAAAATAATCGCAATAAATTTTCCGCTAACACCATTAATTACAGAAATCAAGCTCGAAACGAATAAAGGAAATAAGCGAAATATACTGCAATCATTTATGGTAAATAGAATGGGAGTCAGATCTATTAGATCTACAGTAAATCTGTTTATGACCGAGTAAATCTATCATGACCGCGCAATACTACAAAATGACATCGATCGCCTTGGTGACTGGGTTGCATATAATAATATGGGCATTAATGTCAGTAAGAGTGAGCACATAAATTTTTCAAATAAAAAGAATGCAGAAAAGGACATTAAAACCCTTTTTGGAGAAAGAATCCCATGTAGCAGTCCTTGCAAATATTTAGGCATTTACTTAACTAGGGATCTTGGGTGGGGGGTCCAAGTAGGTAATTTGACACGGAAGGCATTTAAAGTATTGCATTGGGTGATGAGAAATTTAAAAGGAAGTAGCGTGGCCACAAAAGAAAAAGCATATAAGGTACTGGTTATCCCTATCCTAGAATACTCCTCCATAGTATAGGATCCATATGAGGTGGGACATATTAAAAAGATAGAAAAAGTTCAAAGAAAGGCAGTAAGATACGTACTCGGAAGGCACAAAAGAACAGATAGTGTCACAGAAATGTTAGATGTACTGAAATGGGGAGAGTTTGAAAATAGAAGAAAAAGGAGTAGGTTAGGCGCGATGTATAGAATTGTTAAAAAGGACGAAGCGTGGGAAGATTTATGGAAAGAAATAGAAAAGCCTGTCATTGTATGTAAGAATATTTTGTCTCCTATCTGTTTTTCAAATGCGTGTATGCATGTATGTTCGTTGTAAGAGTGATAATTGATCAGAATTGACCGTTGCCATCAGGACAAATACCTAATTGTAACGTAGTTCTTAAAAAAATAATTTTTAAAAAATAAATGCTAAAACAATACAATAAGTATGACTGACAAGCACAATGTGATATAGTACGTAATATTCGCAATAGTTTTGGCATATTTTCCTATCATTCATGTCAGTAAGCTGCAACGAACAATAAATTATCAGTTCTCATATTGAATTAACAAAATGTTACCTAAATGTTCATCGTACGAATTTATGGCACAAAAATAAAGAGAATGATCAGGGCATTACCATGGGTGTATTATTCTTGGTGTAATGGTGCGAACACTGCCTTTGATTTCAAAGTGAATTTTTGCCCGGTGGCTTCGTCCAACTAAATCCGTTGACTTGAGCGGAAGAGCATTTTAGTGCAGACAGTGTTTTTGTGTTCGGAGAGCCGGAAAATGTTAAATGCAGGAATAGACAGAGCGCGTCAGCACGATGCTCCGGGTGAAACTTAAAAAGAGTTTGCCAAAAAAGACTATGCAAATATTGTCCAAAACCAATTATGACGATGATTGCTTATCTCTTGCATGTCCTTTTGAGTGACACGAAACACTTAAAAAAGCAGGGAATCCGTGAAAAACGATAAACCGCCCTGACCGAACGCGGAAATTATTAAACCGCTAAAAGTTTGCAAATGTATTCCAGAAGCAACAATGCAACTTTAACGACCGTAGATTGGATTCCCACGCACGATAAGGGACCATAATAACGTTCGAGAGAGCCAGGGGTAAAAATATTCGGGTCAAAATTAGTCTGGAGTGTATACACCCCCTGCCAAACACCCTAGCGGTGGCTTGAAGGGTATTAAAATACTAAATATTGATGTCCTAGGCATCTTTGCGGTAGAATAACTTCCTTGCGTTCAGACGGTTAATAACAGTACAAGCATTACTTGTATTCTAAAGAAGTTTCAGTGAAATGGAGTGATAAAATGGAGCCTCCTCAGTTGAGGAGGAAACGGTGTAACTTGCAGGGCAACAAGCTCCCCAAGGTTGCTTTCTCAACCAATCAATTTTTGACTTGTAAAAACCTTTCTGATATTGAATATCCTCTATGGTTTCTTCACCTAGCACGCAGCTATTTTTTTCCTTTTTCTGAAAATAAAGTCGATAGCTTAAAGGGAACTCGTTTTGCCGTGGTGGAGGCAGGGCAGGCAATAATAACAGCGCTTTGGAGAACCCTGAACGAAAGCGACTTGCAGCAATGATTTGTCGGTGAAAGGAACGTGTGCCGACGTGTGCGGATTCAAACGGATTCTATTTTGAAAGAAACGACCTCCAATTACGTCCACTTCGTAAATGAAATTAAGTAATAGGATTAGCCCTCTTTTTTGTGTCAGAACTGTATTGAAGAAGGCGTACTGCGAGAAAAATATGGGCGAGGGAACAATAATAAAATTCATTATTAAAACATACCTTCAAAAGCGATTAAGTGTAAAATATAAGTTGAATTAATGAAAAAACTGAGGAATAATATGAGAGAGAAAATGAAACTTTGAAAAGGAGGTAAAAAACTATGAATCTTGGAAAATTAATATCGAAGAACAAAAAGGCCTACAGAATAGCTACAAATTCTTTAATGGCAGCTTATTGAGACAGGAAGATATAATGAATGAGCTTATTAAAGAGTAATAAATTGTGCGATTTCACTTAGATGATCGAGGGAATTTCCAAAACCCCTCAACGAAATCGACAGACCAAATAATAATCCCAAATTGAGAGATAAAATTGGCTCAGGGGGTTCTGCTGAATTAATGAATTCAGAGATTAAATATTTCCTTCCAAGTTTCGCAAGAAACATGACTTAATAAGAGGTCAACACTAGCGTATTTCAACCTTCGGCCTCTTTGCAGTCTTCCTCTGTACACGTCATTGGGGAAGATTACGGGTCATAAGATACCACCCGCTCGCAAATTAAACTATTTCTCAGATTTTGAACTCTTTGCAATCCACTGGGTGTGTTTATTTGTTTTGTAATCAATTTTCGCATTCTTAATTTTACCTTTCCGTACTGAAATGTACGCCTCGAAGGAAGAGCATGGGCCTTTATTCGAGTATTACGCTTCGTCTCTGCGCAATGGAAATAGCTAACTTGTCGTGATTGCAGACAAGTCGAAGGTATAACTTGTTCATCACCTTTATTTTTTACCCTAATCATTATATTTCAATCGCTCATCGTATATTGTGTTGACAATTCAATTATTTGATCTATTCAATGCATTGCCATCCCGAGATGCTGCCATAATTAACTACTTTGTTACACGGACGTTGTACTTAAGCTCCTATACGTGTCCAACACTTCGTAATTTGGAATAATTAAAAATTACTTTTTGAGTACCAAGTTGCGTCTCATGCATAGCTATTTAGCTTTCATAGTCTTCATCAAGGAAAAGTATTCCAGATGTTGACACCTATCTGGCAGAAAGCTCTGTTCGTGATTCACGTGGGCAGGAAAGAGGATTTCTCTTGTAATGCCTGCATTGCCCGCGTCTTACATTGGCAAATGTGAATTCATTATAACTAGCATAACAAGCATATAATTTTAAAAAATTTAAGACCTTTACCACTCTTTTGCGGAAAATTGAAACTCATTCTGTCTCCGGAAAAATAATATTTATTAGCACTTTTATGGTTAATCAATCCCACAGTTGATAAGCCAGAACTATAGCGAGCACTTTTGATCGCCACTTTTTAGAATGTGCTGTTCAGCCCTCATAATACTCTTTGGTTTAAAAAAAATAATAAAAAAGCATGTCAATAATATCAACAATGCGATCCCGTAGAGACATTCCGGTTTTTGCATTGTGTAGGATGAACTTTCAGATCTTTTGTATACATTCATTTTTAAGTGAACGTAGGTCTTTGCAAAACTTGCGGAGAATGGGTTTGAATTGAAATACTCCTAATATAAATAAAACCATAAAAGTCCAAAATAAACCAGCGAACTTCCTCAGGTTAAACCTTACATCTCTAAGCATATTTGGCCGTTGCTTCATGGTTCTATGCAACATTGTAAACGAACTACATGCCGCGTTTTTTCCCGTTGTTCATCAAATATTGGGCAGTTTATTCCATGCATGTGTATTTGTACATATATGGCGAAATATTTGGAAAAACTTGCAATCCATTCGTCAGTAAAACCGTCGGTATCCGTAAGCTTTTATGTTCTGTTTGATCCCATAACTTTCCTCTCCTTTGCCATCTTCCCGGATGCGCTCCACCCTAAGTTTGAGTGCTCGGTAGCTCTCGACTAAATTAAGGTTCTCCCTGTTTATTTCTACTCCGGCATTTTCACCTTACACGGGCAGCTGGCATATTACTTTTTTCTCCGTCAATGTTATCCTTGAAGCATTCATGCCCTCTCACCCTTTATGTGAGTGGCATAGGTTTGACACAGGAATGTGATTTCGGAGAAAAGTCCATTGCTGCTCAGTTTTCTACATCGGAAAATGAGGGCGCAGCAGTTTTTCTTACCCTATTCCAATGGTGTTCTATTCCCGCAGAAAATAAACTTTGACTGACGTGAAATACGAATGCAGGATATGAAACGACCCTCGAAAATCGATCGTCATTTCGACGTACGGGTGAGCCTTCCTCTCCTTTTCCGATTGGCGAAATACCTGAAGAAATAAGAAAGGCGGCGAGGGAAATAAAGAAGGAGAGAGCGAGAGCGGGGGAGGGTGTAGGAGGGGAGGGGGATGGGGGAGGTAGATGACTTCCTCATAAATCTCCAAAGCCTTTTATTTCTTCTCTTATTTATAGATGAGTTTGGAAGCGTATATAGTGTCTCAGGAGCGGTGCCATCAAAGATGAGGAAAAATAAAGACCAGACTCTTCCCGTTGACTGAAGTAAAGAGGGTAGAAATGAGCGCAAAAGCCGAGAGATAGGCGAAGGAAAACCCCGGATAATACATAATAAAAAGCGAGGCGAGGGAAGCGAATGGGAGTGGAGCGGGTCGGAATTGGGAGGGCGTTCCTTGGGGTTGCATTCTGCCGCCTCACCCGTTTATGGACGTACACACCGACACTCAACACCAGGGAACATGGTCTCCAAAGTTTTTATTTCTAAGGCTGCGATATTTCCTCCCTACCGTCCAACTTCTTGAGACAACCGAGCCCTCCTTCCCTTCACACTTCATCTCCTTCCGCACTTGTTTTTTTTTTCCTCTCTCTCTCGACTCCGAAAGAAAACACGAATACGAAAAGGTCCGCAGTGCCGTCAATGTCCCGCTCACACCTTCCCTTATCTCCGAAGAACCACGCGCGGGTTGGGGGTGGGGGGGCAGCATCTTGGGCTATCTCATCACCTCCGATACTTACAGATGTAGCATGCGGGAGCTCTCCCGACGTGACCAAATGCCTGCGCGCGGATGGGCGTTGATGATGGCCATTGGAGGAGAGGAATCGTCATCGCATTTCCTAACTTGCTGCTCGTTTTCCTTTCATCTTGGAGGAATCTTTTGCTTCCCCGCCCCCATTCAAATGGATCTAATCCACCTAGAATTCGGTTGACTTGCTTGAAATTCGTGAAGGACGCGGTTTTATTTGTAAGGTTTTACCGGATTCTTTTTTTTTTAAGTGGGAGGAACCGGAATGTTTGTCGCAGTGGTTTGGTTTTTTTTTACGTCGAGGGGATGGTGTGTGGCTTCGAGGAATTTATATTTTTTTAGGCCAGCTCTTTTTCGCGTCGGTATTATGGCTTTGCCTGCGGAGACTGGGGAATGGTTGGTTCTTCTATAAGACCACTGCGGTCGGGGTTTTAACGGAAAGAAAGAGATTGTCAACCTCTGCTCTACCTCCTACTCTTCCGTCCCTCATTGTGCTTTCCTTCGACCGCTGTTCCCTTCCTAGTGCGTGGCCGTGCGTTGGCTTGCCTCGCGTGCGTGGGAAGGAGGCCGGACGTCTCTCGTCCGACAAAAATCGCATAGATTCTCCGAGAGGGAGAAGTCATGCCTGCTGCTGGCTTCATTCTGGAACTTGAACATTAATCGCTTCTATTTTTTCCGGGTTGATCTCCGTCAGTGCCGTAATTAAAGCGCTTGAGCAGGACGTCGGTGAAGCGTTTTCCTAAACAAAAGAAAGCTCGGGCCTGATTCCTCGCGTTTATTTCTGGTGAAGCTTGAAAGAAGTACCAGACTAGAGTTGGTGAAAGATAGGAAAGCATCCTTGATAAATTTATATTGGAGGAACTCAAAGTAATAGACGAATTGTATTGAAAAAAATGGTGGGGATTTTCAATTTGATGTTTACTCCCTTGATTGGCTTAATCGGCACTGATAACAATGTGGTGATGCCCATAAAAAGTAAGGTGAGGTAACCCTCGCATTATTAATCTGAAAAACCATGTGCTAAAACTGTACAGGAATAATTGATGCATGAGTGACAAGAAAATGAGAAGGGATTATGTGGAATACGTCCATAGGCTTCAGAGTTGCCATGAATACCCGCGGAGGATTATTTGATACGGTTTGCAAAGGACGATGTAACGCTGAAAAATACGTTGCAAATTCTTCAACGACCACGGAGTGGTACTTAAAAGTGAAAAAAAGTGATTACAAGCATCGAAAAAGGGAAAAAGTGATATACATGGAAATCCAACGGCATAAACTAAGTTGAATTCCAAAATGCGACGGGCGGGAATACTTCGAGAATGTGTCTCGACTCTTCGAGAAGTGCCATGTTTCGTTTGTAGCCAATAATCATTTTCTCTTGAATACGCCGTTACACTTTCCATTCAGCCCTCGCAAGCAGTCTATGTATATTCTAAGAGTATTTTTATTTTCGGTGACGTGGACAGTATTACTCCTGAAAAGTTTAATTTTTTCCATCAAGGCAAATGTATTGCACTATTATAATTATTATTCCTGTTTTATTTTGTAAACGTCGTATGTTTCCTCTAAAAAGTTGGCTTAGTGATTAGTACACAACTATTCTCGGGAAAAAATTTAGAGTTTTTCTAACCCGAATCTTTAGAATAACATCAATTTAGCGATAGTTTATAGACTATACCTGAAAGTTCGCGGCAAACACAGGAAAAATATAACCTATACTTTGTTATGGCTGAGCATCTGGGAGTTTAATGTCGTTCGTAAACTATTCATTATGTTAAAGTTCCCTCATCCGTTATATTCACTCAGAAAGCAGAGGACAGGCAAGCATGTCTACGGTCAAATGGGTCCAGTTTCGGTAATTCGTCTCATTGGGTACATGCTCGCATTTTCTTTTGTGATTGACTCGAAGGAATGGGTGTGAGTCCCGGACACAAGACGACAAAAATGTCGTCGTTCCTCGCAATCGAATTAATTTCGGATAAGTCCACAGCGCATTTCTCATTTTCTTTGACATCCAATAGTGGTGATAAACTAGAGCGAACTTTTAGATGCTATAACTACGTTGCGAATGCGAATGATAAGTACGTCATAAGAATACAAGGCCGAGGAATGGCGGAAAGGACTGACTCGCTAATTTGAAGGGTGAATGGAGATAATTTTCAGCTTCCCAAATTTAGGGCGTGGATAAAGGGGATTAGGTCTCGCAGTCCCCAAGTTCATTTGAGCGGGGGTGGGGAGTGGATTGAATGGGTAATGGACGGATTTTGATAGATCGTGCGCCTGCGGGGATTTTTTTTGCGTTCGTCTCTGCGGTGCAGTGGAAGGGAAAGCAGGCGGGCTGGCATCCGATCCTGGGACGGAGGCTGGACCAGGGAGATGCGCCCGTGACACTCTCGTGGGCACGGATTGAAGGGACGCGGAGCATCGCGAAGGAAAGAACGAGGGTAGAGGCGAATAGGAATCCTCCGGGTGGGAAATGGAAGGCTCCGCAGCCATTTCCAATGTGAAGTGTTGCCTCCATCGACAAACGACTCTCGGGCTTCCGAGGAATCGCTTCGCCGACGCATGACCGCGCGCCACGGTGACCGCCCTCCTCTTTGCCTTTATCCTGGGCGTGCAAATTAAATCCCAGCTACGGAGAACGCTTAAATTTCAATTTTATTGAGTGTCCATCCGCTTCACGTTGTTTTCCGATGGGTTCAATTGAATGAAAATCATTAGATTGAATTCGATGAATTGCGATTGATTGAAACAAAAACTCGTTTGCTCCCCGCTTTTACGGAAACAATTTCTTCGTGAATCATTTAATTCAAAAATTGTAAGCTTGCTCACATCATGACTTTGACCTAGGGATGACTCCTATTACGGGAGAATGATGCAACTAATTACATTTGTGCTTTAATTTCATTAGCATTGCTTTCATTTTAGATCTTCAGCAATATTTTAATATTTTATTTTAACTTGAATTTCATCGTCATTGCTATTCAGTGCTAAGATTTGTTTGTTCCATCCGTCCAAGTTATCTGCTCCTCAACCAATCTTTTCATTTCCACTAATCTCTTGCTCCTGACTGAGGTTATTTCAAGCTTTATATTAATTTGTTATTGTCCACTTCATACGGGAGAGAGTCGCGATAGCACTGTGAGAAGAGTGCTTGGTTATTAAAAAATGACCTCTTATCTAAGTGATCCCTGTGGATATCCCCTGATAAATGCGAATTGTGGTTTTCCTTGTGCCAGAACTTCGTGGAAAGCCATGAGCTTCGCGGGAAGCTTAAGGGCTGGACTCCCTACACTTGACATATGATTTCTCACACATTACAGGGATTACAACCAATCAAAACTATGTCTATGGCGATGAATGTGCCTTCAGGGCCTGCAGGGGTACAGCCATGTCAGCGATCCCGCGTAGGCCCGCGGCTCATTCGAATTACTATATCCACTGCTCATTTCACCAGGAAAATTCAGTCGCAACTAGTCTACGCTGAGGCGCTGGAACCAAAATGTATCCATTGTGTCTGCATCAGTTATCCATCATCGTCTACCATATTGTACGGCTAAAAATGCCACCCTTGTTGACAACAGAGTGTACCCGGCTTACCCTGGCTAATTGTTAAACCTGGCCACGTCAAAGTTGGTTGGATTGAAAAAAGATGAGCTTCGGAGAAAGTGTTCCTGAATCTAAGTTTGATTCGTGTAGAAGTAATTGATTGATTTTTAACTGAAATTCTGATGAGATTACTTTGCGTCACACAACTTCAAGGACAGCTTCCGCTGGAAGGACTTTACATGTTGAACTATGGCGCGAATAGTTTTTTTTTAAATAGTCAAATAACGATTGCAACCTCTCGAATGCAAGTTAAATCTTCTACAACTGGCAAATGCCGCTCGTGAACTATCGATCCTTCAAATGGCTTCTTTAGCCTAACAAGCTCTGTGATATTTATTTAGAGGTCGTGAGTGCGAATGCGATAATTTTGGTGGGAAGGGTGTTTAGCTAACAGACCGCAGGTTCGAACCTCGGTTTGAAATGGACAACATAGGTGACATATGACCCAAAATGTCAGGGCTCTGACGGAATCGCCATCCGTTTCCACCTTCCTTTTCATCAGTCACGCGACAAGTTCAGTCCAGAAAGCGCCGAATCTCTTTGGCGTCCCTTCGACACAACTCCGGTCCTACCGTCATTATTCCGATGTCATTTTTGTGGCACCAACTTTAACATGTAATTTTATATTTATATGTATTACTTGTATCATATATTTAACTTGTAGTTATCTCAAGGAACCCTAGGTCCTGTTATCAGAGACAAATTAGGCCGCAGTCGGAACGCCCGGATCCAGATGAGCCCTTGCTTCATGTTTTTGCATTGGTCAGGAAATGTTGCTTGAATTCTAAGGATAATGGTTGATTTAATAATATTCAAATTATTGTGTCCAAAAGCATTTGTTTGTCAATTTCAATTTGCCTTGAATTAAGGAAGCCAAAGAATTAAAGAGAGGAGTAATGACATTTAGGGAAAAATTGTGTTAGATAAAGAAGGATTTATGGAGACTATGGAGTTGATGACAGAGACTTCTGAGAAGAGAAACGTTAAGTGAAGCCTTTGATTTGAAGCGAAGTGCTGTATGGCTCGGAAAGCAAAGTAATTCAATTCAGAGTGCATATATGCGTAGAGTGGCGTCGTTTGAGATGTGGTTGAGGTCAAGAATGGGGAAAATTAAATTGGCGGAAAAGAATAGCGGATGCATAAGTGGGTGTGTGGCTGGAGATTTAGTACTTATTAGGAAAATGAAGGATCTCTCCGAGAGAAAGTCAAAGAGGCGAGGATAAGTGGATGTTGGAGGTGATGGTGAGAAATGGGTCGGTGAGGAATGTGTCGGGGAGGAGAATGCGAGGGACTGAGCAACGGGGAGGAAATGATTAGGCATTTTGGGCGACGTGCTGCAAGATGGTGTGCGGAGCTGAAGAGTTGTAATGCTGGCTTTGAGGGTGCTTAGCGTGGGTATAAGATTGTAGGATTAGAAATGTAACCATTCTTGGTCCACCAATCGCCTACCCTCA